>NW_006408525.1:16042016-16124658 GCF_000296735.1 Chrysochloris asiatica
CGTCTCTCCTATTTTGGACACATTGTCCGGAGAGAACAGTCGCTGGAGAAGGATGTCATGCTGGGTAAGGTGAAGGGTCAGAGAAAAAGAGGAAGACCCCCAACAAGATGGATCAGCCAGGTGGCATCATTGATGGCGTCAAGTGTGGCAGCGGTAGTGAGGTTGGCCCAGGATTGGACACTGTTTCATTCTGCTGTGCATGGGGTCACTATGAGTCGATTCCAACTCGATGGCACCTGACAACAACAACAACAACAATATGATTGGTTTAATTATCTGTGCATCTGACTTTTATTTAAGCTATCATGTTTGCTTCCTCTCCTTTGGTTTAAAGTACATTGGAACAGTATTGCATACTATGTGTTAGCAAGGAACAGAGCACCTCTCATAAAAAAAAAAAAAAAATACCTTCAATATAAAAATAAAAGTAAAACTCAGGAGGAGAACAAATGTATGTGTGCATTTTTGTCTTAAAAAAGTAGTTACTGACCTTGATCTTACTAGGTCTAGTTCAAAGACATGAACTGAAACTTTTCTATAGGACAAGGTTCAATAAAACTCAGTTCTATTTTGGTTTCTTTACCTGGTAAGTAAAGATAAGTTTTAACAAGTAAAATTAAACTGAAAAGAATAAATCCTTTGTCCTGAGCTTTCTTTTGAAGTTTCAACAGTGGTATAATTAAAGTAGGATTTTTGTAGGCAGCATATGGGAGAAAGAGGAACAAATCAGCTGATATGAAAGGGAGTACCTTAAGAAAAAAAAAAAAATATTAAGATTAAAGTTATTTGAGAAGCACAAACCTTACTGCATATAGAGAGGTTGACTTCTTTGCGCTTTTGAAATTACCTTTCAAAGGCCAGGGGAAGAAATTAATAAAAGAAAAATGTAAGTTGAAGAATCAGAATGATTCCTTGATATTAGGATCTTTAAAAAAGTTAGAAACTGTGCAGCTACAACAATGAAATTCCTATTATTTGAGACATTGAGAATAGATTGCCAGAGAACCATAAGACGTAAGATATTCTATAGATTGAGGACAATTCTTTCTCCAAAGAGTCAGCTTCAGTTATATAAATAGGTACTTTTCATTACATCTTCCAGGGTAAGTTACAAATATTGCTACTAGGGTTCCTGTTCAATCTTGCATTGGTTTATTTCAAACAAAATATGTTTAAATGTGACTCTGCAAATTAGTAGATGGCTACAGACAAATTCCCTCAGTTATACACTTAGCTTAGTCTCATTAGGATACCGTCAGGAAAAACAAAAAACAAAAACACTCGTTGTGTCATGAAAGAAAACAATTTTTAAGTCAGGACTAATTTCAAATCTTTAGCAAAAGTCAAGTGAGCATGTTCCTAAGTTATTTTAGCTTTGCAAGAAGTTTTGAAGAATGCTGCCCCACATACAACAACAGTTTTAGATGGATCAAGTATTTTAAGGCAGATCTGGAAGACATAAAAGATGACCATCAACCTTGACAAATAAAGGAACTGTTACTGAAGTCCACAAACTTGTGTAAGAAGACCATAGCATTACCATTGATGTGATAGCTACTGAAGTTGACATTTCACAAGGTTTGACATTTTAAGTTTTGATTAAACATCTTGGCCTCAGCAAGTTTTTGGCCAAAAATATTGGACCAAGATTAGCTTGCTCAAAGAGCTAATTTTTCCATCAGTCTTTTAAGCAAGATCAAAACTAATGAAGTTGAATTTATGGAATGAATCATAACCAGGGGAAAGTCTTGGATTTACCAATGCAACCCAGAAAGCAAGGTACAATCAAAGCAGTGGCTTCCTGGAGAATTTGTGGGACCAGTTGAACTCCAGACTGAGGTGTCAGCTCACAAGGTTATGGTGACTGTTCATTGGAATTCCCAGAGGATAATCTTGATAGATTTTTTCCCCAAGGATATGGGATGATCATGGGAGTTTATTATAAAGTTTTTTAGAAAATTGAAACCTTCATTGGTGAGAAAAAGGTCAGGAGACTTTCACAGAGGCTTTTTGTTGTGTTTTTTTGTTTTGTTTTTGTTTTGTTTTTCATCATGATAATGTGTCTGTTCATTCTTTGATGGTAGCAAGGGTTGCCCTGTGAGAACTTTTCAGGAAACTTTATCCCTTCCAACCTATTTTGTTATTGCTGTTATGTGCTGTGGAGTCGGTTCCAACTCATAGTGACCCTATACAAGGTTTCTGAGGCTGTAAATCTTTATGGGAGCAGAAAACCTCATCTTTCTCCTGCAGAGCAGCTGGTAGTTTCGAACTGAAGACCGACCTTGCCGTTCACAGCCTGATTCATAACCACTACGCTATCAGAGCTCCTTTGGAAACCCTATACAAGGTCACTATGAGTTGAAACTGACTTAATGGCACTCAACAACAACAATATAGGGGTGGAGCTTTGGGTGACATTGTCATGTATGTTAGTCTCAGGTTGTTGTCTGCTGTTGTTGGTTCTTGGTACAAAGAACTCCCTTTAGTATTTTTATAACTTTGGTCTGATTATTGTAAATTCTTGTAATTTCTGTTTATCTGAAAATGACTTAATTTTGTCATTGTATTTGATGGACAATTTTGCTGAGTATAATATTCTTCACTGGCAATATTTTTCTTTCAGAATTTTATATATGTCATTTCATTGCCTTTTTACATGCATTATATCTTCTGGAAAACTCATATTTTAGGCCAATTCATTCTTTCTATGTAAATTTTCACTTTTCCTTTGCTGCTTTCAAGATTCTTGCCTTGTCTTTGTTTTTCAAAAGTTTAATTATGATATGTCTTGTTTTTCCTTTGGGACCTATCCTGTTTGGAGTTCATTCAGCTTCTTGAATGGCTATCTTCTTGTCTTTCATGATGTTAGGGAAGTCTTCATAAAACTTTTGGGCAGTATTCTCTTTGTTTTTCTTGTTCTGAAGTTCCAATCACAGGTAAGTTATTCCTCTTGATACTGTCTGACACAACTCTTACACTTTCTTCATCTTTTTTTTTGTTTGTTGTTGTTTTTTTTCTGATTGTCCCTTTAGCAAATGGACATTGATAATTTTTCTTCAATATTCATTTGCTAGAAGAACAATAAGAAATCAGCAATTCAGCCTTCCAGTGATTCAATTCTACTTTTCCTTATCTATCAGTATACTATCTATTTTTGAAGACTTGGTGTTAATTTTTTGTCTTTCTAATGACTATGAAGTCCTGGTGTAGTTATGTAGGATAAGCACTGGACTGGAATGTCTGTTTGAACTGCAAAGTCAGTAATTCAAACTTAGCAGTCACTCATCAGAAATCCTATACAAGGTCACTATGAGTCTGAAGTGAGTCAAAGTTTTGTTTGGTTTCCATTTTTTCATTTAAACTACCAGGATCCTGAATTCTTCTATAGTTTTGTCATGATTTCCTTGATTTCCATCTGCAGTTTTCTCATTCGTTCAGTCCATTGAAGGTGCCTACATATCATTCTTTAAAATTCTCTATCAAGCACTTTCTATACCATTTCTATTATTATATTTTCTGACTGTATTTTGGTCACTTGTTTGAAGCACTCTATCTTGTTGCTTCTCTGGTAGTGTAGTGGTTATGAAACGGGCTGTGAACCACAAGGTCAGCAGTTCGAAACTACCAGTTGCTCCACAGGAGAAAGATGAAGCTACCTGCTCTCGTAAAGATTTACAGCCGCGGAAACCCTGTTCATGGTCGCTATGGGCCGGAACCAACTCGATGTCACTTAACAACAACAACAATCTTGTTGCTTCATGTAAGTTGAAATTGTCAGTTTTCCCCAACACGTTATGGTATTGCATATGGCACAGTGGGTTAATGCACTGGACTGCAAGGTCCATTTGAACCACAAAAGTTGGCAGTTCAAGCTCACCAGCCACACTCCTTGGAAGCACTATACAGGGTCACTGTGGGTTGAAACTGACTTGACACCACTTAACAACAACAACTATACATACATTTAATTGATAAATGAATATTAGTGTGTTCGCAGGCACTCACCACCTGTCTCCTAGTGTATGTGGTAGAAACTGGAAGTGTGAAAAAGGTTTTATGTTCACTTTTTGTATAGCATAGTACAGCGCAGGTTCACACACCTCTAGAAGCATGGGTACTATGTCCAGCTCCCGTTCCCAGGCAGAGCAGAGGCTGAGCTCAGAGGGGAGGTACAGGCCACTGATTTGACAAGACAGAGCAATATATGACTCTGGTCATCACGAGAGCACAGGAATAAGGGAGAACTACATCATCCCCTTGCTACCGATCTCCAGCCATATCTTGGGCTTGCAGAACGTTGTTTCCATAGTTGATCGCAAAAGTTCAAAATGGCAGCACTATTGCAGTCTACCCTTTTTGCTTTTATCTTACTGTTCCTGTTCTCCTTCCTCTTTCAGTTGGCTCCCCATCCACCTCTCGGCCCTATCCTCTGAATTCCAAGGTTCCATGATCACCATATGTATCTGTTTCATTAGGTCTTCCATGTCTTTCTGGCAGAGGTTCTGCTCAGTGTGTTGGCCTACTCCCCCATTTGGCCCTGAATGTCTAATTCTTTCTGGTAGGATGAGTCTGTGTATTCCTTCCATGTTCTTGTGCTTTCTTATCATTCAACATTTTCCCCCAAAGAATCCTTCAAAATTATAAGTCAAAACTTGACATTTTTCTTCAGTTCTTTCAGCTTGAGAAATGCTGTGCATGTTCTTTCTTTTGGTTTTCTTAACTCCAGGTCTTTAAACATTCCATTATACTTGACTTTGTTTTCTCAAACTGCTTTTTGAAATTTTCAATTCAGTTCTTTTACTTACTCATGTCTTGCAGTCACTTTAGCTGCTCCAAATTCAAAAGCAAATTTGAGTCTCTTCTGACATCCATCTTGGTCTTTTGATCATCTGCCATTAGTGACTAATGCATCAAGTCTGTTCTTGAGATGGTCTCTAAATCCAGGTGGGATATACTCAGGATCATACTTTGGCTCTCATGGACTTGTTTTAATTTTCTTTAGCTTCAGCTTGAGCTTGCATATGAGCAATAGATGATCTGTCCCACAGTCAACACTTGGCCTTGTTTTGGCTGATGATATTGAGCTTCTCCAACACGTCTTCACACAAATATAGTCAATCTGATGCTTGTGTATTCCATCTAGTGAAGTCCACATGCATAGTCTCTGTTTATGTTATTGTAAAAGGTCTTTGTAATTAACAAGTCATTGGTCTTCTAAATTTTATCATGTATCTCCAGCATTGTTTCTATTAATAAGACCATATTTTCCAAGAGCTGATCCTTCCTCTTTGTTTTGCATCCCAATCATCAGTAATTATTAATGCATCTAAATTTGCATGTTTGATCAATTTAGACTGAAAAAGTTGGTATAACTACAGTCTAAATATTCTTCAATATCATCATCATTGGCTCTAGTGGTTGGTGTATAACTTCGAATAATAGTGGTATTAACTTGTTTTCCTTGTAAGCACATGGGTATTATCCTATCACAGATAGCATTGTACTTCAAGACAGATCTTGATATGTTCTTTTTTTTTTTTTTTTAAAGTTTTTATTATGAACTGAGTGATAGTTTATGTGGGAGGACATCAGCTTACACCATCATTTCATTGCAATGATTACAATCTCCTCTGTAAATCATCATTTGCTTCCATTCGTCTGTTATTTGTTTTTTTGGGGGCGGTTTTGAGGGATATAGGGGAGGATGTACACAAAAACACTCAGGAATATATAATAATTTAAACAATCAAAGGGCACATTCTGCAAGCCTGCCTCCTGGCCACCAGCACCCAGTCCCTCTCTTTCCATGAATTTAGAGTCCTCAGCTACTCCCTTTCTCCATGTCCTCATCTCTGCCTCCATCTCTGGTATTGCTGCTTCTCTGGATACGGTCCTACATTCTGCTTGTGCTCTTCTTCTTTGGTGGTCCTAGGGTCTTCTGCTTCTGGGATGTATAAGATTAACTACTCCTCCGTTTTTGTTACAAAACCTCTACTTTTAGAGTTGTGACAGTCACAATTAGTCAGGATAACAATCACTCACTATTGAATAACCAGAATCCTATCCCCACCTCCTTTTACCAGACGCATCTAGTCAAGATGAAAACTATTCAGTGGGGACTCTACCCACTCCCTCACACTCTTAAACTAAACTCCCTCTTGAGTACTCTTAAGCCAGTCACTTTGCTCTTCTTTGATCTGTTCTTTTGAATGTGATACTATTCTTCTTCATGTTGTCATTCCCAGCACAGTAAACCATACAACTGTCCAGTTCAAAACAGCTGGTACCAGTCAATTTCAACTTACTGATGCCTAGTATATTGATTGATATGTGTTCCATTTCATTTTTGATGACTCCCGATTTTCCTAGATTCACACTTTGTGTATTCCACATTCTAATTGATAGTGGATATTTGAAGCTGTTGACTTTCATTTTGAATTGGGCCCCATCATCAAATAAAGGACCTGACATCTTTGTTCCAGCCATGTCATTAAGATCAACTCTAATTCTAGGAGGCATTTCTTTCCCTAGTTGTATTTTGAGTGCCTTCTAACCTGAGGGACTTATCTTTTGGCACTATATTAGACAATTGTTTGCTGCTATTCATCAGGGTTTCAATGGCTAATGCTTCTGAAGAGGTTGACATGCCCTTCTTTCTAGTCTATTTTAATCTGGAAGTTCCACTGAGACCTCCTGGCATTTAAAATACCATTGGTATAACTTCCAGCATCACAGTAGCATACAATTCACCACATTATGATAAACTGGCAGACAAGATTGGAAATTCATTGTACACATTATTAATATCGATTTCTAAAGGCTATAGTTTAGCGTAGTGGTTACGAATAGGGCTGCAAGCCGCAAGGACAGCAGTTCAAAACTACCAGCTGTTCCGCAGGAGAAAGATGAGACTTTCTGCTCCCGTAAAGATTTACAGCTAGGAAACCCTGTACAAGGTCCCTATGAGTCAGAACCGACTCCACGGCACATAACAACAACAACAACAACAACAACAACAACAACAACAACAACAACAGGGAGTCCTGGTGTGGCACTGTAGAATAAGCATTGTATTTCTAATCATATATTTGGGCAGTTCACACCCATCAGCCACTCCTCAGAAACCCTATACACGTTTGCTAGCATTAGAATTGACTCCACAACACCTAATAATAACAAGTCTAGGGTAAGGCAAACTAGATATGGGCATTAAATATGCTCCAACAGTGTTGGTGGGTTGTTGTTGTTGTTGTTAGGTGCCATCGAGTTGGTACTGACCCATAGTGACCTTATGCACAGCAGAACGAAACACTGCCCGATCCTGGGCCAGCATCACTACTATTGCCATGCTTGAGTCCATCGATGCTGCCACTTGACCAATCCATTTCGTTTGGGGGTCTTCCTCTTTTTCTCTGACCCTCCACCTTACCAAACATCATATCCTACTTCAGTGACTGTTCCCTCCTGACAATATAGCTGAAATATGAGAGATGAAGTTTGGCCATCTTGTCCTCAAAGGAGCACTCTGGTTGTACTTCTTCCAAAATGGATCTATTGGTTCTTTTGGCAGCCCATGGCACTTTCAATATTCTCCTCCAACACCATAACTCAAAAGTATCAATTCTTCTATGGTCTTCTTTATTCACTGTCCAGCTTTTGCATGCATATGAGGTTATTGAAAATACCATGGCTTGGGTCAGGTGCACCTTAGTGCTCAAGCTGACATATTTGCTCTTCAACACTTTAAAAAGGTCTTGTGCAGCAGATTTGCCTAATGCAATATGTCGTTTGATTTCTTGACTGCTGCTTCCATGAGTGTTGATAGTTGATCCAAGAAGAATGAAGTCCTTGACAACTTCAATCTCTTCTCCATTGATAAGAATGCTGTTTATTGGTCCAGTGGTGAGGATTTTTGTTTTCTTGACATTGAGATGTAATCCACAACAAAGGCTGTGCTCTTTGATCTTCATCAGTAAATGTTTTAAGTTCTTTTCACTTTCAGCAAGCAAGTTTGTATCATCTGCATATTGCAAGTTGTTAATGAGTCTTCCTCCAATCCTGATGCCACGTTTTTCTTCATAGAACCCAGCTTCTCGGATTATTCACTCAGCATACAGGTTGAATAAGTATGGTGAAAGAATATAACCTTGTCACACACCTATCTTAATTTTAAATCATTCAATATTCTCATGTTCTATTTGAACAACTGCCTCTTCTTGGTCCCAGTACAGATTCCTCATGAGCACTGAATGTCTAATCATTCGAAATTTTTTTTATCCCAATCAAAAGAAATATTAAATTAGGAAGTAGGAGGCTAAATTTTTACCCACATCCCTGAATTCCTTTTAAGATAGCACTTAGGCATGACTTGAGATAGGATTTATATAATGATAATTGTAGAATCTTTTAGTATTTGATGCATACCATTGGAGCTACTCTTATAAGTTAAGACTTACTGAAAATATCCTTAGAACTGTTGCTTTGGGTTTATTAAATGATAGTTATTATGTTAAAATATATATTTACTATAATCTGGTGACTGTGTTTTATGCAACAGATGGAAAAAACCCAATCACTGGTGCTTTGGGAAGAAAATTTACTGATGACACATACGTCATTCTAAAGAGAGTTCTGAAGTCATACCATGTGAATATAATGTTTAGGAAATAGACATTTCCCTCATGTAGACAGCATAATATTTACTGTAATTTTATTGGAATAGGAAACATTGAAGAAGTTTTTTTGTTTTTTGTTTTTTTTTTGGTTTGAAGGAATAAATGAATAAATTCCTAACATTTTTGGTGACCTGGAAAAGCTTTGACTCAGGATGGTTCTGATTTGAATAGGTTTCCATTGCTTGTATTTCGAAGAGAAGCTGAACCCCTGATCACCTCATGCCACTGAGTTTAGTGACTGTTCAAAGACAGATGTTTTACAGTTTTTCTCATCGCCATCTTCTGTGGTAGGTCTACTCTTGGCATAATGTGTAGGCTTCAGTGAGATGGTTTTGTAACTATTTAGATTTCTCACAATAATAAAAGCCTTTGCAAATCAGGATTCAGAATTCCACCGTTGAAATTTGAAAACCCTTCTTTCCCAGTCTGTATCTTCCTGAAAACCTATCTTATTTGACATGTAAACATTTTTCAGTAGCCCCAGAGACACTCATTGACAAATTTATTAAACTTGTCTTATCCAGAATGCTAATGTTTTTGTAAATCTTCGCCATCTGTTGTGCCATCTAATTGCAAATGTGGAGAGAACATAATTCATGATTTTATCATAATAAATGTAGTTAAGTGATTTAAATGCACTTCAATATTCTTTATTCAAGGTAACATGGGCTTTCCAGCATGTTCTGCCCTCCTAGGAACTGTCGTGAAGCTGTCCTTTTCCAGTAATCTGTGTCACAAAGAGGCTTTCATGAAAAATACACTCTCTTTCCTAGGTCTCTTAGACGACTTCCAAGAGTAACAGGCAGTAAATGAGATGCCAAGAGGTTAAAACTGAACTGCTTCCTGAAAAACATGAATAATTGAAATCCTTCACATACATATTTATCTCTCTCTCCCTGTGCTTGTCAGTCACTCATCAATGGCCACTACTTTAAATATATCTGCCTACTACGCATATGCACGGTTTGACCTTCACCTCAGCAACTTTATGTCAACCTGTAAGAGAATTTTTTACTCTGCCAGTTTCTTAACAAAAATGTAAACTTCTTTATTATCTTTATAAGAAAATCATTTTTAGTCTAGTTGCTGAAATATTTCCCAGTGCTATTATTAAGCAACAGATTTATATTTGTTGCATTTCTTAAGTTTCTTCTGTACTTGCTTTGATATTTGTCCTATTTAGCAGGTGGGGTATAAGTTATCAAGAAAAAGATTGTTTGCATGAAGTGAAATCCTCATCGAGAAATAAGTGGACAGATGGTCTAATCCTTTAAGTGAAAATCCAGCCATAGCAGTGTAGCACAACTAAGCCCTTTTGGAATCCACCACATAATTCCTGAGCCAGATTCTACCATTCTGCTTGGCTTTAGAAAGAAGTCTGCTTGTGGAGACTGCAAAAGTAGGTCATCTGAAGTCATAATGGATTCTCCATCATGGGGCATCTATCTCATCTGGAGTAATAGTATAATCTGTTATCATGCTTATTCAACTCTCTGGTTACTATTAACACTCTTTATGCAATTATTAAGGAGCTCTGGTAGCATAGTGGTTATGAATCAGGCTGCAAACCTTAAGGTCAGCAGTTCAAAACTACCAGCTGCTCTGTGGGAGAAAGATGAGGCATTCTGCTCCAGTAAAGATTTACAGCCTCGTAACCATGTACAGGGTCGCTATGAGTCAGAACCAACTCCACGGCACGTAACCACCACCACATGCAATTATTAAGGAGCTCTGGTAGCATAGTGGTAACAAATCGGGTTGCTAACCTCAAAGTTGGCAGTTTGAAACTACCAGCCATTCCATGGGAGAAAGATGAGGTTTTCTGCTCCCTTAAAGATTTATAGCCTTGGAAACCCTGTGCAGGGTCACTATGAGTCGGAACAGACTCCACAACTTCTCAATTCTTAACAACAACAATTATTACAACAATGCAATTATTACAAAAGTAATGATATTTTATCAGACTGTTATTCTGTCTAATTTCCCAGAATATGAAAAATGAGAAAATATGGTTGTGCTTTACCTTTCTGAATTCTCTGGGGCTCATGTAAGAAGTCCATCACTCACTCATTTGTCAATGTGTTATACTGTGGTAACTTGCATGTTGCTCTGATACTGGAAGCTATGCAGCTAGTATTTTAAATAAAAGGAGGGTCACCCATGGTGGACAGGTTTCAGAGGAGTTTTTCAGATGAAGAAAGACTAGAAAGAAGAGGTGGATCCTTTCTGAAAGGTAGTCACTGAAAACCTCATGAATGAAAGTGAAACATTGTCAGGTGTAGTACCAGAAGATGCACCTCAGGCTGGAAGACACTCAAAAAATGACAGAGGAAGAGCTGCCTCCTCAAAGGAGAGTTGACAATAGAATGTGAAGGGAGCAAGGCTTTTAGGATCTCTATTTGCTGATGGGACACAACTCAAAATGAGAAGAAATAGCTACAAACATCCATTGGTAATCAGAACATGGAATGTATGAAGTATTAATCTAGAAAAATTAGAAATTATAAGACATGAAATGATGTGCATAAAGATTGATATTCTAGGTATTAGTGAGGTAAAATAAACAGATATTGGCCATTATGAATCTGACAATTGAGTGATTTACTGTGCCAGGAACAGCAAACTAAAGAGGAATGACTTTTTGTTCATCATCAAAAAGAACATTTCAAGATCTATTTGGAAGTACCATGTTGTCTGTGATAGGATAATACTCACATGCCTACAAGGAAGATCTGGAAACATGGTGGCTCTGTACAGTAAGCAAGCACTGGACTGTGAACTATAAGATCTTCAGCTCAAGCCTACCAGTTGCTTTGAAGGAGAACAGTAAGACTTTCTGCTCCCACAAAGATGTACAGCCTCAGAAACCCTATATAAAGTCACTATGAGCCAGAACTGATTTGACAGCACTTACCAACAACAACATGGGCAAAATAGAGCACAGTGGCTCCATAAGACAAGCACTAGACTGCAAACCACAAGGTTGGTGATTCAAGACCACCTTGGGAGAAAGATGAGACTTTTTGCTTCTGCAAAAATATTTTAAAGCCTCAGAAACCCTATACAGAGTCACTCTGCATTGGAACAGACTCCACAGCTCTTAACAACAATGGGCAAATACTGAATGATGCAAAAAGCATCAAAAGAAGATGGAAGGAATATAGAGAGTCACTGTGCAAAAAGAAATAGCCAATGTTCAACCGTTTCAAGCGGTAGCACATGATCAAGAATTAATGCTACTGAAGGAAGAAGTTCAAGTTGTACTGAAGGCACTGGTCAAAAACAAGGTTCCAAGAACTGAGGGGAATACAAATGAAAATGTTTCAACAAACTGATGCAGCCTGTTAGGTGTTGCAGACCGTGTAAGCCTGGTCAGAGGTTCAAGGCCCTATAAACCCGAGTGTAACAGATCTAGCCACTTGGCAGTTAATAGCAAATTGTTTTTCATCTTAGTGTTCAGTTATATTTATTTAATTCCAAACATGAGCCTTTAATATCCACAGATAAATGTGTTGTTGTTGTTGTTAAGTGCCGTTGAGTCGGGTCCGACCCATAGCGACCCTGTACAGGGTTTCCGAGGGTGTAAATCTTTACGGGAGTAGAAAGCCTCATCTTTCTCCCGCGGAGCAGCTGGTAGTTTCGAACCGCTGACCTTAAGGTTCGCAGCCCGATTCATAACCACTACGCTACCAGATAAATGTAGTGTTTCCCTAAAGCCCAGACTGTGAAGGTTGCAAGGTCAAGCTTTCTTCCAAAGGATTAACTAAAAATATCTTAGCTACTTCGCAGTTCTTTGTTCTACAGACAAAAAAGCCATCTTCCCTAAATCTGTCCCAAGTGTTAGCTATTCAGCCAAGTTCCTGAAAGCCTGGCTCAGGAAGCTGAAACAGCGGGACTCCGCCCAAGCCTTTTGTCCTTCCCTTTCACCTTGCCCCAACTGAGCTCATGGGCTATAGATATGTTAATTGAGCCTGAGAAACCAAGTTGTGGGCTTGGGATTCGAACCAGTGAAGTACGATGTAAAGTTACCTGAATGTCTGGAAAAGTACTGATGTTAGCTGTACCTTGTCTTCGTCCCTCCCAGCTTGGTGTGAAGCTCCTCCCCTAAATAAAACAGAGGCCCAGGTGGGCCCAGGTGTGCATTACAGGTTGGAGGGTATGCAGTAAAGATTGCAGGGCCATGAGTTGCTGCCTGCAGAGGCCACGATGCCTGTAGTCCCAAGTCTGCCCACCAGTGATGCATCCACCCTGGTTTCGGGGTGCCTCTTTGTCTCCCTCTGTTTGTCTGTCTGTGTATTCTTTTGCTATCTCTATCGCCGCTGGATCTCCCCTCCTCATGAACCAAACACTCGTGAACAACACAAATATATGGTGCTCACTTTTCTAAGCCAAGACAATTGGAACACAACTACCTGGCTAACCAATTGGAATGGCTAACCATATTTGTGCCCATTTCAAAGAGAGGTAATACAATAGAATGTAGAAATAATAGAGCAATGCCATTACTATCACATGGAAGTAAAATTTTGCTGAAGTTAATTAAAATATTGTTGCAACAGCTCATTGATGGAGAACTGCCAGAAATTCAAACTGGATTCAGAAAAGGACCTGGAACTAACAATATCATTGCTGATTTCAGATGGATCTTGGCTGTAAGTAGAGAATACCAGGAAGATGTTTACTGTGTTTTGTTGACTATACTGATAAGAGCAAAGACTATGTCAGAAAGAGACTAGTGGGAAAAATGATAGGAAGGGGATGATTTAAAATGTTGAAGAATTTCTTGTCCACCTGGACTCTAGTTTGGGAAGACATTGCAAGGACATCCATTTGGTACACTGTTATTTTTGAAGAGACACCCCTTGAAAGTACAGTAAGAGAGACTTTGAAGTACGTTCATTTTGCCACACATTGTTTAGACCCTCAGCAGGGATTAAACCCACCAAATGGTATTCAATTTTCCTTCAACTTTGTAAACATTCCATTGATAACATTTTAGGTCAGTTGATTCATTTAGATATTTTCAGAGAGATTTCTTTGTAGACGTGTCCTCAAGTTGGTTCCAACTCATAGCAACCCTGTATAGGGTTTCTGAGGAACATCTGGTTTCCAGGATTCCACAGAGCTGCATCAGGATAAAGGTCATGTGAAAAAGAAAAAGAGAACCTATAAATATATACAAACTATGCTCTGGTAGTGGAGTGGTTACCATTTTAGCTGCTAACCTCAAGATCAACAGTTTGAAACTACCAGCTGCTCTTCAGGAGAAAGATGAGGCTTTCTGCTCCTGTAAAGAATTACACCCTAAGAAACCCTGAGCAGGGTAGCTATAGGTTGGAACTGACTCCATAGCCTATTACCACCATACCTGTATTAGAGAGATGTGTGTTATACAAAATCTTAAAACAGTCAGCTCGGAACTCAAACACATGTGTAGCATAAGACAGTTTTGAGTATACTTACATAATTACATTTCCAATTCTTCTCCTAAGTTATTTTATTTCATTTATAGGTTTATGCTAATAATGCTTGGACTCCTGGTGTGGCACTGTGGGTCACTATGAATAGGAACTGAGCAATAATATAAATATATTTTGGATTGTCATTCAGTGAATGAATCTTTGTGTTATATGGACTCAAAACCAAAATCCACACGGACTAGGTTTTCTAAAATTTGAAACTGCTACACCCAGTAAGGGGTCCTGGTATGGCACTTTGGGTTAATGCGCTGGACTGCAAGGCCAGTTTGAACTGCAAGGTTTTCTGTTCAAGCTCACAGTAGCAACTCGGAAACCCTATACAGGGTCACATGACTCGGAACCGACTGGACAGCACATTAAACACAGTAAAAAAGAATACGTGCTAGAATACTAGTTAGATGTTAAGCTACTAAACTGCAAGATCAGCGGTTTGAATCTATCAGTCCCTCTGAGGAAGAAAGATGAGGCTCTCTGCTCCGGTAAAGATTTACAGCCTCGGAAACACCATACAGGGTCGCTATGAGTTAGAACCGGCTCGATGGCAAACAACCACCACCACCACACACAGTAAGGAACATATTTTACAGTGTGTTAATTTACATATATGGATGGACTCCTGCTGTGGCACTGTAGGATAGGCATTGGACTGCTAGCCATGAGGTCAGCAAACCCACCAGTTGCTCCTTGGACTCCCCCTATATAGATAGGGTTGCTATGAATCAGAAGCAACTACAAAGTATATATAGATACTTGCAGACAACCTTGCAGTTCAAACTGGCCTTGCAGTCCAGTGCATTAACCCAAAGTGTCATACCAGGACCCCTTACTGGGTGTAGCAGTTTCAAATTTTAGAAAACCCAGTCCGTGTGGATTTTGGTTTTGAGTCCATATAACACAAAGATTCATTCACTGAATGACAATCCAAAATGTGTGTTCTACTAAAATAATAAGAAGAAGCAGAAGGGGCATTATAATGATGCTGAATCTTTCTTTAAGGTTTAAAGGTCTATTCTACTAAGTGATTTCTCTCAGTCATTGTTCTGTCTGAAATATAGATTGTAAAATCATCATGACTATTAACTACAAAACAAGGACAGTGTTTAGTAAAGATTGGTTTCATTAGTGAAAGTACAATCCTCACATCCTGATGCATAGTGGAAGAGTTTGCTCAGCTTGCCCACAAATACAGACCAGTCTTTGTGCCAAGCAGCCATCTCTTAAACTAAGTTCACCTAAAGAATCAGGTGGTAGTCTTAAAGCAATCAGGGATGTTCCAGGTCTGACATGAAAGAACTGGCAGCCAGTAAGATGAGGCTACTGTTTGAGTTAAATTGTGCATCCCCAAATATGCTGAAATCCTAACCCACACCTATGAATGGGACCTTATCTGTAAATAAAGTACTTAAAGATAAAATTAATTAAGATGAGGTCTTTAGGGTGTTCCCTAATCTCTTTATAACTGATGTTCTGATAAGAATAGACTTAAAGACACAGAGGGCTACACACAGAAAAGATGCCATGTGGGCAAAAAGGCAGCAATTGGAGTAATGCTGCCACAAGCCAAGGAATGCCAGAACTATTGGAACCTGAAACAGACAGTGAAGGATCTCTCCCTAGAGCTTTCAGACAGGAGACGCAGGGTTTGGCCCACACTCTGAATTCACACATCTAGCCTGCAGAACTGTGAAAGACTAAATATCTCTTGGTAGTAATTTCTCACATTGAGATGGACATGAGGTTGCAGTCATCTACTCTAGACCTTCTCAAGTCAGAGAAACAGCCCTTGGCACTGATTTACCTTATCAGCAATTTGCCAGGGAAAAGAAAGAGAAGTTGGCCCAGGCTTGAGTTAAGACGAAATAAAGAAACCTATCAACACTCGGATAGTCTAATAAATCAATGTGAAGGGAGCTGGGATTCCCTCCAGGAATGATCACTTCCTTTGTGATCTCATTTTTCCAGACTCACTGAAGGAAAAAGGTTCTGACAAAAATTGTACCTCCCGAGAAACCCAGATACTTAACTCTTGTCATCAACACAGTTAAATTCCAAACACAAACACAATCACAATGATCGGTGTAATAGTGAAGGTATTCTGTCAATGTGATGGGACCAGGAGATTCAGTGATTTGGCAGTTGAGCTGTGGCTGTCCTCTCATGTTGGGATTTGATATGATAAACCAATAAGAAGATTAAGGCTCAGATGTTGCTGTTGTTGTAAAGCATTGTTGAGACAGTGCAGCTTCATAATGAGTCGGTATTGGGTTCCCAAAGAGTGACTGGTACGTTTGAACCACTGACCATATTATGACTAGCAGTCCAGTGCCTATCCTCCACGCCACACCAGGACATCACTAATAATCGTATCACTACCCTATGGGGGAGAATAGGGGGAGAATCCCTAGGGTGTGGCATGCAACACCTTTTATCTTTTTGTTGTTGTTAAGTCCCGTGGAGTTGGTTTAGACTCATAGTGACCGTGCACAGGGTTTCTGAGGCTGTAAATCTTTAGGGGAGCAGAACTCCTCATCTTTCTCCTGCGGAACTGATGGTAGTTTCGAACTGCTGACCTTGAGGTTAGCAGCCCTATTCGTAACCACTATGCTACCAGAGCTCCTTATGTTACAAGAGATAAAAAGAGAAAGACTTGAGCAGAGACGGAAGGACCAACTACCACCAAGATAGAAGAACTGGGAGTGGAGTGTGTCCGTTGACCTCAGTCCCTGCACTGTGAGACTCCTAGATCCAGGGGAAGATTGATGCTGCCAAAACGTGTAGCGATCTCCAAGGAATGCTGGGCCTATAGATGCTGAAAGGAAACAAGGACCTCGCCCCAGAGACAGGAAAGAGGAAGCCGTGCCCAGCAGCTGGCACTCTGAATTTGGATTTTCAATCTTCCAAGCTATGAGGAAAAATAATTTATGATTGTTAAAACTATTCACTTGTGATATTTCTATTAGAGTAGCAATAGATAACTAAGACAACCAGGCACAACATATCTTTTCCTCTAATTCTTCAGCTGATTCACTTTATAATAATAATCACAATGATGATGATTAGGAGAAGTATCAACCATGATCATCCTGTGCTACATGTCCCTGTGCTATAATATTTTTTTTTAATTGGAGTTAAATAAGTTGGTTACTTTTCTATCGTTAGCTGACTTTCCCTGAGGTTTTTATTTGCATGGACTGCTTTTCAGCTAAGTAATTACAAAGAACAATTATCTTTCATAAGCAGACGGCTAACTATATGTATTTCTATTATTTTTTGGAAAGCTAAAATATTTACAAAGCAACTCCCAAGTACCTACAGAGATGAAATATTTATTTTGGGAGAAAAAATTCTTTTTCTTTTTTAAAAAAGACTTTAATCCTTTTTCTTTGTACTTCTTACAGATATTTTTCTGTCATATAAGTGTCTGTTGTTATTACCAAGAGCTGTTATGAAGAACTTTAAAGATCACTTAAAGACAAATACCTTTTAGAGGGGAAAGAGCCTAGAAAATTATGGGGGGAGCTATACATGAAGAGTTTGGGATGTCTTTTTTTGTTTTTTTTCAAAAGAAAAAACAACACATGAGATGTTTCAAACCTTAAGAAAAATGTAGGAAACAGAAAGATAGACAACTATGGAGTCCTGGTATGGAGCTGTAGGATAATCTCTGGACTGCTAACCACTAGGTGGGTGGTTTAAACCCATCAGCCCCTCCTTGGAATCCCTCTATTGGAAACCCTATACTGGGTCTCATCAAGTTGGAACTGGCTTGATGGCACTTAGCTACTACTGGTCCAACTAATGAACTGCCAAGATATAGATGATAGCATTTGACTACACTAGCTTCAGATTTCTCACTCTATTTGCTTATTTATTCGATTGTTTGCTTTTAATAATGCATAAATAATGTCCTGCCCGCCTCCACGCTACTATTCAATCTCACTCCCTTCTTCCCAATGGGGAAACCTATTCTGAGGTTGGTATACTTCTTTTCAGGCATGCTTATGGCTATTATTCTTTATAATTATTTTATTATTTTACACAGTATTTCTGCTGACCAATGCCTCACCCTTCAAAAATGAGTGTGATCATGTGATCTACTTCTTGGAGGTATTTTGAAGATTAAATATAATAATGTACATAAATGCTTGTAACAGTACTTGACACATATTATGTGTTCAAGAAATGTAGGTACCTAATAATTTGGTAGTTAATAGTTGGCTGTCATGCCACAAAGACTATATGTTATTCTTTTAATTATGTTTTAAATCATATTATGTTGATCCCCATTATGGAATTGGTGATATTTGATCTTGTTTGACCTATAATGAAAAGGAAATTTTAAATAGTTCAACCTACCTACAATAGTTTCATTTGTATGAATACAGTGCACTTAATTTTTGAAAGCAACTTGTTTATATACGAATTTTAAAATATCAAATCTGCACTTTTAGTATTTACTGTTTGACAGAAGTCCATTTTGTCATTCTGACTAATTAAAAGGCTATTTATGCCTTCTCAAAGTTCTCTGGGTGGCACAAGTGGTTTGCACATGAGTACTAACATAAATCTTGGTAGTTCTAATTCACACACTTTAAGGGCCTAGCAACCAGCTTCTGTAAAGATTGTTGTTGTTAAGTGCCGTAGAGTTGGTTCCGACTCATAGCGACCCTGTACAGGGTTTCCGAGGCTGTAAATCTTTATGGGAGCAGAAAGCCTCATCTTTCTCCCATAGAGCAGCTGGTAGTTTCAATCTGCTGACCTTGGGGCTCACAGCCCGATTCATAACCACTACGCTACCAGAGCAGAGAAAATCCTACAGTACAGTGTTATTCTGTAACATACAGGATTGACATGAGTCAGAATCGACACAATGGCAAAGATTTAGTTTTGATTTTCTCAACTGAGGTTCCATTGCATTGTTCATACATTGTAACCCTTATCAACATTGTAGTAATGGACATAGTTGTGTATGCTTTCTTATGCATGAGTGATTTCATATTAAATAAAACTTTAAAAAGTGAAGTTCCTTGGGTCAATGGGTTCACTTGCAATGACCAAATAATTTGCCAGTGTGCTTGAACCATTAACATTCATTCGCATTAGAAATATATTTGTGACGTCACATCTTTCTAAACCAAGATACTTGTTGTTGTTGTTGTTGTTTTTAACAAATCACATAGTTCTGATGGAGTCCTGGTATGGCACTGTGGGTGAATTCACTGGACTGCAATGTCACTTTGAACCACAGGTCAGTGATTCAAGCTCACCAGCTGCTCTTCGGAAACCTTATACAGGCTGGCTATGAGTTGGTACTGACTCAATGTGATTTGACAACAACACAGTTTTGACAGGAGTCCTGGTATGATGCTGTGGGTTAATGTGTTGGACTGCAAAGTCATTTGAACCACAAGGTCGGCAGTTCAAGCTCAAAAGCTGCTCCTCAGAAACCCTACACAGGTCACTATGGGTCAGAACCGACTCGGAAGCACTTAACAACAGCAATTCTATTGGCAAGTAGCTCTGGTAGCACAGTGAATAAGCGCACATTTACTAACTGAAATATCACTGGTTTAAATTTACCAAATATACAGGAGGAAGATGGAACAGTGTAGTGAGAGCACAGGGAATCCTTTGAGTTGGGGTAGGCTTTATGGCAAAGGGTTTGGTTGATTTGGGCTTTATTCTACTGGCTAATTTGTCTATTTTTTAAAAACTAATTTACGTAAACAATTTACATGTTGTATAAAGTAGTTCTTTGCTACTCATATAACTTTAAAAGTGTAACACTTGTCCTTATACAACGTATATGATGTGTTTTTAGCCACATAGAAATCTTTAATATAAATATAGAAACATTTATTAGTTTTTTTCCTTGAAGATTTGTGCTTATTGCACCTTATTTAAAAAACTCTGCCTTGCCAAAAGTCATATCCTGCTGTGTTTTACGCAGTCATTGACTTTGGATTTTCAAATCAGAATATTATCATAAAAACTCTTGATCAAGCCTGGGTAAATTTATTATACTGATTGCAATAAGAGAAAAGCCATTTTGAAAGAGTCTGAAAAGTGTCTCAAGAATGAATTATCATGGGAGGATGTTTCCAGGAGAAAGACGGAAACTCTAAGAATCAAATGAAAATGCTATAAATGAAAGACCCTGATAGAATGCCTGGAATCTAAGTCCAGAAGGTTTACAGTAGGTTTCTAAAGGGATAACACTGATTGATCGAGGTGTGTTTTCAAAGCAATGGAGTACATTGTGAATGCTCTTCATTTTGTTGTTTGTGGATACAAATTTCTCTCTGGGATCATATTCCTTCTGGAGGGTTGTCCTGGCAATGAATTCCATCATAGTTGTTTGCCTGAAAGTCTTCATTTCTCCTTAATTTAAAAGGGGTATTTTCAGGTTGACAGGTATTACTTTTGCAACTTAAAAGAGGTTGCCCCTTTGTCTTTTATCTTTCACGTTGAAAACATGAGTGTAGCAATTTCACCTGCATGAATAGAGGAGTAGTCATTCTGAGAACTCATTCTGTTTTGTTGTTGTCATGTGCTGTTGAGTCAGTTTCAACTCATAGCGACCCTGTGTAGAGTTTCCAAGGAGCGACTGGTGGATCTGAACCACTGACCTGCTATTAGCAGTCCAGGGCTTATCCACCCAGGACTCTAGTGAACAGTTGTTGTTATTGTTATGTGCCGTCGAGTCAGTTTCGACCCATAGCGACCCTGTACAGGGTTTCCGAGGGTGTAAATCTTTACGGGAGTAGAAAGCCTCATCTTTCTCCCACGGAGCAGCTGGTAGTTTCGAACTGCTGACCTTAAGGTTCGCAGCCCGATTCGTAACCACTACGCCACCAGATCAAATGCTGTCTGAAATATCTTACACACACACACACACACACACACACACACACACACACATCCTTTCCAATCCTTGCTTCTTAGATATATGCTTTAACCATTATTAGAATGTTAATGGTCTCTCAGTCCACCTGAGAACTTCTGGTGTGGCTCTACAGGATAATGTGCAGCACCTCAAGTCAGCAGTTTAAACCCACAAACTGCCCCTTGAAAACCCTATACAAAATGGCTATGTGTCCACTGCACTTAACAAGTTCTGCTTGCAGCTTGGTCCCTGTTTGTGTCATTTCTAATAAGAAGCAGCCATCTAGGAAAACTGGTACCTGGAGAGTTAATCATGTATTTCATTTGATGTGTTTATCAGGACATCATGACCACCTTGTGAATTAATATGGATGTTAGAGTGATAAGATTATAACCCATCTGCATGTTGTATTAATCAACAATGTTAAACAACTCTAAATATTGTGTTTAGGAAACAGCCATTGAATACCAAATGAGCCTCTATGCTGTGGGTGTTCCAGTACTTGACTTCCTAATGCAAAGGCTTTTCTTTTTGTTTGGTACAGGGGAGTGTTTGTTAACGGGACTGGGACTCAGTTGTTCCAGGGCATCTGACGGAAGATTTGGGCTGACAGCATTTTGTTTTCTGAAGCGGAAATGTAGATCATTGCCTTTGTTACATTGTAATATGTCTTTTTCCTCTGGCTTCCTTCAAGATTTTCTCTAGTTTTGTTTATACATCCATGCATGTGGGATTTTTTGGTTTGTTTTTAGAGGGTGTCTAATGGTAATTTGGAGTCCTGATGTGGTGCTGTGGGTTAATGTGCCAGACTGCAAAGCTGTTTAAACTGCAAGGTTGGTGGTTCAAGCTCACCAGTGTCTCCTTGGAAACCCTAGACAGGGTTGCTATGGGTCAGAACTGACTTGACGGCACTTAACAACAACAATGGTAATTTTATTTCATTTTTGCTTTGTCTTCTGAATATCGTTCATCTGTAGATTGTGTTGATTACTGTGCTGTTATTGTGTGATGGTAAAGTGGGGTCTGACTCATAGCCATTATATATGATAGAATAGAACTGCCCATAGGGTCCCCTAGATGGTAGGTAACTCACTTTTATAGGAGCAGATCACCACATGTTTTCTCCTGTAAAGTGGCTTGCTGTAGATTCAAACTGCCAACCTTTTGGCTAGTTGTTCAGTGCCATCGAATTAGTTCAGACTCATAGTGACCCTGTAGAGGGTTTCTGAGGAGAGATTGGTGAATTTGAACCACCAACCTTTTAGTTCAAACTGACCTTGCAGTCCAGTGCTTTATCCTACAGTGCCATACCAGGTCTCCTGGTTAGATGATGAGGGTTTAGTCATTGTACCACTTGGGATATAGCGTTTGAAACAAATTTAGTTAGGATTTATTCAAAGTTATTCTGGTCCATTTCTTCCCCTCTTTCCTTCATCAATGACAATTGTGTATAACACTCTAGAAGGCTCTGTACTGTTGTAGGGTATTCATTTATTATTATTAATATTATCATTATTATTTTCCTTTGTGTTTATGTTTGGATAATTCCTATTGACCTAGATTTAAACTCTTCGATTTTTCCCTTGGTTGAATCTAGTCTACTCTGAGTCTGCCAAAGGTATTCTATACTGGTGTTTTTGGTGCTATTGTCTATATTTTATTCTTTTTTAATAGTTTCCATCTCTCTATTCATCTGATCTTTTTCCAGTCTTGCTCATTAGAATTTAGAACTTTTAATCATAATAGTTACAAATATGACATATTTAGTAGTTTAATCAGCTGACATATTTAAGTCTGTTTTAATGAACACTTTGTCTCTTGACTGTATTTTTCAATTTGATGAATTTTGGATATATTGTATAGGTCAGCAGAAAATGAGGCACATTGATGTTCTTACTCAATATACATAAGCTGAAATATTCTATTTCGTTTAGTTACTCACAGTTCACTCAAGAACTAAGAAATAATTGAAAACAGATCTGAAAGATAAGTTGGAATGAACTAGATGAAGGACGTGGGTGGCAGATAGGGCATATCTCAGACCTCTTTTGTGCAGGACTTGCACTGCATTAGGAAATATGGTTTATGTAGTCAATGGAAAGAGACTGGGATGGCTGGAATGGTAAGATTAAGGGGGAAAGCTGTATACTATGACGTGTCCATAGGATGGATTGTTCAGCGCTTCTTAAATGGGGTCATACATTTTGTACTTTATCCTAAAAGCAGAAGAAATTATTAGAAGCACTTTAATTAGGTATCATGATTATACTGTAATTTAAAAAATCATGTTTAAAATGGAAAATTCTAGAGCAGAGCCCTTTATTGTGTATTCTCTGCATGGTTGTTGTTGTTAAGTGCCATCAAGTCTGTTCTGACCCATAGCGACCCTGAACAGGGTTTCCGAGGCTGTAAATCTTTACGGGAGCAGAAAGCCTCATTTTTCTCCCCATGGAGCAGCTGGTAGTTTCAAACTGCTGACCTTGCAGTTCACAGCCCGATTCGTAACCACTATGCAATTTCTTACATTATTTTTCTCTTGCTACTGTAAAAACTTCCACAGACTTAGTGACTTAAAACAATACAAGTGTATTATCTTACAGTTCTGGAAGGAAGAAGTCCAAAATACATTTAACTGGGTTGAAATCAAAGTGTCAGTAGGGCCGCACTCTCTGGAGGCTCCTAGGGAGAATATGTTTCCTTGGCTTTTCAGCTTCTGGTGGTTGCCTGCATTCATTGGCTCATGGTCTCTTCCTTCTCCTTCAAAGCCAGCAGTGTAGCGTCCTCAATTCTCTCTCTAACTCTGGCCCTCTGCTTTCATCATTACATCTACTTCTCTAACACAGATTCTTCTGTCTCTCTCCCCAATAAGAGCCCTTATTGGCTCACCCAATAATCCAGAGTATTCTTACCATCTCAAGATCCTAAAATTAACTGCATCTGCCCCTTCGCCATCTAAGGTAACATAGTCACAGGCTTGGGAAATTAGGCCATGGATATCTATGGTGGTGGTGGTGGTTATGCACCATGGAGTCGGTTGGATGCCATTATTCTGCCAGTTCCACCATTTTTCATACTTTCAAATTACAGGGTTTTATGATGTTTGGATGTCTGTCTCCTATAAACTATAGAGCCACAATATCCTATCCATGGAACGGTATTTACCATTGTGTCTCCAGTATTGACTAACACAATGTCTGTCTCTTACTAGGTGTGCAGTAACTATAGATTTAATGAATAACTGAAAGTCTTAAATGTAACATAGATTTATTTTGGAAGCCATGTATCATTTGCTCAAATATTTAATGAATCTCTATGGACTGCTATTTAATTACATCAAGGTATATGTAACCAATTTTACTTATTTTAGTCCTGTGTTTACCTATAATCTAAATTAAACTGATTATATGTAGTAGTATTGATTACCTATTTTGAGACTTTGGACTTCTGATCCTATACCATGAGCAGAACGAATTGCTTAATTGTAACTATCCATGCAATATTCTGTTTTATAAAGTAGCATCAACTGAAACTATTATTCTGATTACAGGGCTAAAGAAAGTGCTACCATGGTCTTTATATAGTGCAATTTTAGGCAGTGTAGAAACTGCTAGCCTTCTAATTTCTAGCACAAAATATATTTCCATGATACTAAATATCTCACTAAGAATTACAGCATTAAATCAAATGTTTGTTGATTTGGTTTAAAACATCACTTCATCCTGAAATTTCTGGATTACATACTATTTAAAAAAAAAAAATGTAACTGGCTCTAGCAAGCATAAACTACCACCTAAATAAGAAATGTAAGCGTCATCACTGAATTTGTACTTTTTCCTCATCCCTATACCACGAGGTCAGTGGTTCAAGCTCACCATTCACTCCTCGGAAATCCTATACAGGGTCTCTATATGTCAGAACTCACTGCACTTAACAACAACAACACATCTAATCTGTCGTGCTGTGGGTTAATGTGCTAGACTGCAAAGTCAGTTTGAAGGGTTCGAGCTCATTAGCTGCTCCTCAGAAACCCTATACAGGGTCGCTATGGGTCTAAACTGACTCAATGGCACTTAATAACAACAGTTCTATCTAATTGTAATCCTGGTGTAGTTCTGTGGGTTAATGCCCTGGACTGCAAATTCGGTTGGAACCGCAAGGTTAGCTGTTCAAGCTCACCAGCTGCTCCTCAGAAACCCTATACAGAGTCGCTATGTGTCGAAACTGACTTGAAGACACTTAGTAACAGCATATCTAATCAGTGTCCCAGTTCTCCTAAGTAACTCTCCCCATTTCATATATCCCTGTGCTTTGGTTTACATTTTGATTATTTCTCACTAGTGTATAATAATAAGGGAGCTCTGGTAGCGTAGTGGTTACGAATCGGGCTGCGAACCGTAAGGTCAGCAGTTCGAAACTACCAGCCGCTCTGCGTGGGAGAAAGATGAGGCTTTCTACTCCCGTAAAGATTTACACCCTTGGAAACCCTGTACAGGGTCGCTATGGGTCGGAACCGACTCGATGGCACTTCACAACAACAACAACAACAAGTGTATAATAATAGCTATGAACTGGTATCCTGCCTTCTTGAGAGGTCTCATTACATAACCTTTAGTTTACTTGTTATAGGTTGAACTTCTCCTCTTTATGTCTTTACGGAAGTGCCACTTCAGCAAGAGATGATTTATTACTTTTAATTAAAAGAATACTTTAAAAAAATCAAGATGACCTTCTAGGTCAAATAGAGGTAGATTCCATTTTGCAAGGGTCCCAACAGACTGTTAGGCTTTTTAAAAGAATACCTCCTCATCTTTGGAGTGTGTAGTAGTAAATACCAACATTTGGGGTATGTGGTATCCTACTATACATATGAAATAAACATTTGAATTGGACTGTTAAATCGACTATGTTTCACTGTCTTTAGTTTTCCTATCAGCTTCTCTGTAACACTTCCTCAGTGGTATTTAAAAAGTACAAATCTGACTTTATACCATCCTTTAAAAATCCCTTCAATGAATTTGGAAGAGAATGTAATTTGTGTGTGTGTTTGTAGGGCATCCAAGATCATTTATAATCTGCCCCCTACTTAACTTTAAAAATTATCTCCCACTATTCTTTCCCCTCTACATGACATTATCAAGAAATTAAGTATTTATAGTTTACCAAACAGAACCTTCCTTTTCCTTGTCGTATCTCATTATATAAATTTCCTTCATCTTAGAATTCCAATGAATTGGGTTGTCTCATAATTCTCTGTGAAGTTCTAGCTCAATTTTTGCTGCTTAACTATGAAGTCTCCCTTATTGACATAGTATAAATGTGCCTCGATGAAATTGATGTTTTTCTTTGTTCCAACATTGAATTTCATGGTACAGATTAGCCTATATTTCATGACCACTATGCTATTATATAAGGAGCTTTGGTAGTGTAGTAGTTACGAGTTGGGCTGATAACCTCACGGTCAGCAGTTTGAAACTACCAGCAGTTCCGCAGGAGAAAGATGAGCTTTTCTGCTCCCGTAAAGATTTACAGCTTCAGAAACCCTGTACAGAGTCTCTATGAGTCGGAACCGACTCCAGGGCGCATAAAACAACAACATGCTATTATATACATATTTTTTGTTGCTATATTATTTTTGGCCAAAGGGAGAATAATGTATTGATAATTGCATTATATAATGAGTGAATATTAAAAAGACATATTTCTAAAACTAAGATGTCTCAAATGTGGACCCTTTAATTAAAAGGAAGTAGGGGTCTACTATAGTGCCGTATTTGGCTTAAAGTGAATGTGTGATGTTTAAAACTGACTTTCAACATCAGGATGGTGAACATCTCTACCTTGGATGACAAGTTTCTTTGGATATACTGATTTTCCCATGGAAAGATCAATTATTTTCTCATTTTTGTAGAAGTAGATTTACTAGGGCTTTTCTACTTACACATGTACGGTCGCTATGAGTCAGAAATGAATCAAAGGCAGTGAGTTTACATGTTGTTTTTCTTGTTGTTAGGTGCTGTCTAGTGGGTACGGACTCATAGCGACCTTATGCACAACAGAATGAAACACTGTCCAATTCTGTGACAATCTCACAATCATTGCTGCTCTTGAGCCCATTACTACTGCCATTGTGCCAATCCATCTTGTTGGGGATCTTCCTCTTTTTGGCTGACTTACCACTTTATAAAGCATGATATTGTTATCCAGGGACTGGTCCTTTCTGATAACATGGCCGAAGTATGAGAGATGTAGTCTAGTTATCCTGGCTTCTAAGGAGCATTCTGGTACTTCTTTCAACCCAGATTTATTCATGCTTCTGGATGTCCATGTACTTTTAATATTCTCCTCCAACACCATAACTCAAATGCATCCATTCTTCTATGGTCTTCCTTATTCATTGTCTAACTTTCACATGCATATGAGACTGTTGAAAATAACAAGGTTTGGGTGAGTCATACCTTAGTCCTCAAACTGACTTCTTTGCTCTGCAACACTCTTGTGGAGCAGAATTGCCTAGTGCAATATGTCATTTTGATTTCTTGACTACTGATTCCAGTATTGGTGGTTGATTTGAGCAAAATGAAGTCTTTAACAACTTCAATCTTTTCTCCATTTATCTTGCTGTTACTTATTGGTTCAGTGGTGAGGATTTTTATTTTCTTTACATTGAGGTGAAACCCATACTGAAGGCTAGGTTCTTTCCCTTTGGCTTTCTTACTCCTGGTCTTTGCACATTTCACTACTATATTTGACTTTGACTTCTCAAGCTGCCCTTTGAAATTTTCTGTTCAGCTTTTGTACCTCCTCATTTCTTCCTATTTGCTTTAGCATTTCAACATTGGAGAACAAGTTTCAGAGTCTCTTTTGACATTTATTTTGGTTTTTTATTTCCTTTTATGTAGAGCAATATACTTCTTGGAAAGCATATCTTGTGTTGAGATTTTAGTTTTCACAGTTAACACCATGAGTGCTTTAAAAAAAAAACAACAACAAAACAGATAGATGGTTATTTTCCATATAAAAAGTTTTGCCTGTTCAAAAATAAGCAAAATAATTATTTTCTCATTAACTTCATAAAAATGAAAAGCATTTGAAAAACTTAGCAGATTTTCCATTATTAAAATTATTTTTCTTTTATATTCAGCCCATACAATAAGAAAAACAATTCCTTTTTAGTCCTAGCATTCTAAGATACAGATTAACTTTACTTAATAAGGTAAGATTAAGCTAGATTTTTCTTTCATTAAAAACTGTGTATTTCTATTTAATCGTGCATGGCAAATAAGTTATAAGACAAATGGTTATAGACTTAGGATCAGAAGTCCGTGTTTGACTCCATTGTTGTTAAGTGCCATTGAGTTGGTTCTGACCCATAATGACCCTGAATAGGGTTTCCAAGGAGTTTTCAGCCAGGCACATTCATAGGAAGAATCTATGCTCAGCTGTTTCTGTTGCTTAACCCTGTTAACACAAAATATATCATGAACTAAAATTTCACTGAAATTTCTTCTCAATGTTTATAGGGCATGTGATTGAAGTATCAAATAAATGAAGTATTGAGTAAAAACGACCTCCAACACTTCAGGAAAAAAAAAAAATGATTTAAAGACTCTAGTTTTTAAACCAGTGAGGACACAGTTTGAGTGTGTGGAGAATATAAAGACTTAACTTTATAAAGATTTGTTCAATTGTCCAAATGATGATATAGTCAACATGTTAAAAGTTACTCAAAATATTTTGAATTTCATAAATAGCTGTGAATATACTGAAATAACATAGGTTTTTGGTGGTGGTTGTTGGGTGCTGTTGAGCTGGTACTGACTTGTAGCGACATTATAGACAACAGAATGAAACAGTGCCCATTCCTTCACCAACCTCATAATTGTTGTTACGCTTGAGCCCATTGCTGCTGCCACTGTGCCAATGTATTCATTGTAGATCTTCCTCTTTTTCACTGACCCTCCACTTTACCTAGCATGATGTCCTTCTCTAGGGACTGGTCTTTCCTGATAACATGTCTAAAATATGAGAGACAAAGTCTGACCATCTTGACTTTTAAGGAGCATTCTTCCAACGCATATCTGTTTATTCTTTTGGCAGTCCATGGTACTTTCAGTATTCTCCTCCAACACCATAACTCAAATACATTAATTCCTCGATGGCCTTCAGGCACAACTTAGTCTTTAAACTGACTTCTTAACTCTTGAACACTTGAACGAGGTCTTGTGCAACAGATTTGTCTAAAGCAATACATTGCTTGATTTCTTGACTGCTGCTTCCATGAGTGATGGTTGCATTCATAATTTTTCTTTGTTCAGTTTAAGCGCAGTTATATTTTTCATTTTCTAGTTTTAGTTAAACTTTTTTTTTCTGTTCTTGGCCATAAAAGTTAAGTAAACTTTATTTTCATTTTTGGGTTGTGAACCTAGAAAAGCTCAAGACATAACAGTCAGTAGGAGTATAGAATGAAGGAAGCATTCTCACTGAAATCATTTCTAAAGAGTAGGACTTGATCCCAGTGTAGTTACTTATACTACGCTGAAATACATTGTGCACATGTTATATTATGTAGTTGTTACTATAGCTTTGAGTTAGTATAACTAGCTCTGTTTTATAGATGTTGTTGTTGTTGTTGTTAAGTGCTGTCGAGTCGGTTCCAACCCATAGCGACCCTGTACAGGGTTTCCGAGGCGGTGAATCTTTACGGGAGCAGAACGCCTCATCTTTCTCCCACTATAGATGAGATGTAAGTAATTTATCTAAAATATCATAGCTCTTAAGTGACAGTACTATGCATTATAATACAACAGTATGTTATCTCCCCCCCATTATTTATAGCCTCAGTTTCGATAAGAAAGTCTTTATTATAAATGATAACTTGCAACTACTTTCAACTCTTGTAATTCTTTCTTCCTTCAAGCTGTGATATGCCAACTCTTGATAAAGCCAGTGACTTAATTTATTCATTCCTACACTGGAAGGCACTTAACAACAACAAAGGTTAATATGGAATCCTGGTGTGGTGCTGTTGGATACACAATGAACTGCTAACTGTATTGTCGGCAGTTCAAAACCACTAGCCACTTTTTGGAAACCCTATACAGGGTTGCTATAGGTCAGAACTGTCCCGATGGCACTCAATAACAAAGGCCAACATCAGGTCCTGGTTGTATGGACCACTTCATAGGTCTTTGCATAACATGACAGCTTTCTTCTTCAAGAATAACAGGAGAATCAACTTCTAGTTTGCTACCAGGAAGTCTTATGCAATATAATGTAAAAACAAGAGTGTCTATCCAATCACCATACAATGTGATCTAATTAAGGGAGTGACTATTCCATAGTATTCACAGATCCCACCTACATTCATGGAGAAGGGATACAGCATGCATGAGAAGGAGCAGTAACTTTGGGATTACCTTAGAATCCTCCCTACCAAACTTCACAGTGGTTTTAAGATATATCCTGATTACAGGAATAATAAGATGTTTTTTTTTAATGTTTGAGAATTAAGAGGAAAAAAAAATCCTATCTAGCTTCAATTATGATTTTACGCTTTGCTATGTTTTCTCAATATTAAGGCTTTTGGGAAATGTAATTAATCAGGGTTTAACACTACAAGAGAATTACACTGTACATGTGACTTTTAAGTGAATGCTTTGATAAGTAACTTCTAGGAGAAAGATAACATCTAAGAGAATAGTCAAAGGGTAAAACTGGACCAAAAATATTCTCCATAAGCAAATGTGAATTAAACTCTTCTTCCAGCACAAGATATGAGGACTAGAATCTTTTAAGTATAAGGTGAGGTTTCTAAAATTGAACAGATGCCATCAATCTCTCTCTCTCTTTCACACACACACATACACACACAAGCTCAAATATGGGGATGAGGGGAACCAGGGAAAAGAAAGCAAGCAAACCAATCCCTACCTCACCTTCCTTTTCTTGGTGATACTATAATGGAATAAGACTGAAATATAAGACAGACAAAGAAATATCAGACAATTTTCACAGCAAATGCTGAATACTGAGCTATGATACTTATCCAAAACTTAAAAAGAAAAAGAACTTCTAATGTGGTATTTCTTAAATATACTCATGAAGAGATTGAGGTCTGCATGCTCCCCTCTACTACTTCATTGCCAAATATATTTTAAATTAATTTATTGCATTCTTCATCGACACTATATGCCTTCAATTAGACTGTTGCAAATGACAGAAACCAACTCATATAGCATATGTTAAAAGATACATATTAGTTCATATACATGGAACATAGGCAAAAATAGATATTTTTTTGTTTTTAAATTGCTCATGAATATCTGTCTTCCCTCTTTGGCTATCTCTATGGAGTGAGTGTATTAGACAGGGTCTTCAGGCAAAGCAAAGTACACTTATACTAGTTGAATCAATTAGTAAGGGAAGTTATTGATGGTTGTTGTTGTTAGATGCCATTGAGTTAGTACTGACTCATAGTGACCCTATGCACAACAGAACGAAACACTGCCCGATCTTGGGCCAACTTCACAATTGTTGCCACGCTTGAGCCATTGATGCTACCACTTTGCCAAACCATCTCGTTGGGGGTCTTCTTCTTTTTCTTTCACCGTCCACCTTACCAAACATGATATCCTTCTCCAGCAACTGGTCCCTTCTACAAAATGTCCAACTTTGGCCAATGATGAAGTCTGGCCATCCTAGCCTCCAAGGATCAATCACTCTGGCTGCACTTCTTCCAATACAGATCTGTTTGTTCTTTTGGCAGCCCATGGGGCTTTGAATATTCTCCTCCAACACCATAACTCAAATGCATTAATTCTTCTACAATCGTCCCTATTCATTGTCCAATATTTGCATGCATATAAGGTTATTGAAAATACCATGGCATGGGTCAGGCGTACCTGTTGATGGTTGTTGTTGTTGTTAAGTGCCACTGAGTTGATTCTGACCCATAGTAACCCTGTATAAGGTTTCCAAAGAGCAGCTGGTGGGCTTGAACCACCGCCCTTGCAGTTCAAACAACTTTGCAGTCTGATGCATTAGTCTCCATACAGCGCCATACCAGAACTCAGATTATCACAGGGATAGTAGGAGAACCCAGTGCTGATTTTGAGAGTCTGACACTCAGCATCAGAAGGCAAGACATTCCTTGCTTGTATCCAGATGCTGTCTCTGGTATCTTCTACTGTCCTCAAAATAAATGGATATTACTTCTACTGACATTTCCTCCAAAACAAAGATACTTCACTGTCTCCTTTGTTCTTTGTGTCACTGTCTCCTCAGAGTGTCACTGTCAAAGCCCAGGACGGATGCATATAACTGCTAAATCTAGTTTATATTCTGTCTTTGCTGCAAGGGAATCTGGAAAAATCCAGCATGTGAGCAGAGTTCTTTGTTACAAACAATAGAACAACCTCTAACTTGTTTAAGCAGAAAGTAAATTATTATATACTCTCAGGTAGCTCTCAAAATATCTAGGAGGGCCAAAAGAATAAGGTGTAAATACTACATGGGTAGAATTAAAAAAACAATTCTTCTTTCATTGTGGGATTGTTCTAGTAAAACACACTATTGCAGATGGCTACTTAGCACATGTCTCCCCCAGGAATTGAGACCAGATGTTCTACGTTAACTACCTCCAAAAATTGGTGTGTATGTTTGTGTATGTGGCTCTATCATGAGGCTTATGAAATTATCTAAGCACTCTATGATTAGCCTTTACCTTATATATATCCAAGTCTTATAGATCTGTATATGTTAGGGAAAATCTAGGTATATTGGAACTTACCTAGTAATTTCAAGAAAGTATTGGGGAAATGGTTTTTCAAATTGAAAAAAACAAAAGGAGGGTGGCAGTGGTAGAACCATTCCTTCCACATTCCTCTCTACTCAGCTGGGTTCCATAATTTATTACAATGGTCACACAGAGCTCAGAGACAATACTCATGATTATGGCATTTCTTAGGGAAGTTAACAGGTTACAATGCAGGATCAAAAAATGTTCAGGTTACAGGTGTTTGGGAAGGCCAGCTGCTTCTGTGCCAGGCCTGAAAGTAGGTCTCTCTCTGGCGCTCAGCCTGGTCACTACCATGCTCAGGCAAGGTAATGAATCTCTTTTACTACTGTTTATAAATGCCCATAGGAACTCTGGTAGCATAGTGGTTATGAATTGGGCTGCAAACTGCGAGGTCAGTAGTTCGAAACTATCAGCTGTTCCGTGGGAGAAAGATGAGGCGTTCTGCTCCCGTAAAGATTTACAGCCTCGGAAACCACGTACAGGGTCTCTATGGGTCGGAACTGACTCCACGGCACTTAACAACAATAAATACCCATGGGAGTCTTGGTAGCATAGTGGATTACAAACTGGGCTGCCAACCTCAAGGTCAGCAGTTTGAATGTACTAACCACTCCAAGAAAGAAAGAGGAGACTTTTGGCTTGCATAAAGATTTATGACTTCAGAAACCCTATACACGGTCTCTATGAGTCAGAACCAACTCAATGACACACAACCACTACCATTATGACATTTGTTCCTAAAGAACACTCCATTCCACTATCTTCCTTAGCCCAAAGGTACTCAGTTCTCATTCCCCACAACTGAGTGCCTAGAGGCATCCCACTGGATAAACCAGGCCCTGCATGAAGGCACTCAGTTTTATTTGCTCTGTGGCCCAGTAAGCCCACCGCTCTGTCCTGTGCTCTGGCTCTTGGTTTTACTTCTGCTGCTGCTCTTAGACTTTTCTGGAGTTATAGCTTTCTGTGCCTGGATCAAGGATATTAAATGCGCAAGGAACTAAGGGTCTAAATCTCCACTGCTGGCTCATTCTTCTGGATGGTAGTAAGACCCCCACTTCCTGCTTCATAGATAGCTCATTTCATAATTTTACAATTAACCTTGCTAACAATGACTCACAACTGAGTCATATAAGCCTCAGTATCTTCCCTCACTTTTTATACAGAGCCACCAGGGAACCATTGTTCAATGGGAGTTTACAAAGACTAAGGCTAGAAGCCACACAAAAGAATTCACTGCTTTACACAAAGAGTTAAGCACTTGCTAAATAGCTGAAAATTTGCAGTTTGAACCCACCATGAGTAGCCTCAGAAGACAGGTATGGCGATCTACTTCCAAAAGATTGTTGTTGTTGGTCGTTCGAGTTGGTTCCAACTCATAATGACCCTGTGGAGGGTTTCCAAGGATCAACTGGTGAGCTTGAACCACTGACCTTGTGGTTCAAACTGACCTTGCAGTCCAGCACATTAACCCACAGCACCACACCAGGCTCTGAAAGATTACATCTTTGAAAACCCTATGGAGTAGTTTTACTCTGCACACTTGGAGTCACCACAAGTCAGAATCAATTTAAAGGCAACAAACAACAACAAAAATTTCTAAAATACAAGAGAATATATGAGTATAATCTCACTAGAATGCATGTTGAGTGACAGCTATCTACTTAGTGATCACATATGCATATTTATAGCTCTGTAATGAGAAATGGGCTCTATGCTCCATCAAGATAGATATGATACTGTTCTTCTGAATCTGGAGTCCTGGTGTGGTGCTGTAGGATAAGCACTGGACCATAAGGTCAGTTTGAATCACAAGGTTGGTGATTCAAACACACTAGCCATTCCTCAGAAACCCTATATAGGGTTGCTATGAGTTAGAACTCACTCCATGGCATTTAACAACCTCAACTTCTGAAAATAATAAAGCCTCAATGCTAAACAACTCCCAAAGGATGAGTGTTAACTAAGGTGAGGTGTATATGCTCAACTCTTGCAATTCAGGCAATTCACACTTACTTCTTACCTAAGTGTGAACACAGTCTTCAAATGCTCAAGGATGTCTTTCCTAATACTCTATTTCTTTCTCACACCATTTTATGCCATGCTTAGCAAACATTGTTGTTGTTGTGATGTGCCATGGAGTCGGTTCTGAGTCATAGCTACCCTGTACAGGGTTCCCGAGGCTGTAAATCTTTAAAGGAGCAGAAAGCCTTATCTTTCTCCCACAGAATAGCTGGAAGTTTCGAACTGCTGACCTTGTGGTTTGCAGCCCGATTTGTAACCACTACGCTACCAGAGCTCCTTTAGTAAACATTATAACTGCATAATTCTTTTTGATGATTATTTCATGTGTCCCTCCCTAATCCAAGCCCTGCTAGACTCTGAGATTAATAAAGGCAAGCACAAAACTATTTTATTTGATTTTCTTTCAACAGTTTCTGGCTTTGGAGGATGCCTGACATACAGCAGATGACTTGTAATCGTTTTGTTGAATTTAGATTGAAATCGAAATCAAACCCAGGTTGAATACAGAATGGGATTATTACCCTGCTCTTTTCCACGGATAATTGCCTGCATTTTCCCATTTTTTTTCTATAGGCCACCAGTATCCTTCCAATAAATTATCTTTTTGCTTAAATTAGCCTGAGTACTTCCTTGTTGGTTGTAACCAAAGATTCAACCTTAAGCATGGCAATTCCTAGTAGGGAACTGAAAGATTTTTAGAAGCAACTGGGAGGAAATATGGAAGGTTACCCCCCACCACCACCATTTCTCAATATTCCGTTTGTTCCTTCAACCTCGGCTTTCATTTGCTTCCACAATCTTTTCCTAGAATAGTTCTACCTGTTGCCTTGCCCTGGGCCCTAAATTAATCTCAGTGAAGACAAAAAGGATTTCACATCTCAGTCCTCTAGCTTCCAATTTTCCAACCTAACTGAACTACACATGCATTTCCAAAACATATTCTATAGTCTGAGCCCTCTAGGCATTGACACATTTTGTAACTTCTACTCAGCAAGTCTCTTCCAATCTGCTGCCACCACTCTCACCCTCTCTTTCCTTTGACTCAACTGAAACTTTGGGCATCAGATTAGGCATCACCTACTCTGCAAGCATACATTGACAGAGAACTTCCAGAGGCTCAAGTCAGATTCAGAAGAGGCTGTGGAATGAGAGATATCATTGCGGATGTCCAATGGATGTTGGCTGAAAGCAGAGAATATCAGAAAGATGTTTACCTGTGCTTTACTAACTATAGAAAAGCTTTCAATTGTGTGGATCATGGCAAGCTGTGGACACCATTGCAAAGTATGAATATTCCAGAACACTTAATTGTGCTCATGAGGAATCTGTACATGAACCAAGAGGCAGTTGTTCAAATAGAACATGGGAACACTGAATGGTTTAAAATTAAGAAAAGGTGTGTGACAAGGTTGTATTCTTTCACCATGCTTATTCAACCTGTATGCTGAGCAAATAATCTGAGAAGCTGGGTTCTATGAAGAAAAATGTGGCATCAAGATTGGAGGAAGACACATTAACAACCTGCAATATGCATATGATACAAACTTCCTTGCTAAAAGTGAAGAAGATTTAAAGTATTTACTGATGAAGATCAAAGAGCACAGCCTTCAGGATGGATTGCATCTCAATGTTAGAAAAAAAAACAAAAATCCTCACCACTGGACCAATAAACAACATTCTTATCAATGGGGAAAAGATTGACATTGTCAAGGATTTCATTCTTCTTGAATCAACCATCAACACTCATGGCAGCAGCAGTCAAGAAATCAAATGATATATTGCATTAGGCAAATCTGCTACACAAGACTTTTTTTAAAGTATTGAAGAACAAAGATGTCAGCTTGAGGACTAAGGTGTGCCTGACCCAAGCCATGATATTTTCAGTAACCTCATATGCATAGGAAAGCTGGACAGTAAATAAGGAAGACCATGGAAGAATTGATGCTTTTGAGTTAATGTGTTGGAGGAGAACATTGAAAGGGCCTTGAGCTGCCAAAAGAACCAACAGATCTGTGTTGGAAGAAGTGCAGCCAGAGTGCTCCTTGGAGGGTAGGATGGCCAAACTTCGTCTCTCATACTTCAGACATATTGTCCAGAGGGACCAGTCACTGGAGAAGGATACCATGTTTGGTAGGGTCAAGGGTCAGAGACAAAGAGGAAGACCCCCAATGAGATGGATTGGCAAAGTGGCAGCATCGATGGACTCAAGCGTGGCAACAATAGTGAGGTTGGCCTAGGATCGGGCAGTGTTTCATTCTGCTGTGCATAAGGTCGCTATGGGTCGGTACCAACTCGATGGCACCTAACAACCACTCTGGGAAGACTTTTTTCCTTGCATTGGGATTATATTAGGTGCCCATGTATGTGTTACCACAGTCCCAGTACTTAGTCTAAGTATAATACTTTCAGATCATGTGCTTGTTTGTGTACCTGTCTTTACCTCCCATTAGCACCTTTGAGTCCTACATTACACACTTTCTATTCTAAATGCCTAAGAGTCTAGGACATTATAAACATCCAATAGCTTTCTAAGTAATATTAAAGAAAAAACAAAACAAAAACCTGACAACAACAAAAAATATTTGAAAGCTCCACAGTGCCTACTTACCTATTTGAACTTGTTCCAACACACTCACAAAGACATACACACACACACACACTTAATAGCTGAGACAAGTCAATATTTCCTCTTCTTCTCCATAGCTAGATGCAGATGGGAGGACAATTTTCCACATACTTTGCAAGTATTCTTCTCAATCCTAACCAGTGTTCAACATGCACCCCCTGCCTGGTTATAGAGATGTGTGGTAAAGCCCCTTTGTAATATGTAAGTTTGTGAGGATGGGAGCTAAGTACTTAAGAAAGTTCAGAAACAAGATTTTAGTGACACGGTCTCAGATGGATTGAAGAGAAAAATAATTAAATGTAGGAAGGTCCAGCGAAGATGCAAAGTGCAATGGTGTTATGTATGCACCAACCTAATGAATAAAAGGTAATGAATGCACATATTTCAACCTTTTACCCCAAGTGTCTTTATATTCTTGAAGAAGCTTCATTAAGAGATTTCTAAGTATCACAGAACAGCTTTTGAATGTATCCACTTTAGTTCAGAACCTCTCTGAAAGTAATTGAAGATTTGCTAAAATGCCGATTCAGTAGCACGCCCTTATCCTGAGTCTTATACTTATTATAATTATCTCATAAAATATATTTATCAAATTTTAGTATTACTTCAGGATCATTTCATTTATTTTTTATTAAAACAATGTAATTAAAAGACCTATTGGAAATGTCATTTGTATGAATTACACTATTAAATATTAATTTTTAGAATAATGTCTTTGCTGGTAAATTGATTATAAAGTGGACTCAGTTCTCAACTTATCAGCAATTCTGGTTTAATTTTTTTTTTTTTTTTTAGAATTGGGAATTAAGAATATGGAGTGAAAAGGAATCATTCTAATAATTTTTGGTATCAACATATGATAATTGGCATTGTAGTTTTGCATTTGTGGCAGGAAAATTATCTGAATTCAGCTTTCTGTTTTTTCATCATTAAACACTCTATTATTATTTTTTGAAATAGTTTATTCACTAACTTGTCTACAATATTTGAACATGTACTCTAAGTAAGACCTATTGACTATGGAATCCATAGTCTCCATTTCAGACCAAAAAAAGGGGGTATTTTCAACTTTACTTCATTATTGACCAATAGAGTGCTTTGAATCTTCTTTTCTTCTTAGCCAGGCATTTTATCCTTGGGACCACTTCAATATTTTTTTAGCATTGAAATCCTCTTAAAATAGTGAAATGTGTCATAACCTTGCTAATGTTACAGAAATAGCTTTGAAATACATATTTTCTCAGGAAAATACACAATAGAATTTCTATATTTTCAAAACCATTTTCATTTTGACTGAACTCATGCTGGTAAACAGTGTAAGGATATAAAATATCCTACCCAGTACCATTAATCTTCCAAAAAAGAGTCTGAGTAAATAGCATGCTACCAGTGCTGTGTGCTGACAGATACATGAGTTGGTCAGCTAGCTATTTAAACTGCTTCCAACTAGTGATCATTCTTGGGCATTTCTCTTGGTTGTCCCAGAACAGTTGAACATTTTGGGATCATATAGCTTTTATTCTTTTTTAACCTAAATTGTAATAAATAAGATAAAAGCAATCAAAATGACCAGAGTCTTCCTTTCAAGAATTATGAGTACTAAAGAGTTGATAAAGATTTCACAGCACTGCAGTTTCTCTCCCTTTACCTTGCCCTTGAGCAGTGAGAGTCAACCTTGACTACTGGGAGATCCAATATGTCAAAATGTCTCAGGATGTTTCAGTTGTTTTCTGTATTTGCCAATACTTAGCCTAATGTTTTTCAACTCAATCAATCGCCTTATCAAAGCCCTGTGTTCACAACAGTCTGTAAGTCTGGGAGTGGCAGCAATAATAGAGCATTTCCATGATGCTTCTTCATGGTTTATTGTGTTTATTCTGTGAGATACCATACAGACGAGTACATTGAGATTGTGGACTTGCAATTATGACAGTAGACACTTGTTTGAGACTGTTTAGAAGGAATTTAAATGACGTTCAACTTCACTACAGTACTATTTTTTGGCAGAATGTTATTCAATGTGCATGTTTAGAAATTAGTGGTACTGGTTTGGCACTGTAGGATTAGCACTGGACTGCTAATCTTAAAGTTGGCAGTTCAAACCCATCTACTACTCTTTGGAAACCCTATGTAAGGTCACTATTAGTAAGAAACAACTAAACAGCACTTAGCAACAACATTCTGTTCACTGAATATAAAACTCAACAATTTTGACTCCTTAAAGGAAAAAAAAAAAGTGTTATGATAATTGATTTGGGTATGTTAGGTGTATTTGCCAAAGCAGAATATAAGTAAGATGATTAAAGACGTTGGGAAGTGATTAACTGAGATAAATAGATGTAGTTGATACGTATTTAATGACAGAGACTAAAATAAAGATTTGATGGTAGTTTTAAAATAATAGATACTATAATAAAGTCTTGAATAAACTTCAGGCTTTATTCTAGAGCTTTGTATACATATAATCCCATGGGATAGACAGTGTTACTATACTCGTTTCAAAGGGAAAAAAAATGGAAAACTAAAGGGACCTAACAACATGCCTAATGGCATCTGTTGTTCTTTGCTGTTGAGTCAGTTCCAACTCATAAAAACCCTGCATAGGGTTTCCAAGGAGTGACTGGGGGTTTGAACTACTCCTCTTGTGATTAACAGACCCAGAGCTTATCCTACAGCACCACACCAAGACACCATTGACATCTGATAAGTTGCAAAATCAGGACTGAAGTGAAGTAGTCTGACTTTGGCGTTGATGCTTTTAATCTCCATGCTACTACATTAATTTGCATAATGTGCTTATTTACAGTGGAAAGACTGCAGACTTGGAATTGAGTTCAAAGGGTTAAACTGCAGAAACAGCCATCCTTTTAAAAGAACCCTCAGTTGAGGGTACTATTATCAGAGTGCTAGACATCTCTTTCTTTCCTGTAATATGCGCTCATGACTCAGTGTCCTAACAGGGAGCTGTACCTGCTTCTAGTGTGTGTCAGGCAGTGAGAAAACTGAATCTTTTACTTAGGAAGTATAGGTGGTACCTGGATTTATCACCCAATAAGGACTCCTGCTGTGGCGCTGTAGGATCAGCACTGGACCGTGAACCACAAGGTCAGCAGTTCAAACTCACCGACTGCTCCTCAGAAATCCTATACAGGGTCACTATGAGTCAGAACTGACTCAATGGCACTTAACAACAACAACAAGACTGTATTCAGTGTTTGGGAAAAAAATCTGCAAAAGGAAATCTAGATATCATTAGATAGGGGCTATGATTAAAAGCCACTAAATACCCACTGCACTGGTTGTCTTCTGCTGCCTATAAGTTCTGACATTGTTGTTGTTGTTGTTATGTGCCGTGTAGTCGGTTCCGACTCATAGCGACCCTGTACAGGGTTTCCGAGGCTGTCAATCTTTACGGGAGCAGAAAGCCTCACCTTTCTCCTGCGGAACATCTGATAGTTTTGAACTGCTGACCTTGCGGTTCACAGCCCAGTTTGTAACCACTATGCTACCAGAGCTCCTTCTGACATTAGCTGCCACAAATGTCTGAGATAAAAATTACCTGCGTAACAAGATAATTCACTCCGTTACATTCAAATGAAAGCTCAGTACTTTTTGAAGCATTCACTGACTAAGCAAAATGTAGTTCACTAAGTAAATAATGGTCACTGGTTAGTAGGCAGAGAAGCATAGAAATCCATAAATAGCCCACATTAGCCAACACTTGTTCTCAGAGACTACACACAGCTCTGAATATTTTTCTGTCTTTTCTACGATCCATACTTCTTCTGGCAAATGTACCAGTTAAAGGCTAATATATCATTACTACTTCTACTTAATCTCGTTCAGAAACTTCTAACAACTGGAGTTTGCCTTGAGGTTGTTCACAGGGAGTAGCAGTAAAATTAGCCAGTACGAGACAGAGAGGGACAAGGGTGATGTAGAACCAGAGGAAAGGATCAGGTGGAATACATTTGAAATGCACAGTGTACATCCAAAATCAAAATACCAAATCCTTCAATAAATGGGTTCATAGAAAATGGGCACAAATTTACATATCATACCTGTGTCACATATATTTATAACATGTATAGTGGTGGTAGCAGTGTGCCATCAAGTGGGTTCTGACTCATAACAACCCTGTATAGAGTTTCTGAGGGACTAAATCTTTACAAGGACAGAAAGCGTCCTCTTTCTCCCAAGGAGTTGCTGGTAAATTTGACCTTTTGGTTAGAAGCCAGGCTGTAGCCACTACATGATTAGAGCTCCATTATAACACCTGTGGGCATAAATAAATTATTATTACTACACACTTATGTTTGAAATGCCATCACTTTGGGCTATCAATTCCTATGAAATTTGTATAAATGACCATCTTTAGAGAGAAATGTGCATTTTAATACAAAATAAATTGGCATGTTAAAATGGAAAGAGTTTGAATGAGAATAGGGATGATCAGAAGGCACAAGGCTTGCTATTTCTATTGGCATTTAAGATTTTGAAAGAAAAAATGGTCGGTTCTAAGGCTAGCATAAGTGAAGCAATGAAAATGAAAGGAGAAATCAAAATATTTGTCATACTGGAAAGAGGAAGAAATAGTTGAAGTATGACTAGGTGGTAAAGCGATGAAGATATGGATATGTAGTTAGATATATGGAACAGTACAGTGGAAGAGAAAATGCTTGCTTCTTATAATAAATTCAAACATGACAGCCTTATGAAGTAAGCCACAAAAACATGACAATCTGTGATAGAGTTGCAGGAAGGAATACTGTATCTAGAAGCTCTGCCTGAATTCTCATTATATCATTTAATACCCTGGACCTGAAAGTTTCAGACTTCCTGCTTTTATAATGATTCTTTTTTGAGAACTTCCTCTAACTGTATGAGAGAGAAGATACTCATTTTCCAGGTCCTTATTTTGTTACATGCTTTCTTTTGGGTGGTTTTATTTCTATTTGGAAACTCCATTAGAAAGTATAAAGCATTTAGTGAATGATACAGACAAGATCCACTAATCCAGAAGCAGAATCTAGGACAGGAGCGGTAAGACAAATACCTCTCTTGAAGAAAGCAATGAATCCAGGTCAAAGTCAAGTTTGAAGTTCAGAAAGTTTTTGTTAGGTTGATGAACAGAACCCCAAATCCAAATTGTAAGTGCTAATTTGGAGAAGCCAATAATACAAGATCAAGAATACACACAGAGTTAAAAGCCTAGGGAATCAAAAATGTTGGAGACTTGCATATAAGTAGATCAAGTCCATGCTTTAGGTATTTAGTAAAGTCAGCACCAGAGGAGCCAGTAAACAAACATATGTTCTCTGATTCAAGGGCAAAGAGGTTGCTCCATTTTGCTTTATGTGTTCCTTTCTCATAAAATAACAGGAAAAAGAATCTATTTCTACTCTACCTCTGCATCTATATCTATCGACCAATCTATCTATCATAAAGGATGGAAAGAAAAACCAAACTGAACTAAGTGACTCTGACTTTGAAGTAGTAATGTCTCAACTAAGTGTCTAGACCTAAAGACTAAAGGCTAAAGAATACTGAGACCCGATAGGTAACAGATACCCAACGCCAGTATATAAGCACATATCCCATTTAAAGGAGGTACCTCGGAATTAGAACTGCTGTCCTGGTGTGGCGCTGTGAGTTCATGCACCAGACTGCAAAGCCATTTGAACCGCAAGGTCAGAGGTTCAAGCTCACCAGCTGCTATTCAGAAACTCTATACAGGAACACTATGAATTGGAAATGACTCAACGGCACTTAATAACAACAACAACCTTACTTCCAGGGCAAAGTGGGCCTGTTTTTCATATCTTTTGGTTTTCCAGTTGAAACAAAAAATCTCTATTTGTATTGTAAAATTGCCATTTTTATCTAGAGGAATAATTCCAGTTTTCTGTGGTCTAACACCACTGGGGACTAGGGTGAAGATACTCATTGCTCTTTAGATATCATTCCAGATAGACAATAGAACATAAACAAAAACTCCAAAGATTACCCTGAGCCATGAAAACATTGCAGAGTTATCATTGGATACCAAAAGTTTACATCACCAGTAAAATAGGATTACACTTAAAATATAATACTGGAATCTATTGAGGCAGAAACAAAGGGTTGGTAAAATTGACATCAGATTAAGTCAGTTGCAACTCAACACATTTTATTGGCTATAAAATATAATCTATACTCAAAGTTGATTTAGACATTGGATGATATAACACCAACATATGTGTTTAGCCTCGGTTGAAATTTTGCAGAAACACAATTGTTACTGAAGTATATAGTACACTAATGTAAACCCGTGATAAATAAAGTAGATTAAAACTTTCATATTTTTGAAATCTTATAAAGGATTTCAAGAATATAAATTAGTAAGAGTGAAACAAAAGATTAATATTAAACATTGTCTTGTATAAATAGAAAGCATATTTCCATTAATAATTATGTAATAACTAAAAATCCATTATATAACTCTTTTAAAAATTAAAAAATAGCTCTAAAATAAGATAATATTGTCTAGTCTAAATAGAATATGATAAATTATAAAAATAATTTAAAGTGGTTTATCAAGCAAACAGATTAAAAATGAAACTACTAACTAAGGAGAGGAAAACTAGTCATGTAATGGTTATGAGTTAGGCTGGTAACCTCGAGGTCAGCAGTTCAAAACTACCAGTTGTTCCATGGGAGAAAGATGAGGCTTTCTGTTCCTGTAAAGATTTACAGCCTCAGAAACCCTATGCAGAGTTACTATGAGTCGGAACCAAATCCACACCATATAACCACCACCAAATAATTACTGAACCCAAGTAAAATACATAATTTCAGGATATATAGTAAATGTTAAATATCAGAATTGCACTTCAAAATATGAATGCCCTATCCATCTCCTCATAAATAAATCCATATTCTTAGCAATTCAGTGTAACGTAGGATCATAAAATAAAAAACTAAAAAGTAACAACCCTAGATAAATACGAAAGTATTACAAGAAGATATTATTCCGTAAGATATATGAAATAATAAGTACAATAAAATAAGCTGATTCATTAAAGAATAGGACTGCTTTACCAAATCTAATTACAAATGAAGAGAGTTAAAGAGAGAAGGAAACTATTAAAAATGAGAAAGAAACATATTTACAAAAATTTTAAATGTTCTATAATTAGTATTGTTGCTTTATTTTATCCTCAGAAAAATAAATAAATGTTGCTTTTTAAAAAGAAAATGCACCCAATGGGTTTTAATCAAATATGAAATAATTAGAGACCCCATGAATAGCTAAGGATAATAAAGTGCTAGCAGTTTACTTGGGTGGAAGGATGAATGGATGATAAGAACATAAAGACTGCACATGGAGACTTCATCATTGGTTGTAGAGTTGGCATTGGTTGTAGAGTTGGTTCATTAACCAAGATGAGACATTTATGATTGAGATGGAGATAAAGTGATTTAATTTGGAAGAGTGTGTTTTCTTTATTTGAAAAGTATAATGAATGAGATGATTAAAATTGAGGAAAGAATGTGATTTATAGGACAGGTTCTTGGAGGAATTTGGATAGAACAATGTTCATAGTCAAATGAGAGATATAATTTTAGTCTAGTCCATAGAGCTAAGTGGTCAAAATGCTGGTGAATTTGTGGGATGAATAGTGAGCTGATGAAAAGTCCTGCATTTTTCTCTGTGATATAGGAGGTGAAAAGAGGGTGGTGGGTTGGAATGATGGTAGGGATGTATTGCAGATACAGTGAACAACTAACTGAGAGTTGCTGAAAACATAAAATGTCAAAGACTTATATATTCTGCATTCTCATATGATCTAGGAAAGGACTATGGGATTGGAAGAGTAAAAAATTATAGGATTTTGACTTTGATAAAATTATTTCTAAAAAAAAAAAATTGTGTTATACCTCTATGGTGACATACCTCTTCAAACTGACATTTGTTATTATGAAGTGCGTTGAGTCAGTTATGACCCATAGCAACCCTGTATAGGATTTCCAAAGAGCAGCTGGTGAGCTTGAACCACCAACTTAACAGTTCAAATAGCTTTGCAGTCTGGTGCATGAACCCACAGCGCCACACCAGGACTCCACTAGACTAGTACAAACCCCAGCTTTGGCCTGAACCAATCATTATTCCTTTGGTGACATTTTAGCAAGATTCAAATGGAGCAGGATATCAATAAGCAAAAATATGTTCCTATGTGTCAGCGAGTTCCCACTAGCTTTATGGGAAAGTAAGCAAACAAACATACAGTCTTAAAGGAAACTTGATATAATAAAATGTAAATTTACAAAACATAAATTAGGAGTCTGTTGGATATATTTACATGATCCCAAAACAAAATAAAATAAGCCCATAATCTTTTCCTAGTGAAGTCAATTTCCCTAATAAAATGACATATTATTGAGTATCTTTGGGATTTTGTGTGTGTGTGTGTGTGTGTGTGTGTTTCAGGAACACATCTATAATAAATGAAGATAAAAATACAGTAAATTCTAAATTTTTAAAAGTTACAAAGCAGTTCTGGAGTTTATAAAATTTTAACATGGTTTACTAACTTTACACTTTTACCTAGCTTATTTTTTTTACCCCATTATAAATGGATCAGAGTTCTGCTGTGGCGCTGTAGGATAAGCAAGGTTGGTTTGATCTGAAAGATTGGTGGTTCAAACTCACCAGCAGCTCCTCAGAAACCCTACTCAGGGCTGCTTAGAGTCGGAACCAAATCAACGGCACTTAACAACAACACCTAAACACCACCACCACTATCTTAATTCCAGGAATTGGAGAAAAGTATGTCATTTAAAAAATTTCATTTGTTACCAACTTTAAAATGAGGGGAATCACAAGAATTTACAAATGGTATTCTATGTAGCAACATAATATAATTAAAAGTGAATAAATTATAAAGAACTTGAAGGCTGTAGTTTGAATGTCCACTCCAGCAGATACCCAATAACTTTAGCAAACTCTTCAACTAAATGAAATCTCAATTTCTTAATCGGTAGAGACATTAGTGTTTCTTTCCTTAACTTTTAATTGTTTGGAGGGACAAGAGGTAGAAAATTATTTGTGCGAAGTGTAAAAGTATCAGTGCTATTGTATTGTGAAGCTACAATCCACAGAGGAGGGGGCTTATTTAAAACAAATTGACAATTATAAAATCCAAAAGGACTTGTTGACAACCAAGGTTATCTAATACATTCACCTGGAAAAATAATGGAATTTTTTTTTTTTTTTTAATTTTCAGCCTTGTCACCCACTGGACAAAAGGGTCACCTTCATACTTAGTTAATTGAATATTCTGGCACAGGCTGGCACCTGTATCTGTTTGTTCCTACAGGGACTGAAGTGACAAAGGATTCTATTGTAGGCAGAGCTTAGTAATAAAAAACTGAGTCATTTAGATTCTTATTTACATTTAGCCTTCAGGCCAAGCCAGAATTCACACTTCCTGTCAGCAATGTCAGTTCTACAGAGGCAAATGTTCGAACTACAATTGCTATTGTTCACACTATTTTGTTATTTTAAAGAGTCATTCTGGCAGGGATTCAGCAGGATAGGAGAAATAGCAACTAAGAAAATAACCATAAATAAAACATGAAAACTATAAAATGGGAGTGTTTGATGTATATCTGACCTGAATACTGCATCAACCTTGAGCAAAACAGCTGGATCACAAAGCTAGAAAGAGTTTCACAAAAGGTCCAGTCATCATATGAAATAAAGAAAGGTAAATTGGAGGCAGATTATTATTATTTCCACTTGCAAGTTTTTCATTTATACAATTCTCACAATGCAGAAAACATTCACGTTGTAACGCAGCATTGCTCAACTGAATGAATTTTAAAACTTATCTTCAGGAGTAATGATAGCCTGCTGGCTCTGATAGATATAAAGGAAGAATTTCTGTATTTATTTAGTGGTTTGATTTTGTATTTTATATTATTTATTAATTGTATTATTTTAAAAGTTGTGGTTTTGTTAGCTGATTTTTAGAAGCAGATCATCAGCCTTTGCTTCAGGGGATCCTCTTGTTGTTGTTGTGAAGTGCCGTCGAGTCGATTCCGACCCATAGCAACCCAGTATAGGGTTTCTGAGGAGCAGCTGGTGAGCTTGAACCGCCGACCTTGCAGTTCAAATGGCTTTGCAGTCTGACGCATTAACCCACAGCACCACACTATTGTCAAGTCAGTGCCTCACAATTATTGTTACTTTTGAACTCATTGCTGCAGCCACTGTACCAGTCCATCCCATTGGGGGTCTTTCTCTTTTTTTGCTGACCCTCCAATTTATCAAGCACAATGTCATTCTCCTGGGACTGGTCCCTCCTGATAACTGGTCCAAAGTATGAGAGACAAAACCTCGCCATCCTGGAATCTCAGAAACATTCTGGCTGTACTTCTCCCAACACAGATTTGTTTGTTCTTCTAGCAGCCCATGGTGCTTGCAAATACTCTTTTCCAACACCATAACTCAAGTACATCAACTCTACAGTCTTCCTTATTCTTTGTCCAACTTTAACACATATATGGAGTTATTGAAAATACCATGGCTTGGGTTAGGTGCATCTTTGTCCTCAAACCAACATCTTTGCTCTTGGACACTTAGAAGAGGTCTCATGCAGCAGATTTGCCTAATGCAATATGTCATTTGATTTCTTTGAACTGGAAAAGGTAAAAATCATTCACTGGCCTCTCCCTCCCAGGAGGCAAGCTAAAATGCTAATCAGGTCACCAAATGGAACCACCCATCCCCCTGGAATTCCCCATGTCCTCAAACAGGTTTGCAGCCTGGCCCCTCCCCGGACTCTGGCCCCATATAGGCCTGTGTTGTCCTCCATTCAGGGCTCAGAATCTGAAGAAATTAGCTCCTCAGAGTCAGGCGGCTTAATAAAATCTGAAACTCTGCTTCACCTCTCCCAGTGGCCTGGGTTTCTTCCACCAAGAATCTAAATGCTGTAACATTTGGTTCCCTAACCCGGAAACCAACTGAGCAGGCTCCTTAAGCCACAGGATCAGAGTCTGGGGTGACTAATGGCGAGCTTCCTTCAGTGGATGAGATGGCACGCCACCACCACATTTGACAGTCGCTCCTCCACCTAGTGGGGGCAGCCAGCCGCCGCACCCACCTCTCCTGACCAGACTCAAAAGGAGAGGTGGTGGTGGTGGTGGTGATGGCTGGTTATGTGCCGTGAAGTCGGTTCTGACTCATAGTGACCCTGTACAGGGTTTCCGAGGCTGTAAATTTTTACAGGAGCAGAAAGCTGCATCTTTCTCCTGCGGAGTGGCTGGTAGTTTTGAACTGCTGACCTTGAGGTTCACAGCCCGATTCGTAACCACTCCAGAGAAACCAGCCAAGAATTCTAGAACAGGTATGCCTCAGGGCATGGGTTAAACCCAGTCAGGCCTGTCCCTAGGGACAGAAGTGGAAGGCTAATAATACCCTTCCAAGGCCTCAGATAGAGGCCTTGGTCAGGGACTCCCCCAAAGGTGGGTTGTGGAACTGCCATAAACTCTGTGTGACTGGTTGAATGCGAGTGTGCATGTAACTGAAGGGCGGCTTGCCGTGTCTGGTCTGTTAGATTCCATGGCTCTGGCTATGGAATCTGAGTGGGCCCTAACCTGCTGTTCTGTGACAACCTCATATGACATAAAAGTTCCTAAGAGGGGCGGGAACAAATGGGCAACTGAGTGTAAAACCCTCCTTGTATGTTGCGACACTGAGCAAGAACACTACATACACTTAAGTACAGTGGGAATTCTCATGGTGAGCCAGTAACCTTGGGATGTATGTTGATGGCTTAAAAAAAAAAGAAGGGGAATGGGAAATATGACTACAGAAAGTTTGTAAGCTGGCCTTTGGCCTATACTTGATTGGATTCACTAGAACTTTGAGGTAGTATCTTGAGCCAAAACCTGAGTTGAGACGCTTACATTTGAGAAGATGCATGTCCACCCAGAACTGACCCAAGGCCATATGCATGTGAATGGGGATGGTCTAGGGTGTTTTAAAGGTTAATGTGTTTGATTACTTTATGGATATTGGCTTCTGTTTATTATTGTAAAATGTGTATAGGAATATTGGGAATTATGATTATGGAAAGTTTGTAAGCTGACCTTTGGCCTACACTTGATTGGATTCATTAGAACTATGAGGTGGTATCTTGAGCCAGAACCTGAGTTGAGACATTTGCATTTGAAAAGATATGTAGGCCCACCCAGATACCAGGCTGGTGGCAAATCTCATATGGTTTAAGGAGACTGGTCCTCACTGCTGGAGCCGGGTGGATTCCTGGTTCAAAACTCTCTGAAGCTAAGAGACGCTTGAAAATTCTCACCAGAAAAGCAGCAAAGTCTGGATCTGTCTGTTGAATCTTTTCTTGGGAGTCTTTGGCCCTGTGTCTCCTGCACTCACCTCCACCTTCACTTTGCTTTATTCTGAGTGTGCACACCGGGGTATGGTAGATTCCCTTTTCATTTATCCTGGGAGCACATTGGGGCAAGGTAGACAGGAAGTACTTTCCTGAAAATGCCCCTCCTGTTTCTGTTAAGGTTAACCTCTGTATCTAAAATAAAATATAGGACTCAATCTGAAAGAAAAGTACTGTAAAGCCTAATTCTAACTGGTTTCTATATGGGTACCCTCCTATGACATCAAAGGAAATGGTGTTTTACTGTAATACAGCTTGGCCAATGTACGATCTAGATGATGGGAAAAATAACCTTTAAATGGATCCTTAAAATTATTATACCATCTTACAGCTTGAATTGTTAAACCACTGTGTCAGATTGTCTATTTATAAAATTAACTATGTTTTTGTCCCTTATTTATGTTTAAGAAACTGAAAACAACCTGGAATTCCAAGAATATATAAGTTACATCATGTATATGTACTATAATGCACCTATACCGCTAATATGAAAGTCAGACGGAGAAGAAATGAATACAGATGAATATTAGGTAAAAAAACATTTCTAGGCAGGCCTGTACGTGAATATACAAAGAGATATAAATGGTTACTTTTTGTGAAATACAGCCTTTGATTGTAACCTTGTCTTATTACAACCTTTGATACCCCAGCAGCTGCCATTAGAGAAAATTATAACTTGACCTAGTGAACCTGCCCGGCCATATTCAGCCACTGAGGAAAGCAGTTTGGAAGTGATTTCTCTATACCATACCCTTCTAGGGACCCATTTCAGTAGAGGGTTACCCAAAACAGAGGCAAGGCAATACCTCTTCTGCAGATGCCTACAGAATTGAATATGGAAGGACAAGTTGCAGGATATTACTGGGCACATACTTCTTTCTCTATCTTGGACTTGTTAAATAGGAAAAATTCAAATCTTTCTTATTGAGATGTTGTTGCTCAGTGCTGCCGGGTTAGTTCTGACTCATGGTGACCCTGTGTGAGTTTTCCGAGGAGTGGCTCGTGGACTTGAACCACTGACCTTGTGGTTTGGATGGACTTGGTGGTCCAGCGTATTGACTCACAGTGCCACACTAGCATGACCTAACCAAAATAACAAATTTAATAACCACTATTTTTGCTACCCATCATCCTAATTGGGCAGATATTCAGGCTCTATTAACAATGCTCCTGACCAGCAATGAAAAAGGCTAGTCTGAGATAAGGCATGGGACTAAACAGCACAAATCCAGGAAGCAAAAAAACCTTGCCCCCAGTAAGGCAATTTCTCTAGCCGACACAAATTAAAATCTAGATGGGCCTGCCATGGCTGTTGGTGGTGATGGCTATGTGCCGTGGAGTCGGTTCTGACCCATGGCGATCCTGTGCAGGGTTTCTGAGGCTATAAATCTTTGCAGGAGTGGAAGGCCTTGTCTTTCTTCTGCAGAACAGCTGGTAGTTTTGAATTGCTGACCTTGCTGTTCGCATGCCAATTTGAAGCCACTACGCTACACCAGAGCACTATAAAAGTGCATTCTCAGAGATCTGAAAAAGGGAACTCCTCAACAAAACAACTTGAACATGGTACAAGCAATTCAGCAGAAGTCAGCTGAGGACCCCTCTGAATTATTTAAGTGAATCTACCAAGCTCACTATAAGTACACAGACCTTGACCCTGAGAACTCAGCAAATACCCGAATGGTTAACATGATTTTTATCTCCCAGAGCACCCAGGATTTTAGAAAGGAATGGCAGAAATTTGACAGGGCAATTGGTATGAATCCATCCCATCTGGTGGACATCACCGTCAAGGTATTTAACACCTGAGAGCATGAGAAATTTCAGGCTGTAACTGTCCTCCTAAAAGACCACTAGAGGTAAGCCTGTGGGACCCCAGGGAGGACCCCAGAAAGGAACGAGGGCCTTAAGCAAGGACCAATGTGCTTATGCAAAAACCTGGACAGTGAAAAAAATAAATGCCCAAATCTCAGGGGAGGATCTGGTAGAAAAAGCCATACAACTCCATAGATGGTTAAACAAGTTTTATTGTCTGCAGAAGACTAACGTAGTCAAGGCGTAAGGGGCTCAGCATGATTTGGCATCAACCTCTGCCACCCCTATTTCTCCTACCCATGGGACCTCAGTTGAAAATAATAATGGAGACTGTGATGGTGACTGAGATCTCAGGGCAGCCTGAAGACCAGTTCTTCCTGAACCCCCTGGACTGCTTCACTGGGGAAAAGAAAATAACTGTCTGGTCCCCTTACTGGGCCAGTACCTGCTTCTAGAGTTGCATGTTCAAACAGCTGTCTGAAACCAAAAGTCTGCAGATGGAGGTCCCTCATGAACATGCCTGGCGATTACTGATTCAGACTCAAGAAACCAGTCACATTGACCTGAGGAGATCGACAATCAGGTAAACCCCCCATGTGGACTAGCGGAACTCCAGGGAGAGCCAACAAGCATCCCCCCGTCAAGGTCTGATTGAAACCTGGAAACTGACCATCTACAGAAACCAATATCCTCTCAGAAAAGAGGCCCAGAAATTCATTCTGGCCAGCTCGTCCCCATCCCCATTAAGCCGTCTCTCTGCTGCAAAAAAAGGGAAGCCTATGGCTCACAACAGGACGGAGAGGCAATACCAGGTTATTTTACTGGACAATCTGAATATTACTCTGTGAATTATGGGGAAACTAAACTTGCCATTCTCCCCTGATGTGGCAATTGGAGGACTGACCCATGATTGTAGAGAAATCATTGGCCAAGTCTCTTCCAGCCAACCTGACCTGCTTAACTGTATCTGGTGGACTAGACATTGTTTGTGAACAGCAGTAGTTACATGGAAAAAGGGACTCGGATAGCAGGGTGTGTAATAGTAATCTTATAAGACTGGGTAGAGGCAATAGCCTTCCTGACAGGATCTCAGCTCAAAAAAGCTGAACTGATTGCACTGACAAGGGCATTGGAAATGTTGGCAAGAAAAACTAAATGTGTACCCAGAGGACTTTAGTAGAACTGAGGCAGAAGGATTGGAGAGAAGGGTTAAAGAATGAACAGTAAATGACAATGGAATTGTTCCGGTTCTGAGAAGTTAAAAAGCTAAAATGGCTTTTTAATAGAATGGCTCTGATCCTGTGAAAACTAGCACCTACTCTTTTTAAATGAGTCCATGAGATGACCCACTACAGGAAAGAGGCCCTGACTTGGTTCATTAGGCCCTGGCACTAGGGCAAGAGATTTTTTTAAAAATCATTCAGGAGGTTAGCTCTGACTATTACCTGCCTCAAGAAAAATCCCAAGACAAGTTGTCCTACACCAATATCAAGGTAAACAACCCCCCTGGAAATTAACAGGTTGATTTCATGCAGATGCCCCAAGCTGGGAAATTAAACATTTGTTGGTTTTGTTTTTGTAGACACCTTTTCTGGTTGGGTAGAGGTTTTCCCCCACCAGAACTAAGAACTTCAGAAATAGTGAAAATCCTTTTGAAGGAGATTACCTCCAAGTTTGGACTTCCAGAGTGTCCAAAGTGATAACAGAGCAGTAAACACCTACAGATGAAATGGAAATTGCATTCAACGTGGAGGTTCGAGAAGATGAGCCATACTCTAAAGAGAAACAAATGACAAAACTGTCAGGAAATTTATCTACATTGGGACCAGGTGTTGGCTTAGCCATGTTTCAAATAGCAACCAGAAGCGGGCTTAAATTGAGTCCTTATAAAGCTATATATAGTAAACCTTCCCAGGCAGCTTCCCTCAACCCTCTACCTGACCTCAGCCAAGGTTCAAAGGTGCAGTGGTATGCACAACACCTCCACCACACACTTTCTATTATTTGTAAAATTGCTCTTCCCAGGTCTGCTTTCTTCCCTACAGGTAACCTTATCCCTTCTAGTCTGGAGATAAATTTGCTGCTCTGAACATGGAGAGACGGCCCTAAAAACCAGTTAGAAAAAAAGGTGGACTGGACCCTGGGAAGTACTTCTAGCCACCCCATCAGCTGTCAAGTTAGCCGGACTCCACTTGGACACAAAGGCACTCTCATAAGACATTATTCCTTTCAACGGGATGAAAAACAATTGGATCTATTTAGCTCAGAGTGTAATAAATATATCTGATTTGTTTTTCCTTTCAGGAGGGCATCCAGAAGCATCTGCAAAGATTAATGAGGGCTGGAACAAGAAATTATCCCAAGCCCAGCAGCCAAGGCAGAAGGAGTCTCCACCTGGATTCACCACAGCAGACTGAAGAAAGCCTCGTCTCCATGAGAAGCTGAAACTGACACTACCAACCCTTATAAGGTAACATTGAGACGTAACAACCTGCCCTGCTTCAGCCACAAACCTGGAGCTGGCTGATCTATGTACAGCTGAAGCATGAGGATGTCCACCATGGGACTCATTTTAATTAAGACTTTGGGCTGTGGGAAAGGGATAAATCTGTGTAATCTATACACCCACACCACCAAGGTGTTTCTATAAAGGAGAGGTCACCCTCCTAGGTAACTGAATCTAAAACAAATGGAACTGAGGTGGCCTAACCCTTCTTGTGCATCAACAGACCCAGATACAAAATGCCATCTATCAAAATAGATTAGCACTAAACTACTTACTGGCTGCAGAAGGAGGAGGGGTATGTGAGAAGGTTAATTTTGCTAACTGCTGCATACAAGTAGATGACCAGAATCTGGCAGTCGAAGACCTTGTGCAAAGACCTGGAGTAGGTAAAACCCACAGAGCCTATAGGGAGGGTAATTCTTCACCTTTACAGTGTTCATTACCCTCTTGGGTGGGGTCCTGTTTTGTTTGGAATTTACTTAATCAGCCCATGCCTTCTCCCACTAGCAATCAGGGCCATGGGAACTGCCATTAAAACTCATCAAGTAAAAGGGGTACCAACAATCCAAATCAATACCAAAATACCATTCCTTATATAGATGATGCCCCTGGGAAAAAGGTCCCAAAGGGGATCAAAGGGGGGAATGAACAAGAAAAGGTAAAAATCATTCACTGCCCTCTCCCGCCCAGGAGACAAGCTAAATTGCTGATCAGGTCACCAAATGGGACCAATCCCCCTGTTTTTCCCCCTGCCCTCAAACAGGTATGCAGCCTGGCTCCTCCCCGGACTCTGACCCCATATAGGCCCATGTTGCCCTCCATTTGGGGCTCAGAATTTGGAGAAATTAGCTCCTCTGTCAGCTGGTTTAATAAAATCTGAAACTCTGCTTCACCTCTCCGAGGTCAGTTTCTTCGACCACGAATCTAAAACTGCTGTAACATTTTGACTGCTATTTCCAAGAGTGTTTATGGTTGATCTGAGCAAAATGAATTCTTTGATGACTTCAATTTCCTTTTCATTTATCATGATGCTATTTATTGGTCCAGTTGTGAGGATTTTTGTTTTCTTTACATTGAGGTGTAACCCATACCAAAGGTGTGGTCTTTGATCTGTATCATTAAGTATTTTAATTCCTCTTCACTTTCAACAAGTAAGGTTGTATCATCTGCATATGGCAGGTTGTTAATGAGTGTTCCTCCAATCCTGATATCACTTTTTCTACATGCAATCTAGTTTCTCAGAGTATTCACTTGGTGTACTGACTGAATAAGTATGGTGAAAGAATATAACCCTAGCATACACCTTTACTAATTTTAAAACATTCAGTGTTCCCTTGATCTATCTCTTGGCCTATGTGCAGATTTCTCAGGGGCACAATTAAGTGTCCTGGAACACTCTTTCTTTACAATACTATCCATAGCTTGTCATGATCCGCATAGTCAAAAGCAATACATAGTCAATAGAGCACAAGTAAACATCTTTCTGATATTCTCTACTTTCAGCCAGGACCCCTATGATGTCATAATGATATCCCTCATTCCATATTCTCATCTTGATTTGGATTGATTCCTTGCCAATGTACTGTTGTGACCATTTTTTAATTATCTTTAGCAAAATTTTATTTGCATGTGACATTAATAATATTGCCCGATGATTTCTGTATCTCATTGGGGCACTTCTATTTCGAATGAGCATATATATGTGCATATATGCCAATCAACTTGCCAGGTAGGTGTCTTCCAAATTTCTTGGCATAGATGAATGAGTGGCTGTAGTGTTGGATCAGTGTGTTGAAATACTTAAATTTTTATTCCATCAATTCCCAGTGCCTTGCTCTTCACCAATGTCTTGGACTTATTCCTTCAGTACAATTGGCTCTCAATCAAATTCTATCTCTTGAAATGGTGGAACATCAACCATTTCTTTTTGGTACAGTGAATTTATGTGTCCTTTCCATCTTTTATGCTCACTGCATCATTCAGTATTTTTCTCATAGTATCCTTCAAAATTGCTATTTGAAGCTTGGATATTTTCTTCAGTTCTTTAAACTTGTTGATTTTCTAACTCCAGGTTTTGGCACATTTCATTATGATACTTGACTTTGTTTTTTTTTTTTTCAGCTACCCTTTGGAATTTTCTGTTCAGCTCTTTTATTCCCTCATTTTTTCCCCCATTTGTTTTAGCATCTCTACACTGGAGAGCAAGTTTCGAAGTTTCTTCTGTCATCCATTTTGGTCTTTTCCTTCTTTCTTGTCTTCTTATGACCTCTTGCTTTCTTCCTGTATGATGTTATCTTGATGTTATCCTATAACTCTTCTGGTCTTTGGTCATTACCGAATAGTGCATCAAATCTGTTCTTGAGATAATCTCCAAGTTCAGGTGGGATATGTTCAAGTTCATATTTTGGCTCATGTGGACTTGTTTAATTTTCTTCAGCCTCAGTCTGAACTTGCATATGAGCAATTGATCGTCTGTTCTACATTCTTCCCCTGGCCTTGTATTGGCTGATGGTTTGGAGCTATTCCATTGCCTCTTCTCACAGATGTAATCAATTGGATTTCTGTATATTCCATCTGGTGAGGTCCATGTGTAAAGTCATATTTTATGTTGTTTAAAGAAGTATTTGCAATGAAGAAGTCATTAGTGTTGCAAAATTCTATCATGTGATCTCCAGCACAGTTTCTATCACCAAGGCCATATTTTCCAACTGCTTCTTCCTTTCGTTTTTAACCTTTGCATTCCAATCACAAGTAATTATCACTGTATCTTGATTCCATGTTTGTTCAATTTAAGGGTGCAGAATTTGGTAGAATTCTCCAATTTCATCACCACTGACTTTAATGGTTGGTGTGTATTTTGAATAAAAATTGAATAAATGTTCTTCCTTATAGGCATATGGATAGTACCCTATCACAGACAGCATTATACTTCAAGATAGATTTTGAAATGTTTTTGATGATGAAGGCGACGCCATTCCTCTTCAATTTGCCCTTCCCAGCATGGTAAACCTTAGGATCCCCAGATTCAAAATGACCAATACTAGTCCTTTTCAGCTCACTAATGCCTAGGATATTGATATTTATGTGTTTAATTTTTGACAACTTCTAATTAAAGTGCTCTGGTAGCGTAGTGGTTACGAATCGGGCTGCCAACCTCAAGTCAGCAGTTCAAAACTACCAGTGGTTTTGTGGGAAAAAGATGAGGTGTTCTGCTCCCGTAAAGATTTACAGCCTTGGAAACCCTGTACAGGGTCCCTATGAGTCAGAACTGACTCCACGGTACTTAACAACAACAACAATTTTCCTAGATTATTACCTTCATGCATTCCATGTTCTGATTATTTTTGTATGTTTACAGCTGTTTCTCCTCATTTTGAGTTGTGCCCCATCAGTACATGAAGGTCCTGAGAGTTTGACTCCATTCATGTCATCACGCTCAAGTCTATTTTGAGGAAGCAGCTCTTTCCCAATCACATTTTGAGTGCATTCCAACCTGAGGGGCTCATCTCCCAGCACTAAAACGGACAATATTTTGTGCTATTCGTATTTCAATAATCAATAGTCTGGTGATTTCTGGCAGTGTAATACTGTTATTCATAAGGATTTCAGTGACTAAGCATTCAGAAGTAGTCCGTGTCTACTTCTTCCTAGTCTGTCTTATTTGGGAAGAAGAGCTGAAACCTGGCCACCATGGGTATAATCTGTGGCATTTACAATACCAGTGGCACAGCTTCCAACATCACAGCAACATGCAAGCCACCACTATATGACACAATGGCAGATGAATGTTGGTGTTTGGTGGTGGCCATGAAGCATCTTCACAAATCCTCTCTTGGTTGAGCCCATTGTTGATCTTACCACTGTGTCAATCTACCCTTGTTGAGGGCCTTCTCTTTTGAATTGTTTTTATGCAATTGTTTATTGCTGTTGTTAAGTTCTGTTGAGTCAGTTCCAACACATAGCAACCCTGTATAGGGGTTCTGAGGAGCGACTGGTGAGCTTGAACCACCAAACTTGTGATTCAAACTGACCTTGCAGTCCAGAGAATTAACCTACAGCACCACACCAGGACTCCTTGATGCAATTGGAGTCCTTTGATCTTTACCTGAGACTTCATTCTCACCATCATTGCAAAGTTAAATTAGGGGATTTACAGAGCTCTGGTAACGTAGTAGTTACAAATCAGGCTGCGAACCTTAAAGTCAGCGGTTTGAAACTACCAGCTGCTCCTCGGGAGAAAGATGAGGCTTTCTACTCCTGTAAAGATTTACACCCTCGGAAACCCTGTACAGGGTCGCTATGGGTCGGAACCGACTCAATGGCACTTAACAAGTATGGCAGGGACTAGCATAACACATATTGTACACCACTTAATATCTGATCATTGACTTAAAGCTACAATGAAGAAGCTGCTTAGTAGGAAGTTTCAGTAATTAACCTACAGCACCACCCCAGGACTCCTTGATGCAATTGGAGTCCTTTAATCTTTACCTGAGATTTCATTCTCACCATCATTACAAATGGTGTTCACATTAGTTTCCCACTTGAATGTCCTGCTTGGCATTGTAAGATAAGCGCAGGACCACAAGGTTGGTTTGAACCACCAGGTCAATGGTTCAAACTCCCCAGCCACTTCTTGGAGACCCTGTACTGGGTCACTATGAGCTGGAACTGACATGATGGTATTTAACAACAACAAATGTTAAGTGCATGCCATAAACACTGGAGATATTAAAAATGAAAAGGAATAAGAAATGTATTGTCAATATGTGTGTGTTTTTGTGTGGGAAGTCACATAATTGTACCATGTATTTGTGCAATTTTATATCCATGCATTTATTCATTAGTATATTTATGACTGCCTCCTATGATAAGCGTAAGACACAAGGATAAATGTGAAAGACAGACAAAGTGCCCTCATGAAACTTAAACAGCTAAAGGGTGACAAAATAAACAAAGAGGCAGTTATTGTAAACCATGATAAATATTGGAATCCTGATGTGGAGCTGTAGGATGCCACTGGATTGCTAACCACAAAGTCAGCAGTTCAAAGCCAGCAGCAGACCCTCAGAAATCTCATACAACGTCACTAAGAGTCAGAACCAACTCAGTGGCATTTAACAAGAATAACATGATAAGTATTGGTAAGGTTCATCCAAACCAAAGCAAACTCAATGCTATCAAGTTGATTCTGACTCATAGCAACACTACAGGAAGAGTACAACTGCCCCATAGATTTCCCAAGAGTTAAGTTTTAATGGAAGTAAGTAAGTCACTTCTTTCTGTCACGGAACAGTTGGTGGGTTAGCAGATGAGCTCTTTAACTATGATGCTACCAAGGCTCCTATGGGAGTAATGTTGTTGTGTGCCATCAAGTCAGTTCTGACTCATAGCACCCCTGTATAGGGTTTTGGAGAGAGGCTCTTTGAACTGCAGACCTTGCAGTTAGCACTCCAGTGCTTACCCTATAGCACCATGCCAGGATTCTCTGTGGGCAATAGTGGTGATTGTATGCTGTGGAGTTCAGTTCCAACTTACAATGACCTTGTATTAGGTTTCTGAGGCTATAAATCTTTGTTGTTTTTAAGTGCCATCGAGTTGGTTCTGACCCATAGCGACCCTGTATAAGGTTTCCGAGGAGCAGCTGGTGAGCTTGAACTGCCGACCTTGCAGTTCAAACAGCTTTGCAGTCTAGTGCATTAACCAACAATGCCACACCAGGACTCCAGGAGCAGAAAGCTTCCTCTTTTCCCTGAAGAACAGCTGGTAGTTTCGAACTACTGACCTTGAGGTTACCAGCTTGACTCAACCACTAAACTCCCAGAGCTCCATATGCGGGTAATAGAGAGTGTTATAATGCATAATTTATCCTTTGCAAAGAAGGACATGCTCCCCAGGTAAAAACCCTTTGGCCAATTAACCTAAGACTACAAATCGGGCTGTGAACCGCAAGGTCAGCAGTTCGAAACTACCAGCTGTTCTGCGGGAGAGAGATGAGGCGTTCTGCTCCCATAAAGATATACAGCCTCGGAAACCCTGTACAAAGTTGCTATGAGTCGGTTCCGACTCCACAGCACATAACCACCACCAAAGAAGAAGAGGGAGTAATTGGGGGAAGTGGGCGGTGGTTAGAAAGATTCCCAGAAAAAGAATGGGAGGGAGGGAGAGGGAGAGAACTGAGACTAAGGAAACAAAATGAGCGTTAGGAAATCTATTAATAGTCAAGAATGTATTGTGTGATTTCCTTCAGAATAACATACAGCCTGAATCTACACCCGAGGAAGGTTTCTGTTCCTGGGTGTTTTCCTGTAATAGTTTCCAATTTTCTGTGGCTGTTGATACTTTGATCATCTTCCAAATATTTTGTCCTACTGGAAACTTTCCCTAAAGCCAAAGAGTGTTACTTGCCCTTTTTGGTGCTCCTCTGAAACCTGCATGAATTGAATCAACCAGTATATGTGTCTTTCTTCTGATGAATTTTTCAACTCTTTGAAGACATGTTTCTATATTATTTACTCTTATACCTCTAGAATGCAGTTTTTGAAATATCAACATTGATCTGGATGACAAGGACTCCCAAGCCCTGAGGATTCCTAATGCCATTCTGTAAGAATTCCCTAGCTGGGATGAAAGAGCTTATACCGTATTTCTCACTGTAAGGAGATCTACCCCAGAAGTCTACTAGAGAAGCTCTGTACTCAAAATAATTCTTTTTGAATTTCGAGGTCAATGGTTAGTCTAGTTTAGATTAATAATGGGGGTGGGTTAAGCATCAGGCTGCTCATTAAAAGGTCAGTGGTTCAAACCACCAGCTCCTCCCAGGAAGAAAGAGATTGTCCTAGCAAAGATTTACAGTCACGAAAATCCTATCAGGTTGGGTATGAGTCAGAATCAAATTCATGGTAGTGGGTTTAGGTGTTGTAGGATAAGCACTGAACTGGTAACCACAAGGTCAATGATTCAAACCTACCAGACACTCTCAGAAACCCTGACTCTAAAGTACATTAAAATAACAGGTGCTATGTAGATCCGTTTTGGTAGAAGTGCAGTTACAGTGTTTCTTGGAGGCCAAGATGGTCAAACTTCATCTATCATACTTTGGACATATAGTCAGGAGGGACCAGTCGCTAGAGAAGGATATCATGTTTGGTAAGGTGGAGGGTCAGAGAAAAAGAGGAAGACCCCCAACAAGATGGATTGGCCAAGTGGCAGCATCGATGGACTTAAGCTTGGCAACGGTAATGAGGTTGGCTCCGGATAGGACAGTGTTTCGTTCTGCTGTGCATAAGGTCACTATGAGTCGGTACCAACTCAATGGCACCCAACAACAGCAACAACATAAGTTAGGTATTGGACTGCTAACTACAAGCCCATCGTCTGCTCCAGGAGGAAAGATAAAGCTGTCTGCCCAGTAAAGATTTGCAGCCTCAGACATTCTATATAGGATTGATTTGAGTTACAGTTAACTGAATGGCAATGGTTTTTTTCTTTTGATTCCTGACTACTCACTGTATTTACTTCCACAAGTCTTAACAATATCAACAAGGAGAGGAAAAGATAAGGCAAACTAACTCTGGAGGAAACTTTGACCTACAATAATTTTGAAGAATGATTCTAAAACTAATGTTTGGAGTTGGTAAAACTGAGCTTCCAAGATGTAACATGAACTACAGCTAATTCAGGCTATTTTAGGCTGTTTACTGAAAAGGGGCTGTCTGACTCCAGAGTCTACTCTTGTACTTTGAGGAGACCACACTGCCTCCCCAAATCAATTAGCTTAGCCACCTGCTAGCTAATGAACAGCTTCATCATTAGAGTCTGATGCGCTGAGCTTGAGTTCTTGGCAGGAAACAATACAGGGAGTCTCTTGATCGTAGGAACTCTCCAGAAATTCCTGATCTGTGAAATTTTGTGTTCAAATACACATGTGTATGACCATGTACCTGTGTATGAATTTCAAGGCTCCTGTGTTTGCTTTGGGTGCTTCATTAGTTTTGACACTTTTGTATATTGTATCAATTATTAGGAATAAGATGTAATTTATTTTTCTTGGAAGACATGGGCAGGAATCATTGCCTGGCTCAAATATGTCCAATCTGTATTTTCTAATTAATTAACTACTCTCATTAAATGTCATATTATTTTGAATCTTTTTAGAAAAAGGATGTAGAGAAGACCAGGAGGGAATGTGATTAAACTATCATTTAAAATTTTCTCAAGACAATTGGGAGAAACCTGTAAGAACAAATTTGGGTAATTTAAGTAAAACTAATGTTGGCATTAAGAAATTACTAGCTAAAGGATATTCAATTTTCTCACTTACTGTTCCCCAAAGACTAATTGACATTAAGTATACTCATGTTTAGTATTTCCTTTTTTATATGCTAGTTACAAGTTGCAAGATAAAAACATGTGTCAATAATAAAAATTATTAAAAAAAAAGTCAAGTGTCATCTGCAAGATAGCAGCAGTAATAGTTAAGCAATTCAAACTTGGACATTTTCTCATTCATCTGTCTCCTTCATCGTTGTCTTATCCTTTCAAAAGATATTCTAGCTCATAAATTAAGCATGAGACGCATTCACATAAACTCATAAATATATCAAACTCTGTGTTTTATAACATTTGAGCAAGTTTGTACTTCGATGTTAATGGCATTATTAGTGAACAAGATAGTATAAAGAAAAACCGTGTCATATGAGTTTGTGCCATATATGCATACCCAGCAATCATCTGTGGTGGCTTGTGTGTTGATATGATACTGGAAGTAATGCCACAGGTAGTTTAAATACCTGTAGGGTCACCCATGGTGGACAGATTTCAGATAAGCTTCCAATAAGACAGACTAGGAAAAAGGAGATATGAACTACTTCCGAATATTTAGCCACTGAAAATCTCATGAATAACAGAGGAACACTGATAGCACCAGAATAATGGGTACTGAAACATGATGAAGGACACCAGATTCTTGTCAGACAAAGTGCCAGAAGATGAGCCTTTCAGGTTGCAAGACACTCAAAATACGACTGGGAAAGAGCTGCCTCTTCAAAATAGAGTTGACAGTGATGACGCAAATGGAGTAAAGCTCTCCAGACCTTAGTTTGCTGATGGGACACAACTCAAAATGAGGAAAAACAGTTGTAAAGATTAATTAATAATTGAAAAAAATGAAATGTATGAAATATGAATCTTGGAAAATCGAAAGTTGTCAAAAATAAAACAGAATACATAATCATCAGAATTCTAGGCATTAGTGAGCTGAAATGGACTGGTATTGGCCATTTTGAATGTTACAATGACATGGTTTACTATGCCACGAATACAAATTGAAGTGGAATGGCATCATCACATTCATCAGAAAGAACATTTAAAGATCTGTTTTGTAGTATAATGCTGTCTGTGATAGGATAATATCCATTTGCCTATAATGAAGGAAATTTGACTGCTATTATTTAAATTTATCCACCAACTACTAAAGCCAGTGATGATCAAATTGAAGAATCTACCAATGTCTTCAGTTTGAAATTGATCAAACACACAATCAAGATGTGTTAATAATTACTGGCCATTAGAATGCAAAGGTTGGAAACAACGAGGAAGGAGCAGTAGTTGGAAAATATGGCCTTGTTAATAGAAACCATGCTAGAGATTGCATGATAGAATTTTGAAAGACCAATGACTTCTTCATTGCAAATACATTTTACAACATAAAAGATGACTATACACAAGGACCTCATGAGATGGAATGCACAGAAACAAATTGACTACATCTGTGGAAAGAGATGGTAAAAAAGCTCCACATAATCAGCCAAAACAAGGTTGGCACAGACTGTGGAACAGACTAACAATTGCTCATATTTGAGGTCAGACTGAACCTGAAGAAAATTAAAACAAGTCCTGAGAGTCAAAACTTGACTTTGAACATATCCCACCTGAATTTAGAGATGATCTTAAGAACAGATTTGATCCATTAGACACTAATGACCGCAGATCAGAAGAATTGTGAGATGATATCAAAACATCATGTAGGAAGAAAGCAAATTGTCATGAAGAAGACAAGGTAGAAGGAAAAGACTGAAATGAGTGTCAGAAAAGACCAGGGTAGAGATGCTAAAGCAAATAGTAGAAATGAAGAAATAAAAGAGTTGAACAAAAAATTTCAAAAGGCAGCTCAAGAAAACAAAATCAAACATTATAATGAAATGTGCAAAGAAACCCAAAGGGAAGTACACACTCAGATTTCTCAAGTTTAAAGTAGTGAAGAAAAACTTCAAACCTCAACTTGTAATATTGAAGCGTTCTGTGGGCAAACGAATGATTGATGCAGAAAGCATCAGAAGAAGATGGAAGGAATACACAGAGTCACTATACCAAAAATAAATGATCAATGTTCAGTCATTTCAAGAGGTAGCATATGATCAAGAGCCAATGGGTTTCAAATAAGTCTGATGTGCATGGAAGTCATCAGCAAAGAACAAGGCTCCAGGAATCAATGAAGCACATAATGAAATCTTTCAACAAACTGATGCAAACTTGGAGTCACTCACTCATTTATGCCGAAAAAATTGCAAGTCAGCTACATTGCTAACTGATTGAAAGAGTTCCGTAATTGTGTCCATTCCAAAGAGAGGTGACCCAATTGTTGTTGTTAGGTGCCATTGAGTCAGTACTGACTCAAAGCTACCCTATGCACAACAGAGTGAAACACTGCCTGATCCTGGGCCAACCTCACAATTGTTGCCATGCTTGAGCCCATTGATGCTGCCACTCTGCCAATTCATCTTGCTGGAGGTCTTCCTCTTTTTCTCTGACCCTCCACCTTACCAAACATGATATTCTTTTCCAGGGACTGGTCCCTCCTGAAAATGTGTCCGAAGCATGAGAGATGAAGTTTGGCCTTCCTGGCCTCCCAGGAGTACTCTGGCTGTACTTCTTCCAACACAGATCTGTTGTTTCTTTTGGCAGCCCATGGTACTTTCAATATTCTCCTCCAACACCATAACTCAAATGCATCAATTTTTCTATGGTCTTCCTTGTTCACTGTCCAGCTTTCACATGCACATGAGGTTATTGAAAATGCCATGGCTTGGGTCAGGCGCACCTTAGTCCTCAAGCTGACATCTTTGCTCTTCAACGCTTTAAAAAGTTCCTGTGCAACAGATTTGACTAATGCAATACATCATTTGATTTCTTGACTGCTTGCTTCCATGAGTGTTGATAGTTGATCCAAAAATAATGAAGTCCTTGACAACTTCAATCTTTTCTCTGTTGATAAGAATGTTGTTTATTGGTCCAGTGGTGAGGATTTTTGTTTTCTTTACATTGAAATGAAATCCATCCTAAAGGCTGGGGTCTTTGATCTTCATCAGTAAATACTTTAAGCCCTCTTCACTTTCAGCAAGCAAGGTTGTAGCAGCTGCATATCACAGGTTGTTAATGAGTCTTCCTCCAATCCTGATGCCATGTTTTTCTTCATCTAACCCAGCTTCTCAGATTATTTGCTCACCATACAGGTTGAATAAGTATGGTGAAATAATACAACCCTGTTGCACACCTTTCTTCATTTTAAACCATTCAGTGTTCCTATTTTCTGTTTGAACAACTGACTCTTAGTCCAGGTGCAGATTCCTCATGAACACAATTAAGTGTTCCAGAATACTCATACTTCACAATGTTGTCCACAGCTTGTCATTATCCACATAATCGAAAGCCTTTGCATAGTCAATAAAGCACAGGTAAACATCTTTCTGGTTTTCTCTGCTTTCAGCCAAGATCCATTGGATATCAGCAATGATACCGCTCATTCCATGTCCTCTTCTGAATCTGGCTGACCCAATGGAATGCAGAAACCATTGGACAATATAATTAATATTGCATGCAAGTAAAATGTTGCTGAAGATAATTCAAAACTGGTTGCAACAGTACATTGCAAGTGAATTTCCAGAGACTCAAGTCAGATTTAGACAAGGACATGGAACCAAGGATATCATTGCTGACATCCGATAGATCTTGGCTGAAAGCAAAGATTGCCAGAAAGATGTTTATTTGTACTTTATTGACTATGCAAAGGCTTTTGGTTGTGTGAATCATGACAAGTTATGGACAATAGGGTGGAGAATGCGTGTCCCAGAACACTAAATTTTGCTCATGAGGAATCTGTACCTAGAACAAGAGGCAGTCATTTGAACAAAATAAGAGGACACTGGGTGGTTTAATATTAGGAAAGGTGTGCCCCAGATTTGGTTTCTTTCACAGTACTTATTCAGTCTGAATGCTGTGTAAATAATCTGAGCAGGTGAATTGTATGAAGAGAACATGGCATTAGAATTGGAGGAAGACTCATGAACAACCTTGCTTGCTGAAAGTGGAGAGAACATAAAGTACATACTGATGAAGATTAAAGACCACAGCTTTTGGTATAGGTTGTACCTCAATGGAAAGAAAATAAAGATCCTTACCATTGCATCAGTAAATAACATCAAAATAAATGGAGAAAAGATTCAAGTTGCCAAAGACTTCATTTTACTTGGATTCCCATCAACACTCTTGCAAACAACAGAAATCAAATAACATATTGCATTAAGAAAATCTGCACAAGGCCTAATTAAAGTGTTCAAGAGCAAAGATGTCAGTTTGAGGCTTAAAGTGCACCCAACCCAAGTCATAGTATTTTCAATAACTTCATATGCATGTGAAAGTTGTACAATGAGTAAGGAAGATTGTAGTAGAATTGATACATTTGAGTTATGGTGTTGGAGGAGAATATTAAAAGTACCATGGACTTCCAGAAGAATAAACAAACTTGTGTTGGGAGAAATACATTCAAAACACTCCTTTGAAGCCAGGATGGCCAGACTTCATCTCTCATACTTTGGACAGGTTATCAGGAGAGACCAGTCTTTGGAGAAGGACATAATACTTGAAAAAAAATTGAGGATCAGCAAAAAAGAAGAAGACCCCCAACTTGATGGATTGGCACAGTGGTAACAATAGTCTCCAGCTTTGCAATGATTGTGAGATTTATACACTACTGGGCATTGTATCATTCTGTTGTGCATAAGCTTGGTACCAACTCAGTGGCACCTAACAAAACTAGGAATATGTGCATATATATATATGAGGGTAAAAAAAAAATGTATTGCTACATAATCAATAACTCTTCATATCAAAATGGGAAGAAGCTAATGTTTCTCAGCATGTCTTTCACCTGGGTGTATACACTTCTGGAGGTGGTGTTTCCATCTCACTAACCCTTTCCTAAAGACTTCTGCACTACTCAATTTAGACCATATCAAAACAGCAGCTTTGGCATCGTCTAAGGACTGCTGTGTGGCACTGTGAGTTAATGCGCTGGACTGCAAGGTTAGTTTGAACCACAAGGTCAGTGGGTCAAGCTCACCAGATGCTCCTTGGAAACCCTATGGTAGTGGTGGTGGTTATGTGCCGTGGAGTCAGTTCCGACTCAGAGCAACCCGTATAGGGTTTCCAAGGCTGTAAATCGATATGGGAGCAGCAGGCCTCATCTTTCTCCCACGGATCAGCTGGTAGTTTTGAACTGCTGATCTTGAGATTAGCAACCCAACTCATAACCAATACGCTACTAGAGCTCCTTTAAGGAGACTAAATCAAGTGGATTACTTAGAGAACTTGTCTGTAGTCATCCACTGATCACAGAGACATGTTTAAACACATTTTGTTTGGAATAAACCTATGCAGGTATGAACTGGAACCCTAAAGGAGGGAATTTCATGGATTGAGTTGTGTCCCCCCAAAATATGTGTCAGCTTGGCTAACACAATTATCAGAGGTTTGGCAGTAAAGTAATGACGTAATGTGACGGTTATATGATTGTCCCCCATGACGTGATCTGATGTGATAAACCTATAAAAGGATTAAGGGTGGGCTACAAAATTCATAATCCCACCATGGCTCTGATCCACTGTACAGGAGATTCCCAGGGATGTGGCATGCAACATCTTTTATTTTATAATAAAGAGATAGAAGTTAGAAGAGAAGAGGTACTTACTACCACCAACAAAGAAGAGTCCGGAGTGCAGTACATATTTGGACCTGGGATCCCTACCCTGTGAAGCTCCTAGATTCAGGGAAATGCTGACACCAAGACATATAGAGATCTCCAAGGAATGTTGGGCTACAGATGCTGAAAACAGACAAGGGCCTTTTTCCAGAGCCATCACTCTGAATTCAGACTTCTAGCCTCCCAAGCTGAGAGAATACATTTCTATTTGTTAAGCCATACTGCAAAGCCATTTGAACTGCAAAGCCAGCAGTTCAAGCTCACCAGCTGCTCCTTGGAAACCCTATACAGGGTCGCTATGGGTCAGAATCGACTCGACGGCACTTTACAACAACAACACTTGTGATACTTCTGTTATAGCAGCACTAGATATCTAGAACTACTACTAACAATATTAGTTTTACTTACCTTCATTTATATATGTGTGTGTGTAATAAACCAACTGCTCCTTGGAAACACTATACAGACAGGGTCGCTATGGGTCGGAATTGACTCGACGGCACTTCACAACAACAAATTGTTGTTATTAAGTGTCATTGAGTCGGCTCCTGATCCACAGTGACCCTGTATAGGGTTTCTGAGGACCAGCCGATGAGTGCATTAACCCCCACTTTGCCGTCCTGTGCCACACTGGGACTCCAAATATATAATGTTGTTGTTAAGTGCCATCAAGTCAGTTCTGACTCGCAGCGACCCTGTACAGGGTTTCCTAGAAGCAGATGGTGAGTTTGAACCTCCAACCTTGTGATTCAAACTGACTTTGCAGTCCAGCGCATTGACCCACAGCACCACACCAGGATAATTTTATTATCTTTTAATTCCATTTTTCCATGAAATTTTGAAGCCCCCTGTGTGTGTGTTTATTCTGAGAATGCAGTATTTATATGAGAGGTAAGTTAAATGAAGTTTCATAAATTTCCTTTAAGAAAATGCAGAAGAGCTTAAAACATTTGAGAATGACTTCAAACAAATAACTAGACTTCAAAAATGACAATCAAATGGAGATGGATAAGAAAAATTGGTGTGGCTTATGTGATGTTCTTTCTCATCTAGTGTCTTGTCTTTGATATCTTCAGGTCCTATTGAACAAGTTAATATAGTTGACCCTAGCCAACACGGATTTGAAACGCATGGGACCGCTTATCTTCAGGATTTTGTTTTCCCCCTCCCTGTTACTTAAATGTTGCAAGTACCTGCTTAAAATGCTTTTGATGACAGTCATTTCTCTGTGCACACTTCACCACTATACTGGTCTCTATGGTGGTGGTGGTAATTTTAAACCTTTGGATGTTGTTGTTGTTAAATGCTATTGAGTGGATTCCGACTCATAGCGACCCTGTATAGGGTTTCCAAGGAGCCACTGGTGAGCTTGAACCACTGCCCTTGCAGTTCAAACAAACCTTTGAAAAGGATTCATTTATTTTGCTCTTTTTGCTCCCTGACCCAGCTTTTGTCCCTGGGTCTCAAGCTCTAGCACATTCCTATTTGATGAGAACCCTCAAAAGGCCAAGCCGTGAAGGGAGGGTTAGTAATCAGTGGTGTATTTATTATTCACATTCTTCAATGTATTTAAGTTTATAATGATGGTGGGTTTGATGAAAGTTACAACCTTAAAAGGTCTTTGCAATAAATAATAATAAGTATAAAGATGTTTCATATTTCAAATAGATGGGAAGCTTGGTTTTCCACACGGATAGCAGTTAAATTAACAATTGAGACTTTGCTAAACTTTCCAAGAGGATTTAAAACTTAGAAGCTCTTCATCTCAATGCATAGAAACCATCTGAGGATTTGTATAATCCAACCCATCTGGCATTGTTTAGACTTTGCACTGTAAATTCAGTGTTTAAATATGCTGTATTTACTGATATCTTGAAAAATGTATCCTATTTTATTAAGTTGCTTGAATATCTTAATATTTTTGCCTTTACAAATGGGTTAGTGTAATTAGGCTAAATAGAGGTGGTTACAGAGGTACAATTTTTACAGAGGTACAATATTGTACCTCTATTACAGAGGTACAATTGATAAGCAAGACTGTCATATGAGATCTGTATGGAAGATCCTTCAGGACAAGTTTCAGAAATTGATCGTAAATTATCTATTTTGGGGCTCATGCATACACTAAATGTCAGTTTTTCTGTATTAATTATACAAAATTTGAAGACTATTCATTGTCTGGTTAATTCCCATTGGAAGAAATATATTTAATTTCTTATTTGGGGAACATTTCCCTAATAAAAACATCAATGTATCAAGCAAGAAAATGAGAAGTATGCAACACGTGTGGCCTTACGATTGAGATGTGTACCTATACAATGGAATCATCATCAGAGGTTATTGTAAGGGAATGATAAAGGAAAACTTGTTTGGTAGAAGACAGATAATAGCAGTTAGAGAGTTTAGAATTCATATATTATGTCATGTATCAATGAATTATGTCCCTAAAACATTCAACAGGAAATTTAATGTGGTTAACATTGCTACTCAGAGGCAGGAGACACACTTGTAGTCTATTTCTGCCACAGACCCATTGTGTAAACTTTGAAATTTGCTGGGTTTACTGTTCTTTTCTTGGCTCCTTTGGGCATTAAAATGATATCATCTGTGTTTTAAATAGTCTGTACTGTATAATCAAAGGAGAATTAGCCCAGTCCTAAATTGGAATTCCTAGATTATTTTAGAAAATAAGGACAGCACAATATATCTGATCAGAGTAAGAATCACAGACAAGCACACTCTGGTTAACGCTATAAATATTCTGCTGGTAAATAACAAAGTGCTAGCTGACATGATGTAAATATCATATTTAGTAGGAACATTAAACCTATTAATATACGTTTGGAAATACAAGAATTTTAACATAAAGTTACACATCAAAGTACTCTCCTGTTTACTAAAAAACTTTATTTCATAGTCTTTAAAACTATAGAGGGATCATTTTAGGACATTCAGTTCTTCATCAGGGAAATTATATGCTAGAGGTAAATTGTTTGCAATTTTCTTGGGCATAGTCTCCTTTTCAGTGCCTCTTTGGCTATGTATACGTTTATTTTGTAGTTCTTCCTGCCTTTCCTGTAGTATCTCTTCTTATCTTTTGGGGAGAAACAGACACCTTTCAGTAGAGTACAAGACAACAGAAATTATAACTTTTCTTCCTAGGTAATTGTTTATAATGTCACCTATAAGCTGATGTAGAAACTCATGTCTCTAGACTGTTTCCCATCAGTATTATTTTCAACTGTATATTGGACATTAAACCTAGAAATCCTATCACATTAAATTTAACACATACCAATGTAAACTTTCCCAAACCTCCCTTTATTCGTTATTCCTGATGTCATTGCCTTGGCATATTACTGCTAGACACCATAACAGAACCCTGGAATTGATAGGTACATTTATACATGCTTATCTGCTGTGGCAGAGTCCTGGTGTGTGGCGCTGTAGGTTAATGCTCTGGACTGCAAGGTCTCTTTGAACTACAAGGTTGGTGGTTCAAGCTCACCAGCCACTCCTCAGAAACTCTACACAGGGTCGCTATAAGTTGGCACTTAACAACAACAACATCTGGTGTGGAACTGTAGGATAAGCACTGGACTGCAAGTTTGGTTTGAATCACAAAATTGGCAGTTCCAACCCAACAGCCATTCCTTGGAAACTCTATTCAAGGTTGCTATGGGTCGGTAGCAGTTTGATGGAACTTAACAACAACGTAGAGACAATCCTCACACACATCTCCCCCCCCCACCCCATACGCGGTCCATTCTCAAATCTTGCGGATGCTAATTTTTAGGGGTTTCTTCCCCCCTTAATCAAATTTATCCCCTTTATTTCTACCACCATAGCGATCATCTTTTAAAAGGCTCCCCGCATTTTCTTCTGATGGTATCATCACCCACTCTTCTGATCCATTCCTATTAGAGACCTTCTTCTGAATCTCCTCTGGTCATTTTTCTAAACGACTATTTTAATCCTGGAATTGTGTTGGTTAAAGTTCCCACATACTAAAGCATGTTTGAAAACACCTATAGAGGGCTGCTTGAAAAAGTGTTGAATGAAAAGAGCAGCAAGCCGATTTTGTTGTTTGCTAGGAACAGTGTTGACTCAGCAACTGTACGGCCCAGTCCTGTGCCATCCTCACAATCATTTCTGTTTGAGCCCATTGGTGCAGCCACTGCATCAGTTCATCTTGTGGAGGATCTTCTATTTTACTGATCTATGAATATTCTTCTCATGAGACTGGTCCTTCTTAATAACAGGTCTAAAGAACGTGAGACAAATTCTCATCATACTTCTAAGGAGCATTCTGGCAGTACTTCTTCCAACACAGATTTGCTCATTCCTCTGGTAATCCATGGTATATTCAATATACTTCACCAACACCATAATTAAAGTATATCAAATCTTCTTCAGTGAAGTAGAGTTGACTGTGATGATTCGAAAGGAGTAAAGCTTTTGGGACCTTCATTTGCTAAGGGGGCATAACTCAATATAAGGAGAAACAGTTTTAAACATCCATTAATAATCAGTACATGAAATGTAAGAAGTTTGAATCTAGGAAAATCAGAAGTTGTCGAAAATGAAGTGGAATGCATAAACATCAATACCCTAGGCATTAGTAAGCTGAAATGGACTGGTATTGGCCATTTTGAATCTGAGATCCACATGGTGTACTATGCCGGAAATAATAAATTGAAGAGGAAAGGTGTTGCATTTGACATCAAATAAGAGGAAAGGTGTTGCATTTGACATCAAATATGCTATACAATAATATATGGATATACAATATTATCCATACTCCTACAATGAAGACCAGGCAATACAACTATTATTCAAATTTATGCATCAACCACTAAAGTCAGTGATGATGAAATTGAAGAATTCTACCAACTTCTTCAGTCTGAAATTGATCAAACATGCAATCAAGGTGTATTGATAATTACTGGTGATTAGAATGCAAAGTTGGAAACTAAGAGGAAGGAACAGTAGTTGGAAAATATGGTCTTGGTGATAAAAATGATGCTGGAGATCGCATGATGTAATTATGAATGACTAATGAATTATTCATTGCAAATACCTTTTTAAAACAACATAAAAGACCTCACTCAAGGGAATACGCAGAAATCCAATTGACTACATCTGTGGAAAGGAATGGTGGAAAAACTCCATATCATCAGCCAAAACTAGCAAGGGGTAAACTGTGGAACTGACAATATAGTGCTCATATTCAAATTCAGCAAATTAAAACAAGCTCACAAGTATCAATATATGAACTTGAACATATCCCACCTAAATTTAGATTTCATCTTAAGAACAGATTTGATTCATTGGACACTAATGATCGACGACCAGAGAGGTGTTGGAGGACATCAAGAACATCATACAGGAAAAAGTTAAAAGATCATTAAGAAGACGAAAAAAAAAAAAAAAAAGGAAATGACCTAAAGAAACGTCAGAAGAGACTCTGAAACTTGGTCTCCAGCAAGAAGAAATGCTAAACCAAATGGAATAAATGGGGAGGTAAAATAACTGCACAGAAAATTTCAAACAACAGCTCAAGAAGACAAAGTCAAATATTATAATGAAATGTGTAAAAACCTGGAGTTTAAAAACCAAAAGGGAAGAACTAGCTCAGCATTTCTCAAGCTGAGGGAATTGAAGAAACACTTCAAACCTACATTGATTATTGAAGAATTCTTTGGGCAAATTATTGAATAATGTAGAACGCATCAAAAGAAGGTGGAAGGAATACACAGAGTCACTGTACCAAAAAGAAATGGGCAGTGTTTAGCCATTTGAAGAGGTAGCATATGATCAAGAGCCAATGATACTGAAGGAAGAAGTCCAATTTGCACTGGAGGCATTGACAAAGAACAAGGTTCTAGGAATTGATGGAATACATATTGAAATCTTTCAACAAACTGATGCAGCACGGGAGGCACTCACGCAGCTCTGCCAAGAAATTTGTAAAGACTTGGCCAACTGACTGGAAGAGATCCATATTTGTGCCCATTCCAAAGAGAGGCAACCCAATAGAATGTGGAAGTCATTGAATAATATAATTAGTATTGCAGGGAAGTAAAAAAATTGCTAAGGGTATTTAAAAAATGGCTATTGCAGTGCATTGACATGGAGCTGCCAGAGATTCAAGGTGGATTCAGACAAGGATGTAGAATGAGGCATATCATTGCTGACATCAGATGATCTTGACTGAAAGTAGAAAATTACAGAGAGATGTTTACCTGTGCTTTATTGACTATTCAAAGGCTTTCTGTTGTGTGAATCATGACAAGCTATGGACAGGATGGTGGAGAATGAGTATTCCAGAACACTTAATTGTGCTCATGAGAAGCAGTTGTTTGAACAGAACCAGGAAAACTAAATAGTTTAAAATTAGGAAAGGTGTGCATCAGGGTTGTATTATTATTTTTTTTTCTTAAATGTTTTATTGTGAATTATGTGTTAGTTTACATGGGAGAACATTAGTTTTACATTCATTCTATCGTATATCATCTCATTGCCATGGTTACAATCCCCTCCATGCAATCCTTCCCCCGTACCTCCCAGGTCTTCAGCACACAGTTGCTCTCCCTCTCTGGATCTAAAGTCTCTAGCTGCTCCATCGCTCCATGTCATCATCTCTGGCTCCATTTCAGGCATCACTGCTTCTCTGGGTAGGGTCCCGCTCTCTGCTCTTCTCCCTTGATGGTCCTAGGGACCTCCACTCCTAGACCGAAAAGTTAATCACTCCCCTCCTTGCTATAAAACGTCTACCTTTACATTTCCAACCCTCACAATCAGTCCTGATAACAATTATTCACTATTGTATCACAAGAGACCCGTCTGCATTTCATTGCATCAGCCCCACCTAGTCAGATTGAATACTACTCACTGGAGATAGGGTTGTATTTTTTAACCATATTTATTCAATGTTAGCTGAGCAAGTAATTTGAGAATCTGGATTATATGAAGAAGAACTTGACATAGGATTGGGGAAAGATTCATTAACAACCTGTGATATACAGATGATACAACCTTGCTTGCTGAAAGTGAAAGGAACTTGAAATTCTTACTGATGAATATGAAAAACCACAGCCTTCAGTATGGACTGCACCTCAATGTAAAGAAAATGAAAATACCACTGGACCAATAAATAACATCAAGATAAATGGAGACTAGATTGAAGTTATCAAAGACTTTATTTTGCTCAAATCAACTAGCAACACTCAAAGAATCAAAAATTAAGAAATCAAATGATGTATTGCATTAGGCCAATCTGCTACACAAGACCTCTTTAAAGTGTTGAAGAGTAAAGATGTCAGTTTGAGGACTGAAGTGCACCTGACCCAAACCATATATGGCCTCACACTCATGTAAATATTGGACAGTGAATAAGGAAGATCATGGAATAATTGATGCATTTGAGTTATGGTGTTGAAGGAGACTATTAAAAGTACCATGATCTGTCAGAAGAACAAAAAAATCTGTGTTGGAAAAAGTACAGTTCCTTAAAAGCCAGGATGGCCACACTTCATGTCTCATACTTCAGACATATTATCAAGAGGGATCAGCCCCTGGAGAATCACATCATGCTTGGTAAATGGAGGATAAGTGAAAAAGAGGAAAACCTCCAAGGATATGAATTGGGACCCTGGCAGTAGCAATGGGCTCAAGCATAGCAAAGACTGTGAGGTTGTTGCAGGACCAGGTTGTGTTTCATTCTCTTTTGCATAGGGTCTTTATGAGTCGATGGCACCTAACAACAACACACTTACCAAAGTTATAAACAAGCACCCCTATTGGCACAGATTGTTAAGTGCTAAAATGCTAACTTAAAGGTCAGCAGGAGGAAGTCTTGGTGATTCATTTCTGTAGATTACAGCATTAGGAATCCTATGGGAGTGTTCTAGTCTGTAATATGGATTCACAATGAGTTGAAGTCAAATGGATAGCATCTTATAACAACAGCCATGAAGTTTTTAACTTGGTAACATACTAGATCATAAGTGGAATGCATGGCAACTAAAAAGGAATGACAGTGGCAGCAACATTCAGATGCAATCACCGTTCCTAATGTTGGAGAAGCAAAGGAAAATGGTAGGAATCTGAAAACAGTAACTTGGAGGAAGAGGGGTCTCATGGTGTGAAACTCAGACCTCTGAGGAGAAAGTAGAGAACGCCAGGAAGTTGTTTACCTGTGTCTTATTGACTCTACAAAGGCATTTGACTGTGTGGATTATAACAAAGTTGTGGATAGTATTACAAAGAATGGGACTTCCAGAACACTTAATTGTGCTCATACAGAACCTTCATGGACCAAGAAAGTCATTCAAAAATAAAAAAGGGATACTGTGTGTTCTCAAGTAAGGAAATGTGTTCATCAGGATTGTGTCCTTTTACCATGTTTATATATGCTGTGTCAATAATTCATATAATAAATATGAAGAAGGATTGGACAAAGACTAATTAATAATCTATGATAGGCAGATGACACCACTTTGTTTGCTGAAAGTGAAAAGGGCCAGAAACAATCACTGATGATAATCAAAGAGTGCAGCCTTCAGTATAGATTATACCTCAACTTAAAAGAAACAAAAACTCTCATAACTGACCCAATGAAAAACATCATAATAAATGGAGAAAAGATTGACGTTGTCAAGGATTTCATTTTACTTGAATCTACAATCAACCCACAGAAATAGCTGTCAAGAAGTCAAATGACATTGTATTTGGCAAATCTGCTATAAAAGACCTTTTTAAAGGGTTAAAAAGCAAATATGTCACTTTGACAACTAAGATAGCCTGACCCAAGTCATGGCATTTACTATTGCCTTGTATGTATGCAAAAGCTTGACAATGAATAAGGAAGACTGCAGAACTGGTTCATTTGAATTATGGTGCACAAACCTGTCTAAGGAAGAAGTACAGATAGAAAACTTAGCAGTGAGGATGGCAAGCCTTGGGCTTGTTATCAGGAGAGACCAGTCCCTGAAAAAGGATATCATGCTCGGTAGAGTAGAGGGTCAGTGAAAAAGAGGTCTATCCTTTATGAGGTGGATTGATACAGTAGCTGCAGCAATGGGCTCAAAGACAGCAATGATCGTGCGGATGGCGCAAGATCAGGCTGTGTTTCCTCCTGTTATGCACAGTGTGCCTATGAGTCAGAACCATATCAACAGCACCTTAGAACAATAGCAACCTGTATAAATGTTAAACTCTATTGTTTTATTTTTTCATGCTTGTGTCCTTCTATTTGGTTGTAAGGTCTGTGAAGACAATTCGTTTGCATACTTTTCTTTATTGCTTCATGCTAGGATGATACCTTTCAAATATACTCACTGAAATTAAGTAAATGGTGGAGAATAAATAGATAAAAGATAACAGAAAACCCACCTTAGAAGGGAAAATCAGACAGTTCATATGGTATATACTGTTTGTGTCCGTGATGGAATGCATCTGAATTAAAGCGTCATTTTTAAGTATAGATAAACAAGAGTGAAGAGTCAATCAAGAGGTGGTGGTCATTGTGCAGTATCCAGTAGGTTTCAACATGTATAGCAAGAAAGTATAGGGTTTTCAAGACTGGAGCCCTTTATAGGATTAGAAAACCTCATCTTTCTCCTGTGGAGCTGACCTTGCATTTAGCAGTCCAATTTGTAATCCATTAAGCCACCAGGACTCCTTCAATCAAGGGGTTGTTGTTGTTGTTGTTAAGTACCGTTGAGTCAGTTTTGACCCATAGACACCCTGTATAGGAGCCACTGGTGGGTTTGAACCACCAGCATTATGGTTAGCAGTCCAGTTCTTATCCTACAGTGCCACATCTTGTTGTTGTTGTCAAGTGCCTTCCAGTTGCTTCTGACTCACAGTGACTCTGTTTAGGGTTTCTGAGGAGCAGCTGGTGGATTTGAACTGCTAACCTGACTGTTCAAAGGAACATTACAGCTGAATGCTTATTCTACAGCGTCACACCAGGAGCCCATATATTCTGATTCCCAGATCAGCATTTAGTCTTTGCCAGCCTTTAACCCAATGAGCAGCAGTCAGCAAAAATGCATACTCCTAAATGCTTTGAAAGTCCTGTGTTGAATTCTCATTAGCATAAAAGGTATAGTCATTAAAATTACATTATTTAGATAACATGGTAGTTATGAGTTGTGACTGCAACATCCCTAACTCTGGACTTTCACAATCTAGTCTGTTTGCCTAATTGGCTCATTGCCAGTGTTTTCAGTGGCTTTCCATTGTCTTTGATAATAAGAGGAAACAACTGTCAGGGGCAGCCACTCTTGAGGAATGCTATTTTTCACAAATTGCATACACTTCCACACTAAAATCAGCATTATCACAACACACAACTTGTTAAAATAAAAGCATTCCTTTTTTCAGTCTATTTGAGTTTTGCTGCATATCAACTGGTTAATAGCTGCGGCAGTATTTTTTTTGGCCAATGAATATACATTTCTTCTGTTGGATTTCACACCGTTTTTCTTAATTAATCCTGACCTTTCATCCTATATTTTATAAGCTTCTTAAGAAGTTAGAAATAAATAATTCAGTCCACATATTTTCTGAAAAGAGACAAGCTGTTTTACTCTATCCTCAGAGAATAAATTAGATAGCTACTCAGATTAAGCTCATGGAAAATTGGATAAACAAATGCAAAAGTCATATATCTTCTGCATGAAACACATAGATTGATGCTTTCTGCTGCTGAAGGAGGCCAAGATGTTTTCTAGAAATTTGGGGGAAAAAGAATTATGGAAAATATTTTCCTATTTTGTATGTTGAGGAGGGCATCAAACTTTTGGGATTTTTAAGCATTAAAACTCATAGTGAGCATTTGAAATTTAAATCATGTTCTTGTGTTCTTTCATATTTCCCTGCTGTGACCCTTTATAAAAGGCCTATAAAACACATGTGTCCCTAAATCCTTTGGATATTTTACCACATCACTAAAATGCCTATATTACCCTTTATGAGTGTCATGGGCCCATAATAATCTTATCCACTTTCTTTTAGAGTAGTTTTCAAAATATGAAACTACGTGCATCTCACTCCCACATGTTTAAATATTCACAGGTTACCTATTGCTGCTAAATAAATTCTTCACACCTCATGTTTTCAGCATTAATCCACACTATTTGCCTCCTGGTCCTGGTGTGGTGCTGTGGGTTAATGCGTCAGACTGCAAAGCCTTTTGAAGTTGGTGGTTCAAGCTCACCAGCTGCTCCTGGGAAATCCTATTCAGGATCATTATGGATTGGAGCCTTCACAACAACAACCACAGCATTTCCCTCTACTTCTAACAAATGTGTAAATTCTTGTTATTTGCTCAAAGTGTTAATTTCCTAAGGCTATTTCCTGACTCAAGACTTGGTGTTTTCAATTGCCTCATATGCATATGAATGCTGGACAATGAATAAGGTAAACCAAAGAAGACTTGATGCATTGTGTTATGGTGTTGGCAAAGAATATTGAATGTACCATGTTGTTGCTCTGTGCCCTCCAAACAATTCAGATTCATAGAAATCCTGCAAATGGTTTCCCAGGCCCAGCTGGTGGGTTTGACTGGTTGAACTGGTGGTGGTTCACAGTGCAGTGCTGATCCTAGAGTGCCACACCAGAAGTCCAGGGACCACCAGGGCTTAGACCTGGGACCACAGCTGGCAGTGAAATTGGCAAGACTTTTTCTCACATACTTTGGGCCTGTTATCAGGAAAGACGGGTCCCTGGAGTAGGACATCAGTTTGGTAGAGAAGAGCCTCAGTAACAAGTTGTTGTTTACGTGCCATCAAATCGGTTCTTACTCACTCCGACCCTGTCAGAGGAACAGCTGGTAAGCTTGAACCACCAACTTTGTGGTTTAAACCGACCTTGCAGTCCATTGCATTAACCCACAGTGCCTCTGCAGTAACAGGAAGACTGCAGGACTCTGCAGTAACAAGGAAGACCCTCAACAGTGGCTGCAACGATGGGCTCAAATAGCACTGATTGCGAATATGATAGAAGACAAGCAGTGCTTCATTCTGTTGTACACAGTGTTGCGATGACTTGGGACCTACCTGATAGCACCTAACAACAACAATCACAACAGCAACAACAACAAGGCTATTTCTTTTACTGGGACTATCGTTTACCATGTAATAACCTCCTCCACTAACATGTCTTTGTCCTGTGAAATATTATTTCATTCCTTACATTTTTAAAGCCTAGGTCAGCAAAAAAAACCTTTGACAATCCAATCAGATGTGTTCCTTTCTACTTCTATACATAAATTTCTAATGAGATTTAACAAATATCACTTCACTTTATAAATTTGCATGCATATAAAATCTATATCAAATTTATTCAATAGCTAAATGCTATCTCAAGGGCTCAAGTATGTTTTCCAGTGATTAGCAAACTATACATCACATTAGATAACTTTAGTCTGTTCATTGAGTAAGTCGATATATACCTTGCTAGAATAAAATATTACCTTTGCATATATAAGAGTTAATCTTTAGCATTTTATATAAATATGATTCAAGAAAATGCTTTTAAAATTGAAGGGTTTTTTTGTGAAATGAAATTAATACTTTTCTAATGAATGAAAGGAAATTGGGTGATGGATTTGTTTATTTTCTTATGTAATTTTTTATGAAGAAATATGACACTTTATGAAATAAAAATGGCTAAACTAATTAACTCCATTTTTGTAGCCAGAAGTATGGAGTGCATTACCCAAGACTGCTTGTATTAGGGTTTGAGTAAGAATTGAACTAGGATCGATAGCATGGAGTCCTGGTGTGGTACTGTAAGATAAGTATTGGGAAACAAAGTTGGTTTGAACCATAAGGTTGGTGGTTCAAACTCATCAGCTGCTCCTCAGAAACCCTACATAGGATCTCTATGAGTCAGAACTGACTTAGCAACAATTAAGAACAACAGTAAGCATTAGAATCTTGAACTTCCAGCTTCTCATTTGAGTTTAAAGAATCATCCAGATCTTTTGTCAAAGAAATATGTTTTGGTTAATGACTCTTACAAAGAATGAAAATGAAGTGGAATGCTTATACAGTAGATTTGTGGAAAAAACAATTGAATAATTTCAATAATACACTTGCTCATATACTCAAGTATATGTTCTAAAATCAAGTTCTTTCTAAAATTTTAATTTTTGTTGTTGTTGATAATATAAAAGAAATCTTCAAAAAATTTGTGAAAAAATTTCCAGTATTTTTTAGTTCATTTTCTACAAACATTTTGAAGTACCTCTTGTACATCAGAACACTTATCAATTTAAAAGTTTCTACTTGTATATTTTAGTGATACTGATTACATACTTGGAATCCTGATGGGTCACTAAAGGATAAGTACTGAATTGCTAACCTCAAAGTCAACACTTCAAACACACCACTCTTGGGAAACCCTACACAGGGTCTCTATAAGTGGACGGGAGTACTGGTTTGGCTGAACAGGATAATGCACTGGACTGCAAAGGCAGTTTGAGGTGCAAGGTTGGCAGTTCAAGCCCACCAGCTGCTCTTTGGAAACCCTATACAGGGCCTCTGTGAGTCAGAACTGACTCAGAGGCACTTACCACCAAGAACAAAAAATGTATCAAAACCAAAACCAACTTAATGGCACTTAACAACAACAACAAGAACCATTACATTCTTAGAATTGTCACTCATTACCACCCTCCTTTGCCAAGTTGTTCTTTCTCCTGTAGCATAAACTCACTGCTCCCGCCATAGATTTCCTAGCTAATCTTTTGTGTTGCTGTTGTCATTGGATCCCAAGTAGACAGATCTTAAAGAAGTACAAATGATCAAGACAGACATTTTGTTCTAGTTAAGTTAAACAATTACTTTGTTTTAGGTAGATGTCAAGGGATATTTTCAGTTGATCAGAACCAAACTCTTCAACTTCTGTATTTCCCCAGTAAATTCATCACATGAAGATTTCAGTTTCATTTGAATTGGCAACATGATTCATTTGGTAAAATTCATGTCTATGATGGTCTCTGATTATTAGGTTTTGTTACTAAAGTAATTAGGTTGACTAGTTTTTAAAAAATTTCCCTCCCAGGGCTATTAATAATTTTCTTTTGATGTTCGTTTGTCTATTTTAATTAGAAATATGATTTAAAAATACATTTATATTTCCACATTGTTGGTTAAAGTACATAGAGTGGGTTCCTGCTCATAGGTATAATGTATAGGGTTTCCAAGGAATGGCTGGTAGTTTTTTTTTTGTAAAATTGGTCTGGTTATTGTTGTTGTTGTTGTCAGGTGCCATCGAGTCGGAACCGACTCATAGCGACTCCATGCACAGCAGAACGAAACAATGTTCGATCCTGG
>NW_006408525.1:16126653-16158818 GCF_000296735.1 Chrysochloris asiatica
GCATATCAGTAATTGATGGTCTGTTCCACAGTCTGCACCTGGTCTTGTCTTCACTGATGATATGGAGCTTTTCCATCTTCTCTTTCCACAGATGGTTATTAATGTTCCTTTAATTTCTGTTTACCTGGAAATGTCCCAATTTCACCATCATATTGAGGGCCTCAGGTGGAGCAAAACTATGAAGTTGGCCCAGGACCAGGCAGTGGTTCATTCTGTTGTGCATAGGGTTGCTATGAGTTGGTACTGACTCAATGGCACCAAACAATAACAAATAATTTATGACTGAAAATTTTTTTTCAGTTTTATATATGTCACTTCATTTTCTTCTTGCCTGAGTGGTTTCTGCTGAGAAATTGAAGCTTAGTCTTGTTGGTTCTCCAGTGCTGGTAACTTTTCATTTTTCCCATGCTGCTGTCAGGATTCTTTCCTTGTTTATGGCTTTGGAAAGTTTGATTCTGATATGTCTTAGTTATTTTCTTCTGGGATGTATCCTGTTTGAGATTCACTCAGATTTTTGAACACTTATCTTTTCTTTCATGGTATCAAGGGAGTTTTCTTCCCACAGTTCAACAGTTTTCTCAGAGCTTTTCTTTCTCTTCCTGTTCTTGAATTGCAATCACCCACAAGTTATTCCTCTTGATGTGTCTCACAGTAATCTTAGGCTTTCTTTGAACTTTCCTCTTATTTTTTCTTACTGTTCTTTAGCAGACTAATATTGAGAGAGTTGTCGTCAAGCTCATTAATTTGGTCTTTTATGAATTTGAATATACTCATTAACCCTTCAAATGTATTATCCATTTCTGAAATCTTAGTACTAATCCTCTAGATTTCTGTTTTCAGTTTCTGTATTGCTTCTAATTATTTACTTATTTTTCCCATTTGCTCTTGTATTGTTTTCCTGAATTCTTCTAAAATTTTTTCTGTGTTCTCCATGTGTTCCTCTGTTGGTTTCTCTATCTTTCTCTCAGTCCATTGAAGATACCTAAATGTCATTCTTTGGAATTTTTTATTAGGTAGTTCCAATAATTTTTCTTCCACAGAAATCGTGTTCACTTGTTTCAGCCTCTCTGCTTTGTTTCTTGTAAGCTAGAATTGTCTGTTATCTTGACGACATTGTGGTGGTGTTGTATTTGTATTTGACTGACGATTACGTGTTGGTATGCTCTTAGGTACTTACCACCAGCCTTCTCTTGGATATGATTTAGAACAGAAATATATGCATAGTTCTCTGTATGACATTTGTGCCGCTCATTTCAGGATGCATTTGGCTGGTGTTGGCTATTGTCTGTTATTGTTTAGGTCCTATAGTAACTGATAGTAGCTCTTGCATATGGTGGGACTGCAGAGCATATGGTTGTAGTTGGACTGTATGGTCACAGTTACTGTCTCCCATTGGGTGGTACAAGAAGAGAAACACACACACCACATACACATAAAAGAAAAACAAATACAAAAAAAAAAACAACAAAAATGTAATAAAGGACAAAAACAACAGGCATCAGCAAGTAAAAAGACTATAACTAAATAGTGAAAAGGGGGAAAGTAAAATAAAACTGCAGAAGAGAACTATAAGAAAGAAAATTAAAAAGAAAGAAAAAACACTAAACAAAAAAAAGGGAGAGAGAAGAAAAATAGAATGAGACAAGAGAACAGAAAAAAAGAAAAATCAAGAAAAAAAGAAGAAGGGGTAAAATTAGAAATAGAAGACAAAATGTAAATGGAGAAAGTAAGGATAAAAATCAAGGGACTGGAAAGAAAAAGAAGATGGACAAAAGAGAGAGAAAAAAAGGATAAAATAAGGGCAGGGTCTGGACCCAAAAAGAAGAAAAATGTGTGTGTCTGGGGGTGGGGGTAGGGCGGCAGGGGACTCCTGTCAACCAATAAGCTCACTAGATGAGAAGGAAGGGGATGAGTGGGAGGAAAGCCTGCCTGGTTCTAGATAGAGTTCTTGAAGGTCTTGGTGTTGTCTAGGTTCAGGTACTTGATTTGGAAGTAGTTCATGCAGGCTCTAATTGTGGCTGAGAACAGAATTGTGTTCCCAAATGGAATTTTTCAGACCCAGAGAGCAGCTGGGGGCAGGGCAGCTAGTTATGAGAGTTCCTGTTAGTCTAGGGCTGACTAGGCACTGACTCTGTGCATTCTGTGTGTGATAAGTAGAGTTCACCCATTACCAAATTCCCAATGGCACAGTTCACAAAGATGCAGCTCCAAGTTCTGGCAGAGCAAGGAATGGATTAGAGAAAGGGCTGGCCATGTCTCCAGTCGTATAAAGAACAGGATAGCATCACACTTTTCTTGTTGCCACATCTGCACCACTAGGTTGCCACTCAAATGCAATGCTGCTAGTGAAAGTTCAAGATGCCTGGGCCAAGTGAGACCAGCTGAGAGTTCACCCATCTGTTTTTAGTCTTTTGGCCCCTGTTTAGTTTCTTCTCCTAGTCTGTATTTAATCCACTTCTCTGCCCTGTCTTCTGATGCTCAGGGATCCAGGATTACCATCTGTATCAGGCTTCATTTGGCTTTCTTTGTTGTAGAGGGTCTATATAGCATGTCTGCCTAATTCACCATTTTAACAGAAGTCCCCTCAAAGAACATTTAAAAGCAGTACAACCTCCTTCAAGGATGCCAAAACAACTGTTTGGACATGGTTTAAATCAAAGATCACAGAAGTCTTTGCAGAAGGTTTAGAGAGATGGAAACATTACCTTCAGAAGCGTGTAGAGCTTGATGCAAATATGTCTAATAACAACAGCTTCACATTTGACATTTTTGTTTAATAAAGGTTTCTCTGATTTTGTTTCTATGTCTCTATGATGGGTTGCATCTCAATGTAAGGAAAACAAACCCCTCACAACTGGTCCAATAAATAGCATCAAGAAAAATGGAGAGAAGTTTGAAGTTGTCAAATAATTCATTTAAATCAGATTAACTATCAATACTCATGAAGGCAACAGTCAAAAAAATCAAATGACATATTGCTTAGGCGAATCTTCTGCTTAAGACCTCTTTAAAGTGTTCTAGAGCAAAGATATTGGTTTGAGAATTAAGGTGCATCTGACTCAAGTCTTGATATTTGCAATAGCCTTATATGCACATGAAAGTTGGACAATGAATAAGGAAGACCATAGAAGAATTGATGAATTTGAGTTACAGTGTTGGAGGAGAATATTAAAAATATCATGGACTTCTAGAAAGACAAACCCATGTTGGAAGAAATATAGCCAAAATACTCCTTAGAAACCAAGATGGCCAGACGTCATCTCTCATACTTCAGACATATTATCAGGAGGGAATAGTCCTGGAACAAGGACATCATGCTTGGTAAAGTGAAGGGTCAAAGAAAAAGAGGAAGATTCCCAATGAAATGGATTGGCACCATGGCAGCAGCAATGGGCTCAAGTGTAGCAACGATTGTGAGATTGGTACAGGACTGGGCAGTGTTTTGTTCTGTTGTGCAGAGGGTCGCTATGAGTTAGCACTGACTTGATGGGACATAATAACAAAAAATGATTTTGAAGAAATACTTTTGGATTTATCTTCCAAATTGGTAGTGTGGTTATCGTGGCCTAATCTCTTCAAAGACCTTAAAATCAAATATTTTTTTCTCTAAATTCCATCCATACCATTAAATCATTAGAGTCTCAGGTAGAGGATATTGAACAATTTCTGGATCAAAGACAGTAGCATGTGATGGAGTTACAACTCAAATATTTGAGTAAGTGAAAGGCACAGAACTAGTTCTTCTCCATCTTTTATTACAACCAACAAGCATCATGGCTTCAGTCACAAAGACTGTTTCACTGCACTACAGTAATTGACAGACAGTTGGAATGATTGGCAGAATATTTAATGGATTGCAAATTATTATTTTGTCTTTTGCCAGAGATTGGCCATCCTTGGGTGCTGCTGATTTCAAAATTGCACTCTCTCCTGAGATATTATTTGATAGACATGTCATCTATTTCATTTGGTTCGTTCCAGGTTTTGTTAATCGAATCTTCTCTGTCTTCCTGATGATTTTAGATCATTGGCTCTCACCAGGAAAGCACTGCTCTGTAAGGAACAACTTGGAACTCTCCGGGAGACTCTTTTGGTTGCTACAATAATTGGGAAGCTCCACTAATATCTTGCAGTTAGACACCAGGGATGCTAGAACCCCTGCAATGCATGAGACAGTTGGTCAGATGGAAAGTTTTCTCATGTTCTGCATAACTTTAACATGCTTCAGAGGTCATTTGTGTAGATTAAAAACTTGTAAATGAGTGTCTGAACCCAGAACCAAGCTCATTTGTTTTACATATCAAGCCATGATAATTTTGCTCACTGTTTATGTACTTTGAATTTTACAGACCTCCAATAGTTGTATAAATCAAGAGAAGAGTGTGTTTTACTTATATATTGGGGACTCTATGTCAAGAATCATTTGTTTAGTAGGAAATTCTTTTCATGGAAACATTTCATTTTTTAAATTCAGATCACCTTTATTTTTAGTTGACATGTGAATTCTACATATAGGCATAAGCATCAGACTACTTAATTATATCTTCCAGTAGAGTCATGTCTAAGCATTTAGATACAAAATTACATGTTATTTAATTATAAATTAGTTTTCTGCTCTTTCTCCTTTAGAATACAGTTAGTCCTTTATTCTAATTTTACTGGAATTTTGTGGCACTGGTATTTACCAAACTGCTAACAACAATGTTAGCAGTTCAAACCTATCAGCCACTCCTTGAAAACCCTGTATAGAACCAACTTCACAGCAGTTAACAATAACAAGAGATGTGTTAATATGCAATAATATGAATGAATTCTATTCCAGGACAAGCAAGATAGTGTTATTAGACAATGTTATTGATGGTTACTGGGTAGATAGAGTGAATCACTTAGACAGAACTTAGAATAATGCTAAAAGCTTTTGAGTTCTTCCTTCACTTTCATTTGTGATTCATTACAAACCTCAAAACTAAAAGCAAAACAAAAAATAAATCAAGCAAACCTCATCTGAGTGTCACCAGGACGTATTTCTTGTGATTGAATGGAATAAGATTTACAGTTCATGAAAGCACTAGCTGAACTCAACTAAATGCTGCTCACTATATATCTGGGTTTGGCCAGCAAAGTGGTTTATATTGTTTTAATTGTAATGTCTTCTGAAGAGGAACACATTTGAAGTTGCCCAACCCTGCTCCTTTACACCACAAAAATCAAATAGTAGCACATTTACATTTTATGTGAAATCCGCAAAGTCAGCTCATGGGGTTAAAAAAAAAAAAAAAAAGTCTTTAAAAATTGAGAGATTTTACATAAAACATTTGGCTTCCTGGCAGACCTTGAAAAAATGGGAAGAGCTGGCAATACAAAACTATCATTCTCTTATAGCAACAATCACTGAGGCTGTGAAATAACAGTCTCCTCTAGGCAGGAAGCTCTCTCAGGGGAAAACCATTCTAAACTCTCCTCTGGCCTGGTTTATGGGTGTACATTATCTCATGAACCCTATATTTGTGACCTATGACTTAACTGGATCTAAAACTATATGCATAAAGGGAACTAGAGAGTACATAGTAACCAGGAATGTGCGCAGTACTATAAATGTCCGGTCACATTTTATTAGAAATTCTATTTGGAGTCCTGGTGTGGCACTGTGGAATAAAGCACTGAACTGAAAGGTTGGTTTGAACCACAAAGTCAATAGTTCAAATTCACAAGCCCCTCCTTAGAAACCCTATACAAGGTCGCTACGAGTCAGAACTGACTCTCTGGCATGTAACAACAACATATTTTAGTAATGAAAATAAATAAGATTATCAAGTCGCATGAAGTAATGGGAAAGGAAAAGAATCATAAAAACTCACAAGAGCAATAGGATTTATAGTTAGCGTCTTAAACGATCTTAGTTTTACATCTTTACCTGTGTGGTGTTGTTGTTGTTGTGGTTGCTAAGTGCCCTCTAGTTGATCCTGACTCACCATGACCCTATATATGGTCTCCAAGATGCAGCTGGTGTGTTTGAACTGATGACCTTGGGGTGATCTGTCCAGTGCTTATATTCAAGTGCCGTACCAGGACGCCTATGTGTGGCTATATACAAATCACATTTTCCTTTTTATCCTCAGTCTTCTCATCTTTGAAAATTACATAATAAAATTCTTGGACTTTATTTTTTTTTTTAAATTTATGTTTTACTGTTTTCATGCATCTTCCCTACCCCAGCTTCTGTATACTTTTTTTTCCAACTACCAATAAACGACTACCCTTGGGCTACTAGAATCTATTTTTCCTACAAATAGAAACAGACAGTTACCTGGAAAGTCAAGTTCCCCATGGAGATATTTAGCCAATGTCAGAAAGCCAGGGGAATATGAAAGCTCTGATGCTTTGTTTAAGGCCTATAAATTCTGAGGCATTACTTACATTCCAGAATTCCCCTGTTGATGAAATTAAAGCAACCCTTACCCTTCTTCTAATATTGCACCCTTGTTTGACTTCTTCGCCTTTCTCCATCTGCTCCCCTGGGAGCACTTCCTTTTGCACATGAATCATCATCTAAGTGACTTATCTGGGGATTCTCAACTTAAAAACATGACTTACAAACCTCAGTGTACTAGTGTGAGATGAAGTGTGATGTATGAAAATCATATAAAAATGGAATTTGAAAACATTATCATTAAATGTTTTCCATAAACATTCATGTTAAATCTTCAAGGCAAAATCACAAACTATCTTCATGCCTAAAGCTTAGTGGAAATACTAATTTATTGAAAATTTTCAAAGAACAATCTATCCATATATTTTGCCTACTAAGAAAGTCACAAACTCAGTGAAAGTCAAGAAGCAGTGTTTTGATGACAGTTATATTGCTTCTGTTGCCTGTTCTTTATGACCCTATCACACCTGTTGTTGTTATGTGCCATGGAGTCAGTTCCAATTCAGAGCGTTTCTGAGGCTGTAAATCTTTACGGGAGCAGAAAGCCTCATCTTTCTCCTGCAAAACAGCTGGTAGTTTCAAACTGCTGGCCTTGTGGGTCGCAGCCTGATTCGTAACCACTACGCTACGAGAGCTACAAGGAATGAAATGGAATGTCGTTTTGGCTATAATTTCAATTATGTATTTAACATTCTCAGTGATGTCTTCTATGATGATCTAAGTTTTGTGCTGTGGCAATCACTTTGTAACTTCGCTATTCCCATATCAGAATTAGAATCTGCTTTCCTTGACAAAATTTGATTATCAAGTATTCAGTTCTCCAATAGGTGTGAGTTTAAATGTGCTAAAAAGAGATACATTGCATCTAAAACCAACATTTGCATCTGTTTAGTTAATTTGTCCTGATGGTCAATCAGCATGTGCTTAATGACTGAAAACCAAAAATTAAAATTTCAAGCATTCAGTGGAAAAACACTTATTATGGCACAAAAAAATTTTTAAATCCTTTTTAATGAGTTAACCTAGTTTAGAATCATAATTTCAGATAAAATACTGGTTTAATATACTTCCGTTTCTCCTATTTTCATATGGAAAAAATACTATGATCATCAAGTTTCACATCTTATTACTTTATCTTCAGAAAATGATTGACTTAAATGAAAATCATATCTTTTTATGATTTTAGTCTCAAAGTTAGATGTGTTACTTGTAAAAAATGACTACAATTATTCATGTTTTTAGAAGAAAAACATATAAATCTTTGTAAGTGTTGATAAGAAAGATAATTAATGTATACAGTGGTTTGAAAGTCATCGGGTAAACTACATAGACATGAAATCAAAATATGAACATTGATAGCAGAAACCACATTTATGTTCAATCGAAATTTATCATAACCTGAAGCATAGTTTTATTATAAAAATGTGGTAGTTTCTGCTCTTTTCAATTTTATTTGTTTTTGCTATGACAATTTAAAATCATATTTGTATGCTTTGAGGTTTAAATTAGACAATTCTTATAGACATTATGCATATATGTACGTCTTCAGAAAAAAAGATAAATATGTAGTAGAAATAGTTCATTATTTAAAGGCATAACTCCTGTTTCTTGAAATGTAGAATAGGTCTAGTTCTAGGTGTTATATAATATGTAAATAGATAAAATTATTTAAAAGTAATGTGTGTTTTCTTGCACATAATGCTGTGAGAACATCTATGATGGTAACTAAATCAGATATGGAGTCCTGGTGTGATGCAGCTGGATAAACACTGGACCACAAGGTTGGTTTGAACTCTTAAGTCAGCAGTTTAAATGTACCAACACTCCTTGGAAACCCTATCCAGGGTTGCAATTATTTGGATCCCACTAGTCAGCACTTAACAACATCTACAATTCCTACTTGGAAACTCAGAGGCTTCTCAGAGGATGTGCCAAAGTCACCCATATGAGGATTTTAAGTCCTGGTGTGGAGCTGTAAGATAAGCACTGGACTGCTAATAGGCAAAGTTGGTGATTCAAACCCACCAGCTGCTCCTCAGAAAGCCTATACAGAGTATCTCTGAGTTGGAAGCTACTCAAAGGCACTTAATAACAGCAACAACATTCCAGAGAGAAGAAATGTGGCAAAGACCAGACAAGAAGTATGTGTGTGTCTGAGAAAAAGTAAAGGGGGAAGGAAGGAGGAAGAGAGACTGAGAGACTTGTTTTGAGAAATAAAGTCAGTAGATCATAATATTAGGTAAAGATGGTAAGGGATGATTATGAGGAATAAATTATACTGGAAAGGTTAAGTACGAGTCAACTTGCCATTCAGTTTTGCCAAAGTTTTGTAAATCAGTTATTTTAAGCTTCTAAAGAGATCACTCTGTAAAGAGAGAATGGTGATGATTGGTGGTTATAGGCCGTGGAGTCAGTTCTGACCCATAGCGACACTGTACAGGGTTTCTGAGGCTGTAAATCTTTATGGGAGCAGATAGTGTCATCTTTCTCTTGTGCAATGGCTGGTAGCTTTGAATTGCTGACCTTGAAGTTAGCAGCCCAATTCATAACCACAACACCACCAGAGAGAATGGATAGCATATATGAAGTAAGAAGACAGGAGGGAGGAGAACCAGTTAGAAGGTTTTGTAATCAACAGTAAGAGAAAGGTCTACCAAAGGAGTGGTAGCGGGAATAGGTGAGTCTGAGAGCTAAGTAAGAGGAAGAGACAGGAGGATGCTATGATGTATTGCTGTATGTGGTGGTGTTAAAAATAATAATAATAATAATGATAGAGGGGATGTGATAGGAAGAGACATCAAAGACTAGAATGAGGTTTCTGATTTGGGCAGTTGGGACACCACACCACACTGCCCTTCACCAAGAAAGGACGAGTGTGAAACAGCATGAATGTGCCAGGTTTGAATTAATAATCAAGTATGTAAATAAATGGTTGCAACTAAAAAGTGGGGATTTTTACCTTTTGGATGTTAACAATATTTGAAAATGTAAGAAGCTATCGTGGCGTTAATTCCAATCCCATGTGTGTCAGAGTTGAAGTATGCTTCATAAGATTTTCAGAAACTGACTTTTCAGATGTAGATAGTCTGGTTTTCCTTCCAAGATGCCTCTGGGTAGACTTGAACTTCCAGGCTTTCAAATAGACGTCCAAGGATTCTGTTAGTGATATAAATCACATAGCTGTTGAGTCGCTACTGATTCATAGGGACGTACAGGGGAGCCTACAGGAAAGGACAGCATGGCCCTTGTACTTTTTCCAAGACTGTACTGTTTGTAGGAGCAAAAGGCTACATTCTTCTCCTGTGAAGGGCTGGTGGAGTCAAGATACCAATCTTTCAGCTAGCAGCAGAACTCTTACCCACACCACCACCAGGCCTCCTATTGTAATGCCAGGGAGTCAGTTTTCACTCATCTTGACTCTGTATAGAGTTTCTGAGGAGCTGCTAGTGGGTTTGAACCACTGGATTTGCTGCTGGTAGTCTAGTGCTGATCCTATACCACCACACCAGAATTTTTGTTGGCAATATTGTAAAACAATAAAACAAAAATGAAAAGTAACCCATTGGCCTGTTGCCATGTAGTTGATTCTGACTCCAGGTGACTATAAATGCATAGAAAGGACTTGAACTGTCCCAGAGAGGTTTTCTGGGGTGTCGATCTTTATGGAAACAGATGGCCATATCTCTCTCCCTTGGAACAGCAGGTGGATTTGAACCACCCAGACCTTTAGTTAATAGTGTAGCATTTAGCCACTGCACCTTCAGGGCTCCTTAATACAAACTACAAACACTTATAAATGTGAATAAAAATAGCTAATTTTGTATAAATTAAAGTAAATGATAAAATGTATAAATTGGAAACTAGGACACACTGAACAACTTGTGTAGAAATTGTCAAAAGGGCATCTACTTTACTATGTAATCATTTACCTGAAACAAAATAAAAAGCTATGAATCAAGGAGATATTTGGAGCAGGTTAAGATAGCACATAAGACTTTGCTCCAGGTAAACTTGTGCTCTCTAACATTCAAGCTCAAGTATTTTCAGTTTCCACAAGCTTGTCAATAGAGACTTTGTCCTTGAGTCTCCCTCTGAGTAGCAGCAGGTCTGGTTCTTCCACGACGTGCTACCTCAGAAGAGGGTGAGGAGGTATCATGGGACTTAGGAATTTTTCCTTCAGATGATGTCAGACCAGGAAATAATGACCTTGGCATAGACTTTTATATCTGTATGCAAACACAAAGCAACAATCACACTTTCTGTTTGAGTAAAGAGGGGGAAATAATTGTTTACATTGTTGAGATGAATGGGAAAAGGTAGGCAGGGATTGATTTCTAGTCACTCTGTCTATGCCTTTTTTCTTGCCAGTGAGGATCATGCTGAGTTGTGAGTATTCCCTTGAGACCTCCCATTTCCCACCGCATAAATACACCTCAAGGGTCATGGTAACATTTTGAGGAGCAATATGAGGAGTGAATGAACACCAGTTCAGTGATGTCATATAATAGAAGCTCAAAAGCATAAATGAATGTGCAAGTTAAATATAGTTTAATTCCAAGGATAGCGTCTTGAGAGATCTATGAGACAATCAAAAATGTGTTTTATTGTTGTTCTCACAAACTGCACTTAAGTCTTAAATTGATAATGGCTGCTTTTTCCACAATTTAATATCAGTTTGGTATTTGTTACAATTTAAAAATGTTATTTAAAGTTATAAACTTTGTAAGGTAACAAACAAACAAATACATCGTTCAGATTACAGAACTCCAGGGAGCAATGGGCAGCATTTGATTTTCCCTTCCCCATTAGCAGACCAGAGTTCTCGGCAGAGCATTTTACAATCCAGATTGGACTGCTCTCAGGAACCCTTTGAAGTCACGTTAGGGGTTGGTTTCCAGTGTTTTAAAACATCAGCTACCATATCAAACACTGGGAAATATTTATAGCATGCTGCTCAGTTTAAAAGGCCATATTTTGAAGTTCTTATTATTTTGGTAGTTGGTCGATGATAAATGAATGTAATATTAATGTTGTCTTCACACAAGACCACAAATATAATCACTTTTCTTGAACTGGCCAATCACTTCAATAAAAGAAAATCATAGTTCACAAACTGATGTTTTCTCATCCAATTACCACCCCCTCACCCCCCACCCCCAAACAATAGCAGTTATCTATTTTGGCTTTACTTAGATACTCATTTGTAAAGAAAGAAATTACTTTTATATAAGATTTAGACTTAGATTTTAATATTGTTCATAACAACATTATGAAAAAATTCAACGATGCAGAAAAGTGTAATCATTTAATGAGAATCAATGTATTCTCTACTCACAACAATGCCTAATTTTTTTCTTGTCTTTGCTTCAGATTTGCTTCTTGTTTTTCAATAAGGAAACATTTCAGTTCTACTTCAAGTCTTATGTATCTATCCCAGATGATATTATTTCTTCTTCTACTCCAGAGGTGACCATTATCCTGAATTTGGTGTGTTTTATTCCCATGAATGTTTTCTACTTTTCTATGCATGGTATGTTCATGATCAATGAATAGAATTGCTATTAAATTATCGACATGATATAGAATACCCTTTGGTATCCATCATTTTAGAATGTGCTTCTTAATTTTGTTTGATTGCGATTACTCTTACCAATGGATGCTTATCTATTCAATCATTTTGTTATTTTGTATAATATATTCATAGGTAAATATAATATACCAGATAGTGTTTATCCATTCTCCTGTGGTAGATATTTAATTTATTTCAAAGTTTTTAATATTGAAATGATATAGGTCTTGACCACATCTCTTTGTGTATTGTGTGAAGATTTTCCCTGGAGTGCTTACACAAATAGAAATTCCAGATGATTAGATATACCCATCTTCAAATTTACAAGATGTTGCCAAATTGCTTCTTAATGAGAGTGTGCCAATTCACACTATTATCAGCAGTGTTGGAGAGTTCTAGTTTATTATGTTTATTAATAAAGATTAAGACATGGTATTGTCAACCTTTGAAAATTTTGCTTAGTCTAATGGTTGTGAAAAGAAATCATGAGGCTCAATGGTTAATCATTCAGCCCCTAGCCAAAAGGTTGATGGTTCAAACCCACATAGCAGCTCCATAAGAGAAAGACTTAAAAATCTCCTTCCATAAATATTACTGCCAAAAAAAAAAAAAAACCCATATGGGGCAGTTCTACTCTGTTACATGGATGACTATGAGTTGGAATTAACTTGATGGCACTAATGGTTGTGAAATGACATCTTAGAGAAAAGTAAGAGCTAGAAGGAAATTGGTCACCTTAAGATCATGCCCCAGATTTTTATAGATAATAAACTATAACCAAGATAGTCAGCAACTTGTCTCTAAATTCATAGACTTAGTTAACAACAGAGGAAAGATGAGAACAGAATCTTGTCTTGCATTCAGAATTCAGTGTTGGGCTTTTACAAGTTTTAACAGTTCATGCTAAAGTGATTTGTAAGAAGAAAAATACATCTATAGGAAAATGCAGTCATTAAGAATAGTATTCCATATTTTTATTGTCATATTTCTCCTTGTCAATTTTTAGCACATAAAGAAATCATGGGCCTATTGAATAGTGATCAAATGTTCACACTCCTAAATAATCAGCTGTGTTTTATTTTATATAAAAAATGAATTGCTGAATATTACCTATTAGTCTTTCTATAGCAACTATAAGATGGCTATCATAATTCTAGAACTAATCACGTGAAAATATATCATTGGTTTTTCATATTTAAATTTCATTTTATATAACATTGAACAATAGATGTCACTGTTTTGCCAATAAAAATAACTGAAGATAGTTCATTTGACTATTTTTCTTCATAAGCAATCCTTGTGCTGAACAGATAAGTTATTAAGGGTTCTGGTAGAAAAATCCCAAACAGTGGTGGTATCTTAAATATTAATATATGCTAATTTCCCTCTAAAACAGAGTTTATATACTCAATCCATTACTCTCTGAATTATTTTAAACATAAACAATCTAAAATTGCTCATTTGATGCCATTATATTAATATTTTGACAATTACGTGTCATTACAAGGACAGTTTCAAAGGGGTTATTTGAGCAGTATGGGCTAAGCTGAGGAAAACAAACCTCTCAGAGTATAATTAATTATATTTTAAGTGCATGTAATGTGTAGTAAGCTGGCTTGATTGACAGGAAATCTATACAAAATGTAAATCAGTGATAGAGAAGCCAAGGAAATAGAAGTACTATAAATAATGGAAGTGTGGTCAGTTCCATGGGATAGTCAAGTACTGGACTCTATTCCAGACTTTATGGCTGGAGCCAAGGCCATATTCAAATGTATACCAATTTTGCCTAAAGAAATCCAACATTTATAAAAAAATGAGGTAAAATTGCTAAGCTTCTAGAAGCAGCTTTTTTTTTTTTTTTTTCAAGGAAGGAAAAAAAAAAAACAAACAAATTTGCTGTTTCTGGAGGAGGGTGTCAAGGGGAGGGTTCTTGGCCCTCCCCAACATCTTGCACAGATGGGAAGTTGGGGTCAGTAGAAAAGGCAGTAGATGGGGGTGCATGCCCCACTCTGTACAATATAGAAGAATCTGATATAGATACTTTGTATAAAAGCCACTTGTCCTTGTTTGTGTCCTCTTGTTGGTTGGCCGGACTAGGGGGCACTGGGGAACAAAGACGCTGGGGTGGTAGGCTGGGACACAGGGACACTCTGCTGTCCCCATCCTCTGGCTGTCCCCTTGCAGGGTCACTTTGGATCCTTGGTTGGGGCGTATCAGAGCTCCAGTGGCTGGGACCCCTTCCAGAATTTCTCATTCACCAACTCCAGGGTTAGTGAGCCATTCAGGGTCCTGAAAGTTCCGCCCCCCAGGGGCGATGTAGATAGTGTACTGCTTCTGGCTGACACCCTCCAGACTGGGCAAGGCAGACACCTCAGGGCTGTCACCTCCCCACCACCCCCATCAGGTCCTCCAGCATCAGAGGCACCCCCTCCAGGCCCTCCTGGCTCCCTTGCCTCTTGCTGCTGCCTCCGTTCAAGAGCAACGCGCAGAGCCAAGTCTTTGGAAAGATGGTCCACAGTGGCATTCTCATTTATCTTCACATACCTAGTCTGGCAGTATTCTCCCTTCTCCATGAGCAGTAGGTGGGGCCGGAGCATGAGCTCCATTTCTCCACCTGGCTCCGGGGGGGCTGGGGGCCCCAGGAGGGCTTGGGGACCCCAGGGTTCCCCCTCCCAGAGCCCCTCCCCGGTCACCAGAGTCTTCCGAACCAGCACCCCCACCCACCCCACTAGTGCCTCCTCCCCCTGTCCCTACACTGTTCCCCCCTGCTCCCCCTCCACGCAGGGTCAGGGGCTGAGTCAGGAGCAGAATCTGAGCTCACGTCCTCTCCAGCCCCCTCTCCCTCTGGAAGCAGCTTTAGAGAAACAGTAAGACATGTTTAGAGATTGTTTAAAGACAGTATATTTCTTTACACCTGGGGCACATTTTGGAGAAAAGTCTGGTTGTTAGAGGACTGTTGTTTTTGTTGTTAAGTGCCGTCGAGCCCGTTCCAACCCATCGCGACCCTGTATAGGGTTTCCAAGGGGCAACTGGTGGGCTTGAACCGCCGACTTTGCAGTTCAAATGACTTGGCAGCCTGACCCATTAACCCTCAGCACCACACCAGGACTCCTGTTAGAGGACTAGTAGACTGTTAATAACATTAAACATCTTTTTAAAACTTCTCCGTTAATTATAACAAGTTCTGCTAATGTAGTAGGTTTTTGGACACTTGGTACCAAAAAGCAGATGGATTTAGAATGCTTTATAATGAGCAATAACTACATCTTGGATCTCTAATACATGTAACATACACAGTGCATATACAGTGTGGGGCATTTAGGATTTAAAATTTAAAAAAGAGTATAACATATGCGTCATTTGTATAAAATTTCAGTGCATTCTAATTGTGAAGTGGTTTAAGATTGATGAAATCCTTTCACACGCACTGTCTAGACTATTCTGACTCCTTGACTATTGCAATCTGATTTCTGGAACAACCAGTTAATCAAGCTGACCAAACAAAGATCATTAAAAGAAATAAAAAGAAATCCACTGCTGTCAAGTCAATTCTGACTTAGAGCAACAATACAGGACAGAGTGGATTCCTGGTGAGGCACTGTGGATCAGCCCTGGACTTTGAACCACAAGGTAAGCAGTTAAAACCCACCAACTGCTCCTTGGAAAACCTACACACCGTTGTTATGAATCTGAACTGATTTGACTGCACTTAACAACAACAACAACAACATAGGACAGAGTAGAACTGCTCCGTAGGATGTCAGAAGCTATAAATCTTTATGGAAGCTGACTGACACATCCCCCCTCCCACACACACATGCATGTGGAATGACTAGAGGTTTTGAACATCTGACTTTTGGGTTAGCAGTCCAAGGCTCAAAGCAAGGCACCACCAGTGCTCCTTCGAGGATATTAATGACCTACATATTATCAAATCTACAACTGCTAAGACTTTTTTCCCCACTAGATTACTGCTTTCATTTCATAGTAAACTACTTTCTTCAAAGTATATCCAACCTACTTCATATACACCCCATGCCTCATTTTTCTTCTACTTGTCGGACCTCACCTTCTTATCATCTTTTGCTGACAATTTTTTCCACTATCTCGTCTTCCAAATATTGAAGATCTCAGAATTCTGCCTCTGGCCCCTTTATTTCTGCATACCTTTTCTAAATGATATGTTGGTGTCTAATATTTGAGCCACCTTATGTTCATCATCCAGTAAGCTTTATTTTTTCATATGTGTCAGGTACTATTCTAGGTGATAGAGAGCCAGCAGTCCATGAGAATCCTTAGGATTTTAATTCTTGTGAAGGAGGACTTAATGGTGGATAGGGTAGAGGTGCAGTTAGGATCTCCATTAGCAATAACACAGAATACCGGATGAAGCAGGTTCAGGGGACAGTTCCAAAACTCTGAACCACATACATAGGAATATTTTAAAAAGTTTGAAGGCTCATAGCCAGGGGAATTTGTAGCAGAAGCAAGAAATCTCGTACTTTCAAACCCACCAGGCTCAGTGGCCCAGAGCTGACAACTGGGGAGAGACCAAACAGTGGGGCCAAGAGGGGGAAGGATCAGAGCCACCACAGACTGATGCCTGCCAGAACCATGGAGATAAAGGTGTGGACATTCCTTTTTTTTTTTTTTTTTGTAACTGTTCATTGGCCTCTCACTGTCTGCACACCTCCATTCTGGTGATTAGAGGGGGTAGACTTCATACATGTATACAGAGCATTCAATACACATTCTTTTCCAGAGCACATGGAACATTCTCCAGAATACACCATGTGTTAGGCCACAAAACAAGCCTCCGTAAATTTACAAATATCAAAATACTAGAAAACATCTTCTCAGACCACAATGCTATCAAATTAGAAATCAATAATAGCAAGACCAAGGAAATAAAGTGAAATACATGGAAACTGAATAACACCCTGCTGAAAAGGAACTGGGTAGTAGAATAAATAAAACAAAAGGATAATAACAGAATACTATGAAGAGTTGTACTCCAACAAATTTGAAAACTTAGAAGAGACAGATACATTTTTAGAAAAACACAACCTACCTAAACTTTCAAGTAGAAAACCTGAACAGACTGATAAAATGAAGAAATTGATCAGGTCATTAAAAAACTTCCAACCAAAAAAGTCCAGGCCCAGACGGCTTCACTAGTACATTCTACCAAACATTCAGGGAAAGCTGTCACCAATTCTACTCAAATTATTCCAGAATATAGAAGAGGATGGAAAACTTCCAAATATATTTTATGAAACAAGCATAACCCTCATATCAAAATCAGGGAAGGACATCACTTAGAAAGAAAATTATAGACCAATATCCCTCATGAACATAGATGCAAAAATCCTCAACAAAGTCCTAGCCAACAGAATCCAGCAGCACATCAAACAAAACAAAACAAAACAAAACAAAACAAAACATCATGTCAGGAGTGTGCAAGGATGCTTCAACGTTAGGGACACAATCAAAGCAATCACCATATAAATAAGAGAAAAGAACCACATGATCATATCAGTTGATTTAGAAAAGGCATTTGACAAAATCCAACATCCATTCCTGATAAAAACACTCAACAACATAGGAATTGAAGGGAAATTCCTCAATATAATTAAGAGCATATATACAAAACCAACAGCCTACATTACTGTCAATGGAGAGAAACTGAAAGCCTTCCCTCTGAGAACAGGAACCAGACAAGGATGCCCTTTGTCACCACTCTTAATCAATATTGTGCTGGGAGTAGTCTTAGCCAGAGCTATATAGCAAGATAGGGAAATTAAAGGCATCCAAATTGGCAAAGAGGAAGTAAAACTCTATTTGCAAATGATATGATCCTATACATAGAAAACCCGAAAGACTCAGTAAAAAAGCTTCTAGACATCATTGGAAGATTCAGCAAAGTGGCAGGGTATAAGATCAACATACAAAAATCAGTTGGATTCCTCTATAGTAATGACCGTGCTGAAAAGAGCATTTAGAAAATAATACCAATTATAATAGTCACCCAGAGTATTAAATATCTAGGAATAAAATAAATGTAACTAGAGAAACAAGGGACCTATACAAAGAAAATTACAAAACACTACTACAAGAAACCAAAAGAGACCTACAAAAATGAAAGGATATATATACACCATGCTCCTGGATAGGAAGACTTAACATTATGAAAATGTCAATACTGCCCAAAGCAATCTACATATATAATGCAATCCCAATCCAGATTCTAATGACATTCTTCAAAGAGATGGAAAAGACAATTACAAACTTTATATGGAAAAGAAAGAGACTCAGGAAAGGAAAGAGACCCAGCAAAAAAAGGGACCCATCGCTTAAGAAGAAGAATAAGGTTGGAAACCTCTCACTTCCTGACTTCAAAATTTACCACACGGCTATGGTGGTCAAAACAGCTTGGTACTGAAACAATGAAAGATACATTGATCAATGGAACAGAATCGAGAATCCAGAAATTAAGTCATCCACATACAGCCAACTGATTTTCGACAAAGTACCTAAATATATCGCATGGGGAGGTGATCGTCTCCTCAACAGATGGTGCTGGCAGAACTGGAAAGTGGTATGCAAAAGACTGAAAGAAAGACCTTTCTTTACCTCATGCCTTGCACAAAACTCAACTCAGCATGCATTAAAGACCTAAAAATAGAGACAAATGTGAGAGCTGTAACACAGGACATACACAGACTACCAAATATTTTGAAAAACAGCAAAATAGATGATTGGGACATGATAAAAATGAAAAACTTACATGCCTCAAAAGACTTCACCAGAAGAATAAAAGGGAGCCCATAGAAGGGGAAAATATCTTTTGCAATGATGCATTAGACAAGGGACTAAGTTCTAAAATATATAGGAAACTACAATACTTCTACAAGAAAAAGGCAAATAACCCAATTAAAAAATGGGCGCAGAACATGAACAGACACTTAACTAAGGAGGCGATCTGGGCAGCCAACAAACATGAAGAAATGCTCACCATCAGAGAGATGCAAATCAAAATAACAATGGGATATCATCTCACACCAGCAATAACAGCAAAGATAAAAAAAAGTAGAGGACAATAAATGCTGGCGAAGATATGGAGAGACTGAGACGCTCTTGCATTCCTGGTGGGATTGCAAAATGGTTCAACCTGTCTGGAAATCAATATGGATTTTCGTCAGAAGGTTGGAAATAGAATAGCTCTGACTGATAAAAAAAACTTCATTTAAACACACAGGTAGAGGAGGCTGCATGGGTCTATTTGGTTTTTACCCTCAGTAATTGATTTGGCTCAGTATCTTGTGTAAGCCATTAAAACTTTGTCCTTGTTTTTGTTCTAATTTCTAAGATAACTTTTAGCTAAGATTAGAATGAAATGCCTTAAATAGAAAAATAATACCAACATTTCAGAAACATGATTTGTTAAGAATTTCTATCAGTAACTTCTCTTTGGTCAATAAAAAGAATTGCACAGATATTTTTCAAATGATGAATTTGCTTAGAAGCTAGTGTTCTAAACTTATATAACATTTTTGTATATTTTAAGTAACATACTAGAAACTGTGTTTCTGCTATTATAATATTTTACTTCTTTAATAAAATTTCAAGGAAAAGTAATTTGTTCATTCATTTAATCTTCACATATACTTTGAAGCATTGATGGATGAAGATCAAGGAGTACATCACTCAGTATAGATTATGACTCAATGTAAATAAACAAAATCCTCACAACTGGATCAATAATCAACATCATGATAAACACAGCAAAGACTGACATTGTCAAGAATTTCATTTCGTTTGGATCTATAGTCAATTAACAACCTGCAATATGCAGATGATACAACCTTGCTTGCTGAAGTGAAGAGGACTTAAAACATTTATTGATGAAGATCAAAGACCACAGCCTTCGGGATGGATTGCATCTCAATGTAAAGAAAACAAAACTCCTTACCACTGGAGCAATAAACAACATTCTTATCATTGGAGAAAAGATTGAAGTTGTCAAGGACTTCATTCTTCTTGGATCTACTATCACCACTCAAGGAAGCAGCAGTCAAGAAATCAAGCGACATATTGCATTAGGCCAATCTACTGCACAAGACCTTTTTGAACTGCTGAAAAGCAAAGATGTCAGTTTGAGGACCAAGGTGCGCCTGACCCAAGCCATGGTATTTTCAATAACCACATATGCATGTGAAAGTTGTACAGTAATTAAGGAAAACCATAGAAAAATTGATGCTTTTGAGTTATGGTGTTGGAGGAAAATACTGAAAGTGCCATGGGCTGCCAAAAGAACCAATAGATGCATTTTGGAACAAGTGCAGCCAGAGTGCTCCTTGGAGGCCAAGATGGCCAAACTTTGTCACTCATACCTCGGACATATTGTCAGGAGGGACTAGTCGCTTGAGAAGGTTATAATGTTTGGTAAGGTGGAGGGTCAGAGAAAAAGAGGAAGACCCTCAACGAGATGGATTGGCCAAGTGGCAGCATCGATGGACTTAAGTGTGGCAACAGTAGTGCGGTTGGCCCAGGATGGAGCAGTGTTTCGTTCTGCTGTGCATAAAGTCGCTATGGGTCAGTACCGACTTGATGACACCTAACAACAACAGTCAATGATCATAGAAGCAGTGATCAAAGAATTCAAGGAATGGATTGCATTGTGCAAATCTCCAGCAAAAGATCTCTTGAAAGTATTCAAAAGGAAAGGTGTCACTTTGAGGATCAAGGTTCTCCCCACCCACACCACGGTATTTTCAATCCAATCAAATGTATGCAAAAGCTGGTCAGTGAATAATGAAGACCAAAGTAGAATAGATATACTTGAATTATGTTGTTGACAAAGAATGTTGAAAGTACCATGGATGACCAGAAGAACAAACAAATCTGCCTTGGGAGAAGTACAGCCAGAGTGTTTCTTAGACATGAAGATGACAAGACTTCTTCTCATGTCTGTCCCTGGAAAAGGACATTGTGATTGACAAAGTGGAAGGTCAGTGAAAACAAGGAATACTCTCAAAAATTGTATTGACACAAGAACTGCAACGGTGGGCTCCAAAGAAGCAACAATAATAAAATGTCTGAAATACAACAAAAATTAGTAAATCACACAAAATCTCAAGAGAAGAAGGATCAATCAAAAGCAAAACCTGAAGAAGAGAAAATATTTTCTATGGAAGCCAGAATAATTGATAACTTTTGGATTATGGTGCTAAATATGTTTAAAGAAAACAACAAAAATTATGCAGAAAACAAATGAACAGAGCTCAGGAAACAAATGGAGGAATAAAATTGATTTAACAAAGTAAATGAAAACATCAAAAAGAAAAACAAAACAATTGGAACTGAAGAATACAACACGCAAATTGGGAAAAGCAAGAGAAACACTTAACAATATTTAATAGACAGCAGATAGAAAACGTGAACTGACTAAAAAATAAAATAACTGAACTTACTAAGTCTTAAGAAAAACAAAAGGAAAGAATAAAGAAAATGAAAAACCACAAAAGGAAAGGTGGGATTCAGATACGAAATCTAGCATTAGAATTATTGGAATCCCGGAGCAAAATGACAAAAATAAAACCAAAATAAAACCAAAAATAAAAAAAAAATTTTTCAAGAGATAATCAGAGAAAAATTGTGAGACCTGAAAGGACCACTAAGTCTACAAATACAGGAGGATATATGAATCCCTGGTGTGGCGCTGTGGGTTAATGTACCATTTGAACTGCAAGGTCGGCGGTTCAAGCTCACCAACCGCTCCTCGGAAACCCTATATAGGGTCGCTATGGGTCGGAATCGACTCAACGGTACTTAACAACCTATGAATCCCAGTCAGAAGAGACACATAAAGATCAACTCCATGACATATCTTAATAGAATTCTTGAAAACCAAAGATATGGAGAGAATTCTGAAAGCAGAAAGACAAAATGCAATATAGCCTACCAAAGATCTATCGTAAAAATAAGTGTGAGTTTCTCCCCAGAAACTTTAGAGGCCAGATGACAATGAAGCAACATATATAAAATACTGACTGAAAGCGATTGCCAACTAAGAATTTTTTATCCAGCAAAATCATCATTCAAAAATTAGGAGGCAATCTAAACGTTCCCAAATGAACAGAGGATCTGGGAATTTACCACTACCAGACAAGCTTTGACAGTAAAAGGAACAGTCCAAATGGAAAGATAAGAGCATTAAGAAATAATTACAAAGTAAACTTATTGAATATAAGTTGCATGTTTTATATTAATGAAGGCACACGGACATATCAGAAGCATATAAAGAATAGATTTATTATGTTAAGATTGTATGTTACCTGTTGTTCATGTAAAACATTGATGTAATTGTAAGTTACATATTGTAACATATGAGGTTGCTTCAAAAAGCTCATGAAAATCCCTTATCTTTTGAATCCATTTATCCATGAACTTTTTAAGATCCCTATTAAGGAAACCACCAAGAAGAGACACTGAAAAGACAAAAAGGAATGCTTTTAAAAAGGCTCATTGCAAGAATGCACCTAAATACAAAGAAAAAAAGAAAAATAAGAATGAAAGAACAAAAAAGACATGAAATGCCAAAAAAAATGAATAGTAAATGAGCGAAGCAGCCACTTTGATTTCTGCAATAGTTGTCAATGTAGATGATATAAATGCTCCATGCACTCCCAATATCAAACCATACAATATAGACACTGTCATCAATACAGTGGAATTGAATTGAGAAGTCAGAAGTAAACATAATCAACTGTGAACAATTGATCTGTGACATGGGGTCAAATTTCATTCAATGGGACAAAAACAGTCACTGGGTATCTAAATCCTGGTGTGGTGTGGTGTGTGAGCTGGACTGCAAAGTCAGTTTGAGCCGCAAGGTTGGTGGTTCAAACTCACTAGCCTCTCCTTGGAAACCCTATACAGTGTTGCTATGGGTCGGAACTGACTCAATGGCACTTAACAAGAAGTACAGAAAAATGATACAGGGCCTAGAGTTCACACCAAACACAAACATGAATTTGAAATGTATCAAAGGCCTAAATTTTAAACCTAAAGTCATGGCATTCCTAGAAGAAAACAAGGATAAACTTATGGGCCCTCATCGTTTGTAAAACTATGATAACAAACATAACAAATGCACAAATAGAAGACAGAATATATATGACTTAAAAATTATGATAATCAAAAGACTTGATTGAAAGAATATATAGACAGCCTAGTGGTTATGAATTGGGTTGTGAACCTTAAGGTCAGCAGTTCAAAACTACCAGCTGTTCCATGTGAGAACGATGAGGCTTTTTACTCCCATAAAGATTTACAGCTTCAGAAACCCCGTACAGGGTCAACTATGCGTCAGAACGGACTCCACAGCACATCACCACCACAAACTAAAAAATAGTTTGGAAATGATTTATCCAATAAGGGTTTAATCTTCAAAATCTATAGAAAACTGTAGCAACTCAACACCAAAAAGACAAGTTACCCAATCACAAAATGGGCAAAGAACACGAATACCAAAGAGGATATCCAAACAGCCAACAAACAAATGAAGAGATGTTCACAAGTATAAGCCATTTTAACCGAGCTAAAATGTCACTGCATTATCCTGCAGCACCACACCACGAATTCTTGTTTTGTCCTTGTTGTTGTTGCTGTTAAGTGCCATCGAGTTGTTTCTGACTCGATGGATTGCCCACCTTGCAGCTCAAACTGACCTTGCGGTCAAATTATACTGCAACACCACACAAGGACTCATTTTTTTCCCTTAAAGTCCTTCAATACTGCAAATCAAGATGAGATGTTCATTTCCTTAAACCTGAGAAATGCTGAGTGTATTCTTCCCTTTTGGTGTTCTAACTCTAGGTCTTGGCACAAAGTACTTTACTTTGTCTTCTAAAGTTTCCCTTTGAAATGTTCTCTTCAGCTCTTATACTTCATCATTTCTTTCAATCACTTTAGCTTCTGTATGTTCAAGAGTAAGCTTCAGAGTGTCTTCTGACACACATTCTGGTCTTTTCCTTCTTATCTTTTTAATGACCTTTGACTTTCTTTATGTATGATATTCTTGATGCAATCCCACAACTCTTCCAATTTTTGGTCATTGTGTCAAATCTGTCCTTGAGATGGTTTCTAAATTCAGTTGGGATTATGGTCCAATGTTTATCCTAGAGCATCACAACAGGATTCTGAAGAAGTTTGTAGAATTCTTCTGTTTTATTATCTTTAGCTTTAGTGGTTGGTGTGTAAATTTGAGTAACACTGGTATTAACTGGTCTTCTATGGTTTTGGGGTTTTTTTTTTTTTTTTTTTTTTTTTTTTTTTGTTAAGTGCTGTCAAGTCTGTTCTGAATCATAGCAACCCTATATAGGGTGTCAGAGGCTTTAAATCTTTACACGAGCAGGAAGGTTCATCTTTCTGCAGTGAAGCAAGCAGCTAGTGAGTTCAAACCAAGTGACCTTGTGGTTCATAGTACAGTGTAGTGTGCTTAACCATATTCCTGGACTTCCTTGAAGGCCTATGGATATTAACCTATCACAGGCAACATTATTACTTCAAGATAGATCTTGAATTGCTCTTTTTGAGGAAGAATGTGATGCCATTCCTCTCTTTGTTGTCATTTAAGCATAGTAAAACATGATTGTCCAATTCAAAATAGCCAACATCTGTGCATTTCTGCTCACTATTGCCTGAGATTATCAATCTTTCATTGTTGACTTCTGCTTTTCAAAGTTTCATACTTCATACATTCCACATTCTGATTATTAATGCATGTTTGTAGCTGTTTCCTCTTGTTTTGAGTTGTACCCCATTAGCAAATGAAGGTCACGGAAGCTTTGCTCTGTCTTGGTCCTTAAATTCTTCTCTACAGAGTCCTGGTGTAAAGCTGTAGGATAAGAACTGAACTGCTAACTTCAGGATCAATGGTTCAAACCAGTCTGGCACTCCTTGGAAACACTATAAAGGGTTGCTATGAATGGGATCCTACTGAAGGACACTTTGCAATAATAACTACTTTGAAACCCCCAGTCATATTTTGAGTGTCTTCCAACCTGAGGGGTCAGCTGTTGTCATATATCAGACAATGTTTCTGTGCTATTCACTAGGTTTTCACTGAGAAGTGGCCCACCTCTCCTTCTGCCTACTGTGGCTTAGTCTGGAAGCTCCACTGAAACCTGTCCACCAACAAATGGGTGACTCTGGTGGTATTTAAAATACCAGTGCCTAGTTGCCTGCTTCATATCAACATACAAACCACCACAGTATGACAAGCAGAGAGACAAATGAATGGTGCCTTTTTGGTTGTTGTTGTTGTTGTTGTTAAGTGCCGTTGAGTCGGTTCCGACCCATAGCGACCCTGTACAGGGTTTCCGAGGCTGTAAATCTTTACAGGAGCAGAATGCCTCATCTTTCTCCTGCGGAGCAGCTGGTAGTAGATACGGTAATTACCATGGTTTACACAGAAGGAAGGGTCCTGGTGTTACTGTAGAATAAGTACTGGACTGCTCACCACAAGGTCGATGGTTCAAACCTACCAGTCACTCTTTGGAAACCCTACACAGGGTTGCAATAAGTTGGAATCGACTCAATGGCACTTATAAACAACATCGTACAGTGGGAAACTAAAGGGGCTGGATTACTTTCCTGAAATTACAGGTGTCTCACATAAGAGAGCTGGGACTGAAACTCCAGCCGTACTTTTCTTTTTCTTTTATATACTACTTTGTTGTGTTTTCAGTGAACGTTTACATAGTGGTTTTGATTCCCAATTAACAATTGCTACACAAGTTGTTCAGTGACAATAGTTACGTTTCTCACAATGTGTGAACTTTCTCAATATTCTTCTTTTGCCTGTTAAACTTCTATTAATCTTGCATCCTTATGCCCTTATATTCTCATCTTTGTTTGAAAGCAGTTGTTGGCCATTTAATCTCTTATAGGTGATTTTTCAAAGGAGTACACTACTCATGGTTGACAATATTTTGTGAGCCACCCTGTTATTTAGTTAAGAGGTGATTCAGAGTCTAATATCAATTCAAGCTCTAAAGAGTATGTCAGGGCATTAGTCACGTGAAGTCCTCCATCTCAGCATGTCCTTTAAGTCTGGTTGCTTGGTTTTGCTATGACAAATTGAAGTTTTGTTCCATACTGTTCTCCTAGTCTAGCCATGTCCACCTAGTGTGTCCCTGAACCTTGCGTGTCCAGACTCTTTTTATCATATAATTTTTTATGGCATACAAACATAACCAAAACAAAAATATCTTATCTTGAAGGAAAGACTTTGACAGCTTTCCAAATATTTTGTTTTCAAATAATAATATAACTTTGGCTGCAGATATTAAGAAACACAGGGGAAAACATTTAACGGCTGGGACACTACTGGCTGTGATAACGTTTGTGTCAATTTACTGTGCCAGTTTTCTAGGTGGTTTGACAGTTGAGAAGTAGCTATCCCCATGATGTGACTTGATGTGATAAATCAATAATAAGATTTACGATGGGAGTCCTGGTGTGGCATTCTTAATTCAAAGGTTGACAGTTCACACCAGCAGCTCCTTTGAAACCCTATACAGGGTCTTTAACAACTGACTTAATCCCACCACCTATCTGATGCAATTTATGGGAGATTTCCAAGGGTATGGCAACACCTTTTATCTTAAAAGATAAAAGGAGAGAGACTTGAGCAGAATCCGGATGTGGCTCTATGGGTTAATGCCCTAGACTGCAAAGTCAGCTTGAACCACAAAGTCGGTGGTTCAAGCTCACCGGATGCTCCTTGGAAACCCTATACAGGGTTGGAACCGACTCAATGGCAGTTAACAACAACTACTGCTACCATCAAGATAAAAGAGGAAGATTGGAGATCTCCAAACAGTATTGGGCCTACAGATTCTGAAAGGAGATGAGGACCTTTACCAAGTACCAAGGAGGAGAAAAACTTTTCCCAAGAGTGGAACTTTGACTTTGGACCTCTAACCTCCTAAACTGTAAGAGAATGGCTGTCTGGTTGTTAGCGCCATCCACTTGTGGTATTTCTGTTATAGCAGCACCAGAGAACTCAGACACTGGCTAATAAGTAAAGACCAGATGCTCATTATGATCCTGATACTTTGACAATGATACTTTTGCTAGATATTGCTAGTCTATGATAAAGTTATATGTCGGTTAGTCTTAATGCCAATGAGGCCTTACAGTTTTAGAAAGAAAAAAATTGAAAATAATGGACCATGCCAACTAAATGTACTAGGGGAATCTGGAGACTACTTATATTTCACTTTCTGTGCAACCCATTCCATTTTAATTCTTTAAAGAAGAGTTTAGAATTTTCAGATTTGCAATGAAAAGATTTTTCTTATAGCAATTTTTCATAAATATATTTGCTGAAGATACCTGTGCCTTAGATTATTTGTTATATTTGGTTGTGCATATCAGATTAGCTTTACTTTTCTCTCTCCTCTTTTTTTTTTTTTTTTTTTTTGGCAAAAGGGTGGCCCTTGTGATCCCTGAAGCCTGAAAATGTTCTTCTCCAACTGATCTAAGGCTTTGAAGTTTTCCACATTTCCTGCGAGACCTTTCTGGGATGTGTCCCACTTTGTGCCTGAGCTTTTCTACTGCTTTGCTGACTTATTCCCTGCCCTAATTTTGATGCAGGAACACTTTTTATGTGAATCATATAAGAATAAATTTTGGGAAAGAGGAAAAAGGCTAAAACGCCGATAAAGCCCCTGCTTATGCAAAGCACACACACACTTATTCTTCATTTAATCACTTTTAGGAAGCACAGTACTTTACAACTGCAACTCAAAGTTAAAGAAAAAAAATCATTTCAATTCTTCTGGCATAATCACTCTCCATCCTTGTCACCTACCCGCTATGACTGAATGGTAAAAACATCTATATCTATACATCAGTATAGCTGAGACAGATGCAGAGTGAGTATTAGATTCCCTCTGTTGTATATCCCTTGTGACAGTGATTAGGGGCCCAGCTGCTAACCGACAGGTGGACAGTTCAAGGTTCAAACCCACCAGCTGCCTTGTGTGAGAACTATGTGACAGTCTGCTTCTGTAAAGCAGAAATTCTATGGGTCAGTACTACTCTCTCCTCTATGGTAATTATGAGTCACAATCAACTCCATGGCACTAGGCTTTGTTTGAGGTTTTTGGTTCATTCCCATGGCAGTCCTTTATTCCAAAGTATTAGGCCTTTTTAACGTTACAGTTTTGTGTGTATGGTTTTATCACAGCTAGATTCTTTTGTTACATAGTTTCCCAACCTTAAACACCATGGAATTTGGACCAGGTCTACTGACTCGATGGCACTAACAACAACAATGACAAAAATACTTTGTTGTGGGGTCTGTCCTATACATTGTAAGGTGTTGAGCAGTATCTCTGATTTCTACCTACTGGATGCCAATATCACCATCCCACCCCCAGTTGTGACAGCTGAAAACATGTCTCCAGATGTTGCCAAGTACGTCCTGAGTGACAAAATTGGCATCTATTGAGAACCACTGATCTACAGAATGACAATGTATTATAGAAATACAAAGAAAGAAGGAAGAACATATTTCTGACAAGAGTATTTTAAGATGCTTTAAGGTTTGCAGGAAGATCTTTACATTTAGATAATTTGAACAATTTTCCTGTCTAAGAGAAGTAGGAACCATAGCACTGCATTCATCATTTCAAACCTATTGATTTCACTCTATCTTGCTCTTCTTTTGATAGTCAGTCTGTAATAACCTCAGTTTCTTTTGAATCTCAGTCAGAACATCAATTTTCTGATCCAAAATGGCTAATAACTGGGAAATGCAAAAATCAACATCATATTTTACCCCATCATCTGGCTCTTGGATGTTCCTCGGCTTTTGCTTGGTCTCCTTCCGCAAAGTCATAGCATTCTCGATTGAAGAAGAGGATAATGTTTTAGTTTCTCCTTCAATCTCTTCTTTTTCTCTGTGTATACAAGGTATTTTCATTAATTCATCGCTTTGAAGGGACATTTCTGAAGTACTAATATGCTTGTCCAACATCTTTGGTGCCTCACTTCTTACGGGATAGAAGCTATGATAGTGGGACCTGACATTGAGAGTTAATTCTTTTACTCTGTTTGCATATTTTAAAGTGTTGAGAGTGTTTTCACAAGAGGCCATTCCCGGAGAGATAGTAGCAATCATACAAGTGGAAGAGTTCTGACCTATGAAGGAGTCCCGCAGAACCTGTGTGAGTTTGCTGGCTCTAAACGGAGTGTGAGGCCTATTCTGACCCAAAGCCCGGATGCATTCCTTGAGGGCCAGAAGACTCTTGTTAATCTCTGCCCCTTCTAGCTGTCTCTTCCGGTTGGTCTTGGCAGTGTCTGCTCCCCTTTCGTTCCCAGCTAAGTCAACGAGGGAAAGCTTGCCATGTAGTTCCTCTTGAGTCTTCAGGATAATCTGGAACACAGCATGGCTCCTGGAAGAGTGGGCGTTGACAGACGTCTGTCCAGAAGTCCTGCAGCTGTTCCCCAGTTCCACGAGGTTAAGAACGTCCTCTACACAACACACCTCCTGTTCTCGCAGCCCCACCACCTGCGTTTGTTGATTGCCATCTTCAAGGACTTGAAGTTTTTTCTTCCAGTTCAGTAAGTCATATACCTTGCCTCCATAAATCTCAAAAAATGTTCCATAGACTTTAAGATCAAGTTTTCCATAAGCAGGGTTTCTGAGCAAGGAGAAAACATCCTGCGCTACCAGGGCATAGATGCCTTTAGAGCAATCTTGGTCTGTGCCAAAGACGGCTCCACCCATGGTGTGTGTTTTCCCACTGCCTGTTTGCCCATAGGCAAAGCAAGTGGCCATGCCTTTCCGGAAGATGGATTCCACAAGCGGCCGAGCACTGAACTGGTACACTAACTCGTTGGAAGCGGTGTCATCGAAGGCATGGTCAAAGTAGAAGATTTGGTTCTCCAGGTAGCGGGTGAGGTCCACTTTCTGCTTTGATTCGTGTACTATGACTACATTGTTGGAGGGGATGGTAATGATATCCAGGTCCTTTTTGGTGGTCTCTTGCTGGTTGAGAGGCCGTTTCCTCACGCAGACGCAGATCCGGTGGTCTTCCAGGCACTCCGGGCCACACATCTTGCTGTTTTCTAGGCTCCTGCGATACTCTTCGATCATGCGCATGATCTCGCGGTTAGGGTTTCCTGTGTTGCCATCTTGGGCCAGTTGGGCTCGGATCTCCAGCAGGTGCCGCCTGCGTTCCTCCCTCTGCTTCTGCAATTTCTCAATTTCCCGCACGCAGGGTGACTTTTTCCATTTCATTAGGCAAGGGTTGCTAGGGATCCCCACAGCTGGGCTGTCCCCAGAGGACATTTCATTTTTCTGGGGGATCATTGCCATCCACCGTGTGTCCATACGCTGATCTCCAATGGCAGAAGGGGGCGCTAGAGACAACGGGGGAAACGGTCTCGACAGCATAGGGTGTTCAGCTGAGACCAGTGCAGGATTCAGTAGGAATATGGTCTCTAGGTCAATTTTCTTTCCCTTTTTGGCTTCTTTCTCTACCCACTCTACTGTGACCCAAGCATTTTCTCTGTTTATCTCCGTGATCACAGCAAGGTGGATCCGCCCGTCTCTGCGCTTGATCGCCACACAGATGCCCACTTGGATGTCTCCAAAGTGTGGCTTCAAGGGTTTCACCGTCAAGAGGCGCGGGGCTAGCTGGAGGCAGAACTTGCTGGTCATGGCAAGTGATGGAGGAATCAGGGCTCAGGAAGGTGGGTGGTACTCCCAGGGGCCCTTCGTGTTGGAGCAGCAGGACCGGAGCCCAAGCCAGCCTACAGCTCTGGGAGGACTGAGTGCAGCTCACCTTTTCAGCCTGCCTTCGTGAGCAGCACGCTTGCTGGAGCCAAGCACGTCACAAAGGGGTAGAGTGAAAGGGCATTAGGAACGCAATGCCTAACCCATACGGCACCAGGGCTCCTTTAGGTGAAGGAAAGGAGGAAGAAATCACATTGGTGACACTAAGGGCGAGGTGGGGGGAAAAGCAAAGGCAGCTGGAATTTAGAGTTTATTCTCTATCGGTTTAGTTCTAAGGGAAAGGGAGAAGAAGTGGGTTATTCTCTGGATCATGGTGAGAAGGTCCAAGGAACAGAAAATTCATGGGGCTTATGGGGTTGGAGTTTAATTTTTTTTTTTTCATGGACATTCTCTTGCCTAAGCTTTGGAAGCGTTCATTCTTCCCTGAAGTCTTGACCTGCATTCTCAAAACTTGAATGCTTTGGTTTGAAAACCGGTATATCTTACCTTAAACTTCAGCTCTCCAGAGATCAGTGAGAGCAAGGAACAGTTAGGCTTTATGAAAAAATCATGGGCTTTGAAATTCAGTAGGATCTTCCATTAGCTCCCCTTAAACCTGCCTCCTTCCCTATCCTTTTCATACACATTTAACAGACAACTTAGTTATTTGAATTTAATGGGATTTCTCATTGCAAAATCAAAATGAGTTGTATGTAGCAGGTCCTTGTGGTAATTTGCTAATATGGAACTTTGTTTGGTACAGCAGCTAGGTTTGCAAACACAAGATGTTCATCGCATTCCAAGTAGCTCTGACAGCAATAACGTGAGTTCTGTTGCACTATAGTCACCAACATTTTTGAGATTAGTTCAGTAATTACTGTTCGAAACTCCTTTAGTAATTACACTTCTGGCCTCATTATCCACAGTTTGGAGAGATATGGGAGATGTTTGTTGACAGGTAATTTATCCTACATCCCCTCCACATCCCAAACTATACATATGTCCTTCAGAAGTTGTTAAGGGGAGAAAAAGGTAGCTGAAACCATAATAGTCAAAATTATATTTTGAAGATATTAGAAAATTTTGTTGTGGGTCGATTTGCTTGGGCAGAAAAACATCTACTGCCAGATGGGCCAAGGGGAGGGTTAGATTAATATTTTATGTTCAACACCTACTCCCTTCAGCAAATCTGTCATACTACATAGTGTTTGGGCTGTAAGTTTGGTCAAAATTGCACTGACAGCTTCAAAGAAGCATGGAGCAACACAATTTCCTAACATCACTTCCAAGGACCAACAGACCAAGGACCAACGGACCAAGTCGGCACCAATTCATAGTGATCCTATGCTCAATAGAATGAAACTGCC
>NW_006408525.1:16160036-16193669 GCF_000296735.1 Chrysochloris asiatica
AGAGATTGTTCAATGATTTCCGCATTCCATTGGGTCACCTGTCTTTGGAAAGGACACAAATACTGATCTCTTCCAATCAGTTGGCCAGAGAGTTGTCTTCCAAATTTCTTGGCTTAGATGAGTGAGGGCCTCTTGTGCTGCCTCACTTTCTTGAAAGATTTCCATTTTTATTCTATCAATTCTTGGTGTCTTGTTCTTTGCCAATTCCTTCAATGCACCTTGGACTTCCTTCTTCAGTATCATTGGCTCTTGATCATATGTTACCTCTTGAAACAGTTGAACATCAACCGTTTCCTTTTGGTATAGTGACTCTGTGTATTCCTTCCATCTACTTTTGATGCTTTCTGCATCATTCAATAATTTGCCCAGAGAATCCTTCAATAACGAAAGTTGAGGCTTGAATTTTTTCTTCAGTTCCCCCAGCTTTACAAATCCTGAGCGTGTTCTACCTTTTTGGTTTTCTGACTCCAGATCTTTGCACATTTCGTTGTAATATTTGGCTTTGTCTTCTCAAGCTGATCATTGAAATTTTCTGTTCATCTCTTGTGTCTCCTCATTTCTTCCATTTGCTTTAGCATCTCTGCACTGGAGAGCAAGTTTCAGTGTCTTTTCTGACAACCATTTTGACCTTTCCATTCTTTCTTGTCATCTTAATGACTTTTTGCTTCCTTTGTATATGATGATCTTGATGTCATCCCACAACTCTTCTTGTCTTCAGTCTTTAGTGTTTAATGTATCAAATCTGTTCTTCAGATGATCTCTAAATTCAGGTGGGATGTATTCAAGGTCATATTTTGGCTCTCATGGACTTGTTTTCATTTTTTTCAGTTTCGGTCTGAATTTGATGGTCTGTTCCACAATCAGCCCCTGGCCTTGTTTTGACTGATGATATGGAGCTTATCCAATTGACTACATCTCTTTCCACAGATGTAGTCAATTTAGTTTCTGTGTATTCCATCTGGAGAGTTCCATGTGTATAATATCATCTCTTATGCTGTCTAAAGGTATTTGAAATGAACAAATCATCGATTTTGCAGAATTGTACTATGCGATCTCCAGCATCATTTCTGTCACCAAGGCCATATTTTCCAACTACTGATCCTTTCTCTTTGCTCCCAACCTTTGCATTCCAATCACCAGTAATGATCACTAAATCTTGATTGCATGTTTGATCAATTTGAGATTGAAGAAGTTGGTAGAATTCTTCTATTTCATTCTCACTGGCTTTAGTGGTTGGTGTGTAAATTTGAATAATAGTAGTATTAAATGGTCTTCACTGTTGTTTTTGTTGTTGTTGCTAATTACCATAGAGTTAGTTGCGACTCAAACCCTGTGGTAATCCTGCACAGGGTTTCCAAGGTTACAAATCTTTACGGGAGCAGAACGCCTCATCTTTCTCCCATGGAACTGCTGGTAGTTTTGAACTGCTGACCCTGAGGTTGGCAGCCTGAGTCTAACCACTACTCTACCAGAGCTCCTTGGTCTTCCCTGTAGGCGCATGGATATTATCCTATCACAGACAGCATTGTACCTCATGAATGATCTGGATATGTTCTTTTTGACAATGAATGCAATACCATTCCTCTTCAATTTGTCATTCCAGCATAGTAAGCCATGGGGTTGTCAGTTTCAAAATGGCCAATACCAGTTCATTTCAGCTCACTAATGCCTAAGATATCTATGTTTATGTGTTCCATTTAAATTTTGACAATTTCTAATTTTCCTAGATTCATACTCTGTACAGTCCATGTTCCAATTATTAATGGATGTTACAGCTGTTTCTCTTCATTTTCAGTTTTGGCAGGGGTAGACTATCAATTGCTTATATGCAAGTTCAGACTGAAGGTTAGAAATAAAAAGAAGTACACAAGTGCCAAAATATGACCTTGAACATATCCCACCAGAACTTAGAAACCATCTCAAGAACAAATTTGATATATTAGACACTAATGACAAAGATCAGAAGCGTGTGGTATGACATCAAGAACATCACTCAGGAAGAAAGCAAAAGTCACTAAAAAGACAGGAAAGAAACAAGAGACTACAAAATGTATGAGAAAAAAATTCTGAAATTTGTTCTCCAGCATAGACATGCTAATGTAAATGGAATAAATAAGGAAGTAAAACAATGGAACAGAAAATTTAAATGGCAGATCAAAAAGACAAGGAAAAATGTTTATTCTTCTGGAAGTCCATGGTCTTCCTTAATTGGTGTTGCACTGGAAACCCTGGTGTGGCACTGTGGGTTAATGCACTGAACAGTGAAGTCGGTTTGAATTGTAAGGTCGACAGTTCAAGCTCACCAGTCGCTCCTTGAAAACCCTATACAGGGTCACTATGGGTTAGAACTAATTCAAAGGCACTTAACAACAACAAATAGCATGGAGGAATTGATGCATTGAGTTATGGTGTTGGAGAAGAATATTAAAAGTACCATGGACTGCCAGAGAACAAACATATCTGTGTTGGAAGAAGTACTACCTGAATGTTCCTTAGAAGCCAAGGTGCTATATTTTAGGACATATTGTCAGGATGGACCAGTCCCTGAAGAATCACATCATGCTTGTTAAATGGGAGGATCCGTGAAAATGAGGGAGACCTCCAATGAGATGTATTAACATAGTGGCAACCACATTGTGCTCAAGCATAGCAGCCATTGCGAGGTTGGCGAGTCGCTATGGGTCAACAGCATCTAACAACAACATTTGTTCAGAAGAACTAAACGTCTGTCACTGAGTGGATGTGATTGATCTGAAGAACCCAAAAACCTCATCCTCAGTAGTGATGTTAAAAGAGAAAATGAAAGCCATAGACTTATATCAAAGCAATCTACTTCTAGAGAGTTCCCTGTGTGCCTCAACAATTCTAATAATTTAGTACTTTATTTGGGAAAATGTCTTTTTTATGTCTTCTGATGTAAAATTCAGCATTCATTTGATAGGATTTATTCTGAGGGACCTGATTTTTAAGGAAGCATTGTGAATCTTTAGTAATGTGGTAATGGATGAAGCCTAGATACAAGTTGAAGCATCTTTACTGGCCATGACCTGGGGAGAGATAGAAGGGGATTAACATTTTGGTTAGACTAGGGTCTAAAGTCCAGCTATATGTTTTGACTGACAATTACCAAGCAATAAATATATGCAGAATGCTTACCATGTGCCAATTCCTATGACAAGTGGATCTTTCCTACAAGGAATTTACCATTTAAGCATTGTAGTTATGCACCTCCTCTCAAGGAGCTCTGATAGCATAGTGGTTACGAATCGGGCTGCTAACCTCAAGGTCAGCAGTTCGAAACTACCAGCTGTTCTGTGGGAGAAAGATTAGGCTTTCTGCTCCTGTAAAGACTTGCAGCCTTGGAAACCCTGTGCAGGGTCACTATGAGTCGGAACCGACTCCACAGTACTCAACAACAACAACTCAAGTGGCACAACAGTTAAATGCTTGGCTGATAATTTGAAGAAGACAGGTAGTTCTAACCCACCAGCAGCCATATGAGAGAAAAGAATTGACTATCTGAACCCATAAATATTAAAGCCTAAGAAGTCCTATAGGGCACTCCATCATATAGGGACACTATGAATTGAAATCCACTAGATAGCAAACAACATGAAAGAAGAATCGATACCTTGACAAGCTACTGAGTGATATCTCCTCTTCATTTCAGGTCCTATCCTCTGTCTTTTTTTTCCCCAAAAAAATTCTACCAAGTATCAGGTGTAGACCAATAAAAGAGGGTCAGGTGAGTGGAAGCAAGCATTGGAAATGAGCTTAGTAAATTTCAATTATTAATTACAGCTATATTCCCAATCTGGGACCTGTCAGAGTTACTTTATAGCAGAGTTTGTGATTTGTAGTCTTATTTTAAATACAAATCTCCCAGGAGAAATGCATCAAACAAGCTCCTTTCTAGAACTGCTTTAATGGACATCTAGCAGATGTTCAGTTTGTTTGATCACTTTGGGGGTTTAGTCTTCTTTCTTCCCCAGTATAGGAATGCAACCTGAGGTCCATTTCCTTTTTCAGAGTTCCGTCAATTTCCTTAAATATCTTTGAAGAAATGGAATTCATCATTTTCAGTTTAAAAATTATTTTTATTTTACTTTTTTTTTTTTTTTTTTTTGGAGCAGAGAGGGACCATATTAAACGTATGCTTTAAGAATGCAAATACTTTAGAATGAGAATCATATATTTAACATTATAGTTAGGATCTTTGACTTCCGACCTTTCAACATTTTCCTTATGCACTAAACTAAATTCCACTTACTGATTTAATAGGCAAAAATGGTTTCTATGACAATGACATCCACTCAGTGTCATCTTTCTTGCACTTACTAAAAATGTTGATACTTAACTGGGGAAACCTATAGTGTGGTACTGAAGGATAAGCTCAAGACTACAAACCACAAGGTCAGCAGTTCAAACCCACCAACTGCCCCTTGGAAATCCTATATACGGTTGTTGTAAGTTGGAACTTACTGGGTGGCACTTATCAACAACCACAGCATATATCTGTTTATGATGTTTTATAATGCCAGCCAAAATGGTCACGCTAACTCTTGATAATTACCAGTGTCTCACTTTAAACTCATTTATGTTAATGCCTTATAGCTTTCATTTCTATTTCATAGACTGAGTGGAGAGATTTGGGTTTTATTTATATTCGACATATCATTGCTGTTTGTCTTGTAAGTCACTCTTAGAGTGATCATGATCCTCACAACCAAAGTCTGCAATCATGGAGTTCAGCAACAACTCTTTAACTTGAAAGCCTTGAAATCTCCTTGCTACATTCTTTGCCTTTACAAAACCTTCTTTAGATTATTCAATTAAGGGCATGCAAATTAATTTGTTATGGAACAAAAATAATAAGGAAAGTATAATTTGAAGAAAATTTTTTAAAAAGATTTCTGTATTTGTCCAAGGGAAGGTTTGAGAGATAGACCTTTTCATATATACTTGCAGTTGCAAAACTGCTCTATGGAAGAGAAACACAATGTATTCTGTGTGATCCAAGGTGTGTGGACATTCAAGAATTCTAGTGTGAACTCATCAAGATTCATCTCAGGCTCACTCCTTCCATGGAAAAGCATCTTGGCATCCCTTGCTCAGTTTCCTTGACCTCAATCACAATTAGATTAGTTGCCTTCTTCCCAATTCCCTCATTACTTCATACATATTTTTGACATTGCACTTATAACTTGGTTTAAGCATGTCTGCATTATTCTTTTCAAGTTAAAAAAAAAAATTAAGACTCTTTGAGATAAGGGAGGATGATGTCTTTTTCATGTTGATATTTCCAGTATCTGGTACCTGAAATAAAGGCTTCTTATTTCTTGGAACTATATAAGCTAGTACGATAGGTGGATGTTTCAGATGGAGACTGCAAGTCAGGCTAGTTAATAATTTCATGCAATCAAGTGTATGTTTAGCAAGCCTTACTGGTCATCTCCCAAGTGTCCAGGTCTGAGTTAAGTTCAAGGCATGTGTGATGGTTAATGCTCTGTCACATTGGCTAGGCTACAGTGCCCAGTGAGTTGGCCAACACTTGTCTGGATGATGCTGTGAATGTACTTTGTAGAGCTGATTCTAAGTCAAGGAGAGAACTGTTGGTGATGTGGCCAGATCTCATCCAAGGCCTTAAGAGCAAAAGCTAAGGTTTCCAAAGGAGAAGAAATTTTGCCTTAAGACTGTAGTAAAGATAACTGGGAGTTCTGATATGGCGCTGTGGGTTAATGCACCAGACTGGAAAGCCGTTGGACTGCAAGGTTGATAGTTCTAGCTCAACAGCTGCTCTTCAGAAACCCTATGGTTGGTGATTGAAACTTACCAGCTACTCCTCACAAACCCTAAACAGGGTCGCTGTGAATCAGAATTAACTCAATGACACTTAACAACAACAGCGTACCCCTTTAAGGAGTTGTGGTATGGTGCTGTAGGATAAGCACTGGACTGCTAACCACAAGGCTGGCAGTTCAAGGTCACCAGGTGCTCCTTTGAAAAGCTATACAGGGTCCTATCAGTTAGAACTGACTCGACAACAATAACAGTATGATACTTAGCAACCATGACAGCATGCCTTTCTAAGAATCATGATCCCATCGCTGTGCATATTAAAGTAGAAACTAACCGATGACTGTGTTGGAAACAAGAGGCACACCATATTTATATATCAGATGGAGAAAGGTGGGGTGGGCTGCATCTGTATTCTCAAACCTGACATCATATCAGATTCATCTAGAAAACTTTTACTAAGTACCAGTTGCCTGGCTCCACCCCTGGCCTACTGAATCAATATAGAGGGACCAGAGCTCAGGAATCTGTATTACTGATAAATGTCCCAAGTATTTCAAAGCTGAAGCCTTGGAAATCCTATACAGGGTTGCTATGAGTCAGAACTGACTCGATGACACTTGGACTCCTGGTATGATGCTGTAGGATCAGCACTGGACTGCGAACTGTATGGTTGGTGGTTCAAATCCACCAGCTGCTGCTTGGAAACCCTATGTGGGGTCACTATGGGTTGACTGACTTAACAACACTTAACAACAAGCATTGCTTTACAATAGCACCTTGAATATGGTGGTGGTGTTGCTAACTGCTGTCAAGTCGGTTCACACTTATAGCAATCCTATATAGGGTTTCCAAGAAGCAGCTGGTAGATTTGAACCTCCAACCTTGTAGCAGTCTAGTGTTTATCTTCTTTGATAGCCTAGTGGTTACGAATCAGGCTGTGAACCTTAAGGTCAACAGTTCGAAACTATCAGCTGCTCCATGGGAGAAAAATGAGGTTTTCTGCTCCTGTTAAGATTTATAGCCTTGGAAACCCTGTACAGGGTCACTGTGGGTCAGAACCGACTCAACGGCACTTAAAAACAACAACTCTACCAGGACTCCACCTTGAGTATAGTAAATATTTAATAACCATTCATTCAAAGGAATTATTGAATGGTATCAGATAAATATTTCAGAGTACCTGTGCTTTCTGGCTGCCCTTGCCTATTTGCTAAGTGTATAAGATGAAAGTTATATGCAGACTGAAAACCCTCAGCTTTATACTATGCCTTAGTGTGATCACTGTAGGTGATTTTATAAGTGCTATTTATCATTGTCGGAGCCTGGTATCTACCTGTCAGAATAACATATACTTACCATTTCCCCATAATTTTTTGTATTCTTCCTAGAACTATAAAATGAGAAGACTAAATTCTAAGAAACAGAAAATAATGTCAAAATGACTAGTTTATTCTGGGAGAAAATATCTAAAAACAGTTGGTTGACTTAATCGAAATAACCCGTTGACTAACATATTTCAGGAACTTGTATCAAGTACAAGATGCTAAGATTCAGGAAGTTTGGGGAGGTGTCTAGATAGAGCCATTCACTGTAATTGACTATACATGTGGGTCACTAAATAACATTATGAGTCTAGAAAACTTTGCATTATTGTTGCTGTTAAGTGCTGTTTAGTTGATTCCGACCCATAGAGACCCTCTATAGGGTTTCCAAGGAGCAGCTGGTGAGCTTGAACCACCAACCTTGCAGTTCAAATGACTTTGCAGTCTGATACATTAGCCCACAGTGCTACACCAGGTATGTTAAACTCAATACTGAACAATTACTTGTTAAAAAATGAATAACTGAATACAAAAATTATCATCAAACCATAAAACTCATGGATATTTCAGCTGTAATTCAAATTAGTTTACAATCCTGCTAAAAAGTCTACAATAGTTTTCCATTTCACTGCTTAAAGACCCCACCTTTTCTCTGTAGCATCCAAGGCCACACATAATTTGCCCTTTGTCAATCTTTCCCTTGTCATCCAGTGTCACCCCTAAGACCCTCTCTCTTAAAATTATACTTGAGTAACATTGGACTTCTTTGAACAAACCTAGCTATTTCCTGACTCAGGGATGTTCTATATCTTGCTCTCTTTGGAACAGATTCCGTTTTATTCTGTGTTGTCACTTAATACAGGGATGGGGAACATCCAGCCCAGAGGTCATATGTTGTTGTTAAGTGCTATTGAGTCGGTTCTGACCCATAGTGACCCTGTATAAGGTTTCTGAGGAGCGGCTGGTGAGCATGAACCGCTAACCTTACAGTTCAAATGGCTTTGCAGTCTGGCGCATTAATCCACAGCACCACACCAGGACTCCTATAAGGCCTCCTAAATCATTTGGTCTGGCCCTGCCAAAGCAACTGCAGGCAGGACTCAAAATTAAAACTAGGGAGTCATTTTTTTCATTAGCAACATCAATTTATATTCAGTAAATTATCATAATAATGTTAATTTTGAGGGACAAGCAAAGGAAGACAATTATGGGTTACACAGAAGACACACGAGCACACAACGGGACAGACCCATATGTTTTTTGTTGGCTGCCCATGGTCTATCTACCTGTATTGGGGTGACTCAGAGAACAGTCAATGCCAGGCAGGCTGGGAATGTACACGTTGTGAAAGTGTTAACACACTGGAGCAAAACTATGGCGATCAGGTGATGACAAGATGAGATGAGATAATTCCTCGCGACTTTGATGACCTGCCTCTGATGATTGATGACGATGTTGTCGACTTCTTTGTTGACATTGACAAGAACTCCAATACAATCTTTATCCACACATCCATGATCAACAACCTCACAAAAACTGAATCTCAGATGAAGATTGAGGAAATTACAGTAAACAGAAAAGACCTCAAGAGTCAATGATAGGAATGTTGGATATGTTCCAAATCCAAGATGCAGGATTCAAATGGTGATCAAAGCAAAATAATCTTATCGCTGGCAACATACACACTGGATAGTTATTTAAGCTTAAGTAGTGTGACATCCTATAAATGGAGACGAGAAAGAAAAGAAATGTTGATGCAGAGTATCAATCTTTTTAAGAGAAATTGACAAATGATTATTTTTTTGTTGAAGTCAAAGACAAACCTGTGTGCATAGTTTGTGGCAATGTATTCATTAACGGTAAGGAGCGCTGGTAGCGTAGTGGTTACGAATTGGTCTACGAACCACAAGGTCAGCAGTTCGAAACTACCAGCTGCTCCGCAGGAGAAAGATGAGGCGTTGTGCTCCCGTAAAGATTAACAGCCTCGGAAACCCTGTGCAGGGTCGCTATGAGTCGGAACCGACTCCACGGCACATAACAACAAAAATTCATTAACGGTAATGAAAAATGCCAATCTAGAGAGTCATTACAGCTCAAAATATGTTGAATTAAATGAACTGGGAGGTCAAATGCAGCTGGAAAAAATCAGTGCTCTTCAGCGGAGTTTGGAATCACAACAAGCTGCTTTCACTAGACATTGTAACAAAGACAACGTTCTTCAGATGAGTTATGTAGTGAATGAGCTGATCTGAAAGGAGTTGAGGCCTCATGTAGAGGGAGAGTTTGTGAATGTGTGCACTGTAACTGCTGCGGAGTTCTTAGCACCTGACGAAGTAAAATTGTTTCAGAGTGTTAGTTTGTCTCAAAGAACCATCTTGGATCGGATTACTGATTTAGCACAAGACATTGACAAAACAATGAAGGATTCTTCAGGAGTTTTCCAATTTCTCTCTTTGTCTTGTGAAGAGACAATAGACGTAACAAATACTGCCCAAATGGCCATTTTCATTTGTGGGATAATTAAAGAGTTTGACACGCAAGAAGAATTGATGCCACTAGAAGCCATGCATGACACCACAAAAGGTAAGGACTTGTTTGAGACACTTGTTTCATCAATGAAAAAACTTGAGCTAACATTTGAAAAGTTAAGTGGCCTTACTATAGACGGAACTTCAGCCACGGTTGGCTCATAAGGGTTCATTGCATATTCAAGAAAGAACTGAATCATCTCAGTATTGTATTGATCCAAGTGATTTACCTACAGACCACTGCAGCGTACACCAAGACAGTCACTGCACAGTTGTTGTGACTCAACAATGTGATGTCAACAGTAACGTCATGCATAACTTTTGCCAAAAGCAGAGGGTTTAGCAGCCACCAGTTTGAGATACTGAATGATCTTGACTCTCAATATGGTGATCTTGTTTGTCACTGTGAAGTGCAGTGACTGAGTCATGAAAAATGCTCATGAGATTTTACAGACTACGGGATGAAGCCAAGCAGTTCGTGGAGATGAAGGGCAAACCTGTCAGGAACTCAATGATAGCATTTGGTTATGTGATCTAGCGTTCATGGTGGACATTACAAATTACCTCTCAGAGATGAATGCCAAACTGCAGGATCCCAACCAACGTCTCAGATCCCTTTCAAATGTGAAATCATTTCAAACTAAATTAAGGCTCTGGAAAGTGCAACTCGAAAGGAATAATAAAGTGTATTTCCTCATTCTGGAAGGACAGAAGTCATCTAAGACACTTGAATATGCTAGTGAATGTGCAAAACTAATTGAGGCATTTAATGAGAGATTCAAAGATGTGAAAAGTAAACAAATGGAACTGAGCATCTTTTCACTGGGGAAACAGCTGATGTGTCTGATAGCTTACAACACAAAGTCATTCAGCTGCAAAATGATGATGACCTGAGACCTAGGTATAATGACCTCCCACTGCTTTAGTTGTATAAACATTAAATAAACAATGACAAATTTCTCACTTTGATGAGACATGCACTGAAATATATATCTGTGTTTGGAACAACTTACTGCTGTGTGCAGTTTTTTTTTCCCCAAAAACTTACCATTGCAAAGAGTTGATGTCTTCCCTAGTGACCAACACAAACCTGGAAAAGCAGTCATGAGTAGCAACATCATCAATACTAGCTAACATCACATGCCACACCGAATTGAAGCAGTTCCAGCCATCACATTAGGGGTGAGTTAATTAAATGTTGGACCAAATAGAGCAGGTTCATTTTTAAGTTGATAATTTTCTATGGCTTCTGAATAATGTTATAAATATCCAAACGGCCTTTGACTTAATAGCTGTGTGTTTTTGTTCCTTTTTGGGTGTGAATCCTGAATCCACAATTTTTAAATTCTGTGACCATGAACAAGTTATTCCATTTCTGTGCTTCAAGTTTTTCTCATCTGGTGTAATGCTGTGGACTGAAGCACTGGGCCACAACGATGGTTTGAACTACAAGGTCGGTGGTTCAAACTCACCAGCTACACCTTGGAAACCCTATACGGGGCCACTATGAGTCAGAACTGACTTAGTGGCACTTAACAATAATTACAGCAACACCTGTGTCATAGTGGTACTATAAAGATTAGGCACAAATTGCTAAAAAGTATTTAGAATAATGCCTGAACAACAGAAAACACTTAATATGTTTTGCTGATTACTGTCATATTTTGAAATGGCTGTAGGGATTTGCTAATCACATTATTGATTCTGTTTCTCTGATTAGCATTACTTGCAGAGATGACCATCAAGACCTAGTGCGTTACTCCTAGGAACACAGGACTCAAGTAAGGAAGCCTAAGTTTGTCAGTTCAGGTATTCATTCTTATTTAACCTTGAGCTTGAAATTTCACTTTTCTAAGATTCTGTTACCTCATCGATAAAATAAATGAATTGAACCAAATTTCCCAATTCTTTTCCGGCTCTTAAGTAAAACTGTTTCCCAGTTGTAAGCATATAAGTATCATTCCAAAGGTGGTATTATTCTTTCCATGTTATAAAAGATTCTTGAGAACGTATGCTGGCCTATTTGTCAAATAGTAAAAATACACTGCTGAACTATGATAGGGAAACAATGACAAAGGTGGTTTGAAAACAAATGTGTGTGTTTAATGGACATTTTTTTCTATAGATGTCTACACAAATTCGTAAGTTTCAAGGATAGTTGGAGGATGAATTTACAGTGTTGAAAAAAAAGTGCCTCCTTGGAAATCCTATACATGGTGTGGAACTGACTCCATGGTATTTAAAACAACAAATAGGTTTGCTATAGATCCTGGTGTGGCGCTGTAGGATAAGTCCTGGACTTCTAACCAAAAGACTGGCACTTCAAACTCACCAGCCACTCCTTTGAAACCCTAGGCTTGTCTTTATGAATTGGAAACTACTCACAGCACACAACAACAACAACAGAGGGTCTCTATGAGTCGGAACCTTCTCAGTGTTACACTGTAGGTATCAGGAGGAGTTCCAGTGGAGTAGTGGGTTACACATTGGGCTATTCACTGCAAAGTCAGCAGTTCCAATCTAACAGCTGCTCACTCTGTGGGATAAAGATGAGATGTCTCTGCTCCTGTAATGACTCACAGCCTTGAAAACCATATATAGGGTCACTATGAGTTGGGATTGGGTCAACAGCACACAACAACAACAGGCAGCATGCAATATGGTCAAAGTACTATTAACCTACTACTGTCTAGTAAAGTCTGACACATACCACAGAGAAGATCCTAGGCCCCATAGGTTTTTGAAGGCTGTCATTTTTATAGACACAAACTGCTTGCCACATCTTTCTTCCAAGGAGTGACTGGTGGGTTTGTGCCACTAACCTTTCAGTTTCCGGCCCAACACTTAACCCAGAATTCCTTAAGATAATATTATTGAATAAGTGTTGAGTCAATTCCAACTCATAATAACCCCATATAGTGTTTCCAAGTAGCAACTGGTAGGTTTGAATCACTGACCTTATATTTTAGCAGTCCAGTGCATATCCTAGAGTGCCATACTAGGACTCTTAAAAGAGACATGTTATATGATTTATTAAATATTTATTAATTTCTGAAATTTAATAAATCAAATTTCAATTTTAATAAATTAAAATTTCTTAAATTCTGCAAATTCTGATTTTTCTTCCTTTGAAAATGTACTGTTTGGGAGAGGATGTGTGAAAATTAAATGTCAGTATGTAGCAGAAAGACATCCTAGAATATATCTATATTGTAAATGGAACAACTTTACAGGAACTGTTAGGCCCCAGATGGCCTTATCTGGTAGGAGACCCCAAAAAGATCAACAGGACTCGAGTTCGATGCAAAAGCAAGAGGTTTATTTGCCAACGCGTTGGGTCAACCTTCACAAGGACTCCTGAAACTAGGAGAGGAAGGCGACCCCTATCTGTTTGTTTCATTACTTTTTATAGGGTTACACAAGGCAGATTTCGGCAACAGTGCATAAACATTTTGCAATTGGTGAACATATTAACCTTTAAGCTGATTGGTTTTGGCATAAAGTAAGTATTCTGACCTTTACGCGGATTTTTTCTGGCGGTCAATTTGTCAGTTTCTTGCAGGTTTGGGGTATTTCCAATGATGTTTTAGGGTGGCCTAACCTAGTTGTTATTACCTTTAGGGGAAATGTCTTTGCTTGTATATTTCCTGGAAGCTGGGTTTAGTCATGCTATAGATAAGCGGAGGCCTAGGTACTTTTGAAGCCATGCTAAAGTTTGGTCAAGTAAAGTTTCAGTCCTTACAGAACCAAAATATGAACATGAATATATTCCACCTGAATAAAGAGACGAACTCAAAAACAGATTTGATGTATTAGGCAGTAATCACTGAATACTAGAGGAGTTTTAGGTGACATTAAGAACATCATCCATGAAGGAAGCAAAAGATCATTAAAAAGACAGTAAAGAAAGAAAATACAAAAGTGGGTGTCAGGAGAGACTCTGAAATTTGCTCTTGAGTTTAGAGAAGCTATAGCATCTGGAAGGAATGAAGAAATAAATGATGTGAACAGAACATTTCAAAGGGCAGCTCTAGAAGACAAAGGAAAGTATTATAGGACAATGTGCCAAGACCTGGAGTTAGAAAGCAAAAGAGAACAAGGCCAGGGTTTCTCAAGAAGTAGAACTGAAGGAAAAATTCAATCCTCAACTTGAAATATTGAGTTATTCAATAGGTGAAATATTGAATGATGCAAGAAGTATATAAGAAGATGGAAGGAATACACAGAGGAAATTTACAAAAAAGAATTGGTTGACATTCAACCTTTTCAAGAGATAGCATATGGCCAAGAATCTATGGTATCGAAGAAAGAAGTACAAAGTGCACTGAAGACAGGTGAAAAACAAGCTCAGGAATGGATGAAATAGAAATGGAAACATTTTAACAAACTGATGAAGTACTGGAAGCACTCACTTTTCTATGTCAAGAAATTTGGAAGACAGCTTTCTGGCCAACCAATTAGAAGAGATCCATTATTTGTGTCCATTCCAAAGAAAGGTGACTCAATGGGATGCAGAAATTATTGAAGAATATCATTAATATCACATGCAAGTAAAATTTTGCTGGAGAAAATTTCAAAATTATTGCAACAGTACATTGATAAGGGAGATGCCATAAATTCAAGCCAGATTTACAAGAGGACGTAATTGGTGACCTTAGATGGCTAAAAGTAGAGGAGAGCACACAAAGATGTTTGTTTGTGCTTTATTGGCTATCCAAAGACACTATGGATACCATTGTGAAGAATGGATATTCCAGAACACTTGATTGTCTTTACGAGGAACCTGTACATAGACCAAGAGACATTTGAACAAAACAAGGGGATAGTGAATGGTTTAAAATCAGGAAAGGTGTGTCTAGTTTTGTTTCCTGTCACCATACTTATTCAATCTGTATGCTGAGCAAATAATCCAAGAAGCTGGTTTATATGAAAATGAATATGGCATCAGGATTGGAGGAAGTCTTAATAACAACCTGAGATATACAGATGACACAACCTTGCTTGTTAGAAGCTAAGAGAATTGGAAACACTTACAAATGAAGATCAAAGACTACAGCTTGCTCTGTGGATTACACCTCAATGTAAAGAAAAGGAAAATCCTCAGAACTAAACTAATAAATAGAATCATGATTAACAGAGAAAAGATTGAAGTTATCAAAGACTTCATTTTGCTTGGATGCCCAATCAACACTTATGGAAGCTGAAGTCAAGAAATCAAATAATGTATTGCATTAGGCAAACCTGCTGCATAAAAACCTCTTGCAAGTATTAAAGGACAAAAATGTCAGTTTAAGGACTAAGGTGCACCTGATACAAACCTTGGGATTTTCAATTGCCTCATATGCATGTGAAAGTTGGACAATGAATAAGGAAGACCTTTAAAGAATAGATGCATTTAGTGTTGGTGAATATTCAAAGTACCATGAACTGTCAGAAGAGCAAACCACTCTGTCTTGGAAGAAGTATATCCAGAATGCTCCATAGAAGTGGGGATGGGGAGACTTTGTTTCTGTTTCATTGGACATGTTATCAGGAGGCAGGAGGAGTATCTCCTGGAGAAAGACATCATGCTTGGTGGAAGTTCAGTGAGAAAAAGGAATTTCCCCAATGAGATAGATTTACACAGTGGCAGCAACAATGGACTTAAACATAACAATAATTGTGAAGATGGTTCAGGACCAGACAATATTTTGTTCTGTTGTTTATAAGTCACAATGTGTCAGAAATAACTTGATGGCATCCAACAACAACAGTAATGCCTTTGAAACTGGCTGTATTTCCTATTCCATTAACTGTTGAACATAATGTTATGAATAGCTACATAATAAAACTATCTTAGGTAGGTTGGGAGAAAAGTTTCTTAATTTTATCAAGTTTTATTTTGAATTAAAATTTCTAATCACATGATTAAATTTTATTAAGTATCATTGAGTTGATTCCAACTCATAGCGATGCTGTATAGGGTTTCTGAGGAACAGCTGCTGGATTTGAACTGCTGACCTTGTGGTTCCCAGTTCAGTGCCGATCCTACAGCATCATACCAGGAGTACATTATTAAGTAGATAAAATTTAACCAAACCAATAAAAAATGCCCATTATAATGATTTACCAAAAATGAGAGTGCTATATTATCTCATTGATGTTTTAATGAGACAGAATCAATTTTTTTTATAGCCATAAAAATATTTTCTAAAATCTGACTAGGAAAAAACCTGTATTTAACATTGTTGTTGTTGTTAAGTGCCATCGAGTCGGTTCCGACCCATAATGACCCTGTACAGGGTTTCCGAGGGTGTAAATCTTTACGGGAGTAGAAAGCCTCATCTTTCTCCCGCGGAGCAGCTGGTAGTTTTGAACCGCTGACCTTAAGGTTCGCAGCCCGATTCGTAACCACTACGCTACCAGAGCTCCTTGCATTACTGGTCTTAATTCTTAAGCATGAAGAGATCCTATTAACTCTGACTATAGGTTTGTTTCAACTAATATCTGAGTACTAACAATACGGTAAAGGTTTCATATCTGTGTAAATATTTATTTAGTTGACAAAGTGCTTATATATTTTATGCCTACAAACTTTATGCATTAAAGAGGATAGCTACTTATTTGTCACACATTACTAATGAGAAACCTAGGACTCAAAGTAAACGTGTATAAATTGACCTTTCTAACAAGTGCCCTGAGTTGTTATAAGGAATTTACTTTAATCTTAGGATTCTTTTGAATACATCACAAAGCACCATGAAAAAGATGCATTGATCATAGTTCTCAATTATGAACCTTTGACAACTTGTTATCTAACTTGGGATGTTTATTTTGATATGCAAAATATAGACAGTAACTGATGTCAGGAATTCTCTGGTGAGGAGAGTGATGTGTCCAGCTTTATCTCAGGGCCTATCAGACAGTAACGATTCAACAAGCCACATCTGTGAGAGAAAATAGTAAAAGGAGATGCTCAAGACTGATAAAATGGTGAACTTGTTGAGTAGGATCTTTAATCTTCCCGTTTTATATGACCCAGGACTTACGCTTTTCGTTAGATATCTTTAGGTTTTATCTATAGAATGTGTTGCTTTTCATGGCTTTATTTTCCAGGTTCACTTGCAACTTAAAGAACTACAACAACAACCAAACCAAACCAAAAAAACAACAGAAACAGAGAGAGAGAAAGCGCCATGTGTTATATGCCTTCAGTGTACCAAGAATTTTACATTTTCGTTAATTGTTTCTTTGAAACTTACCACCCCTGTCTCACTGTCTCAGCGAATGGTATACAATATATGCAGTTACTGCAAAATGAATGTGGCACCAACCAGCCTGCCTACAGTCCTGTACTCAACTGGGATCAATAATCCATTGCAATGGCCACACAGAACTCAGACACCATACTCACAGTTATGGGCTCATAAGGGACATTGTTGTTGTAGTTGTTAAGTGTCTTCACATAAGCTTCCACCTTGCTTAGGGCTTCTGAGGAGCAGCTAGTGGGTTTGAACTGCAAGCCTTGCAGTTCAAACTGACCTAGCTATCCTGCAGCACCACACCAGGACATTAACAGGTTACACTTTGGTGTCAGAAATGTTCAGGGCACCGTTGAACCAGTCAGCTGCTGATAAATGTCCACAGGACACACAACTGTAAGTCTGGGCCTGAAGGCATTCCCCTCTAGTTCCATGGGTCAGCAAACCTAGCTCCCCAACTTAAGTGCCTGCAGACTCCCCACTCTACAAGCAAGCTTCCTGGCCCAAACCACTCAGCGTTATTTGCTCCGTGGGATGGGAAGTCCGCTGCTCTGCCCTCTGGTTCTTTATTCTGCTGCTACTGCTCCTTTTCCACTTTTCCTGTGTCACAGCTTTCTATCCTTGGGTCAAGGATTTTCAATACACGTATCTGTGCGTTCCACTCCTGGTTCTGGTAGTGACATCCCCCTTTGGCTTCTGAGATGACTCACTTTAAACCCATGCTAGAGTTTCAAAGTTTTACAATCACAACTAAATCTGCTAACATCCATAGCTGAATCCTGTCATTCTATCAGTATCTTCTCCCACCTTCTCTGTCCAGACCCAGCAGGGATGAAATGTTGTATGGCTAGAAAAAGACATTTAATAATTCATTACACCACAGTTTACTCACGCTCCAAACCTAGCCTCTGCTCATTACATTTATAATGCATTAAGTTCTGTCGATTCTATTTTTGATGCCTTTTGAATCATTTAAATCTATCACCGCTATCATTATCTTTATGTGGTCCCTTCATGTTATTCTGAGCTTCAAATGGTGTGGACTACTGTTACATCATATAGATGATTACAATAGCATTTCCAACTGGTCCTGTTGCCTTCAGATATGTTTACAGTACAGTCAATTCCATGCACCATAGTCATGGAGGGCTTTTCTCCTAAGATTACATGAGCTACAGCTCTTGTATCTGTCCATTGTTACTTCTGGGACAAATTCTAATTTGTCCTTTAAATGTTTTCTATACAAGAAGATACACTACTTGAATGTAGTGATTTCATTGTTTTCTATTCCACTTGTAACATTTAGTTGCTATTCACAAATTGTAAGTAAACCAATGCATATTAGAACTTGTTAAGTACCGTGGAGTTGGTTCTAACTCATAGTGACCATGCACAGGGTTACTGAGGCTGTTAATCTTTACGGGAGCAGAAAGCCTCTTTCTCCCAAGGAACAGCTGGTAGTTTCGAACAGCCAATCTTGAGGTTAGCAGCCCGATTTGTAATCACTACCTACCAGAGCTCCTTATATTAGAACTAATTAATGGTAAATACTGTTTGTCAGTTTATCGTACTGTGGTGGCTTGTGAGTTGCTGTGAGTCTGAAAACTATGCCACTGATATTTTAAATACCAGCAGGGTCACCCATGGTGGACAGGTTTCAGATGAGCTTCCAAACGAAGACAGACTAGGAAGAAGGAGTGACGAACTACTTCCAAGTATTTAGTCACTGAAAACCTTATGAATAGCAGAGAAACACTGTCAGATATAGTGCCATAATATAAGCCCCTCAGGATGGAAGGCACTCAAACTCAAGAGTGACAACAGTAGTGAGGTTGGCCCAGGATTGGGCAGTGTTTCATTCTGTTGTGCATAAGGTCGCTATGAGTCAACCGACTGAGTAGCACCTAACAACAATAACAACTGTTTGCTGAGATCTTGTGTTAAGCTTTCAATAATTTTTCTCTCTAGGCATATATGTATATATATTTGTAAAAATCCTCTCTAGAGATATAAAAATATAGATAAACATACATTAATATTTATAAGGATTTTTATATAAAATTTTGCATGTAGCACATATTATATGGACTTCTGGTATGACTCTGTAGGATCAGCATTAGACTGCGAACCATAAGGTCACCAGTTCAAACCCACCAGCTGCTCCTTGGAAACACTGAACAGGGTTGCTATGAGTCAAAACTAACTCAGTGGTACTTAACCACAATAACAACAACATATTGTGCATTTTTTTGTTGTTTTTAAGTGCCATCAAGTCGGTTCTGGCCCATAGTAACCCTGTATAGGGTTTCCGAGGAGCAACTGGTGAGCTTGAACCACCGACCTTGCATTTCAAGCCGATTTTGCAGTCTAGTGTATTAACCCACAGCACCACACCAGGACTCCTCATAATATTAGGGGCTTCAAAAAGTTCATGTAAAAATGGAATTAAAATACATATATAAATTATAATTCTTTATTGATGAACAGGAAAAGGAGTTGGGGTGTGAACAATTCCATGTGTTTGTATGTGTGTGTGTGTGTGTGTGTTTTACCATACCATACTGTGTCTAGGTTTTAGCCTAAGTGTTGGTAGCGCAAGAAGTTTCTGGTAGGAAAATGAATGGAAGAATGGAGTCCTGGTATGGGGCTGAGGGTTAATGCGCTGAATATCAAAGTTTGTTTGAACTGCAAGGTCGGTGGTTCAAGTTCCCCAGCTGCTCCTCGGAAACCCTATACAAGGTCTCTATGGGTCAGAACTGATTGATGGCATTTAACAACAACAACAAATAGGTTGGAGCCAATTTGACGGCACTTAAAAACAGCAATAACAAAGATTAGAATATTGCCACAGAATCATATTATACTGGTGTCTGAATAGTTAAAAAATGTCAGCAAATGACATTTTTTATTTATAGAGATGAAAGGTAATGTATAGGAAGGACTTGTGTTATTTTATTTGTTGTTGTTAAGTGCCGTCAAGTCAGTTCTGACTCATAGAGCTCCCGAATATGGTTTCTGAGGAGCAGCTGGTGGGTTTGAACGGCCAAAGTTACGGTTCAAACTGACCTTGTGGTTCAGTGCTTATCCTACAGTGCCATATTTAAGTTAAATAATTCTGAGAAGGGACTGACATGGCAGCATTCTCTGCTTGATCACATCTTCATGTACCCTCAGAGGGTGGATCCCATGAATTTTAGCCTTTCCTTGTTTGTGGCCAATGTGTTTTTATGTGTAGTCTCACACAAAGTCTACTGGAGTCTGAGGAAAACATACTGAAGCGTACATACATTGAAACTGGAAGTGTGTTCTCTAACTGGGGAGCTGTTTCTCTCATATGAAAGAAAATTAAGCTTTTCCCGGAGTGCAGCCAGCTCTCCTCTGAAGTTTGAAGTGTGACTTAATGTGCAGCGAAGGCAGCAGAACCACCTCTCTTCTTGCCTGGATTTTGAACTTTTTCCCCTCTGAATTTGTAAACAAAACCTCTCTCTAGCCTGAGAATTCTAACATTGACTTTCTGGCTAAAAGAAAATGATTCTTCCAATGTGTGGAGAAAAACCGGTCAGATTTTAGAGTGTTTGTGATTTAAAGCAGCAGCCATGTGCCCAAACCACAAAGAATATACACATTCAGTGAGTTTATACTAATTTGCTTAGAAACTATGGATCACGTGATACGAATCAAAGTTGTACAGTAAGAAAGCAATGTACAGTTTACCTGACATTTTGTGTAAGAAACTAGTTGCTCTCTTTATGGCAGCTAGATATTATATGTAAGGATTTCTCTTCACATTTTTCAATTTTTTCACACCACAATTTTGAAGCAATCTCATCTCATCATTAATAACAGTTCTTGGTTTCTTACACCAGCAGTTCAAGCTTCTGTCCAACACGATTCCATTAACTGGCTGATCCTATATCAAGGCAGAAATAGAAAAGTGTTTGAGTTTGGGTACACAATCTTTTCACTCATAATAATAAAATAAAAAACAAATCAAACAACAGTTTTTGGCAAAACACCAAAAAATAAATTTGACAAAGCAAAATAATCCTGTTGTTCTCTTTTGCTTTGTATTTGACTGTCGTTGCTGTTATGTGCTGACTGACATCAGTGGTTTCTGAGGAGCAACTGGTGAGTTTCAAACATACCGTGAGGTCCAATGCTTATCCTACAGTGCTAAACCAGGACTCCTATATTTGAACAGTGCTTTTCAGTTTATAAAGTTAATTTATATTGATCTAAAGGATCCCGTGTGGCACAGTGGTTGGGTGCTCATCTGCTAACTGAAGGGTCAGTGGTTGGAATCTACCAGCTGCTCTGAGGGAGAAAGAGGCAGCAGTGTATTTTTGTAAACATTCTTCTTGGAAACCTATGTGGCAAGTTTACTCTGTCCTATAGGGTAAGGAGCTAAGGAGCTCTGGTAGCGTAGTGGTTACAAATAGGGCTGCGACCCTTAAGGTCAGTAGTTTGAAACTACCAGCTGCTCTGCGGGAGAAACATGAGGCTTTCTGCTCCCATAAAAGTGCCATAGACTGCCAAAAGAACCAATAGATCTGTTTTGGAAGAAGTGCAGCCAGAGTGCTCCTTAGAGGCCAAGATGGCCAAACTTCGTCTCTCATACTTTGGACATATTGTCCAGAGGGAACAGTTGTTGGAGAAGGATGTCATGCTGGGTAAGGTGGAGGGTCAAAGAAAAAGAGGAAGACCTCCAGCGAGATGGATTGGCCAGGTGGAAGCATTGATGGACTCAAGTGTAGCAGTGGTAGTGAGGTTAGCCCAGGATCGGACATTGTTTCGTTCTGCTGTGCATGGGGTCACTATGAGTCGGTTCCGACTCAATGGCACCTAACAACAACAACAAAGATTTACAGCCTTGGAAACCCTGTACAGGGTTGCTATGGGTCAGAATGACTCAATGGCACTGAACAACAACAACAACAACAACATAGGTTTGCTATGATTGGAATCAACTCAGTTTCAAAGGATTTGGTTTGGGTTATTTATAATTACTAGCTCTGATTTAATCATTTGGATTAAATATAAATTGTTAGGATGTATAGTAGTCATTGAGCTAGGTTCCTGTAGTCTTTATTATAATTGCATGAGACAAGCTGTGTAATTTCTTTATCTCAGATGAGAAAAGTGAGGTTCTATGATTTTAAGTGATGTGGTCAAAGTCACACAGCTAATTAGTGTCAGGAACATGAGGAAGATTTTTAAAATTCCAAACCTAGTGTCCCTTTTGTGACTTTTTGCCACTGTTGTACTTCTAGAAATAACTCTCTTGAATTAAAGCCAGTCTTAGCGATAACCAAATTATTAAGTAGCACAGCAGAAAATAATCACTCCTGAGGTGCTTGAAAAATGTCCAAATTATCCCTAACTGCTGTATATTGAGCAATAAAAGAAATTGCTTTCTTGTAATTCCCCCTTTGCGTTTGTGTACCTGCTTGCAAAAAAAAAGAAAGAAAATCTCATACATCATGCAAGGTAATAAACTACAGCTTGTAATGGCTCCAAAGCCCTGCCCATGTGGAAATAGAACTGGAAATCTATTACTAGTGAGACACACTTCAAATGCAATTCAAGTTTGACAAACATTAAACAATTTGGGCAGGCTCTTGCAACCAATATTTCCTCTGAGTGCTTCTTAGGTGTCTCATCATCATGTTATTATTCTAAAATGCCTGGAAGAATTAATGATTTCCTTCAGGTAAATCACTGTGGGTTGAAATGCCACACAGGAATACCCATTGCCTATTTTCTTGGGGAGACGATAACGTGAGCTTCTTATTCATGAACTGTTGTTTTTTTAAAATGCCGGTTCTATTGAAATCCCATTTGCTTTGTGGCTCCTAAAAATATGTTGTAGTTTCATTATAATTGCAAATAAAATTGATATTTTCCCAAGAAAATAAGCACATTCTCATTCATTTAGGAAAACATGAATATAACTGATCAATGCTGTAGTTTCCATGGGTATATGAAACAAGATGGTTTGCAGTTGCAAAAGCATTCATCTAGCTAAATGAAGTACCTTCCTGCTCACGTAGATTGTATTGGTGTTGAGAAAGAGACATTTTTAGTAGAATCTAAACATGTTTTTGATAACTTTTCTAGCTGTTTTAGGGGTAAGAAGTTCTTAGACTTCAGTACCTATTTTTTGGAGGCCTGTTTGTCTAATGGGTTGGGTTGCTGATCTCAAGTTCAACAATATGAATCCTTCAGGTGCTCCCAGGGAAAAAGAGAAAGAAAGCTTTCTGATTCTGTCAATACTTACAACTTCTGAAACCTTACATAGAGGTCAGTCACTATAAGTCAGAATCGACTTGATTGCAGTGAGTCAGATATTATAACTACTAGAGTACTTGTTGCAAAGTTGTTAAGTGCTGAGCTACTAAGCAAAATATCAACTTATTTCTTCTTGCTTTTGTTAAGTGCCTTTGAGTCAGTTATGACTCATGGTGACTCTGACTAGGGTTTTCAAGGAGTGGCTGGTGGGCTTGAACTGCCAAACTTATGGTTAGCACTCTAGAGCTTATCTTACAGCATCACACCAGGACTCCACAGCTTTATTTTCCTTGGGGGGGGGGGGACTTAATACTTTATTATTGTTATATATATATATTTACTTTTGTTTAAACTTTTTATTGTGAATTGAGTGAAGGTTTACAAAGTAGATCTTCAGGTTTACATTCAACAAATCATATGCTCATTACAAAATGCAATTCCCTTCCCATCAGTTAATAGTATTTATCTCTGTGAACTTTGACTTTTACATTCCTCCCTGTGTCTTCTGCTACCTTCATCTTTCCTCTGCTAATCTTCCTCTTGTTATATATTGCCTTTATTTTTGAAATGGGCACTAAAGGGCATTAATTTTGCCATTGTGTGGTTATCAAAATGGGATGAAAATATCTTTATGTGTACACAGGGAATACATAGTGAGATTCAACCCAAGGGTCATAATAAAACACAATCTGAAAGAACAACTACTTATTAACTACATTCATTTCTGTCTGGTAAAAGAATTTAATCATTTATTTTGCTTTTTTTTTATTACAGAAAAAAGATAGGACTAAAAAAATAAAGATAATAAGATAATGTACCCTTACGTACTTTTCACCTACACAGATCTTATTTCACCTTATGTAATCCTCTCTCCCATCACTCATGTCAGTTTGTTGTACTGTGGTGGCTTATGAGGATTTTTTTTTTTTTTTGCTAGTTTTGTTCATTTCAAATACCTTCTTTAGACAGCATAAGAGACGATATTATACACATGGACCTCACCAGATGGAATACACAGAAACTAAATTGACTACATCTGCAGAAAGAGATGTAGTCCATTGGAAAAGCTCCATACCATCAGTCCAAACCAGGCCAGGGGCAGATTGTGGAACAGACCATCAACTGCTCATATGCAAATTCAAACTGGAGCTGAAGAAAATGAAAACAAGTCAATGAGAGCCAAAATATTACCTTGAATATATCCCACCTGAACTTAGAGATCATCTGAAGAACAGATTTGATACATTAAACACTAAAGATCAAAGACCAGAGTTGTGGGATGACATAAAAAACATCATACAAGAAGAAAGAAGAAAAATATAAAAATGGATGTCAGAAGAGACACTGAAACTTGCTCTCCAGCATAGAGATGCTAAAGCAAATGGAAGATATGAGGAGGACCAAGAGCTAAACAGAAAATTTCAAACGTCAGCTCGAGACGACAAAGTCAAATATTACACCAAAATGTACAAAGATCTGGGGACCTTCGGGTGCTGACAATGCAAAACTCAAAATGAAGAGAAATAGCTGTAAATTATCCCTTAATAATCAGAACATGGAATGTATGATGTATGAACCTAGGAAAATTTGAAGTTCTCAAAAATGAAATGGAACGCATAAACATTGATATCTTAGGCACTAGTGAATTGAAATGGACTGTATTGGTCATTTTGCATCTGACCATCACATAGTTTACTATGCTGGAATGACAAAGAGGAATTGTGTAGCATTCATCATCAAAAGGAACATTTGAAGATCTCTCTTGAAGTACAATATTGTCTGTGATAGGATAATATCCATACACCTACAGGGAAGACCAGTTAATGCAATTATTATTCAAATTTATGTACTAACCATTAAAGCCAATGATGATGAAATTGAAAAATTCTACCAACTTCTTCAGTATGAAATTTATCAAACGTGTAATCAAGATGTATTGATAATAACTGGTGATGGAATGTGAAAGTTGGAAACAAAGAGGAAAGATCAGTAGATGGAAAATATGGCCTTGGTGATAGAAATGATGCGGGAGATCGCATGATAGAATCTTGCAAGAGCAATGGCTTGTTCATTGCAAATATCTTTTTTAAACAATATAAAGGATGACTATAGACATGGACCTCACAAGATGAGAGATCAAGAAATCAAACTGGCTATATCTGTGAAAAAAGATGTTGAAAAAATCCCATATCCTAAGCCAAACAAGGCCAGGGGCAGGCTGTGGAACAGATCATCAATTGTTCATAGACAAGTTCAGGGTGAACTGAAGAAAATGAAAACCAGTCCACGAGATCCAAAATATGACCTTGAACATATCTCACCTGAATTTAGAACTCATCTGAAGAACAGATTTGATGTATTAGACATGATTGACCAAAGACTAGAAAATTTTTGTGGAATGACATCTAGAACATCATAAGAAGATAAGAAAAAGAAAAGGACCAAAATGGATATCAGAAGAGACTCTGAAACTTGCCTCTCAAGAGTAGAGATGCTAATGCAAATGGAAGAAATGAGTTAAAATAGCTGAACAGAAATTTCAAATGGTAGCTCAAGAAAACAAAGTCAAATATCATAATGAAATGTGAAACGATCTGGAGTTAGAAAACCAAAATGGACATGCTCAGCATTTCTCAGGCTGAGGGAACTGAAGAAGTAATTCAAACCTCGACTTGCAATATTGACAGTCTCTATGCAAAGTCATTTGACTGTGTGCATCATAAGCTACAGATAACATTTGGAAAAAATGAATATTCCAGAACGCGTAACTGGAACCTCATAAGGTACCTGCACACAGACCAAGAGACAATCATGCAAACAGAACAAGGGCATACTAAATGTTTTAAAATCAGGAAAAGTGTGTCTGGGCTGTATTCTTTCACCATACTTATTCAATCTGTATGTTGAGCAAAAAATGTGAGAAGCTGTATTATATGAAGGTGAACATGACATCAGCATTAGAGGAAGATTCATTAACAACCTGAGATATGAAGATAATACAACCTTGCTTGCTGAAAGCAAAGAGGACTTGAAATACTTACTGATATAGATCAAAGACTTACAGCCTTCAATATGGATTGCATCTCAATGTAAACAAAATTAATGTACTCAAACTGGGCCAATAAATAACAAATAAATAATGGAGGAAAGATTGAAATTGTCAAAGACAATTGAATCTGCAATCAATGATCACAGAAAAAGTAGTCAAAATATCAAAGGATGTATTGCATTAGGCAAATTTGTTGCAAAAGACCTTTCAAGTGTTCAAGAGCAAAGATGTTTGAGGACTAAGGTGATCCTGACCCAATCACTTGATACTCATGTGAAAGTTGGAAAATTAATAAAGACAACTGTAGAAAAATTGATGCATTTGAACTATGGTGCTAGTGGAGAGTATTGAAAGTACCATGGACTTCCAGAAGAACAAATAAATATATTTCAGACGAAGTACAATTAGAATGCTCCATGGAAGCAAGAATGGTGAGACTTCATCTCTTGTATTTTAGACATGTTAGCAGGAAAGACTAGTTCTTAGAGAAAGACATCATTCTTGGGAAAGTGGAGGGCCAGGAAAAAGAGGAAGATTGATTGTTACAGTAACAGCAACAATGGATTCAAACTTAGCAATTTTGAGGATAGGGCAGTACTAGGCAGTGTTTCCTCTGTTGTGCATAGGGTGGCTATGAGTTGGAACCATCTCGACAACAACTGACAACAGCTATGATTATCACGTAGATTCTTGATTTTTTTAGGGTTAGACAAGTGGTGATGATCTATCATTTCTTATTGGTGATATTACCTCAGAAGGAACAGCTGAGAAGTTATCTTTAAGATATGGATAAAACACGAAAGTCTAGTAAATTAAAACAAACAAACAAGCAAAGAGATTTTCCTTTATTTTGCTAGTTTTAAGAATAATGAGGAGTCCTGGTGTGGTGCAGTAGGATCAGCACTGGACTATTAACCACAAAGCTGGTGGTTCAAACCCACCAGGTGATCCTTGGAAACTCGGTACAGGGTCGTTATGAGTTGGGACTGACTCGACAGCACTTAACAACAACAACAACAACAACAAGAATGACTGCCTCCCTAGTTAGTATCTTAGAGTGGTGACCAATGATTTTTTTTGCTTCATTTTAAGTATTACCTGCTCATCTATTTGTATCACTATAATACGAATCAGATACTATTTGATGCATTTATATCAATTGCTGATATTATTCTCTTTGATGTTAACACATCTGTCCTTAAAATATTCTATATATAATTAAACTCAATGTTGCTAACTTTCCTAACCAAAGAGCTGGAATTTTTCATTTCTCTTTTTTCGAGTGGAGTTGCTCTTCTTTTTTCAGAAGCCTAGAAATCACTATGAGGGTTTAGGGAGGCAGCAGAATGACTGAAAATCACATTCTGTTAATGGCCTAAAGCAATGGTAGTGATTGCTGGCTGTTAGAAAAACCCAGAGTGGGGCACCTTGGGCTGGTAAGTAGATCTACCACCTAAGAACTGTAGTTGTTGCTAAGTGCCATAGAGTCACTTCTCGCTCATAGCCACCCTGTATAGTTTGAACTTTCTAATTAATGAAACTCCATTGGTGAGGGGTCAGTGACATAAAGATGACATCCCGGCTAAGTGATATTCAGTAAATGACAAAGGATTCACTGCCTGCAGCACTGGCCCCACTAAATCAGTATTTATAGCCATTCAAATGATTAGCTTTTTAATTAACACTGTGAGATCTGAAAGTACCTAATTGTATTCCATTCTAATTACAATAACAAATTATACACATGAAAATTAAAATTCTGTTTTTCTAATATTCCTTTTAAGAATGTGCAAATAGAGTTGATGTTTTCTTAATAAATGTCTCTCAACTGTTTTTATGTTTCTAAACAGAATAGGAAATATATATATATACGAACTAGCAGTGCTCATGTAAGCATGCTGCATCCAGTTGGGATTATAGAATTAAAGCAGGCATTAAACACGGGTATTAGAGATATACTACGCATCCATTTATTTAATCCACTGAAATAATAATCTGCTCATTGAATTATTTAATACAGTTTTTTATAAAGAGCTTTGTACATTTGTTTTGAATGTGAGTACACTAGATTGTTACATGTTCTCTTAACTGAGATCAACCAGAAGAGTATCTCAGAGACTGTAGAAGAGAAATGAAATAAAGGAAAGCAAACACAAATTAGAGCAACAAGAGTAGGAATTTAACTTCCAATTCCCCATTTGCTCGCTAGGGTTCAATGTGAATGATATTGATTTACCAGTATCATGGAGTGAAACTTCTAACATCTTTCTGTTGTTTCATTGAAATGTCAAAGCAAATTATTATTTTAAAGTTTTGTTTCTTACTTTATTCTATACCTTAGGATCCAAGGAGTCTGTATTGGTCATTTAATTCAATGAATCTTTGATATAAAGATCCAAACTGTAGATAAGCTGCTGTGTATGCAACTGGGGACAGGATTTTGTGTGTGTGTGTGTTTGTATCAGAATAGTCAATCCGAGATTTGACATTCGCTGGTCTAAAGAGATGTGGCAGTAAAGTATTTGTGGTATTTTCCTGCCACAGACTTTTAAAAACTTTTGTGTCGTTATTGTGTGTTGTCCTGTCCAATCTGACTCATAGTAAACCTGTGTGACAGTGTATAAACTGCCCTATAGGTTTCCTCGAGGACCTCTTGTAGCTTAGCGGTTACGAATCGGGCTGCTCACCTCAAGGTTGGCAGTTCAAAACTACAAGCCGTTCAGTGGGAGAAAGATAAGGCTTTCTGAGCCCGTAAAGATTCACAGCCTCGGAAACCCTGTACAGGTTCACTGTGAGTCAGAACCGACTCCACAGCATGTAACCACTACCACCAAGTTCCCTCCGCTGCAATCTTATGGAAAGAAGCCCCGGGGGCACCGTGAGTTAAGGGCTGGGTTGGCTGTTAACCAAAAGGTCAGCAATTGGAAGCCATCAGTCACTAAGAGGGAGACACAAGGGACAGTCTGCCTCAGGAACCCACAGAGCAATCTTACTATCTCCTATGAAGTTGCTATGAATCAGAATAGATTGGATATTGGTGGTTTTTAATCTTATGGAAGTAAGATTTTTCAAGCTCATTTTCTTCCTTTTACCAGCCAGTGAGTTTGAACTTCTGGGTAATTAGCAGTCAATTACTTAACTCTGGTAGCGTAGTGGTTAGGAATTGGGCTGCTAACCTCAAGGTCAGCATTTCGAAACTACCAACATTTCCACGGGAGAAAGATGAGGCATTCTGCTCCCGTAAAGATTTACAGCCTCGGAAACCCCAGCCTCAGAAATCCGGTGCAGGGTCACTATGAGTCTGAACCTACTCCACGGTGCTTAACAACAACAATAACTTAACTACAGCGCTACCAAGATGCCTTATTTAATAGTTTACTGCCTTTAATCTCCATCTGAGATATAATATATAGCCAGCACGTCTTCATGGTGAGGGAAAGTTGCAGACAAAGTTAGAAAAGAAAGAGTTCATGCTTTATCACTTAAAATCTTGAGTTTCATTAAAGGCAGAATGGTTTAGAAAGAGTTCTTGCTGATGTAAACATTACTACTGTCTCTTCAACTATCTCCACCTTCACTAAGCTGAGGCACAGGAAATGAGCTAGAAAGAGAAGAAACAGAGATCTTAAAATCTTAGGAGTATGTTCCTTAGAAACTTTCCTGCACCTTGCTGTCCTCACCTCATTTGAGGATGAGAAACTGTCATCGTAATTGTTACAGGAATTTTAGCTGTCTATTGATGGAATCAATATGGTGGTGTAGTATAAGCACTGGGCTGCTAACTACACGGTTGGCAGTTCAAACCCACCAGTTGCTCCTCAGAAACCCTATCCAGGGTTGTTATGAGTTGGAACTGACACAAGGGCACTAAGCAACAGCAACAACAATAAATTGATGTATAACAAAACTCCGTGGCTTAACACAATAGCCATTTGTTCGCTTTCACTATTTCTCATGATCTTGTAGGTAGAATAAATTAAAGTGAGTGGTTCTCTGTTTCATATAATATTTGCTGGACTGTAATCATCTTTACCTGGCTAGACTATTCAAGATTGCTCACTCACATGGCTAATTCGTTGATAGACAGTCAATGCAATGGTTTTTTCTCTCCCTCCATTTGTATAGCCAGGGTCTCTTTTTCTATGATCTCTCACTGTGTTTTCTTCAGTAGAGTAACAGGTCTTTCAACATGGCAAATGAAGTCTTCTAAAAGCACAAAGGTAGAAACTTCCAGTCTTCTTAAGGTTTAGGGACAGAATTGGCACAGCAAAAGTTTCTGGTTTATGCAAATTCAGCATTAGGGGAGAGGAAGGGTATCAGGGTTCACTTGTGATAAGTGGATACCATGAGAACAGAAACCACTTTTAAGTTAGTTTGTGAATCTGAGAAAAGAGAGGATATTGCTTTGATTTTCTTTTTCTGTTTTTTGCACCGTTGCCATTGGAGGCGGCAATCCCCATGCTGTTTTCAGCAATTTCACCTAGGGACATACAAATGTTTATGAATTGATTGAGAAGAGAGGCCTGGGAAAATAGACTAATCTTGACCTAAGAGGGATTCAATGAACCAAGAGAGGCTTGCAGTCTTAGTGAAGGAATGCTAGGTACTGCACCTGACAGGTAGGGGATTATATAGCAGGATTCCATGTGCCTTTGTGGAAAACTCATAGATCAGAAGGGTCCATGAGTCCTGATGTGGTGCTATAGGATAAACACTGGATTGCAAGGCCGGTTTGAACTATAAGGTCGGTGGTTCAAACTCACAGCTGCTCCTCAGAAACCTTATACAGGGTCACTGTGAGTCAGAACCGACTCAACAGCACTAACCAACAACACCATGAAGAACCATGTGCTACATCTTTCTCTAGAGGCAGAATCATTCTTATTTTACGTTGGTAATTGAGAACCTGAATTTCTCCACTTGATTCAATTGTAAGGTTAGTCATAATTTGTAGGCTCTCTCTCTCTCTCTCTCTCTCTCTCTCTCTCTCTCTCTCTCTATATATATATATATATATATATATATATATATATATATATATATGAGAAAGTATAATCATTAAGACTTCATTTATTCATGAAATGGGTAGCTATTGAAAATTTACTATATGGTAGTTATTGTTTTAGAAGACACAACAGTATGAGAGGTTTACTAGAACTGTTTCATGAAATTTTGGTTCTAATGCAGAAGAGACAGATGATAATGCGGGGTGGAGTAGAATATATAATCTGCATGATACATGATATTAAGAAAAATAAAGCAAAAAAGATAAGTGTGAAGTGGGAGGAGTAAGGATGATAGGGCATTTGTTGCTGTAGATAAGATATTAAGGACCTGCATATATCTCTGTTTGTTGTTAGGTACCTTCAGGTTGTGCCATCTTCATCATTGTGCTGTTTGAGCCCATTTCAGCTGCCCCTGTGTCAATCCATCTCATTGGAGGTCTTCCTCTTTTTTTTTTGCTGACATCCACTTTATCAAGCATGATGTCCTTCTCTAGGGACTGGTCCCTTCTGAAAATATGTCCACAGTAGGAAAGGATAAGTCTCTCAATCCTCATTTCTAAGGAACATTTTGGCTATACTTCTTCCACGACAGATTTGTTTGCTCTTCTGGCAGTCCCTGATACTGTCAATATTTTTTTGCCAACACCATAATTCAAATGCATTGATTCTTCTTTATTCACTGTCCAACTTTCACATGCATATGAGGTTACTGAAAATTCCCCTGGTATGGGCCAGGTGCATCTTAGTCCTTGAAGTGACATTGCTTCTGAACACTTTAAAGAGGACTTTACAGGAGGTTTACCTAAAACAATATGTCATTTGACTTTCTGACTGCTGTTTCTGTGAGTGTCGATTGTGGATTGAAGCAAAATTAAGTCTGTGACTACTTCAATATTTTCTCCATTTATCAGGATGTTGTTTATTGCTCCAGATGTGAAGATTTTTGTTTCCTTTATATTGAGATGCAACCCATACTGAAGGCTGGAGTCTTTGATCTTCATCAGTAAATATTTTGAGGTTCTCTTTGCTTCCAGCTAGCAAGGTGGAGTCATCTTCATAGTGCGGATTTTTAGACACTCTTCTCCAGTCTTCATGCCATGTTCTTCTTTAAATAACACAGGTCCTCAGATTATTTGCTTAGCTTCCAGATTGAATAAGTATGGTAAAAGAACAAATCTCTGGTGCATACCTTTTCTGATTTTAAAACCATTCAATCTCCCCCTGTTCTTTTCAAACAACTGCCTCTTGGGTCTAGGCACAGATTCCTCAGGAGTACAATGCAGTGTTCTGGAATACACATTCTTTGAAATTTTATCCATAACTTGTCATGATCGACATAGTCAAAAGCCTTTTCATAGTCAGCAAAACACAAGTAAACATCTTTCTGATATTCTCTGCTTCTCAGCCAAGATCTATTTGATGTTAGCAATGATATTCCTAGACATATTCATGTCATAATCTGAATCTGGCTTGAATTTCTGCAGATAGATAGGGGAAAACATTTTGACTACATGGAACAGCAAATGCAAATGCTCTGAGGTGAGACCATTCCTGGTTTGATTGTGAAATACCAAGAAATCCCTTGACCAGGGTAATCAAGAAGGTGAGAATGAAAGGGTGATGAGGTATTGTTCTTGTTGTTAAGTGCCATCAAGTTGGTTCTGACTCATAGCCACCCTGTACAGGGTTTCCAAGGAGCATCTGATGAGTTTGAATCACTGACCTTGCATTTCAAACTGATTTTGCAATCTAGTGCATTAACCTACAGTGCCATAGCAGGACAAATGGTAAAAAGGAGTACGTTTAAGGGTAAAGAGTTTGGAAGGTTTTATCAAGTCTGAAAAAGAATTATGCTGCATTTTAAGTGATTCTTTTTTCAATTAGTCCTAGTATGACACAAAGATAGTACCATTCTACATGCATAAGAAGGAATAAATTCATAACATACAATGAATGTCTTAGAAAATCAGTGCTCACTTCCAGTTTGGGCGATAGTAGCGAAAACCCGGTAGGGAACTCTCCATGGTGAAGGGACAGGGATCTCACGAATAAAGCACTCATAGAACAACTCCAGAGCTCCAGATCTACCATAAGATCCAGGGCATCAGTTTCCCATACTTGCAAGTAAAAAAACCACGGTATTAAGGAAAATGCTGCGAGTTTGGAATCTGGAGACTGGACTCCCTCTGCAACCATCCCATCCTGGCAGAATTTAGAGGGCAGGGCTACAGGTGCTAAAAGTGGTGCAGAGACATTTGCAAAAAAAAAGAAGCACGGGAGACTACACATTTCTCTATTTTTTTCCCTGTCCTGCCTTCTTTGCTCAGTCCGGACATAAGGCGGGACAGTTTTCCCAAGGTACAGAAAGGGAGCTTGGCGACGACTTATGACATCAGCCAC
>NW_006408525.1:16196604-16198009 GCF_000296735.1 Chrysochloris asiatica
GTGTGTGCCTAAAAAGGCAAGAAGTGACTGGCTTACCACGCTTTCAAGAGGGAACCTAGTTCCAGACAGGGTGGGGATAGGCAGAACCTCCATTGAATGATTTCCAAACTGTTGGTACCGGGCTGACAAAAGGAAGTGGAGATAAGACTCTTGTGGTACAACAGTGAATTCCTGCTGCCAGGACTGACTGCCAGGGTTGGAAATATAGAGGCAGATTTTTTTTTTCCTCTTTTTTTTTTGGCAAAAGGAGGACAGTGATTGATTTTGCAGCCTATGAGCAGAGGACCCTGCGACCATCAAGCAAGAAGAGCAGAAAGTGTGATCCTACCCAGAGAGGCAGTGAAGCCAGGCATGGAGACAGATGTTGGCGTGGACAGATGGAGTGGCTGGGGACAGGGGACTCAGGGAGGGAGAGGAGCTGTTTGCTGACAGCCGGGGGTGAGGGGTGGGGCCTTGTGGGGTGTATCCTTTGGTTATTTGATGACGCATGGAGGGGATTGTAATCATTGTAATAAAATGATATATGAAAGGATGATTGTGAAGCTGAAGAGGGACAGAGGCAAATAATGATGTATGCACAACCTTGGAACAACAGGGCTCTGGGATGCAGAGATTGAGACATGGTTGGAATGGGGAAAAAGGGGGAATAATGTTAAAATGCTTGGCTGTCGGTTGAATCTTGGTGTCCCTGGAATACCACTATAAGACACAGGAGGGGGAGAGAAAGGAATAGCCAGAAATACTACTATAGTAAGCTTGTAAGTCTGTCTTCTGCCTATAACTGATTGGAATCCCTAAAATGGGGCTACAACTTGCCCAGTGAAGGAGGCTTCCTGTGGAGCCTCTGCATTACACAAGACCATAGATGGAATCCTGAACAGCATCCAGAATCTTCTGAGGGGAAATTTCCACTTGAAAGGACAAGCAGACCAGCCTGGAGTGGCCAGAAGAGCAGAAGATACTTCCTGAAAGAAAGACTGACAGGAAAAATCCAGAACAATATAGGCAGATCAACTGATTACTACAAGAACAAACAAGTGGCTTGCCCAGGAGACATCAAGTCAAGTGGTCGGGTCACCCTCAGGCAAACCCCCTTCTAAGAGTAAGACTCAATGGGAACACATACTCTGATTAGTGACCATGTTCGTCACTGATAAAGGGAAATGAGGGAAGAGCAACAACGAAGCTACAAGCTAAACCCTACAATGCTCAATAGACTCCTGTGAACCTGGGTGGAGACCTGGCTGGCCAGAAGTGTGGCAAGTCCAGGGGACTCTTGGATCCAGAGTCAGTGACATAGCCACAAAGGACTAGAGTGGAGAGTGAAGTGTCCAGCTGATAAGAAGAGAGGACATATGCGTAAGAACACTCACACTTGCAGATAATACCCACCTGACCTGGTTTC
>NW_006408525.1:16198249-16208593 GCF_000296735.1 Chrysochloris asiatica
GGCTACAAAGGCAAAAAGTGACTGGCTTACAAGCTTTCAAAAGGGAACTAGATCCAGAGGGCATGGAGCAAGGTAGAATCTCCACTGAGTAGTATCCAATCTGTCTAGTCAGGGCTGATGAAAGGAGATGCTGATAGGTCTCTTGCGATTCAATAGTAAACAATTGTTATCAGGACTGATTGTAAGGACTGGAAATGAAAGGAAGACATTTTGTGGCAAAGGGAGGGGAGTGATTAACTTTGCAGTCTAGGAGAGGAGGTCCCTGGGACCATCAAGGGAGAAAAGCGGAGAATGGAACCCTACCCAGAGATGCAGCGATGCCAGAGATGAAGGCAGAGACTATGACATGGAGAGATGGAGCGGCTGGGAACTTTAGTCCCAGAGAGAGAGGAGGCTGTGTGTGGATGACAGGGGTGGGGCAGGCTTGTAGTGTATACCCTTTGGTTGATGGATGATGCATGGAGGGGATTGTAAGCATGGCAAGGAAACGATATACGACGTGATCAATGTGAAGCTAAAGTCCTCCCATGTAAACTATCACATAATTCAAAATAAAGCAGAAAAAAAAAGAGAAAGAAAATCAGTGCTAATTTCACTCAAGGAACCCTAATTGAGAGAAGTGGACTTTCTAGACAATTATAAGGTTTTGGTTTTTTGTGTGTGTAATATGGGTAGAGGAATTATATTATTGTTCACATTTTAAGAGGATCGGTGTGCATGTTGGGTTGGCTGGAAAAATTTCCCAAACATTAGTCCCAGTGTGGGGCTGGAGGATAAACACTGGACTGCTTACTGCAACACTGGGGGTTCAAACCCACCAGCTACTCCTCGGAAAAAGTCAGAACTGACTTGACAACACTTTACAACAATGACAGTCACACATTGTAATTCATCCCACAAAGTGGAAGGACTTTAATTTTGCACCTCCAGTTACTAAATCTACCTCAAGGAAAATGCCATTGAATTTGAATCTGCACATGGGAATGAATCCAGAGATGCAAAGATATTATAAGTCATGCTCAGGATGCAATAAAATTAAAAATTCTATTTTTAGGGAACATTGTTGTTGTTTAGTGCTGTTGAGTCAGTTCCACTCATAGTGACCCTGTATAACGTTTTCAAGGAATGGCTGATGTATTAGAACCACTGACTTTGCAGTTCAAACCCACCTTTCAGTCCAGTGCTTACCCTACAGCACCACACCAGAAGATCACAGAGTACAGCCTTCAATATGGATTACATCTCAATGTTAAGAAAACAAAAATCCTCACCACTGGACCAATAAACAGCATTCTTATCAATGGAGAAGAGATTGAAGTTGTCAAGGACTTCATTCTTCTTGGATCAACTATCAACACTCACGGAAGCAGCAGTCAAGAGATCAGACGACGTATTGCATTGGGCAAATCTGCTGCACAGGAACTTTTTAAAGTACTGAAGAGCAGAGATGTCAGCTTGAGGACTAAGGTGCACCTGACCCAAGCCATGGTATTTTCAATAACCTCATATGGATGCGAAAGCTGGACAGTGAATAAGGAAGATCGTAGAAGAATTGATGCCTTTGAGTTGTGGTGTTAGAGGAGAATACTGAAAGTGCCATGGACTGCCAAAAGAACCAATAGATCTGTTTTGAAAGAAGTACACCAAAGTTGTCCTTGGAGGCCAAGATGGCTAAGCTTTGTCTCTCATACTTTGGACACATTGTCCAGAGAGAACAGTCACTGGAGAAGGATGTCATGCTGGGTAAAGTGGAGGGTCAGAGAAAAAGAGGAAGACCCCCAACTAGATGGATCAGACAGGTGGCATCATTGATGGCGTCAAGTGTGGCAGCGGTAGTGAGGTTGGCCCAGGATCAGACATTGTTTCATTCTGTTGTGCATGGGGTCACTATGAGTCGATTCCATCTCGATGACACCTGACAACAACAACAACCACACCTGGAGAGGCCATAATGCATTTTCTATATACATTTTACTCATGTATATGTGAATATGTGATATTAAAGTTCTACATTTTAAAAAATACTTTGAAATATTATGGATCATATTCATTTAAACATCCCTTCAATCTTAAGTATCCACCAGGCTAATTTGTAGTGACTCCTGCTAGAAAAAATACAATAATAAAAGAGAGAGTGAAGAAAGAATAAACAAAAGACTCTTAGTCCTGGCTCTTGTTTCCCATCCTTTTCAAGGGCTGGTTGTTCACCAGTATTTTATTTTTTTCATCTTTTGGATATTTCAGTATACTTTAGACAATTGTTTAGTTTTGCCTAATCTAATTCATACAGAATCATTTTCATACAGAATAAATACCAGACTGCTAACTGCAAGGTTAAGGAGCTCTGGTAGTGTAGTGGTTACAAATTGGCCTGCTAATCTCACAGTCAGCAGTTTGAAACTACCAGCAGTTCCACAGGAGAAAGATGAGGCTTTCTGCTCCCGTAAAGATTTACAGCCTTGGAAATCCTGTACAGGGTCGCTATGGGTCGGAACCGACTCCACGGCACATAACAACAACAACAACAACTGTAAGGTTGGCAGTTCAAATTCACCAGCAGCTCTTTGGAAACCTTATGCAGGGTCACTATGAGTTGGACCCAATTCAACAGCTCTTAGCAATAATAACAAACCACTTAAGGGATACAGACTTTAGCTACAACTTCCATCCTCACGGAGCTACAGTGTTATGGCTACTTGTCATGTGAGAAAGGAGTGAACTCAGTCTGTTATTATCTTCAGCTCATTCATTCTAGAAGCCAGCCGATCCAATAACAAGCTAATTGATTTTGTCATGTCATAAATTGCCATCAATTGCCCTCTTTGCTTTTCTGCTCTTCCGAGAGAAATTTTCTTTAAATGGATTTCAAATGGTGTTTGTTGGTTTATTCTCTATCTTAAGTGCCTTCTAAATTTTTCAGCAGTGATCACCTGCCAGGCCATGATAATTTGTCATCATAAAGAAGGAGGAAATCTTTTTGTAGGAAATATACTTAAAAGATTCTGCCATGTAAAAAAATCAGCCACAGCTGAACACTGGCCTGTTGCTCTTGTTTGGAATGCTTATTGCTTGGCTTATAATACACAGCAGGGACATTCTATTTCTGAGCTTTTTAAAATGTCTGTCTATCCTGAGATTTCGTAGTTTGTTTATTCTATGAAGGCTACATTATTATATGCATGTGCTTGTTTTGTTTTTGTTTCTTTAAAACTTTTTACTGGGATATAGTCTACCTACCAAAAAGTGTGCAAATCCAAAGTGTACAATTTGATGAATATGCAAACACTGAACACATTTGTGAAGTGTTTTAGAAAAATGGAATTATTGTTTTTAAGTACCGTCACATCAGTACAGACTCAGAATGACTCTGATAGGGTTTCCAAGGAATGGCTTTATTAGCACCTTAAAAATCCTTCTCATGATCTTGCCAATCATTACTCACCCCCTCTCAGTATAAATGCTCTCCTGAATGCTGATGCTTTAGATTAGCTTGTCCTATTTTAACTGTATAGAGAGATAAACTTTGGACCTCTCATTACACAGATGTGTCTTTTCTGTGTCAAGCTTCTTTCTTTCAATCCTACGTTGGTTTTCAGCTTTCTAGTGCCATCATAAAAGAAATGCTTTAAGGAATCAAAAAAATTATTTTCTCACAAATGAGGAGGCTGGGAGTCTGAATTAAGAGCCCCAGCCCAGGGAAAGGCTTTCTCTCCCTGTCTTCTCTGGGAGAAATTCCTTGTCTTTTTTCAGCTTCTGCTCCTTGGTGATCTTCATAGCATGTGCTATCTCCCATCATCTGAGCTTTCTTGCTTCTGAACTTGAATCTGCTCTTTTTATTTCAAAAAGTGTTTGGGTTTGAGGCAGAACAAGATGGTGAAGTGAGTGGATGCTACCATTTACTCTCCCAGCAACTAACCCATTACCGAATAAAAGGAAATGCAGACTTGATAGCTCAGACCTGCAGACCACAGCTGAGGTATTGGAGAGTCAGAGTGAGTGCAAAAGCAGATGAGAGGAGTAGGAGGACACAGAAGCAGGGAAACTCTACCTGCTTCATGGTGAGCACTAATCACAGTCATTTTGGGATGGGTCTAGAGAAAGGGAACAAATGTAATGAAGCTGTCACAATTTTTTTAAAGGCAGTCATAGGTTGGCTGTAAGAGTTTTTGGTTCATGCAATTGGGAAGGGGCAAAGGGAGATTACAGTACTGAAAGTGAATGCTGTTGAAGGCATGTAAACCTGCTGGCAACCATGTTGGTCTCCTGGAGAGTGGAAGAGGGGGAAAGGCAGCAATGAAGATATAGGCTGAGTTCGAACATGTTCCATAAACTCCTGTCAACCTGGAGATGAGAAAAAGAAGAGGAAGGGTTGGTTGGTCCAAAGTGTGGTGAGATCTGGGGACTCCTGAGCCCATGGACAAGGACATAGCCATGGAGCGCTAGAGCTGAGAGTGAAGTATCCAGTTGATATGAAGTGAGGGGAGATGCACAAGAACACCCAAACTTGCATATAGTACCCATCTGATCTAGCTTCAATGGTTTGATGATCAAAACTCGACTAAAGTAAGAAAAAGAAAATTGATACAGGAAGCAAGTGTAAATTGCTACAATTTGATGAACTTGACCTACACCTATAGATGCAGTAGCTCAAAAGAGGGAACAAATCTTTACAGCAAGGATCATTCCCACCCCCTCAATACACAGGGTAGACCGGGATGGACAACTTAGCCATTGGCTACCTAAAATGTAGGAGCTATAAAGGTTTTTATAACTTCATATCAGCTGGATACTTCACTCTTTATATAGCTATAAAGCTATAAAGTGACTGACTTACAAGTTTTCAAGAGGGAGTTTGGTTTCATACTGTGAGAGGGAAGGTAGAATCCCAACTGAATAGTATGCATCTTGTCTAGATGGCTCTGATGAAAGGAGATGGAGATAAGATTCTTATGATTGATAATGAGTAATTGTTATCATGACTAATTGCAACTGTCACAACTATTAAGTAGAAGTTTTGTAACAAAAAGAGGAGAGTAGTTCATCTTGCAGTCCAGGAACAGGGAACCATAGGGTCATAAAGGGAAAAGAGCATGAGCAGAATGTGGGACCCTATTTAGAAGAGCTGTGACACCAGAGATGGAGACAGAGATGAGGACATGGAGAGAGAGAGCAGCTGGACTCTAGACTCTGAAAGAGAAAGGCTGTGTGCTAGTGGCCAGGAAGCAGGTGTGCAGAAAGTGCCTTTTGGTTACTTAAATGATTATATGTTATTGAGTATTTTTATGTACACCCCCTCAAAGCAAGCAAACAAACAAAAACAGAGGGAATAGGAGCCAATACTGTTGAATGATGATGCACAGAGGAGATTGTGATCATTGCAATGAAACAACAAGTGTAAAACCAATGTTCTCCATGTAAACTATTACTCAATTTACAATAAAAACTTAAAAACAAACAAGCAAACAAAAACTCAGCTAAACCCTACCACTCGACAAAAGGTGCCCCCCCCCCACAGACAAATGATAGATCCTGCTTTTTGCTGACTGAAGCTGTGATGAGGGCAGATTTTTGGGTACTCCTGCTGGGAATCTTTTAAAAATTCCTGTCCATGGCTTACTTAACTTTTCCTGATTTAAGTTGTGAGTTGGATAGAATGATTTCAGGTAGCCCTTAGAATGACTGCAGGCCTATTGTGTTGAGTAGGATACACAGGAAAGTGGACGCTACTCTGCTTTTTCCATCAGGCCCTGAGAAAACTGCAAAATCATGTGGGAATATGATATTGAATGTTGCTTCATTTAAATGAGTAACTAAAATATGTAGTTGATGATACATAAGCTTGGTGATAAAATTAAATGTTACTTTTCTAGTCATATGCAGAATGATGGCAATTTTGTTTCTGGAAGTTTGTGAAAAAAATTAAAGCTCATTTAAAAAAAAAATCAAGTTGACCATGATGATGTGAATGGAGCAAAGCTTTCAGGACCTTCATTTGCTAATGGGGCACAACTCAAAATGACATGAAGCAGCTGCAAACATTCATTAATTATTGGAGCATAGAATGACTGGATGAAAAATTAAAAGTCCTCAGAAATGAAATTAAATGCATGAAAATTGGTTAAAAATAATAATAATAATAAAAAAAGAATGCTGTTGAATCTGGCTGAGGTCCAGGACAGATGGGCACTAGGATCATGAGGAACTATAAGGGCAGAAGGACAAAAGGGGACACTCGGGACAGATGGCAACACCAAGGGTATGGCTAGATCCCTGTCCACAGCACGACAGTGAAAGAGCCTGTGCAGGGGTACCCATAAGGAAAAGCCATAGACAGTATGTCTTTTTTTTTGCCATGGAGAGTCTGAGCCCACCACTTATGTTAGCATCTGTTACTAACGCCCCTTTCTATTCATGCATATTGATTTCAAGAGCTCAAGTATCCAGAAACTATTGTTCTTAGGAGAAAATAACAAAAACTTTGCTATAGCTGGATTCAGACTCACAATGACTCTGTGGAGCAAAGTGGAGCTGCCCCTGGGGTTCTGAGGACCCTGAGTCTTTGTGGAAGCAAGTTGCCACATCTTGCTCCCAAGAAGTTGCTGGTGAATATGGACCTCAGTTTCAGTTGACAACTGTATACTTGGATGCTGAACAACCAGGGCACCCAAGCTGAAAAATTTCCCTAATATATCAGACTACAAAATCTGAAGTAAAACAAAACAAAAAAGTCCAAGTTCAACAAAAATAGTAAAACACCCAAAAGCACAAGAGAAGAAAGACCAATCTGAATAAAAATATGAAGAAGAGGAAATTTCTCTTATAAATGTCAGACTAACTAAAAATATGGATAATATTCGGTTTAAAATGGTAAATATGCTTAAAGAAAGTAATAAGTACACAGAAAACAAAGTGGCAGAGATCAGGAAACAAATGAGGGACTCATAAAGGAAGTGAAAACATACAAATTTGAAAAGAGAGAATTACTGGAACTGAAAAATAAAGTCACTGAAAAATCAGGTGAAACACTCAATAGAATCAATAGAAGATTGAATCAATGAATTAGACGACAACAACTGAACTTATCCATATTAAAAGAAACAAGATAAAATAACAAAGTCAAGCACATAAACCCAAAAGGAAGGGTCAGATCCAATGACGAAATCTCACATTAAAATGATTGAAACCTGAGAGCACTATAATAACAATAATGCCATAGAAACAATTTTCCAAGAGATAATCAGACAGATTTTCCCTTATCTTAGCAAAGAATCAAGCCTGCTGATACAAGAAACTGCAAGAACACCAATTAGAGGAGACAAAAATCAAGTTGTATCCTAATAAAATTCTTGAAAACCTAAGACACAGAACTCTGAAAGTAAAAAGAGAAAAAATAGAATAAAATAAAGCATACCAAGGGGTTTTGTAAGACTGAGTTGTGAATTTCTCCCCAGAGACTCGAGGGCAGAAGACACAGAAATGAAATATCGATTGAAATCAATTGTCCCTCAAGAATTCTTTACTCAGCATATTTGCCATTCAAATATTAGGGGGGAAGTCAAGACAATGCTAAACAAACTGAAGTTCTGAGATTTTGCCACTACTAAACCAACTCTTCAAGACGTTCTCAAGTGAGTATTCCAACTCCATTGAACAAATACTCATATCAATGCATGGGGAAAAATAAACAAAAAATAAAAGAAAGGGAATTCCCAACAGAAATGCAGCAACACAGGCAATCATATGGACCAAGCATATGATATTTTTCAGGAATAAACTCAATAATTAGATCCGGCAGATGATAAATACCACATCAAGTTAAAAAATATATAAATACAAGGTAAACATATCAAATATAAGGTTGTATATTGACGTTAATGGAGACATACCAACAGAAATGGAAACAGGAAAACATATTGGGAATAGATTTACTATGTTAAGGTTGTATTTGAACTGTTGCATTTAAACTGTTGTTTGTATGCTAAACATTGTTGAAATTGTAATTTGTGTGATATATACAATAACAATAAGGAAGCAACTGAAAAAAAAATTGAGAAGAAAATAGGATGAAAGCAAAAATAGCTCATCACAAGGAAGCAGACAAATACAAACAAAAGCAACAAGAAAATCAGAAGAAAAAATCGAAGATACAAATGTAAATAAATAAATAAATAAATAAATAAATGTGAGGTTGTTATTGTTGTTGTTGTTGTGAAGTGCCATAGAGTCGGTTCCGACCCATAGCAACCCTATATAGGGTTTCCGAGGAGCAGTTGGTGAGCTTGAACTGCCAACCATGCAGTTCAAGCGGCTTTGCAATCTGGTGCAGTAACCCCAGCGCCACACCAAATGTGAGGTAGATAGTTCATATTTCAGCAATAACCTTAAATGTAAAATGTATAAACACACCATGAAAATTCAAAGAGGGGAAGAATGGATTAAAATAAAGAAACAAAGTGATCTATCCTTTTGCTGTCTCTGTTGTTGTTGTTGTTGTTATGTGCTGTGGAGTCAATTCTGACTCATAGCAACCCTGTACAGGGTTTCCGGGGCTGTAAATCTTTACAGGAGCAGAAAGCCTCATCTTTCTCCCGCGGACTTAGGTTATAACCTTAGACTTAGGATATAAACAGATTGAAAATAAAAGGATAGATAAATATATTCTATACAACTTTAGGAGTCCTGGTGTGGCACTGTGGGTTAATGTGCCAGACTGCAAAGCCATTTGAACTGCAAGATTGGCGGTTCAAGCTCATCAGCTGCTCCTCAGAAACCACATGCAGGGTCACTATGAGTAGGAACAGAATCGATGGTACATAACAACAACAATATACAACTTTACCCAAAGAGAACAGGGATAGCTATACTGATGTCAGATAAAAGAGACTTTAAATAAAAATCTATAACAAGAGATAAAGATGGATAATATAAAATAATGTATTATAATGTAATGGTAAATCCAGCAAGAAGACATAACATTTATAAGCACATCTGGACCTAATAGCAGTGCACCAAAATACATGAAACAAATACTAATAGGAAAGTAGAAATATACAACTCCATAATGATAGTAGGGCACTTGAACACATTGCTTTCAATCATGCCATAATATCTGGAAGATCACTAAAGGACTTTGAGACCTTAAATAAAACTGTAAGCCAATTCGTCCTAACAGACATGCATAGAGGATGCAACCTAGCATCAGAACCACACCCATTCTTCTCTAACACATACGGATCATTTTCCAGAACAGACTACATGCTAGGACTCAAAACAAATCTAAATAATTTTTCAAAGATTGCATTCATACAAAGCATCTTCTCTTACCTCAACGATATGACATCTGAAATCAGCAACAAAAAAAAATTAAGGAAAAATAAAAAGGGCAACATTTCCCTAAGGTCAAAGTTGAAAAGGGATGGGAAGGTGGATGGAATGGAAATCGGAACCCTAGGGAGGAACCCGGATAGCTGTTGTTGCAGGGATGGGATTGCAGTCATTGAGATGAAACAGAGTGTGTGATTGGTTTATGATCTTGTCTGTAAACCTTTGTTCAGTTCACAATAAAAAGTTAAAATAAAATAAGCACGTATTACTTTCATAATCTACAAATAATGAAGAGGATAAGAAAAATAAATGTAACAACAACAACAAACCAGTAAGCTTACTACAGCGATCCCTATGAGAGAATGGGAAGAGGCTAGGTGGGCCAGAGGAGAAGTCGGAGTGAATAACAGTCACAACGTGGCCTCAACCAACTTCCACTAGGCTGATGCTTCAGAGTTGCCAGGTTTTTCATCAAAGGAATAAGGTCTCTTTACTCCTACATTTAACAGTCATTAAATTCATGCTGCCCCCTGAGAGGGGGTTTCACCTTGGACCAAGACGCCTTCAGCAATACAGTGTCCACTATACTCCTTATTATAGAAATATTTTTAGGCTCCCTGCCTACTCTAGAGACTAGAACTTCTATTGAACTCTTGGTGCTACCAATAAATACGTGCATATAAAGAGTCCTGGTGTGGCTCTGTGGGTTAATGGCGCTGGACGGCACAATCAGTTTGATCTGCAACACTGGCGGTTCAAGCTCACCAGCCACTCCTCGTAAACCCTATACAGGCTTGCTATGGGTTGGAACCAACTCGACAGCACTTAAAGACAACATAAGGATTAAGCCCATTTTGTTTTGTTGTTGTTGTTTTTTAATGTTTTATTGTGAATTATGTAATAGTTTACATGGGAGAACATTAGTTTTACATTCATCCTATTGTAAGTCATTTTGTTGCCATGGTTACAACCCCCTCCATGCATCATCAACCAACCAAAGAGTATACACTACAATCCTGC
>NW_006408525.1:16208693-16214240 GCF_000296735.1 Chrysochloris asiatica
TTCAGTTTTGATTGGAACTCTTCTGAGTTCTAAATAGCAAACAAACAAAACCTTTACATTGAGCTGACAAAACACACACACACACACACAAAAAAAAAAAAAAAAAAACTGTGGAAAAAAATACTTAAAATACCCATCTTGTGAATACCATGCTCACAGGTCTCCCTTGCACTTTAGCATCTCAACACTGGGTACCAGATGAGGGAAGAAGACAAAACCTAATCAAATGACCCAGTTTCAGTGCTGTTTATCCTTCCATGCCTGTCTCCAAGCGTGACAAGGAGGAATGTAAGGGGAAGAAAGCTGGGAAGTAACATCTATTAATCACCTACTGTGTCCAAAGCACTCAACTGTGTGCTTTACATATTTTGTCTCATTAAATTCTCATCACCATGTCAAGTATCTGTCATTACTTTTTCTTAAAGGAAGTAAGCTCACTAGGGCTGTGGAGTTTACAGTTAATGAGTTATAAATAGAACTCAATCTTAAAGTCATTAAATTCTAGTTTGCTTTCTCTTCTAACCACAACATACATTTTCTCTTTAAATGAAACAAATTAAGCATACAATATTGAGAAACATAAAGAAATCTAGTATTTTTCTTTCACTTACAACTGAGGATGTATGTTATTGTTGCTATTAAATGCAGTCAAGTTGGTTCCGACTCATAGTGCCTCTGTGTAGGGTTTCCAAGGAGTAGCTGGTAAATATGAACCACCGACCTTAGGGTTCAAACTGACATTTTGGTCCAGTCTTTATCCTATCCTACAGTGCCACACCAGGAGAATGAGAAGCTAGTTACACCAATTCTTTTCCTTACTTCATCACTGATTTCATGTGAGATTTACAAATATATTTAGTTCACCTACTCCCCAGAGAAGGAGCTCTGGTAGCGTAGTGGTTACGAATTGGACTGCGAACCTCAAGGTCAGCAGTTTGAAACTACCAGCCTCTCTGTGGGAGAAAGATGAGGCTTTCTGCTCCTGTAAAGATTTACAGCCTCGGAAACCCTGTACAGGGTCGCTCTGGGTCAGAACTGACTCCACGGCACATAACCAGCACCACTCCCCAGAGAATAAATCTTGTGATGACAGGGAACTGGTTCACTTCCTTATACTTGTGTTTACAGTACTTAAGATGAAGCTTTCTGTGTCCCTAAAGATTTTACAGGAACTGATTTGACCAACAAAGTCAGGCTAATAGAAACTCAATATAGTTGTTGATTGAATGATAAACTTTCACATTTCTACAACCCTTAAATGGCAACTGATATGCAACATCTTAAGCAAGTCAGTTTATGCTCTTTTTTAAGTGCCATCGAGTCAATTTTGACTCCGAGCAGCTCTGTATAGGGTTTCTAAGGAGCAGATGATAAGTTTGAACCGCCGATCTTGTGGTTCAAGGTGACCTTGTGGTCCAGTGCTTTATCCCACAGTGCCACACCACGTCTCCAGGTCAGTTTATTGCATATGAAAAATGTGGGCTCCATTTACTAGTGGGAACATAGTAAATAACTCAGGTTGCTCTTGTTTTTTAGAAAAGTAACAAAGGTAAATAATCCATCAAGGGCACAGACTTATAATTTAGTTTTTGTTTTGTTTCTTTTACTTTATTTAAAGAACATTCTAAAAAGAAATAAAGGAAAGCCTTTCAGGTTTTCTTGTTTGTTTGTTTTGGTATTTCTCATTTTTTTTCCTTTTCCCTTTATCACTTAAAAAAAAAAAAAAAAAAGATGGTGAAAATAACTTCTGAGAGAATAAAACACCAAAGGTATCAGCACCAGAATCTGAAACTGAAGGGGAAAACCAGGACCAGTTGTGGCAACATTTCCAGAGGTGGCAGACAAGGCGTTGTAGTGAAAGCAAAGACTTCATTTATAGTTAAAGCAGAGTGAACAAAGGGGCCCTTGTGAAGGTGTTGCCTGTGAATTTTTGTTTTAAGCAAGTGGAATAAATAACACACATATCCAAAGAGGAGTGAAAAGATCTTGGAAAAGCTCTTTGATGGCAGAAAGAAAAGGAGTTGTGAAATTATTCTGCCTGGTACTTTGCTGTGCTGAGGTACCTCTGCAGAGTAAGAGTGATTGAATACCAAACTCCACTGCTGAATACTTGGGAGCATATGCAAGGATTTCATACATACTAAATTCATTTGCCTGGAGGCATTGCCATATAATAAAGAAACTTGATAACACTAAGTCTCTACTAGAGAATCATCAGAAAATCTGACCATGTCTCTTTAAAGTAGTAAAAAGTGTACTTTGCTTTTCTTCTAGGAGTCTAATTCCAAGTTAATAACTTGCTAGTACCTATGACATTTCCTCATGTGTGGGTGCTGGGGATGCCGTAGATTAGTACCCCCTTTTCAGCAAGTCTACTTCCAGGACTAAACACAGAGTTTTAGATTTGACCTAAGCAATTGTTATACAATTTTTGTGCTTATCTACTTCTTAAAATAATGTTTAAAAATAACTGTTTGGCCCTTCACACATTTTGAAGTTAACATCTATATTTTTATCTGGAAAAATATAACATGTTTAATTCACCATATAACCCAAAGACAAAAAGCCAGGGTAGGAAAATAGCTCATTGGCTTTGTCTACGTTGTTGTTAAGTGCCTTTGAATCGGTCCCAACTCATAGCGACCTTGTTTAGGATTTCTGAGGTTTTAAATCTTTGCAAGAGCTGAAAACCTCATCTATCTCCTGCAGAGCAGCCTGAACAGCTGACCTTGTAGCATCAGTCCAGTGCTTACCATATGGAGCCTTGCAGTGAATTCCCTAAACTTGCTATTTTTCTGCTGCAGCACAAATGTGCTCAGTATATAGCATTCATCTGGGTCTATTGCATTACCCCCACAGGACATGAGTGCAAGAGGGATTTGTCAGTAGGAGACAATCTATTCCTTGAGTGCATGGAAGCTGCACATGGCAGAGCATCAGCATTTATAAAACATGGAACTATGTGACAGACTCTAAGGAGACCAACGAAAAGATGGCATGCTCCCTGTTCTGAAGCCCAAAGTCTAAGGGAAAAACAGGGAAGTAAATCAAAATATTAGGTATAGTTCTAAGAAGTAGCTTTTTGGAGAAGCAAAGGCTTTGAGAAGAGAAGGACGATCATGTAGACTTTGAAGTAAAATAAGCCCAAGTTTAAATCCCTGTTCTGTTTTATACCCGCTATCTGGTCTTTGAGGAGCTCTGCTAGCATAGTGGTTATGAATCGGGCTTCTTATCTCAAGGTTGGCAGTTCAAAACTACCCACTGTTCTGTGGGAGAAAGATGAGGCTTTCTGTTCCTGTAAAGATTTACAGCCTCAGAAACCCTGTACAGGGTCACTATGGGTTGGAACTGACTCCATGGCACATCACCACCACCACCAAATGGTCGTCAGCATGTTTCTTTATATGGGTGAGTCTCTAAATCATCAAATGTGAAATGGGAATAATGAAATAGTACATGCTAAGTTTCTGGAATTCACTGTGTCCTTGATGAATGGCAATTACTTAGTACTGTAATAGATGTATATACTATGCCCTATTGGGCAGTGCTTCCCAATTTATTTTATATCATGCAATTCATAGAAAACATTTATCCTTTTTGTAGTCAGCTAAGATAAATTAGGGGAAAAAATCAAGCCTCAAGTTTCCAAATGGAAGGATTCTTTGTGCAAAGTATAGAATGATGGAGAAAACTTTAAAAGAAGATGGAAGGAATACACTGAATCAAGAGGGAGCATAGGATTAAGAGTCAATGGTACTAAAGGAAAAAGTACAATGTGCACTGAAGGCATTGATTGGCAAAGAATGAGGCTCCAAGAACTGATGGAATACAAATTGAAATCTTTCAACAAACTGATACAGCACTGGAGGCACTTACTCATCTATGTCAAGAAACTTGGAAGACAGCTAGCTACCTGGTCATGATTGGAAAAGACACATATTTGTGTCAATTCCAAAGAGAGGTGACCCAATAGAATGCAGAAATCATTGGACAATATTATTAATATAACATTCAAGTAAAATTTTATAAAGATAATCCAAAATTGCTTTCAAGCGTATATTGACAGGGAACTGCCAGAGAGCTGAGCAGGATTCAGATGAGTGCATGGAAAGACGAATACCATCACTGACGTTAGATAGATCTTGCCTGAAAGCAAGACTCTGCAAAGGCTTTTGACTGGGTATCATGACTTGCTATGTGCAACACTGCAGAAAATAAATATTCTGGAACACTTCATTGTACTTATGAGGAACTTGTGCGTGGACCAAGATACAGTCAGCAATTTGAACAGAACGGGGGACCCTGAATGGTGTAAAATCAGGAAATTTGTGCAACAGGGTTGTATTCTTTCACCACACTTATTCAGTTTGTTGAGCAAATAATCCAAGAAGCTGGTTTATATGAAGAACAACGTGGCATCAGGATTAGAGGAAGACTCATTAACCACCTGTGATAGGCAGATGATACAACCTTGCTTGTTGAAAGCAAAGAGGACTTGAAATACTGACTGATGAAGATCAACTACCACAGCCTTCAGTATGGGTTATATCTCAATGTGAAGAAAACAAAAAAATTCACCACTGGCAGAGTACATTACATCATAATAAGTGGAGAAAAGATTGATGTTGTCAAAGACTTCATTCTTGGATCCACTATCAACACTCATGGAAAAAATCAAATGATCTATTACATTAGGAAAATCTGAGTTGATTTTAACTAACAATTCTTACTAAAATGTAGGTGCTTGCAGACTTTGTTTACTAGCTAAGCTAAACTGCTTTATGAAGATTTATGGGAATATTTAAGGCGCTCTGGTAGTGTAGTGGCTTATGGGTTGGGCTGCTCACCTCAAGGTCAGCAGTTTGAACCTACCAGTTGTTCTGCAGGAGAAAGATGAGGCTTTCTGTTCCTGTAAAGATTTACAGCCTTGGACACCCTTCATGGGGTTGCTATGGTGACAGCATACAATCAGCACCACCACCATGGAAATATTGAATCCATTTCTTCTGGTCTCATGGCAAAGGAAGCAGTTTTTCATCTAGTCAACTACTACACATCCACCACATTCTCCTCCTGTTCCTGACTTTCCTTCTTATTCTGTTGTTCCAAGTCAATAGAGACCAAGTGCTGAGCTTTAAATGGCGACTGGCAAGCTTATAAGACCTCAAGCACTACTCAATAAGTTAGGTGGTAAGACAGAAATACGAAACATATTGCTGGGCAAATTAACTGGGGTGTCCCCTGAAACCGTGGCACTAAACCTTTTAACTAAGGAACCAAATCCAATGATTTGTTTGGTTGTACATAAACAATCTCAGCAACTATTTTTTGTCACTGTTGTAAATATATGGATTATACAACTTTTGCCAAGTCAACCTTTTTCAGGTATACAACTTACTGACAGCAATACCTGATTTTTTAGCATTGTGCTGTTTCAGTATCTAGCTGTATGGAACCAGATTGACAGCAGCATAGTGAAAGTTTGCAGAGGAAACTTAGTGGGCAGTGAGTTGAGGTTAATGGTGGAGGGACAGTTTTAAAAAGTAG
>NW_006408525.1:16214840-16222034 GCF_000296735.1 Chrysochloris asiatica
CTGATGGTGGTGGTGGTTAGGTGCCGTGGAGTCGGAACTGACTCATAGAGACCCTGTACAGGGTTTCTGAGGCTGTAAATCTTTACGGGACTAGAAAGCCTCATTTTTCTCCCGTGGAACAGCTGGTAGTTTTGAACAGCTGTCCTTAAGGTTTGCAGCCCGATTCGTAACCACTACGCTACCAGAACTCTTTAAGCTCTTACTAGGCTGTCTAAAATCAACCAGTAGTGGTATAATACAGTAGCTTAAAGGGTAAGTGCTGGGAGGAGAATGCTAGTTTTTTAATACAAGTTCTACCAGTTTACTGGTGGGTTCTTCTTGAACAAGATCATTTCTATAATTCTGTTTTATCATCTGTAAAGCAAAAAGCATTAAAATATACTGTATCAAGTAATTATTGTTAGATACTATGAAGTCATTTTTGCCTTATGTTGTTAGATGCCATCTTGTCAGTTCTGACTCACAGCAACACTCTATATAGCAGAATATTACCTGCATCCTTAATCACAATGGCTGTTACCTTTGAGACCAATGTTGCTGGCACTGTATCATCTTCCTACAGTTCTTCCTCCCTTTCAATGACCTTAGACCTTGACAAGAATAATGTCTTTCTCTAAAGACTGGTCCCTTCTGATAACATGTCCAAAGCACAAGAGACAAGTCTGGCCATCTTCCCTTATAAGGAGCATACTGATTTTGCTTCTTCCAAGACAGATTTGTTGGTTTTCTGGCAGTCCATGGTACTTTCAATATTCTTGGCCAACATCATAATTCAAATGCATCAATTCTTCTACAGTCTTCTTTTATATATTCATCAGCTTTTACATTCCTTTGGGGTGATAAAAAATACCATGACTTAGGTGAGATGCACCTTATTCCTCAAGCTGATATGTTTGCTCTTTAATACTTTAAAGAGGTTTTTTGCAGCAGATTTGCCTAATGCAATATGGCCTTTGATTTCTTAACGGTTGCTTCCATGAGCACTGACTGTGGATCCAAGCAAAATGAAGTCTTTGACAACTTCATTCTTTTCTCCATTTATTATGATGCTACTTCTGGGCCCAGTTACAGACTATTGCTTCCATTACATTGAGATGCAAGCCATACTGAAGGCTGTAGTCTTCGATCTTCCTCAGTAAATATCTCATGTGTTCATCACTGCCGGCAAGCAAGGTTGTGTCATCTGTATATTTGGACTTTGTTAGGAGTCTTCCTCCAATCCTGATGCCACATTCTTCTTCATATAACTCAACTTCTCAGATTATCTGTTTAGCATGCAAATTGAGCGAGTGTGGTAAAAGGATACAACTCTGGCACGTACCTTTCCTGTTTTGTACCATTCATTATTCCCTTGTTCTGTTTTAAAGACTGCCTCTTAGAACATTCACATGTTCCTATGAGCACAAATAAGTGTCCTGGAATACCCATTATTCGCAATGTTTTCCATAGTTTGTCCATATCCACAGAGTCAAAAGTTTTTGAATAGTGTTTCCGAGGAGCTACTGGTAGGTTTGAACTGCCAACCTTACTTATCAAGCCAGCCTTGCAGTCCAGTGCTTTATCCTACAGGGCCACACCCATAGCGACCCTGTACAGGGTTTCTGAGGAGCAGCTGATGAACTTGAAGTGCTGACCTTTCAGTTCAAACCAACATTGCAGTCCAGCACATTAACCCACACTACCATATTAAGACTCCAATAATCCCATGTAAGTATTAGTATATATAATCCTGTCAGCCCAATTATTTATTTGTACTTATTGGGTTGTTCAGAACAACAGCTGAAGAAAATTTAAATTAAGTTTATTGTTTGTTTGTTTTTTAATTTCTATTATTCTAGGTCATATATAGTATTGAACCAACGCCTATATTTGGAATTTGTAAGTGGGCTGATTTTAACTTTCATTCCCTTGTATCTTTATACCTACCAACGAAGGCAGTTTTATTGTTAATTTCTGTTCATTTTGTTCATTGGGTGCATAAGTGTGTAGGTAGGAAGGTAGATTGCTGTTGTTGTTGTTAGATGCTGTCGACTTTATTCCAACTCATAGCAACCCTATGCATAACATTGCCAGTTCCGTGCCTTTCTCATATCTGATGTTACAAATGCACCCCTGGCTGCTGCCACTATGCCAATACAATTCATTGGTGTGTGTGTGTGTGTGTGTGTGTGTGTGTGTGTGTGTGTGGTGGGGGGCCTCTTTTTCACTGACCCTCCACTTAACCAAGCATAATGTCCTTCTCCAGGAACTGGTGTTTTCTGATAATATGAAGTCTCATAATCCTGGCTTCTAAGGAGCTTTCTGACTGTATTTCTTCCAACACAGTCCTGTTTGTTCTTCTGGCAACCCATGATACTTTTGTTACAGCAGTTTTAGATTTGTGGTCAAAGAAACTGAGGCCACTTGGAAAGGTGAAGCAGAATTTCAGATTTTATTAAGCAGCATGGCTCAGAGGAGCTAATTTCTGCAGATTCTGACCCCTCAATGGAGGGCAACATGGGCCTATATGGGGTCAGAGTCAGGGAGGGGCCAGGCTGCATACCTGTTTGAGGGCAGGAGGGAAAACAGGGGAACTGGTCCTCTTTGGTGACCTGATTAACATTCTAGCTTGTCTCCTGGGCAGGGGAGATTGGTCCCATTCAGTAACCTGATTAGCATTTTGGCTTGTGTTTTAGGCAGAGAGGGCAGTGAATGATTTTTACCTTTTCCTGTTCACTTTCAATATTCTCCAACACCATAACTCAAATGCGTCCGTTCTTCTACTGTCTTCTTTATTCATTGTCCAACTTTTGCATGCATATGAGGCTATTGAAAATATCATGACTTGGGTCAAACACATCTCAGTCCTCAAACTGGTATCTTTGTTCTTGAACACTTTAAAGAGGTAGTGTGCAGCAGATTTGCCTAATGCAAATTTGATTTCTTATCTGCTGCTTCTATGAGTTTTGATTGTGGATCCAACAAATTGAACTTATTGATAACTTCAGCCTTTCCTCCATTTATCACGATGTTATGTATTGGTCCAGTCCTGAGGACTTTTGCTTTTTTCACATTGAGGTGTGACCCATACTGAAAGCTGTGGTCTTGGATCTTCATTCAGACTAAGACAGACTAGAAAGAAGGGAAGACTACTTATGAAAGTTTAGCCACTGAAAATCTTATGAACAACAGAAGAATATTGTCAGATAGATAGACAGGAATCATTTTTGAGAAAAAGTCAAATTTTCTTGAAATCCAATCACATTATGATGCTCCTTAATCTTTTTTATTTGAAATATAATTTACATACCACAAAATATGCCCCTTTAAAACGTAAACTTCTGTAGTTTTAAATATATTCACAAACTTGTAATATATTCACAAAAATATACACAATAGCACTCTCTAATTCCAGAATATTTTCCTCACCACCTAAAGAAACACCATACTCATTAGCAGTCACCCTCCCCATCCACTCCTTGCCCAGCCTCTGACAATCCCTAATCTATTACTGCTATGGATTTGCATATTACTGACATTTCATACAAATGGATTCATCCAATATGTGGCCTTTTGTGTCTGGTTTATTTTACTTAGCATAGTGTTTTTAAGATTCATCCATGTTTTAGCACCCCATTAACACTTAAGTGACAAAATTTTAAGGCATCCTTTAGAGCTTAGATGCACTCCCTGTTTTAAAGAAACAGCTAGCAAGCAGACCTGCATTTAATTTAGCCTTCACATTTGACAAGACAAAATAGGACATAGTAAATGGGAATTAAGAAAATAACTGTTCATCTTTCTACACTGACAATTCTAAAAAGTATGAAGATGAGTACTGGAAAAAACAAATGTTATATTATCTACTTAGGTGTGTCCCAAGCAGATTGGTAAATTTAGAGTGTGTGTCTCAGTTTTTTGGGCTCAAAAACCTAACTTTAAATGTTTCCACAAAAATGTGCACAATTTTGAAGCAAAGACATATTAATTGAGATCATGAAAGTCTTCTATACAGCCAGAATGAAAATATATTGATTTTAAATGACAGATAATTGTCAAAAAGGTTAGAAGCATTTTGGTCCATATGACCCACACATTATTTCACTGTAGGATCATTTACCTATAAAACGAACTTAAGATCAGAATGCTGCTAAAAGAGAATCAGAATATAAGGAATTTGATACACGGATTGTTTAATTGTTGTTGTTGTTGTTTAGTTCCATAGAGTCAGTTCTGACTCATAGCGACCCTCCCTACAGGGTTTCCAAGGAGCAGCTGGTGAATTTGAACTGCCGACCTTGTGTGCCAACCGATACCTTTATTCTGTTTCTTCCTTTGAGACAAACTTGTCTCATCTTCAGATGGATACGTTTCAAGCAATTTATAGGATCCATCATATTGAGTACTTCTGTTTTAAAAATATATGTACATAGTTTTACTCTAGTTTACTGCCTGTTGCTTCACAATACAAAATAATCTTAGTTATAAGCGCTCAGGAGATCATGCACCTTTCTATGACTTCTAAATACTGTGTATCACTTATAAAAAACACCTGTCCCAGAGATGACCAGCTCCAGCCTGTAATTTTAAAGCCTTTATTTTTTTTTAATTTTTCTCTCCAATTATAATATCTGTGTGTCTGCAGAAGAGCAGGTGTGTATAAGAGAAATATTGTGGAGAACCTGAAAAAATGTATAGGTGCCAATGTTGTTATATTCAGACCTTCAGATAACTGGGCTAACTCATAGTGACCCTGTTTAAGGTTTCAGAAGAGCAGCTGGTGGATTTGAACTGCCAACCTTGTTTACAGTTCAGTGTTTATCCTAGAGCACCACCTTTAGTTCCATTGACTTCTACTAGCAACTCTCCAACCTCACTTGATTTATAAACTGACCACTAGCAAAGATTAGGTCTCAGTCAAATCTCTAGCTACAGTACCACACCCACTGCATTCCATGTAATAAATGAGTGAATCTGCCATAAACCCTTCTTCATTCCTCTTTTGTATCTTCACACCGTTGATGTTGTTTTTGTTAGGTGCGATTGAGTTAGTTCCAACTCATAATAATCCTATGCACAACAGAACAAAACAATGTCTCTGAGTCTTGTGCCATTTTCACAATCATTGTGCTGCCATGGTGCCTGTCTATTTCACTGTGGACCTTACTCTTTTTTGCTGGCCCTCCACTTTACCTAACATGATGCCCAGTGTTTTATCCTTCAATATTGCAACCTGAGGCCTGACGTTTTTCTTCAGTTGTTTTAGCTGATAAATGCTGAGCATGTTCTTCCCTTTTGACTTTCTAACTCCAGGTCTTTTTCACATTTCATCAGATTACTTTACTTTGTCTTCTTGAACTTCCCTTTGACATTTTTCTATTCAGGTGTTTTACTTTATCCTTTTTCCCTGCCTCTTTAGTTTCTCTACATACAAAAGTGGGTTTCCGAGTCTCTTCTGACATCCTTTTTTTTTTCTTCCTTTCTTTCTTGAGATTCAAATTACCTTTTGCTTTTCTAAGCATGATATTTTTGATGTCATCCCCAAACTCTTCTGGTCTTTAGTCCTTATTGTTGTTATTATGTGCCGTGGAGTAGGTTCCAACTCATAGCGACCCTGTACAGGGTTTCTGAGGCTGTAAATCTTTACAGGAGCAGAAAACCTCATCTTTCTCTCATGGAACATTTGGTAGTTTCGAACCACTGACCATGAAATTAGCAGCCTGATTTGTAACCACTACGTTACCAGAGCTCCTTCTTTAGCGTCTAATATGTCAAATCTGTTCTTGAGATGGTCTCTAAATTCAGGTAGTATATATAGAAGGTCATATACTGGCTTTCATGGACTTGTTTTCATTTTTTTGACCTTCAACCTGAACTTGCATACAAGCAAATGATGCTCTGTGCTATAGTATGCTTCACAGATGTAGTTATTTTATGCCTGTGTATTCCATCTGGTGAGGTACACATGTATACTTGTCACTTATGCTGATGGAAAAAAAAGTATTTACAATGAATAAGTTGCTTTGTTGTTGTTGCTGAATGCCGTCGAGTCAATTCTGACCCATAGCGACCCTGTAAAGGGTTTCCAAGGAGAACCTGGTGAAGAAGTTGCTAGTCATCCAAAATTCTATCATGTGATCTCCAGCATCATTTCTGTCACCAAGGTGACATATTTTCCAGTTGGAAGAGTGATGCAAAAATGAATTTTAGTGTTTTTAGAATTCAAGTACTATTATTTCATATTTTTCACAGTGGCACAAACAAATCACATTATGCTGGTGAATAAAAGGTCTGTAAAGGACTCACGAGCCTGATGCCTGAGATCCAGAGGTAGTGGTGTCGACACAAGCACATAGTTACCTTACGGTGGGACTGAGATAAGAGTTCAAGCTGTCTGCCTCTTTGGTGCCTTTCATTTTATCAAACAAAGTATTCAAAACTATTTTCCTACTAAAATAAGATTCACAATTAAATAGCTAAGTGAAACAAAGTTGGAATAATTAGTGTTAGTCTTTATTAAGGACCGAAAGTTGCCCAAGCAGTTAACCATGAGTTGCTAGTCCCCAAGTTGGCTGTTAGAGCCCATCCAACAGCTCCATTGAAGCAATATCAGGAAATCTACTTCCATAAAGATTGCAGCCAAGAAAACCCTATGGGGCAGGCAGTTTGACTCCTTTATACACGTGTCTCCATGAATGAAGACTGATTCAACAGCAGGTAATAAGAACAACAGAGCTTGTTGTTAGAATACCCAAAGACTCAGTAAAAAAAAGCTACCACACCTCATTGGAAGAGTTAGCAAAGGGGCAGGATATAAGATCAACATACAAAAATCAGTTGGATTCCTCTATACCAAAAACAACAGTGATAAAAAGGACATTAGGAAAGCAATACCATTTATAATAGCCACCCAAAGGATGAAATATCTAGGAATAAATGCAACCAGAGAAACAAAAGGGGAGGAGAATGGAAGAACAAAGCAGATGGGAGAACAATTAGACAGGTTTGCATGGGCTAAGTGCCACAGAGGTAAAGAATGATGTATGCACAAACTTGGAACAACAGAGCTCTGGGATACAGGGATTGAGACATGGTTTGAATGGGGAAAAGTGGGGAAATAATGTTAAGATGCTTGGCTGTCTTTTGAATCTTGGTTTCCCTTGCATGTGTTGTTGTTGTCAGGTGCCATCAAGTCAGAACCAACTCATAGCGACC
>NW_006408525.1:16223573-16249951 GCF_000296735.1 Chrysochloris asiatica
AGTGACATAGCCACAGAGGACTAGAGTGGAGAGTGAAGCATCCAGCTGATAAGAAGAGAGGGCATATGCACAAGAACACCCACACTTGCAGATAATACCCTCTTGACCTGGCTTCAATGACTGGATGATCAGAGCTCAAGTAGAAGAAAGAAGAGAGAAAAAAAAGTAATCTGATACAATTTGTTGAACTTGACCTACACCTATGGATGCAGTAGCTCAAAAGTGGGAACAAATCTTTACAGCGAGGATCATTCCCAACCCCTCCATACACAGAGTAGACAGGGATGGACAACTTGGACATTGGCTGCCCAAAGGGGGGTGGGTACAAAGGCAAGAAGTGACTGGCTTACAAGCTTTCAAGAGGGAACCTAGATCCAGAGGGCGTGGAGGAAGGTAGAATCTCCACTGAGTAGTATCCAATCTGTCTAGGCAGGACTGATGAAATGAAATGCGGAGAGGTCTCTTGTGATACAATAGCGAACAATTGTTATCAGGACTGCTTGTGAGGGTTGGAAATGTAATGGCAGACATTTTGTAGAAAGGAGGGGAGTGATTAACTTTGCAGTCTAGGAGTGGAGGTCCCTGGGACCCTCAGGGGAGAAGAGCAGAGAGTGGGACCCTAAGCAGAGAAGCAGTGACGCCAGAGCTGGAGGCAGAGACGATGACGTGGAGAGATGGAGCAGCTGGGGACTTTAGATCCAGAGAGAGAGACGGGCAGGCTTGCAGGGTGTGCCTTTTGGTTGGTTGATGATGCATGGAGGGGATTGTAACCATGGCAATGAAAGGATATATGATAGGATGAATGTAAAAGCAATTTTCTTCCATATAAACTATTACATAATTCACAATAAAACATCAAAAATAAAGAAATTAATTAAATTAAAAATCAGTCATTAACACCCTATGCAGAATCAACTACACAGCAACTGCTTCATTTCTTGGTTTAGTGTGGTAGGGTTCTTTTCTAAACACAGTGAAAAAAATGGTTTATGTATACCATGTTGTTTAATTCTCATGTTGCTGTTAAGTGCTGTTGAGTTGACTACAACCCATAGTGACCTTGTATAGGGTTTCCAAGGAGCAGCTAGTGAGCTTGAACCACTGATGTTGCATTTCAAACGGCTTTGCAGTCTGGAGCATTAACCCACAGCACCACACCTGGACTACTTAATCCTCACAGCACTACAAAATAGTATTCATATCCCCAATTGTACAGATGAAGAAACTGAGGCTCAGAAAGGCTGAATACATTTCTTAGCTTAATAAATACACATAGCATCCTTTGATTTTAAGTACATATCTGCCTGTAAAATCTTTATCATTATCCACACTGTTATATTTCTATCAGTACTGTGACAACGCACTTGAAAGGTTTATGTGTTCTTGTCTCAACATAAAATTGTTTTCCATTATATTCTGTCCACAGGTATCATAAATAGATGTGATAAACAGGTATCCTACTGTGTTATTATGAAGAGTAGTATTACTTATGATAGTAATTATTACTCATTAGCATTTGATGTAAACAAGCTATGTGCCACTGCACTCCTAATCTAAATGGTGTATCATAAATAACAAACCTCTGAAATTGGAGTAGAGCTTCTGAAGGTGTTCCCAGTAATGAGACATTTAAATTTATAACTCATTTCCAAAGTTATCTCAGCCTTTCTCACGTTTCTTCCCTCCTTTCCTTCCTAATCTAACCTCTTTTTTGAAGCTTTTCTCCATACAAAATGACTGACCTCATTTTCATCTCGCCCCACTCACAAGGCCCATACACAAGTTTCAGGAATAGTGATCTTCATACATGGGAAAGAGTGTCATCAAGAAGGTTGCCATTCTATAACCTGTCATTACCTCTTTCCTAGGTGAAAACTTTGCTGGTTCAGCTGAATTCCTATTCTCCATTAAGGAGTCCTGGTATGGTGCAGTGGGCTAATGCATCAGACTGCAAAGTCATTTGAACTGCAAGGTCAGTGGTTTAAGCTCACCAGCTGCTCCTTGAAAACCCTATACAGGGTCACTATGAGTTAAATCCTATACAGGGTCATTATGGGTTGGAATCGACTTGACAGCACTTAACAACAACATGCAGGAGACCTAGATTCAATTCCAAGTCAATATCCACTCTTGTGCTCAGCTACCTTGTGTCTCTGGGTAGAGATTTGCCTTTGGATATGATACCACACTCTTGGTGTGGTGCTGTAGGATAAGCATTAGACGGCTAACCACAAGGTAGTTGGTTCAAACTCACCTATTATTCCTTGAAAACCCTATACAGGGTTGTTATGAGTCAGAACAGACCTGATGGCACTTAACAAGAGCAACAACAACAACAACATGATAGTGAATAGGTTATAGCAGAGTTTGCAGGTTAAGACCAGCTATGAAGACTAAATGATTTACTTCTGAAAATGAGCAAATGAAAAGTCTATGGTTCACATAATCTGATACACAATGAATCATGGGAAATCATAGAAACAGACAGCATCTGATACTGTATTGCCCGGGGTTGACATAAATCTGGGACACCTTAATGACAGCTAACAACAACGCCAGGTGCAGACTTACCTTGAACTCTGTGGGGTTCAGAATACTACATAATGAAAACCCACATACCTAATGATTTTTAAAGTTATAAATCCAGGCTAACAAGTAAAATGATGTTCTGAATGCCTATGTTAACAATTGCAAACATCTGTTTATCACTGTTCTCGTTAAGTGTCACCAAGTTTCCAACTCTTAGCAACCCTGGCTAAGGTTTCTGAGGAGTGACTGGTGGTTTAAATGACTAATCTTGTGTTCCACTTCATTGTCCTGCAGCGCCACACAAGGGCTCCTGGTTTATCAGTAGAGTATTTAAAAATTAATTTCTGAGCCCCTCTTTTGCATTTTTAATTTTAATAATTATTTTAAATATTAGATTGTTGTTGTTGTTGTTAAGTGCTGTTGAGTCAGTTTCAACCCATAGTGACACTGTAGTAAGCATGAACCTCTGATATTGCTGTCCAAACTGACTTTGCAGTCCAGTGCATTAGCCTATTGTGCAATACCAGGATAATAGACAAACCGATGAAAAATGAAATGGAATTATATTCAAAGTGTACAAAATTCTAAATATTCACTCCTAAGAAGAATTAAAGGCTTCAAAATCTGATATAGGGTTGCTATGAGTCGGAAAAATCTCTCAACATACTGATGTGGCACTGCAGGCACTTGCTTATCTATGTTAAGAAATTTGAAAGACAACTATCTAGTGGACTGACTGGAAGAGATCCATATTTGTGCCCATTCCAAAGAGGTGACCCAATGGAATGTAGAAATCATCGAATACTATTGATAACCCATGCGAGTAAGGTATTATAAAAGGTAATACAAAAATGACTGCAAGCATACATTGACAGAGCTCCCAGAGGTTCAAGTCAGATTCAGAAGAGGACATGGAATGAGGGATATAATTGCGTAAGTCATATGGATCTTGGTTGAAAGCAGAGAATATCAGAAAGATGTTTCCCTGTGCTTTATTGGCTACGCAAAGGCTTTTGATTGTGTGGATCATGACAAATTATGGCCAACATTGAGAAGTATAAGTATTCCAGTACACTTAATTGTGCTGGAACCTGTACATAGACAAAGAGGCAGTTGTTTGAATAGAACAAAGGAACACTGAATGGTTTAAAGACCTTTTTAAAGGGTTGAAGAGCAAAGATGTCAGCTTGAGGACTAAGGTGCGTCTGACCCAAGCCATGATATTTTCAATAACCTCATATGCATGCAAAAGCTGGACAGTGAATAAGGAAGATCGTAGAAGAATGATGCCTTTAAGTTATGGTGTTGGAGGAGAATATTGAAAGTGCCATGGGCTGCCAAAAGAACCAATAGATCTGTTTTGGAAGAAATGCAACCAGAGTGCTCCTTAGAGACCAAGATGGCCAAACTTCGTCTCTCATGCTTTGGACATATTGTCAGGAGGGAACAGTCGCTGGAGAAGGGTATCATGTTTGGTAAGGTGGAGGGTCAGAGAAAAAGAGGAAGACCCCCAATGAAATGGACTGGCCAGGTGGCAGCATCAATGGACTCAAGTGTGGCAACAGTAGTGAGGTTGGCCCAGGATCAGACATTGTTTTGTTCTGCTGTGCATAAGGTCACTATGAGTTGGTGCCGACTTGATGGCACCTAACAATAACAACAATTATGATGTTGGCAAAGAATATTGAAACTACCATGAACTGTCAGAAGAACAAATAAGGCTTTTTTGGAAGAGGTAGCCAGAATGCTCCTTAGACACCAGGATGTCAAGACTTTTGCTCTTTATACTTTATACATGTTGCTAGGAGTGACCAGTCCTTGGAGAACAACATGCCTGGTAAAGTGGAGGATCAGCAAAACAGAGGAAGTGTCTCAACAAAGTAGTGACACAGTGGTAGCAACAAAAATCTGAAATATAACAACAATTGTGAGTATAGCACAGGGTTGGACAGTGTTTCCTTCTGGTGTGCACAGGGGCATTATGGGTTGGAACAGATTAGGCCACACCTAACAAGAACAACATGATCACATCTGCTATAAAGGCGGGAGAATGGATTTTAGGAGATGCATTGCAATAAAATAGGATGGTAACTTAGACTAAGGGCTCACAGTTGTCAGGAAGAAAAGAAGCCAGTAAAAATATATTCTAGAAGTAAATGTGACAATTTGGTGATGATCTAAGCAATTCTTTCCCAAAGTTTCTACAGAAGTTTGCTTTGGGACACCTTACTATGGGCACAGAGAGATTTCAAAAGTTTTTGGGAAAATTCCAGTATCTTTTAAATCCATTTTTCCGAAACTTTTTGAAAATCCCCTATCTATAATATAAATAAAAAGTGTATCAAGCAGATCTGAGGCTGGTGATGAATAAAGGCAAAATAATAATAATAATAATAATACATATGAAGCATAATGAAGACAAAAATATAAATGATTCTAACAACAAATCAAGAAAAGACATTGGGAAGTATTTGCATTTCAACAGAGCTTTGAGGGATGTAGAATTTTGTATTGGCAGAACAAGAAAGACACCTTCTCCTCTTTGAGAAAGCCACACTGTTGGCCATATTGCTTACTCCCTTCTTTGTTTATAAGTTACCTTGCTATGTATACTCCTCTAAACCTGCTGCTACCTTGACCGCCACTGACTACATCCAGGAACTCAAAGGCTTGTCGGTGATGGCTTCCTTCTAGGATCTGACTTTACAGCAACTCCATTTGTGCCAAAGCAGAACTTTGACCCATAGGCTTTTCATGGCTGTAACATTTCTGAAGCTGATTCCCTCTCCTTTCTTCTTAGGTGCCTATTGTTGCTGTTAAGTGCCATCGAGTTGGTTCTGACTCCTAGCAACCCAGTTTAGAATTTCCAAAGAGCGGCTGCTGAGCTTGAACTGCCAAGTTTCTGGTTCAAACCAACTAAGTGCCTCTGTTGTTGTTAAGGACCATGGAGTCCATTCTGACTCATAGTGACCCTGTACATGGTTTCCGAGGTGAGTTAAAACCACAAACCATTTAATTGATACTTAATCACTGGTGCTACCAAGGACTCCATGTTGTTGTTGTTGTTAAGTGCCATTGAGTCGATTCCGACCCATAGTGACCCGGTATAAGGTTTCCAAGGAGCAGCTGGTAAGCTTGAACCACCAACGTTGCAGTTCAAACGGCTTTGCAGTCTGGCGCATTAACCCACAGCACCACACCAGGACTCCATAGGGTATGACTATATTGTTATTGTTGTTAAGTGCCCTCAAGTTGCTTCTGACTCATAACTATCCTGTATATGGTTTCCGAGGAGCGGCTGGTGGGTTTAAACCAACAACCTTGTGGTTAACAGTCTAGTGCTTATCCTACAGTGATGCACCATATAATTGCTCCATTTTTGCATGATAATTGGTCTAATCAAACCAAATAATTCAATTAATCTCTAATAGCCTCAACATAGAGTTGTTGTTAAGTGCAGTTTAGTGAGTTTGACTCATAGCAATCTGACTAGGGCTTCTGAGGCTTTAAATCTTCATAGCCATGAAAAATAGTTGAGTCATTTTAACCGTGCAACACTGGATGATGTTATGAGAGATTATTATATAATCAGGACTCTAAAATTAGTCTGGATCCTGGAAAATGTGCCCGTTGTCCATGAGCACTAGCTAATGATGCTTCAAAATGTCCCCACCTTCTTTGCTTTCCTGACCTGTGCACATCTCTATTCCTTATAACAAAGTGATAAAATTGATTGTGAATACACAGTTGAAATGTCGTTTGCTAAATTTAATCATCTCACTTGTTTCCCAGAAAATGAAAAATATTTAAGACTTTGAAAATAATATTGATTTCACTATTTTATTAAGAATGAATGCTTTAATATTTTTAAATTACAAAACTTCGTATGTAAATGAATCTTAATATCAGCATTATCATAAAATTTCAGAAATGGCTAGTAAATATTAAAAAAAAACTAAAATTTAATTTTTTCTTTAAGTCACTTGGTATACTGAGGTTTAATAGCTTAAATGAAGATAGAAGAAATCGGTAACCTCTGACCTGTTCTGTACTTGTTGTTAAGTGCCATCGAGTCGGTTCCGACCCATAGTGACCCTGAACAGGGTTTCCGAGGCTGTAAATCTTTACGGGAGCAGAAAGCCTCATCTTTCTCCTGCAGAGCAGCTGGTAGTTTTGAACTGCTGACCTTGCGGTTCACAGCCCGATTCGTAATCACTACGCTACTAGAGCTCCTACTTGGATGTTATATATTTCAGTGAGACTATCTACCATTTCAAATGCTAATTCAAAAATCCTATTAGTTATTTTCAAACTTTCAGTTGCTAACCTCAAGGTCATCAGTTCAAACTTACCATCTGCTCCTCAGGAGAAAGATGAGGCTGTCTGCTCTTGTAAAGATATACAGTCTCAGAAACTCTAATGAGCACACACACACACACACACACACACACACACACACTGTTACTATGGTTTCATGCTGTGCCTATATTAAATTAATGTACTAGAACCTGGGTTTAACCAGCTAAGTCTTTATCATTCCTTGGCAATCCATTTTGTTGTTGTTATCATTGTTAATTGCCATGCAGTTCATTCTAACACCTGGTGTCTTCCTGTGTACAGAGTACAAACTGCCTGCTAGGGTTTTGAAAGCCGTCGCGTTTGGAAGCAGCTCATCAGACCAGTATTCTGAGGCACATCTGGGTGGCTTTGAAACTCCAACATTGCTGTTTTGAGGAGTTGTTTACCTAGTTGTTGATTGCTTAGAATTTTGTACCACCAAGGACTCCATTTTATTGTTGTTGTCAAGTGCCGTCGAGTGGGTTCCGACCCATAGCGACCCTGTACAGGGTTTCCGAGGAGTGACTGGTGAGCTTGAATCACCGACCTTACAGTTCAAATGGCTTTGCAATTTGGCGCATTATCCCACAGCGCCACACCAGAACTAGCATAGTGGTTACGAATCAGGCTGCAACCACAAGGTCAGAAGTTCGAAACTACCAGCTGTTCCGCGGGAGAAACATGAGGCTTTCTGCTCCCATAAAGATTTACAGCCTCGGAAACCCTATACAGGGTCGCTATGAGTCGGAACCGACTCCACGGCACATGACCACCACCACCTGGCCATTTTATTGTTGTTGTTGTTGTTAGGTGCTGTCGAGTCGGTTCCGACCCATAGCGACCCTGTATAGAGTTTGCGAGGAGCAGCTGGTGAGCTCGAACTGCCAACCTTTCAGTTCAAACTGCTTTGCAGTCTGGTTCATTAACCAACAGCGCCACACCAGGACTCTGGCCATTTTATTTGTAGGTTTTAATTATAAATTTGCGTTTTATTTATTTGCATTTTCCTCTCCTTATAGAAAAAAATGTATACAATTTCTGATACCAAATTTTAGATCTTTGAAAGTTTCAAAAATATAAGGGGATGTTTTTATGTATTATTTATATTTGTTCATGAGTTTTAAAATATTTTTATGTATTAAATGAATCCATATACATAGTCTAAAAATTCAAACCACAAATATAAATTTTTTATAAAAGAACTCCTGGTCCATTCATCGAATTCCCTAATCTCTACCCTCTTCTCAGCTATCTCTCTTTTAGTTGGTGTTTTTGCTGTGTATATCTACATTTTGTAAATAATATACCCACATTATTATTTGATATTTTTCTATTATAGACAGCATATTGCATCATTCATGCATGGAAGGATGATTTTAGCACTCATATATCAACCTTCTCCAGTCACACCCATACACAAACGCTTCCTTTGTCCCATGATGCGAATATATTTCTATGACAGTGTGTGATCTAGTCAATTATCAATTTAGTAACAAGGTATCATACATAGGACACTAAGATTACATACTTCTTCCTATAAAACTTTTAACTTTCCCTGCAGTTAATACTGTGTTTTTATTGATCAATTTTCTGTGTAACTATCATGATTTTGTCTCTTAAATTTTTGCCCAAATTCTAAAACTCACCTTAACGTAATCAAGTACATAAGCTATCCTATCTAAGTGATTGCTTTCCCCTAGAGATATCATTACTGGAGACTTTCATCATTTTTCTTCAACCTGGAGTTGTTGGTGCCTATTCAGCTCTTGTGTGGTGTTGTAAAGTAAGCACTGGACTGTTAGCTGAAAGGTTAGCTGTTCAAACCCACATGCAGCTCCTTGGAAACCCTATACAAAGTTGCTATGAGTTGGAACTAACTTGATGGCACTTAACAACAACAATCATATTTAGTTCTTATGCTGAAACCTAATTTCATCTTATTTCTGGAAACTGTCTTCATCTTTCTTTTATATAAAACATCAACGTTGATCTTTACCTCACACCTTATAAAAGTTAACTTAAAATTGACCTTAAACTTACAAGTATATGCATAAAACTTAGGGAAGACAACATAGAGAGTGTAATAGTGAAATTGGATTGGCAAAGTCTTCTTAAATAGAACACTAGGATACAGATAATGAATGAAAAAATAGGTAAATTAAAATTCATCAAAATATGTAACATTTGCTCTTTAAAAGATACAGTTAAGAAAATTAAAAGATAAACTGCAGAGTTGGAGAAATTAGTTGCAAAGTATATGAAGGGGCTTCAAAAACTTCTTGGAAAACACACAAACCATAGAAGACAAAATACATGATATCTAAAATATCTAAAAACTAGATATTCATGATGTGCATCAAAAGATCTAAAAAAAAAGAACCCACAAATGGAAGAAAAATTTTGGCAATGATATTTCCTGTCTGTAATGCATAGAATGCATTAATGCATAATAATAGGACAAAAAAAATCCAATTAAAAGATGGGCAGAGGGCATGAACAGACACTTCACCAAACAAGACATTCAGGCAGCCAAGAAACACGAAGAAATGCTCAAGACCATTAGCCAGTTGTGGTGGTGGTTTTCCATGGAGCATGTTCTGACTCATAGTGACCCTGCGTGGGGTTTCTGAAGGTGTAAATCTTTATGGGAGCAGAAAGTCTCATCTTATTCGGAATGGCTGGTAGGTTCGAGCTGCTGATCTTGAGGTTAGCAGCCTGACTCTAACCACTATCGAATCCATTCCAACCCATAGCGTCTCTGTACAGGGTTTCCAAGGAGCAGCTGTTGAGCTTGAACCACCGACCTTAGAGAGATGCAAATCAAAACAACAATGAGATATCACCCGACTCCAGCATTAATAGCAAAGCTTAAAAATAAAATAGAAAATAACCAATGCTGGAAAGGATATGGACAGTATGGTACCCTCCTACACTGCTGATGAAATTGTAAAATGGTGAAAGCATTGTAGAAAAGTGTAAGGCACTGTCTCAGAAGGTTGGAAATAGAAATGCCTTCTTACTCAGCAATCCCTCTACTTGATGTATATCCTCAAGAGACAAAGGCCATGACATGAATGGATATATGCATAGCCATACTCATGGCAGCATTATTCACAATGGCAAAAAGATGGAGACTGCCTAGATACTGTCAGCAGAGGACTGGTGGAACCAACTTTGGTTCATATACATAATGGATTATTATGCAACACTGAAGAATAATGATGATTCTGCAAAACACGGCATTGCATAGAGGAACTTGGAGGACATCATGCTGAGTGAAACTAATTGATCACAGAGCGACAGATATTGTATACGACCACTACTGTATAAAGTCAAGAAAAGGTCTTCATTTTATAACAAACAGTCTTTGATGGTTACCAGGGGTGAGAGGGAAAGGAGAATTACTCTCTGAGTTGACTGTAAACATGTGCTAACTTAGCTGACAGGGAAGGCAGCTGAAAAGAAAAGAAAGAGAAGAAAAAAAGAGAAAATTTCTTTATTTTCTTCATATTATGGAAGAGAAACAGTGTATATTTATTTTTCATTAAGACAAACCAGTGGAAACTTTTCTGGAAATGAAAAAAGGGAAAGGAAGGAAGGGAATCAAAAAGAAAGGAGAAAGAGAGAAGAAAAAAAAAGATTTGGAAATGGGTAGTGGTGATGGCTGTACAACATGTGGAGAGTGGTTGGATTGGACACGTAAACATGTTAGAAATGACAAATGTTTTGTTGTATATATATTGCTACCATTTTTTAAAAAGTAATGCAACCATAGAACATATAGAGACTATATCTAGAACTCTTACAACGAAATGATCAAAAATGGAAGGACACAAAATATTTGATTAGATATTTCACCAAATAGATATACAATTGACAAAATGAATATTGTTTAACATCATTCGTCATTCAAACCTAAAACCAAAATCCATTGCCACCCAGTCAATTTTGATTCCAAGTGACCCTCTAGGACACAGTAGAACTGCCCTATGGGTTTCCCAGGTTGTAAACGTTTACAGAGGAGCTCTGGTAATGTAGTGGTTACAAATGAGGCTGTGAACCTCAGGGTCAGCAGTTTGAAACTACCAGCTGTTCTGCGGGGGAAAGATGAGGCTTTCTGCTCCCGTAAAGATTTACAGCCTCGGAAAGCCTGTACAGGGTCGCTATGAGTCTGAACCGACTCCACGGCACATAACAACAACAACAACTGCCACATCTTTCTCCTGTAGAGCAGCTGCTGGGCTCAAACAGAGGACGTTTTAGTTATTCGCCAAGCACATAACGACTTTACTACTAGAACTTTTCATTAGTTTTTTTTTGTTGCTATGTGCCATCAAATTGGTTCTGACTCTCAGCAAGCCTGTATAGGGTTTCAGAGGCTATAGTTCTTTCTAGGAGCAGAAACCTTCATCCAAGCCTCATCTTTCTCCTGTGGAACAATTGGTGGGCTCTGATCACCCACCTTGTGATTAGCAGTCCAATGCTTATCTTACAGAATCATTGTTGTTATTGTTAAGTGCTCTGTAGTACGTTCTGACGCATAGAAACCTTGTATAAGGTTTCCAAGGAGTGGTAGGTACATTCAAACCAAGCTTGTGGTCCATTGCTTATCCTACAGTGCCACACCAGGACTGCACAGAATCATTGTTGTTGTTGTTAAGTGTCATCAAGTCGGTTCTGACCCATAGCAACCCTACATTGGACTTCTGAGGAGTGGGGGTTGAGCTTGAACTGTCAACATTGCAGTTCAAACCATTTTTCCAGTCCAGCACATGAACCCACAGTGCCATACCAGGACTCCACAGAGGCATTGTTGTTGTTGTTAAGTGCCATCAAGTCGATTCCAACCCATATAGACTCTGTATAGGGTTTCTGAGGAGCAGCTGGTGATCTTGAACAGCCGACCTTGCAATTCAAATGGCTTTGCAGTCTGGCGCATTGACCCACAGTTCCACTGTTGTTGTTATGTGCCGTGGAGTCAGTTCCAACTCATAGCGACCCTGTACAGGGTTTCCTAGGCTGTAAATCTTTATTGGAGCAGAAAGCCTCATGTTTCTCCCACAGAACAGCTGGTAGTTTCGAACTGCTGACCTTGCGGTTCGCAGCCCGATTCGTAACCACTACAGTACCAGAGCTCCTTAGAGGAATGCAAATTAAACTCACAAGATAATATTACCATGCCAGATATCAATTTATTACTTGTCAGTTTTAAATTCTCCCTTCAATATATATTTTGTGATATGAATTGGATTTCTTAAGCATCTCTCCCTTTTGCTTAATGTAAATATAATTCTTAATTATTTTTTAGTAGAAGGCTCTGGAGGTAGATAGGAAGAGGAATAGGGCTTCTCTGGATAGTTCTGGTTGCTGCACAATTGGTCAGTGGTGTGTGGATGGACATCTTGTAGTGCTCTGTTTCTGGCCTGTACCCAAAATTTGCAGTTCCTGAACAGACTAGAAAAGTGTATCAAAATCAGTACCTCACATCAGGCAGACTCAGATAAATACAGTGAACCTTCATGAAACTGCCATGTTCTTCCAGGTCTCACAGGTTTATCTGCCTTTGTCAGGAGTGCAGCGTCACCAAGTTTCTATTGCTCGTTTTAGTGAAAATACTTTTGTTTTCCTTCTATGTTAGTTTTCTGCTATATACAGCTATGGCTTTCCCAAGGTGTTTCTTAAAGGTGGCCAGGACCATTTAAAGATCTTTGGCTAAATGAGACAGTTCAAGCAGCTTACTCAAAATCCTGAAGCTCATATGTGGTAGAAATGGGATTTAATCCTTGATCGACTAGACTCTGAAATCGGTCAACACTGCTTTGTTGGTCCTCTGCCATCCTTACAATCTTTGCTGTGTTTGTCCTAATTGTTGCATCCTATGTGTCAATCTATCTCATATGGGATCATCCCCCTTTCTTTTACTTTTCACCTAAGACAGAAGAGATGATTTATTGTACATGTTACATGCATCCACAATAGCACAGTACTAGTCCAGAATGTCATAAGTCCAAGACAAAGGATCAAAACAAAGTGAATTGGTACAGCAAGTTGGGTCCCAGGTGTTCATATAGCATCCATCAAATGGCGATGGAAGTTATAGATCCACTAAGCCACAAGTTCTAGATAGTAGCACGTAGTCCACTTGCATCCATGTCACGGCCTCCGGCATTCTATATTCCTGCTGCTATGGCTTCCGTGGGTGCACACACTAGCCTTTACTTGGACCTGGGCCTCATCTTTCTTCTTTTGCGCTTCAGTCTGCGCATCTGCTTCTACCTCCACTTGGCTGTCATGGCTTGGAGGCTTCTAACAAGATAGTGTTAAGGCCTAGAGACAGAGCTTCCCCTTTTTATGGATCCTCTGGTTTACCAGGCATGATGTCTTGCTTCAGAGATTAGCCCCTCCTGATAACATGTACAAAGTACTGAAACCAAGTCTTTCCATCCTTGCTTGCTAAGAGTACTCTGGCTGTATGAAGGTAAGTAAAAAAATCTTACTCATAGGGTTCCATTTCATGCATGAGCATATTCCAATAGAAAGTGTTTAACAATATCTCTGCAGTCAGTAGATGACAGCAGACACGTTCTCTCAGAAATATACTTGACTTGGTGTCATTAGGGTGTCTTCCAAAAAAGAATCCAATAAAAAAGTGGCTTCCAAGGGGATCTGCTGGGTCAGTCAAGTTAGCTCGGAAGGTTATAGCATGACATGGTTAAACCTGGAGGACAGTATATTGAGTGAAATTAGTCAATCACAAAATGACAAATACTGTATAAAATCACTACTGTAAAAAATCAGGAAAAGGTCTTCACACGAAAAGAAAACTTTTTCGAAGGCTACCATGGTTGGGAGGGAAGGGGGACTAATTTATTGGCTGGCAGTGGTGCTGTGCCATGTAATTGGTTACGACTCATAATAGGATTTCTGAGGCTGTAAATCTTTACAGGAACAGAAAGCCTCCTCTTTCTTCCACAGAACCACTGGTAGTTCAGACTGCTGACTGTGAGATTAGCAGTAGAGCACATAACCACTAGACGACCAGAGCGCCTTACTTTACTGGCTAGAGGGTTGTTAAGTGCTATTGAGTTGGTTCTGACTCGTACCTCTCCTGTATAGGGTTTCCAAGCCTATAAATCTTTATAGGGGCATAAAGCCTCATCTTTCTCCCATGGTGCAGCTGGTGGGTTTGAACCATGGCCCTTGGGGCTCAAAGTGCAGTGCATATTCTCTAGAGCCACCATGCTGGAGGTTGTTGGTTGTGTGTCATCCAGTCAGTTCCAACTTATAGTGACCCAATATAAGGTTTCAGAGACTGTCAATGTTTTTGAGAGCAGAAAGCCTCTCCTTTCTTCTGTGGAATTACTGGTAGATTAAAATCACTGATCTTTGTTAGCAGTCCAGCTTGTAATCCACTACACTACCACCTGTGTTCATTTGGGTGATGATGAAGACAATATACTTCACGAGGAAGTAGGCAGAAGAAGACACAAGGAGCGCAAGAGTTAAAGAGAACAGAGGTGGTTACTGTCATATACACAATCCTACACCAACAGTCATCTACATGGTCGATGCATGGTTAGTATACAGGCTGAGTGGCTGTGGGAGAGAGAATGAGGGTATATCCACAAACATATACAGGTTCGACAGAGGGTATTTGTACAAGGGTACTTAGCTTTCCAGCAAACATATCCACGAATGTCAAACCTGTATATATTTGTGAGAAAGAAGGAGGAATGTAAACAAGAAGTACAGTGAAGAAGTGGGATACATGAGGTTATATTGAGAAGATTGCAATCATTGAGATGAAATGAAGTGTATAATTTGTGGACTGTAAAACTGATGATCTGCTCTGTAAACCTTCACTCAATTCACAATAAAGAGAAAAAAGGTTATGGCATCTGTATTTTGGAGTTTTCAAAGAGGTGGTTGTTGTTGTGTTTTTTTTTTATTGTTTTGGTTAGCAAATGACTTTTTTTTTTTTTTTAATTGTTTTAGTGTGAATTATGTGATTGTTTACATGGGAGAACATTAGCTTTACAAGCATTCTATTGTATATACCGTTTCATTGCCATGGTTGCAATCCCCTCCATGCATCATCAACCAACCAAAGGGTATACCCTGCAAGCCTGCCCCCTCCCCCCTCAGCTGTTCCATCTCTCCATGTCATCATCTCTGCCTCCATCTCAGGCATCACTGCTTCTCTGGGTAGGATTGGGCTCTCTGCTCTTCTCCCTTAATGGTCCCAGGGACCTTCACTCCTAGACTGAGAAGTCAACCACTCCCCTTCCTTTGTTACAAAATGTCTACCTTTACATTTCCAACCCTCACAATCAGCCCTGATAACAATTATAAACTATTGTATCACAAAAGACCTATCCGCATCTCCTTTCATCAGCCCCGACTAGACAGATTGGGTACTACTCAGTGGAGAGTCTATCTTCCTACACGCCTTCTGGATCTAGGCTCCCTCTTAAAAGCTTGTAAGCCAGTCACTTCTTGCCTTTGTAGCCCCCACTCTCCCATTTTGGGTAGCCAATGTCCATGTTGCCCATCCCTGTCTACCCTGTGTACTGAGGGGGTGGGAATGATCCTCGCTGTAAAGATGTGTTCCCACTTTTGAGCTACTGCATCCATAGATGTAGGTCAAGTTCATCAAATTGTATCAGAGTACTCTTTTTTTCTTCTTCTAGTTGAGCTCTTATCATCCTGTCATTGAAGCTAGGTCAAGTGGGTATTATCTGCAAATGTGGGTGTTCTTGTGCATATGCCCTCTCTTCTTATCAGCTAGACACTTCACTCTTCATTCTAGTCCTCTGTGGCTATGTCACTGACAGGTCTTGCCACACTGTTGGCCAACCAGCTCTCCACCTTGGTTCACAGGAGTCTGTTGAACGTTGTAGGGCTTAGCTCACAGCTTCATTGCTATTTTTTTCCTCACTTCCCCTTATCGGTGACGAACGTGGTCACCAGTCAGAGCGTGTATACCCATTGAGTGTTAGTCTTGGAAGGTGTTTTGCTCTAAGAGGACCCGACCACTTGGCTTGATGTCTTCTGGGTGAGCAACTTGCTTGTTCTTGTAGTAATCAGTTGGACTGCTGTCATTGTTTTGTATTTTTCCTGTCTGTCTTTCTTTCAAGAAGTATCTTTTGTTCTTCTAGCCACTTCCAGGCTGGTCTGCTTGTCCTTTCAAGTGGAAATTTCCCACCTCAGAAGATTTTGAATGGGGTTCAGGATTCCAACTATGGTCTTATGTAATGCAGAGGCTCCGCAGTGAAGCCTCCTTCACTGGGAACATTGTAGTCCCATTTTAGAATTCCAATCAGTTATAGGCAGAAGACAGACTTAAAAGCTTTCTACAGTGATATTTCTGGCTATCCCTTTCTCTCCCCCTCAAGTGTCTATTTTATAATGGTATGCCAGGAAAACCAAGATTCAAACGATAGCCAATCATCTTAACATTATTTCCTCCCTTTTTCCCATTTCAACCATGTCTCAATCCCTGTATCCCAGAGCCCTGTTGTTCCAAGGTTGTACATATATCATTATTTACCTGTGTCCCACTTAGCCCATGCAAACCTGCCTAATTGTTTTGCCATCTGCTTTATTCTTCCATTCTCCTCCTCCTTTTTGTGTATTGCCCCTCTCCCTAGCACCCAAACTATCCTGTGTCTATTCCCTACCCTGTGCTCCACTTTCCCCTCCCTCCCCTTACCTCACCCCCAACATTCCAGTAACTAGCAAAGAATCCCTCCACCCCTTTAGTATGGGTTCTTTTTCTTTTTCTTAGTCTTTTTCTCCTTTTGTGACTGACTAATTTCACTCAACATAATGTCCTCAAGGTTCATCCATGTTATGCGGTGGCTTGCAGCTTCCTTGTTATTCTTCAAGGTAGCATAACATTCCATGGTGTGTATGTACCACAGTTTGTTTATCCATGCTTCAGTTGATGGGCATTTAGGCTGTCTCCACCTTTTTGCTATTGTAAATAGTGCTGCTATGAACACTGGTGTTCTCAAAGAAATAATCTTGATAGATATCCTCAAACACAACAAGATCACAGGGATTTATTATGGAAAAATTTTTAAGAAAATTGAAAGTTGTACTGAAAATTTTTTTCCTGATCACGTCAATACACTTGCTCATTTTTTCAGGTGGTATTGGCTATTCAACAAGAATTTCATTGGGTGACCTTTCCTTGTCCATTCTACAACCCTGATCTTGACCCAGAAAACTCTTTTTTTTCCTCCAAAGCTCTAAGAACATTTAAAAGGAATATGATTTGAATTAAAGAGCAAAGAGGTCACTTGGAAGACTATAAAGTCTGCCTGACCCAAGGTATGGTATTTTCAATCATCTCATATGTCTGTGAAAGCTGGACAATGAATAAGGACATTAAGAGGAGAATTGATACATTTCAGTCATATTGACAAAGCATATTGAAAGTGCCATGGACTGATTCCTAGAAGAATAAACAAATCTTTGAAGAAGTAAGGTCAGAATGCCCCTTGGAAGTGCGGATGGGGAGACTTTGTCCTGCATACTTTGGACATGTTGTCAGGAAGGAAAGGATCATCATGGTTGGCAAAACAGAAGGGCAGAAAAAGAGAGGAAGTCTCTCATCAAGATGAATTCACACGGTGACTGCAACAGTTGGCTCACAAACAACAACAGTTGTGAGGATAACATTTTACTCTGTTGTGCATAGGGTAGCAATGAGTCAGAAATGACTCAAGAGCATCTAGCAACAAACCATTTTCTAGCTTTCACATGCTTTGACAGTTTCAATAAGAAAACCACTTTTACCCATTCTGAAAATAGGGATGCAAATTTGTCCGCTTCTCTTGGTTTAATAATACCCCAGTTTCATATAAACTGTCAAGAGAATCAGGCTAATAATGACTTAGAAAAGATAATCTACATCACTGATGGCTGCTTGTTCTTGTTGTTAAGTGTCGTCAAGTCGATTCCGACCCATAATGACCCTGTATAGGGTTTTGGAGGAGCAGCTGGTGAGCTGGAAGCACCAACCTTGCAGTCCAAAGGACTTTGCAGTCTGACGCATTAGCCCACAGCGCCACACCAGGACTCCATGGGTACTTGAGCATGTCCTTATTTCTGAATGCTGGAGATTCTCTGTGGTTGATGTTTTATATTTGACCATTTTAGACACTTCTGGAGAATTACAGGTCCCCTCCAATTCTAGTAAGTTTATTTATTTTTTTAACCCAAATAGAGTGACTTCACTTGGTCTTTCTGTGGGTTCCTTGCAGTAGAACAACTATGATGTTCCTTTCCCTCCTAGCACTGGCTTTTTTTTTTTTTTTTTTTTTTTTCATATAAGAAGTTTCCAAATGCTTCGCGATATAGTCTTTACCTTATAAAACCTCTTCAAAAAGTAATAGGTTTCAAGAGAGTTAGTAACCTACTAAACAGTGGTAAGAAATAGCTCTAGAGAAAACAAACTACTCAATAAAGAAGGTGGTAATGAGAGTTTAAAAGTTTTAGCATGCTATTTCAAAACAGTGTTTTGGGGTAAGTGTTTTTGGTTTTGCCATATGTGTTTTTTCTCTTGTTGTTACAGTTCCTAGCTACTTCACTTCACATATACAACTGTTATTCCAAGATGCTTCATACCCTTCATGACCATAGTTTTAAAGACTGACAAATATTTTAATGATTTAGTTAATTACTTCCATCTTGAAATATGTTTAGATTATTTGTATTTTTCTCTGTAAATACTTTTGTAATAAATGTGTAGTACATAAGCTTTTCCTCATATATTGAACTATTTTTATTATCATTTCTGTTAAGTAGAATTACTGGGTCAATGGACATGAACATTTTTATAGCTCTTATGCTTATTACAAAATTGCTTTTTAAGAGGGCCAACCAATTTACAGTGCTACTGGCAACATATAACACTCAGTCATTTAAAAGCAATCTTACTATTTAGACAACTCTCAAGGATGCTTGTTTATTCTTTATTCTTGTCTATATGTTTAGTTTTTATTGACATTATGTGCAATAGAGAATAGAATATAAGTTGACAGACTTAATAATCAGCTATTGCTCTCCCACCAAACCTGCAAAATGTTTAATTGCCACCCAAGATGTAAACACCATGGGGCAGTTCTGATGTATCCTATTAGGTCACTGTAAGTTTGAATCAACTTGATGGCACATAACAACAAGAACAAACACACTTGTCTGTGTGTTGGGGAATCATATGATCGGTGGTAGCATAGAAATGCTTGGGGGACCTGTGCAGCCTGCATTAATTTTCTGAGACCTGCTTTGCTTAAATTGCAGGTGAATGGATGGGTTTTCAAGCCATATTATATTAGATTCCTTCTGCCAAGATCTTGAACTAAGAGGCATAGAAGGTGGAGTTTGTGGGTGTCTTTCCTTGGAGGGTAAAGTTCATGAATTCTCAGAAGCTTGATTAGCCACTTGGAGGTCCACATTGGCTGATAAAAGGTGGAGAGAGGGTTTCTTCAGAGAAGGGAAACACAAGAGACACTGTTTGGAAAAGAGATATACAGAAGATGAAAGGCTGCTTTGCCTCTTTTTGACTCCCTAGTTCCCTGATGTAGTGGTTACGAATCGGGCTGCTAACCTCACGGTCAAAAGTTTGAAATTACCAGCGGCTCCGTGGGAGAAAGATGAGGCGTTCTGCTCCCGTAAAGATTTACAGCCTCAGAAACCCTGTGCAGGGTCACTAGGAGTCAGAACCAACTCCATGGCACATAACAACAACAACAATGTTCCATATTCAGTCAAATAGAATTATTTGGCTTAGCCAAGTTGCTACTCACTAAGTCACACTCCTTCACTTCTCTCCCCACTGCAAATTGTCATGGTTGCTAACCACATGGTCAGTGGTTCAAACCCACCAGAGTCACTCCTTGGAAACCATATATAGGGCCATTATGAGTCGGAACTGACTCGATGGCACTTTAGCAACAACAATAACAACAAGGATTGACTAGTGTTCCCTTGCCTTCAGGAAGCACAGACTCTGAGATACAGTAGCTGAGTCTTGAGGTTCCCCAGAGGTAGTATCTTTGCTTGGTCTATTCTCTTTGTATCTTGCCTTAGTTACCTAGTGCTGCAATAACATGTACAGCAGAATTGGAAGGCTTTAACAAACACGCACAATTTAAGAGGTTAGAGGTCTGAATTCATAATTTATACTCATAAAGGAGCTCTGGTAGCGTAGTGGTTACGAATCGGGCTGCGAACCTTAGGGCCAGCAGTTCGAAACTACCAGCCACTCTGCAGGAGAAAGATGAGGCATTCTGCTCCCGTAAAGATTTACAGCCTCGGAAACCCTGTACAGGGTCGCTATGGGTTGGAACCGACTCGACGGCACTTAACAACAACAAATGATCCTATTTACAATGTAATAAAATGCTGCCTGGTCCTGTAGGATCTTCAATCTTTTTTTTTTTGCTTGAGCCCATTGTTGTAGCCACTGCTGTGCTAATCCATGTAGCTGAGACACTTCCTCTTTTGTGCTAATCCTCTACTTAACCAAGCTTGATAACCTTCTCCAGAGAATGGTACCACCTGATAATGTGTCCAAAATACCAGAGACCAAGTCTTGCCATTTCTGCTTCTCATTGCTTATTAGACTGCATTTCTTCCAAGACAGGTTTGTACATTTTTCTGGCAGTCAATGGTGTTATCGATATTCTTTGCCAACACCATAATTCAAATGTATCGATACTTCTTCAGTTTTCCTTTATTCATTGTCCAACTTTCACATGCATATGAGGCAATTGAAAATACTGTGACTTGGGTCAGGTGCCCCTTAGTTTTCAAACTGATATCTTTACTCTTTAACAGTTTAAAGAAGTCTTTTGCAGCAGATTTACCCAAAGCAATATATTCCTTTGATTTCTTGATTGATGTGTTCATAAGCATTATTGTAGATCCAAGTAAAATGAAATCCTTGAAAATTTCGATCCTTCTCTACTTAATATCATGCCATTATTGGTCAGCTGTGAGGATTTTTTTTTTTTTTTTACAGTGAATTGTAATCCAGACTGAAGCCTTTATTCTTTGATTTTCATCAGTAAGTGAGTCAAGCCATCTTTACTTTCAGCAATCAAGATTGTGTCACCTACATATTATTGAATGTTAGTGATCTTCCTTCAATCCCATCCTTGCATTCTTCTTCATGAGTTGCAGCTTCTTGGATGATAGATATTCTCAGCATTCTGGTTGAATTGGTATGATGAAACTATACAGCCCTGACACACACCTTTCCTGATTTGAACCATACAGTATCCCTTGTTTTGTTCTAACAACCTTCTTGTAGTCTATCTATGCACAATGAAGTATTCTGAAACTGCCATTCCTCAAAGTATGATCCTTAATTTGTTGTGTCTTCCACAGCCAAATGTCTTTACACAGTCAATAAAACACAGGTAAACATCTTGGCATTCTCTACTTTCAGTCAAGATCCATCTGACATTAGCAGTGATATCCCTCCCTCCATGTCCTCTTCTGAATCCAACTTGAATTTCTGGCTGCTCTCTGACAGTGTACTACTGTAATTGTTTTTAAATGATCTTCAGGATAATTTACATGTGATATTAGTGATACCAGAGTCCTGGTGTGGCACTACAGGATAATACACTAAAGTGCAAGGTCAGTTTGAGCTGCAAGGATAATGGTTCAAACTCGCCAATCAAGCCTCAGAAACCCTATGCATGGGTGCTATGAGTTGGAACTGACTTGACGGTACTCAACAACAACAACATTTGAGCTATTGCTCAATAATTTCCACGTTCAGTTGAAATACTTTTTTTGAATTAGCACAAATCTGAATCTCTTATTTGTTGACCAGGTAGCTATCTTTCAGATTTCTTGGCATTGACTAATGAGTGATTCCTACCTTGTAGCTGTTTTTGAAACATCGTAGTTGATAATTCATGAATCTCTGGAACCTTGTTTTTGATCAATGACGTCAAAGAAACTTGGGCTTTTTCCTTCGTTTCCACCGATTCTTGATTATCTGCTACTTCCTGAAATGGATGAACATTGACCAATTCTTTTTGGTAAAGTGCATTCTTTTCATCTTCTTATAATGCCTTCTGCATCATTCAGTATTTTGCCCATAAAACCCTGTAATATTTCAACCTAAGGCTTGCATTATTTTCTTCAGTTTCTTCAGTTTGAGAAATGCTGAGCTTGTTCTTCCCTTGTTGGTTTTCTGATTCCAGGTCTTTGCACATTTTATTAAAATACTTTGTCTCCTGGAGTTACCCTTTGAAATATTCTGTTTATTTCCTTTGCTTCCTCATTTCTTCCAGTAGTTTTGGTTATCCTACATTCAAGTGTATAATAAATACAGACTAGATAATTACATATAATAGAATACATAATAAAGTAAAATGAAATGGCCACTATTATTCTGCACTATTTAAAGTTTGCAAGGATGCATTACTTCATTCTAAAGCCAGTGTTAAAAGAATGACAATTAAAGTATCATCATCCCATTTAATGGGGAGTTTTTGTGTGGTGCTGTAGTATAAGCACTGGACTGTTAACCAACGGTTGTTGGCTTAAGCCCACCAGCTGCTCCTTGGAAACCATATACAGGGTTGCTATGGGTAGAAATCAACTCAACGACACTTAAAAACAACCACATCTCATTGGATGAGAAGTTTTGATGGAACAATGGTTAAAATGCTCTGTTGCTTACAAAAACTCAGGGGATTGAACCCACTAGAGGATCTACAGAAGGAAAGATCCAGCAATCTGGCCCCATGGAGAGTTCAGCCTAGGAAACCCTACAGTGCATTCAAGTACAGGTCACTTTTAACTGTAATCAGTTTGACAGCATATACCACCACCAACAGTCTATTTAATGTGAAAAGCAGATTCAATCTGATATATTACGTATAGTCCAGCCTTCTTACTAGTACCTATATTATGTGTCCAGTATTCCTTTTAGGTCATGTGGATCTTTGGTATACAGAATGATACTTGATCATTGGTACATGCTGTGTTCTGGTTTATCTATTACAAATCATTGTCATATTTCCCATATTCTTACTTGTTGTTGCCATTGTTGTTAAGTGCCATCAAATCAGTTCCGATCCATAGCACCCCTGTATGGGGTTTCCAAGGAGCGACTGGTGAGCTTGAACCACTGATCATGCAGATCAAACCAACTTTGCATTCCAGTGCATCAGCCCACATCGCTACACCAGGACTCCACATTCTTCATAGGAATAATATAAATAATCAAGAGTTGGCGAAATTAGTTAACTATGCATTATACTATACATTGCAAAAGTGTTCATATATTGGACTGTACATTTAAAAAAATACTTTTATTTAAACGTATTTGTCTTACATCACCAGGCCTCTGTATTGTAATTTGTTTTAAGCAATAGTATGAGTAATAAGTAATGGCTAGCAGATTAGAGCATTTAAAATTCAGAACCTTGGATACTCCCCTAAAGTCGTGATACAAATGAATGAATGTACCTTAGTATTCGCTTTTGTAGTTGTTGTACCACTAGTTTTGGAGTTATCAGGGAAAGACATGTTTGAAGTCCTTGAGTCAAACTGGATGACACACTTAAAACAGGGACAAACTACTTGCCTTCATGCAGCCTAAACTAATGGAGGAAATATCAATTTTAGCTATATTTATTTATATGTCCATTTACATACTGAGGTGTATCATGTCCTTCTTTCTGTAGCTTTTCCTCAAGAACTGAGACTCTGTAATAGTGATATTTAGGAGACTTTTAACTGGTTTTATACTACTCTAAAACATTGGTATTTTATCTTTTTTGGTTTCCACTCTCCTTTTTGGTAAATTTGTTGTTATTGTTGTTGTTGTTGTTGTTAAGTACCTTTGAGTCAGTTCCGACTCATAGTGACCCTGTATAGGGTTTCCAAAAAGAGGCTGATAGGTTTGAACTGCCAACCATGCAATTTAAACCAACCATGTGGTGCAGTGAATGACCCTTCAGTACCACACTTCTTGTTGTTGTTAAGTGCCATTAAACTGGTTCCAACCCATAGCCACCCTGTAAAGTTTTATTGAAGACTTTTATTCTGTAGTGTGGCGCTGTGGGATAAAGCAGTGAACCACAAGATAGGTTTGAACGACAAGGTTGGTGGTTCAAACTCATCAGCTGCTCCTTGAAAACCCTATATAAGGTCGCTGTGAGTTGGAACTTACTTGCTGGCACTTCACAGCAATCATGTAGCTATACTAAAACACCCCATAGCCTTAGATAAAGTAACGGAACCGAAGTAAGGGCTTAACTGTGTACTGTACTCAGAAGAGAAAAAATAAAATAAAACTTCTGGCGAAATCAAATTTCAGAACACTTTCAAACTTTCTAGTTGTGTCCTTACTTTTAAAACCATAGTCCCTGAGAATAAATAATATACAGTTTCATGAATATAACTGTGGTGAAAAGTGGCAACTTTTACCTATATTAAGAGTGGAAGATACTTTAAGCCAAGAGTCTATTCCCTCTTCAAATTTCTCTCTGCTTTATTCTTTTAACCAGAGTTGCAGCTCCCTCTCAATGCATCTTCCTCTACTTAATCTCCATTTCACCTCTGGGCCATCACTTTGAAATATACAGTACCTGGGGAAAAAAGGCCTCAAGAGAAGGTATGATTTCTCAACATATTTTATGGGTGAATCTACAGGAGAAAGAAATAAAAAAATTTGAAAGCTCAAGATTTAATGAAAATGGGAACAAATCATAGTGGAATGCGGCCCCAGATATGAGCTACAAGCACATTAGGAAGCACTGAAGTTGAGTGTACTTTATATTCCTAATGTCTTGAGCACAGGGTGATTTAAAATGGCCATTAAAGATTATGCAAAATGTGCAAAATTAATGTGCATTGATTTTTCTCCTTACAGTGAATCTCCCTTTTTATTTAACTGTTCTCTGCCTTCTTGCCTTAATTTACCTGACCTGTCAGTTAACTTGCGATCAGAAATAGCAAAGCAAACTTGTTTGACCTTATAATGGTCACGTTTTACTGCTTAAAAGAAACAGCATGACAGAGTGGAAGGAAGTGTGTACTTTTAGAATTATAAAGAAAGACGTCCAAATCCTAGCTCCATTCATAACTGTTTTAAATTGCACAATTCATCTAACCCTTTTGTTCATTAACTTTTCATAGGTAAGCATTTGCTTGTTTTCAGTTATTGGGACATTTAAGTGAGACAATGTATGGTGTTGTTGTTGTTAAGTGCCAGGGAGTTGGTTCCGACCCTGTATAGGCTTTCCAAGGAGCAACTGGTGGGTTTGAACTGCTGACCTTGCATTTCAAACTGACCTTGCAGCCCAGTGCTTATCCTATAGGGCCACACCTTGCACTAGCATTTCACTCAGTACATGAATAGTTCTTTTAACATTATAACTGAATTGTCAGCAATCCTTATAATTCTATTACCGATAATTCTCATTTAAAATTTTGTCTGTGAAAATGTATGTAATTTTGAATACATTCAGTGAAAACAAATTAAGGGAGAGGGCTCTATTTTCCTTTGCACTCATCTCTTCTCCTTCCCTCAGAGCATCTTAGTCATATTTTAGGTTCCTGATAAGCAAGTGTTGAAACAAATCTCTACTTATTACAAGTAACCATAAATTACACATGTATGTTGAAACTTTTAAAAAAGAATTTTAAGAATTCCAAAGAATGTTTCAGAAGGTTAGTACTTCCAATCTTTACATTAAAGGGGTCCTGTTGTGACACTACAGATAAGCACAAGACTACAAGGTAATTTTTAACTGTAAGGTCTGTGTTTCAAGCCCACCAGCTGCTCCTCGGAAACACTATACAGGATTGGTACGAGTCAAAACTGATCAATGGCACTTAACAGCAACAAATTACATAAAAAAAAAAAAAGTATAAAGTAAAAATTAAGTCTCATTATAAAAGAGAATGGTGAACAAACTAATGAAATCTGAGTAAAAGCTGGAGTTTAGTTTGTAGTAAAGTACCAATGTTGGTTATGTTGCTGTTGTTAGATTTCACACAGTCAGTACCGATCCACAGCAACCCCATGCACACTGAAATGAAACACTGCCCGATCCTTCACCGAACTCACAATCATTACTTCCTTTGATCATATCACTGCTGACACTATGCCAGTCCTTCTCATTGGGGGTTTTCCTCTTTTTCTTCAACCCTGCATTTTACCAAACATGATAGCTTCCTCCTGACAATATATCTGAAGTATGAGAGAAAAAACCCAGCTATCCTGGCTTCCAGGAAGGATACTGGCTGTACTTCTTCCAACACAGATTGATTTGTTCTTTTGGCAGTTCATGGTACTTGTTATATTATCCTCCAACATTATAGCTCAAATGCATCAATTCTTCTACGGTCTTCCTTAATGACTGTCCAACATTATCATTCATATGAGGTTACTGAAAATACCATGGCTTTGGCCAGGCACATCTAAGTCCTCAAAATCACATCTTTCCTCTTGAACACTTTAGACAGGT
>NW_006408525.1:16250991-16252725 GCF_000296735.1 Chrysochloris asiatica
TACCCCATAGAATCCTTGAATATAGCAAGTTGAGGATTGAATTTTTATTTCAGTTCTCTCAGCTTGAGGAATGCTGAGCATTTTCTTCCCTTTTGGTTTTCTAATTCCAGGTCTTTACACATTTCATTATATTTGACTTTGTCTTCAAAAGCTGCCTTTTGAAATGTTATAGTCAGCTCTTTTACCTCATCATTTCTTCTATTTGATTTGACATCGCTTTGCTAGAAAGCAAGTTTCAGAGTCTCTTCTGACATCCATTTTGGTCTTTTCCTTCTTTCTCATCTTCTCAGTGACCTTTTGTCAGACAATAGTGCTGGAAGATGAGCCCCTCAGGTTAGAAGACACTCAAAATATAACTGGGGAAGAGCTGCCTCCTCTACGTAGAGTTGACCCTGATGATGTGAATGGAGTAAAACCTTCAGGATCTCTATTTGCTGATGGGGAACAACTCAAAATGTAGAAAGAAATGGCTGTGAACATATATTAATAATTAGAAATATGTATCTAGGAAAATTGGAAGTTGTCAGTACTGAAATGGAATACATAAACATTGATATCCTAAGCATTGTTGTTGTTGTTAAGTGTCGTCAAGTCAGTTCCGACCCATAGCGACCCTGAATAGGGTTTCCGAGGCCGCAAATCTTTATGGGAGCAGATAGCCTCATCTTTCTCCTGTGAAACCGCTGGTAGTTTCGAATTGCTGACCTTGTGGTTCGCAGCCCGATTCGTAACCACTACGCTACCAGAGCTCCTTATCCTAGGCATTAGGGAGCTAAAATGGACTGGCATTTGCCATTTGGAATGTTTTATATAGACTCCTTTATTAAACCTTAAGGAGTCCAGATGTGGCACTATAGGATAAGCACTGGACTACTATGCACAAGGTTGGTGGTTCAAACCCACCAGCTGCTCTTAGGACACCCTACATGGGGTTGCTATGAGATAGAAAAGACTGTATAGTACTTAACAACAAAAGCAATTAAATCTAAAACAGGACAAAGAAAAGGTAAAGAGAAATCATCAGGGTAAGGGAGACCAATCTAAGATCATAATGGTGTCCAAAAATTTTATGACCACTCGGCTAATTATTTGTTTTTTGTTGTTAAGTGCCATAAAGTCAATTTGGACTCATAGTGACCCTGTATAGAATTTCCAAGGAGTAGCTGCCAGGTTTCAACCGCTGACCTTGTGGCTTGCAGTCCAGTGCTGATACTACAGTCCCACACCAGGAACTCATGGCTAATTATTGTTTTTATTAAGTACTGTCAAGTTGGTTCTAACAACGACCTTGTATAGGGTTTTCTGATGAGCAGCTGGTGGGGTAGAACCACCAACCTTGAGGCTCAAAATGACCTTGCAGTCCAGCACAGTGTCCTGCAGTAAGTACCACACCAGGGCATGAAAAACAAAGATATCACAAACTTATGATTGGAAGCAAATGAATTCATCACTCTGGCAGGTAGGGCTATGGAAGAGGGAAAAGGACCATGACTGGAATAGGTACACTATTACAGGTTAGAAATGTTCATAGAATCAGTTCTGGGGTCCTCTGATCACCTTCATTGACGTATGACTCAGAACCATGCAGTCTAGCACGCCAATTTCCACTAAGGGCTGTTCAGGCATGTCCATGAAGGTGACTAAGGGCTGTTCAGGCATGTCCCTGGATTGGGAAATAATCTACCTTCAAACACACTCTACCTGAGAGCAAAGATGTTTACATATCTGGTTAAT
>NW_006408525.1:16257690-16274774 GCF_000296735.1 Chrysochloris asiatica
TAGATCCAGAGGGTGTGGAGGAAGGTAGAATCTCCACTGAGTAGTATCCATTCTGTCTAGGCAGGGCTTCTGAAAGGAGATACAGATAGGCCTCTTGTGATAAAATAGTGAATAATTGTTATCAGTTCTGATTGTGAGGGTTGGAAATGTAAAGGTAGATGTTTTGTAGCCAGGAGGAGTGTGATTAACTTTGCAGTCTAGGAGCGGAGCTCCCTGGGACCATCTAGGGAGACGAGCGGAGACTCAACCCTACCCAGAGAAGCAGTGACACCAGAGATGGAGGCAGAGACAATGACATGGAGAGATGGAGCAGCTGGTGACATTAGACCCAGAGAAGGAGAGGGGTTGTGTGCTAATGACTGGAGGGCTGTCTTGCAGGGTATACCCTTTGGATGGTTGATGATGCATGGAGGGGATTGTAACCATGGCAGTGAAATGATACATGATAGGATGAATGTAAAACTAATGTTCCCCCATGTAAACTATCACATAATTCATAATAAAATATTTTTTAAAAATGCAAGTCTTGTCTCCCCATCCCAACCAAAATGACTCTAAATCCCTTGACAAGACCTCTGCTTCAGAGACAACGCAAGAAACATTTCTATACTTTCCCAGACACCCCCAAAATGAAATTACCTCTCCCCTACAAACAGTGACATAAAGGTCTTTTCTTCTATGGAGAAATATGAGAAGGTGACAGATTTAATGATCACTGTTCTAAAGCAAGATATTCTTCTGTCTGCTTTCCTGCAAACTATCTGCAGAATTACAGTAAGATTGAAACATATCTGCAAACCCACAAAGGTTTGTTTAGGAATTCTGCTTCCTTGCTCTTTTTTTTATATTTATATCTCACAAAGTAGGTTAAGAACAAATTTGTCCATTTGAATGCAAAATAAAGTAATCTTAAATTACAATGAAATTCACTATAGACAGAGATGTGATTAAATTTACTAAGGGCCATTTACTCTAATCCCTAGGAAACATAGAGTGTTACCACGGTAGCCTCCCCCAAGTCTTGCTCACAACTTTCTAGAACCAAACCCAATCTAGTTTCCTGTGATTTGATTATAAACTATGGACATCATTTCTTCCATTTATGCCAAATCATTAAGGAGTGAGTATCAAATTTAGGGTCCAGAGACATCGAAATAATGATTTCCTATAGCAAGGAGCTCTGGTAGCATAGTGGTTATGAATCAGGCTGTGAACCTCCATACCACAGATAGGATGTTATAAAACTCCTCTTGAGCTTGGTCCTTCTCTTCTCTAAGCACAGTGCTCATTTCCCCAGCAGGGACTGTCTGATTTTCTGTAATAGGTCTATTATTATAGAAAAGTTCTACCATTTATAGAAAGTCTGCTTTTTCTTGGCTATAACCTCTGTGCCTAAAACAATGCCTGGCACATAGTACTTCATGATAAATATTTGCTGTCTACAGGAATTGTTTTAGCCAATCCCTAGTAATAGATCTTTAATTTGTTTTTAGTTTGCTTTTCTTATTTAAACAATACTGCAATGAACATCCTCTGGATATCTTTAAGTATACATGTGAAATTTTCTGTAAAATTCCTAGAAGTGAAAGTGCAGGATATAAGGGAATATGCATTTTCTGCATTTTGAGAAACAGTCTAGTAATACAATTATTTGTAAATAATTTGATGGATTTAAGAGATATTTTTATACCTGGATTCAAAAGCTTACTATTAATTATTTTGGAATTATTTATCCTAATGGGAGAGGGACATGAGTAAACCCAAAGGTAATTGTTGTTGTCAAGTGCCTAGTCAGTTCTGACTCATAATGACCCTATATGGAGCTTCTGAGAAACAGTGGTGGGTTTGAACTGCTGATCTTGTACTTAGCAGTCCAGCACTTATCCTACAATGCCACACCAGGAACCATTAGTAATTTCTAAATAATGTGTTTGAATGAGATGTTTGGTTCACATATATTGGGGGATCTGTTGTTTTAATACATGTATTTCCTAGGTAAGGTCTAACTCCAGGAATGGTAGAAAATGTGTTCTGATAAATTTCTTCTTTAAACCATGTCATATTACACAATTTTACCCCTTTCATTATGGGAAAGTACTAGTCTTACCAAAGATTGTTGTTAAGTGTCACTGAGTCAGTTCTGACTCATAGCAATCCTGTATAGGATTTCTAAGTAGCGACTGATGCGTTTGAACTATCAGCATTTCAGTTAGCATTCCAGTGCTTATCTTACAGCGCCACAAAGGATACTATTCACCTAGTGACTAAGCACATGGGTTTTGTGGAGGACAGACCCTAAATGGAATCTCATCTTTGTCACATAAATACCCATATAGATTTGAAAGTTACATATGTCTTCTGAGCCTGAATTTCGTCATCTATAAACTAGCATATTGATATTTACTTAGCATATCATGTTTGGTAAGGTGGAAGGTCAGAGAAAAAGAGGAAGAACCCCAGTGAGATGGATTGGCCAAATGGCAGCATCAATGGACTCAAGTGTAGCAACAGTTGTGAGGTTGGCCCAGGACTGGGCAGTGTTTCGTTCTGCTGTGCATAAGGTCGCTAAGAGTCAGTACCGGCTCAATGGCACCTAACAACAACAACAATTGATGTAAGGAACAAATAAAATCATCTATAGTATCTTGCCATTGCCATCATCTGTCTCATTGCCCCATTGCCTATTCATAGCCTCCCTATAGGATAGAACACAACAGTCCTATAGGGTTTCCAAGACTGTAAACTTTTATGGAAGCAGATTGTCGTATCTTTCTCTTTCAGAGGTGTCAATGTGTTTGAACAGTAGGATTTTTGGCCAATTGCCAAGTACTTAAGCAGTGTGTCACTAGGGCTCCTTATGATCATCTACACAAAGTAAGCATTTTAATAGCCTACTTAAGGTATTTTAAAAACAAGATTCTAATTTTTGTTTCTCCAATAAACTGTCTCAGAATGTTTGATCCCCTTTAGGATTTTGGATGGAGCATACTAAAACCCAAACTCAGCTGCTGTCAAGTTGATTCCAACGTATAGGGACCTGTTTGTGCAGAACACAGCTGTACTCCATAGGATTTTCAAGGCTGTGACTCTTCAGAATTACATTTTCACAATTATTATGACGTTTGAGACAATTGCTATCAGTGATTCAAACCCACCAGCTCTGTAGGAGAAGGAAGAGACTTTCTGCTGTTTTTAAAGATACACAACCTAGGAAACCCTGTACAGGAGTGCTATGAGTCAGAATCCACTTGACGGCAGTGAGTGTGGTTTGGTTTTGGATTTGCTCCAAAAAGTTCTGGTTTCTTCTGAATTACTCTTTTCTGGACAAAGATGGTTTTGTTTGTTTTGCAAAACTCAAAACAAAACTAAGTTAAGTAATAAAGAAAAAGGGCAATATTATTCAGATAAACTCATATTTAGACAACAAAGAATTTGAACATTGACAATGAATTTTCCTACTGAGGAAAACAAAATAAAATAGAGTTAGCTATTTTATGAAACTGCCTTGGAGTCAGCTCACAAGTTTCTCATATGCGGATATGAATGCTACAAACCCACAGCCACTGAGTTGATTCTGACTCATTTTGTAAGAAGTGCAGTCGGAGTGCTCCTTGGAGGCCAGGATGATCAAACGTCTCTCATACTTTGGACATATTGTCAAGAGGGAGCAGTCACTGGAGAAGAATATCATGTTTGGTAAGCTGAAGGGTCATAGAAAAAGAGGAAGACCCCCAGCGAGATGGATTGGCAAAGTGGCAGCATCAATGGGCTCAAGCATGGCAACAATTGTGAGACTGGCCCAGGACTGGGCTATGTTTCGTTCTGTTGTGTATGGAGTCACTGTGAGTCGGTACTGACCCGATGGCACCTAACAACAACAACAAAACAGGCATCATTGACTCATAGACACCCTACGCACAACAGAAGGAAGTACTGCCATCTGTTATGTTTGCGTTGATTATTGCTGTCATGTCTTTAAAAGGTTTCCAAAACGATCAGTTTTTTGCAGAAACAGGTAGCCTCATCTTTCTCCCTCAGAACAACTGGTAGGTTTGAACTACTGAATTTGTAGTTAGCAGCTCAATGCATAACCCACAGCACTACCAAGATGCCCTTTAGATTGCTGGAACAGTGCAAATTCCATGATAGCCTGGGAAACGTAGAGATCCTTTGTGATGAAAGCTGTTGTAGCCACTGGTGATGAAGGCTGCTGGAGTAGCTTCCTCATCCCCCAGGATTTCTTTTACATCTGTGACAGCAAAAACTTTAAGGAAAACTGGAGGCTCACTTTGATATTATGGGTCTGTTTGATGTCTAGGAGTCCTGGTGTAGCACTGTAGGATAAGCACTGGACTGCTAACAGAATTGTCAACCAACTGCTCCTTGAAAACCTTACACAGGGTCACTATGAGTCGGAACTAACTCGACAGCACTTAACAATGACATTTCATGTCTAAGACACATTACCATGTCACACTTTTCTAAACCTCTGGTAGCGTAGTGGTTACGAATCTGGCTGCGAACCGCAAGGTCAGCAGTTCGAAACTACCAGCTGTTCATCAGGAGAAAGATGAGGCTTTCTGCTCCCATAAAGATTTACAGCCTTGGAAACCCTGTACAGGGTCGCTATGAGTCAGAAAACGACTCCACGGTACAGAGCCACCACCATACTAAGTTTAACCTGGTATTATGAATTCAAAATGTATTGAAGTACTAACTCCCAAAATGTGAATGTGATGCTCTTTGGAGAGTAAGGCCAATTAACATGCGATCATACAGAAATAGGCTAGATACTATTTCATCTGGATGTTGTCTTTATTAAAACAAATAAACACACAGACAGACACAGGGTCAGACACAGAGGAAAGGGTGCCTTGTGAAAATACATCTACAAATCAATGAAGACTTTGGATTACCAAACGAAGGACAAGAAAGTATCTTTCCCTAGAATTTCCCAAGAGAATATGCGCATGCCAATGCTCTAAATTCTGACTATTAGCCTCCAGAACCCTGAGACAATACAATTCTGTTCTTCAGTGTCACTTTGTGGTATTTACTTAAAGCAGCTAGGATACTAATGTACCTGGAAACAAAACCATGTTATTGGTTTTATATATATATATATGAAGGAGCTCTGGTAGCGTAGTGGTTACGAATCGGGCTGCGAACCTTAAGGTCAGCGGTTCGAAACTACCAGCTGCTCCGCGGGAGAAAGATGAGGCTTTCTACTCCCGTAAAGATTTACACCCTCGGAAACCCTGTACAGGGTCGCTATGGGTCGGACCCGACTCGATGGCACTTAACAACAACAACAACAACATATGATTGCATAGGGTTCCCTGCAGGCAGTCTTAAATCTAGCCAGTTCACCACATACATGTTGTTGTTGTTATTATGTGCTGTGGAGTCGGTTCCGACTCATAGCGTCCCTGCACAGGGTTTCCGAGGCTGTAAATCTTTACGGGAGCAGAATGCCTCATCTTTCTCCCGCGGAACAGCTGGTAGTTTCGAACTGCTGACCTTGCGGTTCACAGCCTGATTAATAACCACTATGCTACCAGAGTTCCTTACCACATACATATGAACCCCAAATAGTCAATTACATAATGTAGTTATGTAATTCTCAATGTAACTTTAACTCATTAGTTTCTTACCAGTAAGTAAGATCTTGCCTCAAACGATATGATTTCCAAATCTCTTTTAAGAAGAAAGATTTTGAATGAGTTGTCTATTATCAGAAAAGCAGCCTAAAGTGAATGAGAATGGGATGTTTATTAATACAGTAAGAGGTGAGGAAAAAATGTAGGAAAACATTTCTTATACTTGTTAGTCTTTCATTCTAATATTTGCTTTGGGGATGGTGCAAATTTAGGGAGCTAATATGCCAGTTTGTGCCATTGTGAATCAAGACTGGGTCAGCCAGGTACAGTCCAGGTCAGGGTAGCCATCATTTTAACAATCACTGGGTTGACACCCTTAGACTTGGACCACAGAGACCATCCCCGCAGCACACAGAAAGGCTTTAAAACCTGATTGCATTCTGACCGCTTTTTTGATGGATTGTTGTTTTCTGCTTCTTTATAATGTACCTAACTTGGGATTCAAACTTTTCTTTCTTTTCATATTTTCAAGGTTTTATGATCCAACTTTCAATGTCCTCTTGTTTTCAAAACTCTTTCCAGGGTGGTTTCAACTTTAAACATTTTCAGTGATGTATTCCTCTATCATCCTTAGCACACTTAGTTACTTCAAAAGAGGCCTATTATATATTGAATTCAAACACAGAGAAAAAGACAATTTGGTTTTTCAACTTCACTTTAATTTTGTATGCTCATATTGGTCTTTGATAGTTGGGACTAGATTTTAGAGTTAGTCATTCAGACTCCAATGCTTTGGGGACTTAAGGGCCAGTAATCTGAGGAACTTTCGGAACTTTAGGACCAGTAATCTGAGAAATCCTGGTGTGGCACTGTGGGTGAATGCACTGGACTGCAAAGCTGGTTTGAACCACAAGGTTGCCAGCTCATACTCATCACATCAAGTACTCCTCGGAAAGCCTATACAGGGTCACTATGGGTCAGAACTGACTCAAAGGCACCAAAAACAACAATCAGAGGAAACATCATAATAGTAACTGATAATGGACAATGCATAGTACATTCATTGCTTACTGTCATTTTTCATAACCAGTTTGATAAGCAAGCAGAATTGGTGGTTAACTGCCTTTCTTGCAGATAAGCTATAAATAAATTATCAAAACTCCAGCCAGTGTCTTCATGGCCCTAATCCTTCACAAGGTTTTCTTCCTATCCTTATGTATGTGTAGGGAAGATGCTAATGTTGTTTTGAATCTATGTACATGTCCTTTCTAAGAGACAATTGTATTTTAGTCTAGTTATTTATTCTACCAAAAATATTTGTTCATCATAGGCACACTACTATGATAGATACAGGGATACAGCAATAAACAGGCAGGTTCATTCTGATGTGAAGTATAGAAAATCCACAGTGGAAGTTGAGACAAGGGCCATAAAAGGAAAAATAAACATCAAGATGCTATAAAAGTGCACAGTGGGAACGATTCTTGACTTAATGGTTGATGACTACCATTTCGAGGAACTAATATTTAGGATGTGGCTTGAGGTTCATTCAGCAAAAGAGGGTGTCTAAGAATCGGGTGTTTAAGGCATGAGTGAATGCTGGAGATTACAGTCCTTTGAAATGTATCTTAGACCACAGTTCTTGTTCACGTCTCATGGGTGTGTGTCTGACACCACACACTGCTTCTTTGGACCTAGGTCCTTTCCACCCACCTCTAAGTTGCATACCTATTTCTATAGCTTCAAGGAGAAGAAAAGGGTGATTTTGGTTTCTTATATATCATCTGTGCCAAAGATTTGGAATACATAACAAAAATTGGATATAAGGAAGCCAACATGGTAAGACCAGTACATAGGTATGGTATTTCATAAACTGGAATGTTGGACCCTGGAAGCAAAGTCCAGCAGCTTCTAGATGGTGTTACTCTAAGAAATGCCAATATGAACAATATGAGATATTAAGAAATTATTCTATGAACTATCCTAAGGCTATTTGATTCATTGCTAATTACCTATAAAAGCAGTGCCAGATTATATAGAATGAGGCCCATTTAGGTTTACAAATCTACCTAAGAAGATCGGAGACCTGGTGTGGCGCTGTGGGTTAATGCATAGGACTGCAAAGTTGATTTGAACTGCAAGGTCGGTAGTTCAAGCTCACCAGTCACTCCTTGGAAACCCTATACAGGGTTGCTATAGGTTGGAACCAATGGCACTTAACAACATCAACAAAAACAACAAGAAGACTGTCAACTTGGGAACTTTCTACCAGAAGTAATACATGCAAAGGCACAAAGACCCTTGGAACATTGCAGCAAGAGGAGAATGGAGCAGGGAGAAAGTCCAATGCATGGATGATGAAAATTCACATTATTCATGGAGTTCAAGAAGTAGACAGTGGGCAAGAGGAATAATTGAGAGAGGTGTGTTTTCTGGAAGGGTCATGCTCAGTTCACATACTCAGCTACTAACTCAAAGACTAGAATTGTGGTTTTGGTGTTTTTTGTTTGTTTGTTTTTAAAGGCTAGAGTTTTGAGTGTACTCAGAGGTCCTTATTTAAAAGAAACACCTGGAGACTTACTGAAAAAATCAGCCATGAAAATCGCACGGAGCACAGTTCTATTCTGACGCATCTGTAGTCATCATGAGTCAGAATCTACTCAACTGATGCTTTCTGGAAGCTTTGGAAATCCATTTTGTAAGCTGTTGTCTTCTGCAGCTGTGAGCCAGTCTGACCTACCAGAAGAGGGTAACATGCAGTTTCTGTGACTTTAACTTAAGAACACATATCATAAGTGTTCACTCTCTGCTCGAGAGTCTATTTTGTTATGTTCTTTAATCACTTTTAACCAGCTTTGTGTCTTGCCTTAAATGAAGTGAAATTATCCCCCAATCTCTGCAAAGAAGTGTTTCCATTTCACTTCCAGACTTTCTATAACTTTTCACTGAAATACAGCATCCTCGTGCCACGTGAGGATTAATTATTCGTGTCTGCCATTCAGGTAATGCTATTGCTTTGTAGCAAGTGAAAGCTAATTTGTTATTGGCTCCAGTCTACAACCCTCACCAGTCATTCACACATGAAATGGAGCAATGCACCCTGGAAGGCCAGGAAACCCCAGCACCATGGCCTCATTAGCTCTAATAAGAGGACACATTATTTCCCCTTATTGTTGTGGGGCCATTGTACAGAATGACAGATCTCTGATAAGGGCCTAAATCTAGTGACCTTCCTCTCTGAGGCCATCAATCATGTGCAGAAGAGGTAGGTGGCAATTCCATTCCACAGGCATGTTGAGCTCTGTCTGCTAATGGATTCTGGCAGTGCTCCGCAGCCACCAGAGTCGGTGCCTATGACAAAGCATTTGAGTTGTGTGAGCTAAAGGGAAAAATCTACCCATGTGAATAACCCATGTTTTTCTCCTCTCAACTGCAAAGAGTTTGCTAATTTCCTAAGCACAAAGCAAGTTTAATTAAAGGCAGCAGAGCCGGGGAATGCCACAGCCGAATGCATTTTTATGTGCCTCACACAGACAGAAGCAGGCAAAATATGAAATGTGAGGATAGAAGCTTTGTTTGGTAAACAGTCTCACTCACTCCAGGCACTCCCCTCAATCCCTGGGGCACTTTAAAGTATTTCCTGAGCAGTACTCTAGCTCTCCCTCCTCCTCTTTGCAGTCCCCACTCTTTCTGATGTTTCACTAACCACATTCTGCTTCCAAGAAGCATAAGGCAGAAGTTAGACTCAACCTGCAAGTACCTCTCCACTTGCCTTTGGCGCATCTCTGGGCTGTCTGTTCCAGCAGCTCTTTCTCACCTTTCTCAAGTCAAGAAGTGATTTTGGAGACTTGTTTTGGCATTCCCACATCTACTTTGGTGCTCAGGCCACAGTGTTTACCTGTCTGCAAATAGGTTTTTTTGTTTTGGTGTGGTTTTTTTTTTTTTTTTCAGGATAACGTGTACATTTGGAGAGCAAAGTTTTATCCAAGGTTAGAAAATAATGATGTTTATTTATGTTTACTCTTGTAGAATTCCACAAACAGTGGGTTTAAAAAGAGAAAATGCAGTGGACGTTTCCATTTAACAAGCTACTTAGGCTTTGTATGATTTACTGCTACTACTAAGTACATTTCCTGTTTATTAATATTGGTGTATTTCTAAGTGAGTGAACTCAGGCTATTTTATTAATACATATTTTTAATTAAAAATGAATAGATTTTTGCACAGCTAGGGCATATTTAGAAATGAACAAATTCACACATTGATAAATTTTCAGCAAGTATTTACTGGATACAGACTATGTGCCAGGTACTATTTTTGACGTTGAGATTAATCAGTCACTAAAAATATTAAAAAAAAAAAAAATTCATTCACAGAGTTCATATTCTAATTGATGCATATAGAAATTAGAAATACTATAGAGAGAAATGAAACAGAGCTATTTACAGAGGTTCTGGGCTTAAGGTCTGCAGTTTTAAATAGGTTGGACAGAAAAACCTTTGCTGAGAAGACAGTAAAGAGGGTGAGAGAATCTGAGGGAAAGAACCATCAGGATAGCTGGAGGAAGTGTTGTCTGTGCAGATATCTATTTAGCTGTGGTCCTGAGACAGGAACAACCAGCCAGACTCCTACTCTGCATCCTGTGTGAAAGCCAGCAAATGGGCTGAGCGATGGAAAGATTGCATACATAATAGAGAATGTGTTCTGAGAGAATGGTGAAGGGATGGGCCATTGTCTGTCAGGACTTGGCTTTTATCCTGTCTGTGTTGGGAAGTGATTGGATAGGTTTGAGCAGAGGGGTATCATGGTTTCACTACAGGATCTCTGTAACTGCTGTTAAATGAAAGAGTGAATGCAGCAAAACCACACAGGAGTTTACTGCAATCATGAAGTTGACAGGTCCTAACGTAGTATTATTGGAAGCCATGAGAAGTGGTCATAATTTGAATATTGGTTAAAGGCAGAGCACTTAAGATTTGCTGACAGATTGATGAGGAGTATAAGAGAAAGTGGGGAGTGTTAGAGAAAGGAAGGATTCTGTAATCCAAGGGTTCGCTGGCATCACTAATACCACATGGTTGTTGTTGTTGTTGTTAAGTGCCATCGAGTCGGTTCCGACCCATAGTGACCCTGTACAAAGTTTCCGAGGGTGTAAATCTTTACAGGAGTAGAAAGCCTCATCTTTCTCCCGTGGAGCGGCTGGTAGTTTCGAACCGCTGACCTTAAGGTTCGCAGCCCGATTCGTAACCACTACGCTACCAGAGCTCCTAATACCACATGGTACACATATAAAATAGGATTTATGAAAGGTGACATTACAAGCAGAAAAATAGCAAAGCACCCACAATACCCTAAACTCTCATTATTCCCACAGAATGAACTTGGTTTTCAATATACAAGTTTCCAGCAGAAAGGGCCTGCCTTAGCCAACAGGTTGGACTGAAACGGGGGCTCTGAAAGAGAAAAGGAGGCTTGACTATGCACCGATTACATATTTAAAGGGTAACCCAAGAAAGACTAGGGAACTCAGAGTTTCTCTAAATAACTAGAAATATGCAAAGAATGTTTTGGCCAGGAACAGGGTTTTTGCATATCAAGGGCCAAGATCTATACACTAAGGGCTTCAGGGAAGCCTTGTGTGGAATTGGGCATGAGAACATTAGCCAAAGGCCTTGTCTCTTTCTTCATGGACTGGTTCAATTCAATGAAGCCATCTGTCTCCTGAACTGTCAAAGGTTGGAAGAAAATGGCCTCCAGCATCATCCAGATTTTCTCTTATCAGATTCAGGATGAAACAAGATTTCTGTTATGTGTAACTAGAAATACAATTTGGTATTCAGTTAGGACTTGAGTTTAGGATGTAATAAGTGCAAATATGTATATTATATATATATATATATATATACACACACACATACATAGACATCCAAGTACGAATGACAAGTAGTGACGTTTGGTGAGGTTTGGGTTGGAGGTAAAATGTGGGAATCATTATCATAGAGATGATATTCAAGTCATAAAATGGAGTAAAATCATCATGGAAGGTGTGTAAATAAAGATGACAAAAGCCCATGGCCTGAACTTCAAGTCATTCCTTATTAGGAGGCCAAGGAGTTGGGAGAAATCAACAAAGACACTGAGAAAGAATAGCCTGTGAGGTAGGAGGAAAACAAGGAGACTGTGGGGTCATTGGAACCCAGTAAGAAGTGTTCAGTGGAAGAAGCGTGATGAATGTGCCTAGGAATGAAAACCAGGACTAGACTATTGGTGTCATCAGTGACCTTGACAAAGGCAGTTCTGGAAGACAGGTGGAAAGGAAAATCTGATTAGAAAGGGTTTAAGAAATAATGGAAGAAGAATTCTCTAAGCTTTGAAGTCCTGTGACTCTCTACTCCCTGAAACCATTGTTCTCTCGGCCCTATCTGGATTGAAGAAGAAACTGAGTGACTTATAGACCTAGTTAAGCCAAGAGATCCAGAGAGATGTCCTGACCATAAACTAGCTGCAGCCAGCAGGACTTCAGACCTCTCCTGAGACTCTTCTAGATGGCCGTGGCTCAAGCTTCTTTGCAGGCCATCAGCACCAACTGGAAGGGTTGCAGTGGGGAAACTGGGCCCATCCCAGCCCTTCTGGATCACAGCTAGATCACCAGGGATTCCACTGATGTTTAATGCAGGAAAGCTCTTTACTGGACATTTAACGGCCTTATCTCTGCTAAGTGCCAGGAGTGCTACCCAGAAACCAAAACCCCTTATCTCATTTCCTAATGTGCCCCAGTAGATTCATCTAGCACTTCACCAGAAATCCTTTCTGTATCAAAGTTCACAGTTGTTCCTTAGGTGTTGGTTGGTTTAGGCAGTTTATAAGCCCTCCCTGTCCCTTTTCCAGGCCCAGACTGCTGGTGCCCCACTCAAATCCCCAAGTTCCTAATTTGAGAAGGAACCCTTTGAAAATAATGTTAGACACCCCCCCCCCAAACATGTGAACTTCACTGCCAACAGCTTGATGTCCTTCTCCCAGTTCATTTCACTTTAATGATGGTGTCTGACTGACCTCTTGCACTCTCTCCAGGTAGGAACTGCCCCAAAGCAGTTAATGAGGCTGCCAGCAAAACAGGATAGAAAGGATGGGGGGTATTTATTGATTAACAGTAGTTTTTTTTTTCAAGGGTTTTTTTTTGGAAATAAATAACACAACATAATCTCAAAACAACAACAACAACAACAAAAAAAACTCTTTCTAGGAGTTTTTCTGTAACTAGAAGTAGGGGGAATAAGAGACAGCTGCTGGAAGAAATAGAGCCAAGAGACGTTTTATATGTGTTTGCATGTTGATGAAAGTCATAAAAAAAAAAAAAAAAAAGACACAAATGATGATGGAGAAGAGAGAGAGACCACTGCTAGAGAGATGTCCTTGATAAGACAAAGTGTTGTGCTTTGGTACAGAGCTGGAGAATCAAAGCCATTTCATTCATGGTCACATAAGTGCATCTCTAGAAATAGGATCTAATGATTACTCTTCCTTAGAGGTAGGATTCCCCACTCATCATTTCAAATAATACTAGACTTTTAAGGAAGAGAGTCATATTTTCCTTTCTCTTAAGCCAGAAAATTTTTAACAAGCATTTACTGAAGCAGATGTAGTATAATATTTAAGAGCATAGCTCTGCAATTAAGAGCTTAGTTGAAATCCTGTTTCTATTACTTGATAACTGGGTGAGATTGAGAAAGCTGTATACTTAATGTCTCAGTTAGCTTGTCTGCACAGTGGAGACAGTAATTATGACTATCTAATTTGAGACAATACATGAAAGTCATTTAGGATGAACACTGGGTCAAATCAACTTATTATTGATAACTTATTTTTTGAGACACTATAGGATAAGCACTGAGCTGCTAACTGCAAATTGGAAGTTTAAATCCACCAACTGCTCCTCAAGATGAATCTTGTTGCTTCTATATAGATTTACTGGTTTGGAAACACTCTACTGGGTCATTATGAATTGGAGGTGATCCCATAGCTGTGGATTTGGTTTTGTTTTATTATCACAAGCTTTGGGACTGATGATGCACAGAGATGAGCAAGACATAGTCCTCAAAGATACTTTGAGAAACAGAAGAATTAAAGAGTTCATTTTCAATATCAAACACCTTGAGAGAATGAGTTACTGGACCTAGAGGCTCAGGACCATAGTTTTGGAGGACACCATGGTAAATTGGCATAATTTAGTCCATGAAGACAATATTCTACACTCTACTTTGTTGAGTAGTGACTGGAATCTTAAAAACTCATGAACAGCCGTCTGAAGTGCAGCTATTAGAAAGAAGAATGAGGAAAATTAAAGACATTTGTAATGAATTAGTCCATTGGACTAATGGAATATGTGAATCTCAATCTCCATGCTGAAACCAGAGGAACTAGCTGGTGTCTGACTACCACTGCCAACTGTTCTAAAAGGCTGAACATAGGTGGTCCTGGATACAGTAGGAGAAAATGTGGAACAAAATTCAAAAATTTCAAAAGACCAGTCTTACTAGTCAGAAAATGACTGGAAGAACCCAAGACTATGGCTCTTGGTTACCTCGTAGGTCTCGAACTGAACTGACCCTCTTGCCTCTATTGTCATCCAAGCAGTAGATAGGTACATAGGGGTGACAACAACACTACTGAGGCATGCACATCATGGAATGGCAAACCATTCAGATCAAAAGGACAACATTTAGAAATAGTGGGAAAGAAGGTGGACTAGAAACAAGAATCATAGGGAAAACATGGGATAGCGGGTATTATAAGGAAAGGATTGTAAATCATTAAAATGAAATGAAATATAAGACTTGCTGGTGATAAAACTGAAAACCTTCACTCAATTCATAATAAAAAAGTTTGAGACAAAGATAACATTTCTCAAATAGCAATAACTCACAATTATTCTGAGACCTCATAGTTGTATGTCTAGTCATTAAAGGAAATCTTCAGATAGTGAAATCCATGTGATACAGAATTAGATGATTAGGTTTTCTTTGTCATGAACTAAAACTCTTGGATAGAGTCATAGAGAAAGAGATATTTGTCAGAATGCTGAAAACAGGACCCTAAACTTTAGGTACTCATTTTCTCAAACATGTCTGTTATAGACTGAATTACAGCCTGCAAAATATATGTTGTATTTGTTAACCTCAATGCCTGTGACTACAATCCCTTTGGAAATAGATTATCTTTGTATGTTAATGAAGGAGGGTTAAATTACTGAAGGAAATATTTTGAGTCTATCTTTTTGAGATTAAAAAAAAAAAGATTAAATGCAATCTAAAAGCAGAGATGGGATAATATAGATGCCAAAAGATAGTGTAAGATAGATGATATTGGCTATCTTGAATCTCACAATCATAAATTTATGCCGGGAATGACAAGTTCAAGATGAATGGAGTCCCATTCAGCATCAAAAAGAACCTTTCAAGATCTATCTTTAAGTATAATCTATCTTTAAGTCTATGATAGGATAATATCCATAAGCCTACAAGGAAAACCAATTAATACCGCTATTATTCAAATTTACATACCAACCACTAAAACCAGTGATGAAGAAATTGAAGAATTCTACCAGTTACTTCAGTCTGAAATTGATCAAACATGCAATCAAGATGTATTGATAATTGCTGGTTATTGGAATACAAAAGTTTGAAACAAAGAAGAAGGATCGGTAGTTGGAAAATATAGTCTTGGTGATACAAATGATGCTGGAGATCACATGACAGAATTTTGCAAGATCAACACATAAGATGATTATACACAAAGAATTCACCAGATGGAATACACAGAAATCAAACTGACTACATCTGTGGGAAGACATGGTGGAAAACCACCATATCATCAGCTAAAACAAGACCAGGGAAAGACTATTTCACAGACATCAATTGCTAATATTCAAGTTCAGGCTGAAGCTGAAGAAAAAACAAGTCTGTGAGAGCCAAAATATGACCTTGAACATATCCCACCTGAATTTAGAGGTCATTTAAAGAACAGAAAACACCAGAGAGTTGTGGGATGACATCAAGAACATCATACAGGAAGAAAGCAAATGGTCATGAGGAAGACTAGGAAGGAAGAAAAGGCCAAAATGGATGTCAGAAGAGACTCTGAAACTTGCTCTCCAGCATAGAGATGCTAAAGAAAATAGAAGACATGAGGTGGTAAAAGAAGCGAATCGAACATTTCAAAGGGCAGCTCTACAAGACAAACTCATATGTTATAATGAAATATGCAAAGATCTGGATTTAGAAAACACAAAGGGAAGAATCCACTCAACATTTCTCAAGATGAAAGAACTGAGGAAATAATTCAAGCCTCAACTTGCAATATTGAAAGTTTCTATGGGCAAAATACTGAATAATGCAGAAAGCATTAAAAGAAGATGGAAGGAATACACAGAGTTACTGTACCAAAAAGAAATGTTCAATGTTCAAACATTTGAAGAGGTAGTATATGATGAAGAGTCAGTGGTAATTGGAGGGGATTGTAATCATTGCAATGAAATGAAATGCAATAGAATTAGTGTAAAGCTAATGTTCTTCCATGTAAACTATCACTTAATTCACAATGAAAACTTTAATTTTTTTTTTTAAAAAGGAGTCAATGGCACTAAAGGAAAAAGTCCAGTGTGCACTGAAGGTATTGGCAAAGAACGGGACTTCAGGAATTGACGGAATACAAATTGAAATCTTTCAATAAACTGATGCAACGAAGGAGGCACTCACTCATCTATGCCAAGAAATTTGGAAGACAGCTATCTGGTCAACTGATTGGAAAAGATTCATATGTGTGCCCATTCCGAAGAGAGGTGACCTAATGGAATAGAATGCCCAAATAAAAAATCATAGAACTACATCATTATTATTACATGCAAATAAAGTTTTGCTAAAGATAATTCAAACACAGCTGCAGCAGTATATTGATAGGGAACTGCCCAGAGGCTCCATCCGGATTCAGCCGAGGACAGGGAGTGAGGGATATCATTGTTTGCATCAGATGGATATTGGCTGAAAGCAGAGAATATCAGAAAGATGTTTACCTGTGCTTTATTGACTATGCAAAGGCTTTCGTCTGTGTGGATCATGACAATCTATAGACAACACTGTGGAGAATGAGTATTCCAGAACACTTAATCATTCTCATGAGGAACCTGTACATAGACCAAGAGGCAATCATTCAAACAGAACGAGTGGACACTGACTGGTTTGAAATCATGAAATGTGTGTGTCACAGTTGTATTCTTTCACCATACTTAATCAATCTGTATGTTGAGCCTTTAATTCAAGAAATTGGATTATAAGAACAATGTGACTTCAGAACTACAAGAAGGCTCATTAACAACCTGCAATATGCAGATGATACATCCTTTCTTGCTGAAAGTAAAAAAGACTTAAAATACTTACTGATGAAGATCAAAGACCACAGCCTTCAGTATGGGTTACATATCAAGGCAAA
>NW_006408525.1:16276660-16277641 GCF_000296735.1 Chrysochloris asiatica
ATTCGTAACCACTACGCCACCAGAGCTCCTTAGGTTTGGTATAGCAGCCCTAAATAAATAAGATAGTGTCTTAGTTCTGTGCTTCTAGAAGGTAGGGTAGATTTCCTTTGATTCTGTGAGTCACCCCATTATTTTCATAGTAAGCATGCTTTTGCTTAATTAAACCAGAGTCCACTCCTGATTCTCACAGTGGAAAGATTTAACTGATACATTCGTAGTTACACATTATAATGTGAAAATTCTGGTCTGTGCCACATTTCATTTGAACAGAAATCGCAAATCTCATTTTAACTCTGATTTAACCTTAAGCATAAGAAAGAAGCTAACTCATTTGAAGGTACTCAAAAACCCAATTGTTTAATTGTCTAGGTTCTCACTGGTATCATTTTATATGTGAGGCCTCTTTGGTAGTCTATTGAAATTGTGAGCATAAATTGGATCTGCAGTTCACAAAACACTCCTACACAGTAGGTTGTGTTATAGTGCGGTTTTTCGGCAATATGAAAAGTCTTTAAGATTTTAATGGTTGGTTTTTAAACCCACTAAAAGCCCATCAGTGTATTAATGTTAGGGACACTGAAAACAAGAAGTATTTTTCATATGGGTTGCAGCTCTGTTCCCACTTCCCTACACTGCCGAATTTAGAAGATGCATAGAGTAAACTTGCCGTCTCTACTCTATAAATGCTCTCTCAGGTTTGGTATTTATATACTGTAATTTTAATCCAGGATCCTTCCACACTACTGAAAACAATCATTTGAAAGTAAACAATCAAATGTTTGTTCCTGTGTGTTTTTTGACACTGCTGATCACCCCATCATATAAATTCTTTTTTTCAGATTTTATAATATTAATGATAATTCTTTATTAGCTATAGTGGTATTCTAGATCATAAAGAGAATTTCTTCACATTTTGGATAATGAAAAATTTCCAGTCAAAATGGTACTTTGCTAATCTTTCATTTTAAGATGTGTGTGTGT
>NW_006408525.1:16280321-16281924 GCF_000296735.1 Chrysochloris asiatica
CTCTGCCCTGAACCCTCTTCACCTGGTATTCTGTGGTATTGCTGATGGCTAACTTCACTGCACTTCTAACCTATCCACCATCAAGACCCGCCTCCCCCAATATTCTGTTTTGCCATCAAAGTAACTATGTTTTGCCTCAGTTAACGGATTTTGAGCCTTTGTCAAAACCAGTTGTCTATAGATGTGTGGGTTTAATTCTGAATTTCCAATTCTGTTCCACTGATCTATGTGTCTATCATTGAACCAATATCAGATTCTTTTGATGACTATGGCATTGTAGCATGCTTTGATATCAGGGAGTGGCAGACCTTCTGCTGTGATCTTTTTCTCCAATATTGTTTTTGCTATCCAGGGCTTCTTTACTCTCCATGTGTAGTTCATCATGAGTTTTTCCATTTCAGTAAAGAATGCTGTTGGAATTTTTATCGAGACTGCACTGTATGTGCAGATCACTTTTGGTAGATTCACAGTTTCACTATATTAATTCTTCCAGTGCCTAAGCATGGGATGATTAAGATTAGGGCCAACTCTTCTCTGAATGTACTCATCTGGTTGTGAACTTTCTTCTGGTGACAGCTTTTTGATGACATCTTCAATCTCTTGTAATGGTGGCAGTGGTTATGTGTGTGTCATGAAGTCAGTTCTGACTCATAGCAACCCTGCATAGGGTTTCCAAGGCTGTAATTCTTTATGGGATCAGAAAGCCTCATCTTTCTCCTGTGGAACAGCTAATAGTTTCAAACTGCTGACCTTGAGGTTATCAGTCTGACTTGTAACACTACACTGCCAGAGCTCTTTTGTAATGGCCATGTTTACATTTTCTACCCCTGCTTGTTTTAGTTTGGGTAAATAGTGTGTTTCTAAGATTGTATCCATTTCATCTAGGTTTTCAAATTTGTTAGCGTATAAATTTTCATAGCAATCAGTTATGATCACCTTTATCTCTATTGGGTTCATTGTAAAATTGTGAGTTTTATTTCTTAATTTGGTTACTTGTCTCAACAGAGTTTTTTATTTGTTTTCTTTTATCAATCTAGACAATGTGTTTTCTATTTTATTGAATCTTTCAAAGAACTGACTTATGGCTTTATTGATTCTTTCTATGGTATTCTATTTTGTTTATTTATGCCCTGGTATTACTTCCTTTTATATGGTTACTTTTGGCTTCTTTTGCTCTTCATTATCACATTTCAAGTTATCTGTTTAAGTTAATGATTTTGACTCTTTCTTTCTTTTTTTTTTTTATTAATGTAGGCATTTATTGCTTTAGATTTCCCTCTGGGTACTGCCTTTGCTATATCCCAAAGATCTGGAATATTGTGCTTTTATTTGTGCTTGATTCTAGGATTTTTTCATTTTACTTTTGACTACTTCAGTGACCAGTCAAGGCTTTTAGTAGTGCATCATTTAGTTTCCATGGTTTTTTTTTGTTTTTTTTTTCCTGTTGTTGCTTTCTAGCTTCATACCATTATGGTCATTATAAAGGAGCTCTGGTAGTGTAATGGTTACAAATTGGGCTGCTAAGGTTGGCAGTTCAAAACTACCAGCTGTTCCACAGGAGAAAGATGAGACTTTCTGCTCCTGGGACTAGACACAGGATAGT
>NW_006408525.1:16283756-16290370 GCF_000296735.1 Chrysochloris asiatica
CCAACTGTGATGCATAAGCATAAGCTACTATGCTGGTGCATCCCATTCAGAGTCTTCCTCTTTTTTGCTGACCCTCCATATTACCAAGAATAATGTCCTTCTTCAGGAACGGGTCAATCCAGATAATATGGATGAAGTATGAATGAGAAGACTCACCATCCTGGCTTCTAAGAAGCATTCTGGCTGTACTTCCTCAAACAAAGATTTGTTTGCTCTTTTGGCAATCCATGTTACTTATAATATTCTTCTTCAAAACCATAATGCAAATGCATCAATTCTTCTGTGATCTTCTTTATTCATCTTCCCTTTTTCACATGCATATAAGACTATTGAAAATCCCATGGTTTGGGTCAGGAGCACCATAGTCTTCAAACTGATATCTTTGCTGTTGAACACTTTAAAGAGGTCTTGTGCAGCACATTTGCCTAGCACAATACTTCATTTGATTTCTTGACTGCTGTTTCTGTAAGTATTCATGGTGGATCCAAGCAAAATAACGTTTTTGACAACTTCAGTGTTTTCTCCTTTTATCATAATGGTATTTTTGGTCCAGCTGTGAGGATTTTTGTTTTCTTTACACTAAGGTGCAATCCATACTGAAAGTTGTAGTCTTTGATCTTCATCAGTAAGTGGTTAAATCTTCACTTTCAGCAAACAAAGTTGTATCATCTTCATAACACAAGTTATTAACAAGTCTTCCTCTAGTTTTGAGGTCATGTTCTTTTTCATATAATTCAGCTTCTCAGATTATTTGCTCAGCAAATAGATTGAATGTATATGGTGAAAGAGTACCACCCTGATGCATACCTTCTTGATTTTAAACCATTCATTAACCTCTTGCTCTGTTCAAACTGTGAGAAAAACTTCTGTGGTCCATCTTCAGGAATTCATGAGATTGTAAAACCTGGTAAACAGATTGTTGTTTTAAGCAGGCTATTCTGGGACTAGGAAATTTAAATAACAATACAGCCATTAAGACCTTGGGCAAGCTATTTTGGTTTCTCTGGGTGGAGGGGAAATGGAATGTACCACAGAATTGTATATGGAAAACTGGAACTGGAGGAAGGGCTTTTGGGGGGACAAGAATAAAAACCATTTGTGGAGGGCCATGTGGTGTGTCTGCACCTGATTTTGCAAAATCGAATAAAGAAAACCTCACTGTCACTAAAATGAGTACAGATTGGATTACTTGAGCGTTTGTCAGTATAGGCAACGAACGTTTCTCACAAAACTACTGCTTGTTGATCTATGTACAGGTTCCTTATGAGCACAATCAAATGTTCTGGAAAACCAATTGTTGATCATGCTATCCAAAGTTAGGTTGATCCACACAGTTGAAAGGCTTGGCGTAGTCTATAAGACACAAGTAAACATATTTCTGGTCTCTGCTTTCAGCCAAGCTCCATCTGAGTTCAGCAATGGTATACCTAGTTCCATGTTCTCTTTTGCATTTGGCTTGAGTTTTTGGCTGTTCCCTGCTGCTGTATTGCTACAGTCATTTTTGAATTACCTTCAGTAAAATTTTACTTGCATGTGATATGAATGATGTTGTTCAATTATTTCCATATTCATTAGTGTCACCTCCTTTTGGAATGGGCACAAATATGGATCTCTTCCAACTGGTTGGCCAGATAGCTGTCATCTAAATATCTTGGCATAGATATTTACTACTTTCTGTTTCCTGGAATGTTTTTCTCCATCCTCTTCTTTTCAGTCTGTTTGTATCTAAAATATTTCTTATTGAAAGCAAAATAATTAATCATCTTTTTTTTTCTTTTTTTTTAATCCAGTCTGCCACTCTCTGCCTTTTACATGGAGCATTTAGGCCATTTACATATTATACTATTACTACCAATGAAGTGTCTACTTACTCATTTTGCTATTTGCTTTTTGAGTGCCAAGTATCTTCTTTTTTTCCTGATTTTTCTTTTTTTTGTTTGTATTTGGCTGCTTTCTTATGAAAGACACTTGATATATTGCATATTCTTTTGTTGCTTATAACATTTTCTTCTTGTCTTTGGTTTTCAGGAATTATATTAGTATATGGTGTGGATTTTATCTTATCTATTCTGATTGGTGTTCATGTATATCATGTGCTGAGTGATATTTGCAGAGTCCTTAGTGGAATTGGACAGTCCGAAGAAGAAACACGAGCCGAAGGAAGGTGACACATAACCTTTATTGCAGTGTTATATTCAGACTCACTCCTGAGAGAGATTCTCCTCTGTATTTAGACTGCCTTAACCAAAAGAGGCTTGCTGCCAAAATTACATCACTGGTTATGTAAGCATAAGCTGTCATGGTGCCGACCAGGACCACTGGCACTATGGCGGCCCTTCTGGTGGAAATGGGCGAGAGAGCCTGACCAACTCCATTTTCCCCACAATGTTGATCCCTGTATTTAATTCTAGGAAATTATTTTTGATTATTTCTTGAAAATCTTTTTCTATGTTTTCATCATTGTCACGGTGCTCTGGGATTCCATTAATTCTAATGTTAGATTTCTTAATTCAATACCATATTTCCTTCTGTAGTTCTTCTCTTGTTTTCTTGTTCTTTTTCTCTTGGTGCTCTTGAGATTTAATAGTTTCAGTTCTTTTATCTTTTAGCTCATTTATTGTATCTTCTGTCTGTCTCTATTATTGAGCATTCCTCTTGCTTTTGCTTATTCAGTTGTATTATTCTTCAATTCCTGTAGCTTTCTCTTTTTTAATATTTTGAATTTCCATTTTGTTCCTCCATTTATTTCCTGATCTTTAGTTTACATTCTGTGAGCTTGCAGCACAGTGAATTACTTCATATGGCTCTTCTACCCATAGTTTTTTGTCACTCCAACCAAACAACATTTTTCCTGGGGCATCTGGTTAAGAGAAGTTTGGAGAAGTTGCTAATAGGATGATATGAGACAGTGAATGAGTGTTGTTAGCAGGACTAATTGTGTTGTAAAACCTGGAAATGTCATGAGGGAATTAGTCATTTATTCATCCTGCTGAGTTAAGAATAAGTCATCTGATAAACAAAAAAGGAATCTCACTGCCATTAAGAAAGAAGATACAAGAGTGGAGCACTTCCATTGGACTCTGAAATCCCTATGCATTGAAACTCCTTGATCCAGGGACAGAAATGTGAGACACCAGAGAAGTGTCAGAAGAGTTGCAGAGGAGTGGCAGTAGGAGTCAGCATGAAATAGAGCATGGGCTTCCAAGCCCAAGAAGCAGTAAGGTGAGTGTCTTTGAGCTTGTGAAGTAGGGTTCCTTCAGGCACTTATATGGGGAAAACAGGTTTGCTGATCCAGAGAAGTAGAGCACCTTCAGTGTGGTTTAGAGTAGGGCAGGATGCCCCTTGGCCATTTATCAGCAACCCTAAAAAAGCTCTGTAACATTACCTGAGCTAGGCAGAGGCCAAGGGGCAATATGACTAAAGGACAAGGACCGGAGAGAGACCTTCCTATGGGCATGACTGTGACAACAATGTCCTGGCTGAGGTGCTATGTCTTAAGCATTTCTGATCCTGAAATGTAAGCTGTTAAATTCTCTAATAAAGCCCATAATCGTGAGTTTGGTCTGTGAATTCTGGGTGGTCACTGCAATAAAGCATTGAACCCAATTGTGAAGTATGGATGCCATAGGAGGGACAATTGGTGTCAGAATTGGTAAAGAAGGTTGGAGTCATGTCTGACCACAGCCTCATGGAAATCAGCCAGTGGGATGTTCCTGATGGTGATTTTCCTCCTTCCCCCTCGTGAAGTCAGAGGAGATCAGATGCTGTCTCCCTGTCTCCATGTGATTTTTTTTTTTCAGTTGCTTTTTGCTTTCTTTAAAATATTTAGAACAAAATCTGAAAATTATCAATTATTTGCATTACTCATGCCTCCAAAGGAGAAATTTCCTCTTCATGTTTTACTTTATTTTGGTTCTTCTTCTCTTGTGATTTTGTTAGTTTTTGCTTTGTTTTGTTTTGTTTTTTTTTTACAGAATTTAAGTCATTTGTTATCTCCTTTTTCAAGATTTTAATTTTACATTCTGGTTTTTGAGGAAAGGTTTTTTGATTGGGCACTCTGGTGAAGCAATGACCAAGTGCCTGGCTGCCAGCCAAAAGGCAGGACACATACCCACAGCTGCTCTCTGGGAGATAAAAGTGACACCATGCCTGCACTCAGAGTGGCTTTGGGTCAGAAATGGCCTATTAACAATGGTCTTGTTAGCTCCTTCTGAGAACTGTTAGAAGACACTCTAGTCTCAGGGTTTTCTCAGTACTGATTTGGGAATTCTGGGTGCTTGATCTCTGGAATTCTATGTTATTGTTGTTGTTGTTAAGTGACATCGAGTCCATTCCAACTCATAGCGACCCTGTATAGGATTTCCAAGGATCACCTGGTGAACTTGAACAACTGGCCTTGAAGTTCAAACCACTTTGCAGTCTGAAGCATTAACCCACAGCAGGAGTTCTATAGGCATGTGAATGTTGGGGAGTTGTCTCTCAGTCTGTCCCTCCTGGGCATCCTGCACAGGCTCCCCCTCGTGTCCCGCTGTGAGCAGGCAGCTAGCTATTTCCCTATAGGTTGATGTCCATCTAAACTCTTCCCCTTCCCCTTGCTTGCTGCCCTGGTAGTTCCTTCTAGTCTCATCTGTCTTGGGCCCTAATGAAGTTGAACAGTATTTTCTTTAAGCCCTATATTCTCCTTTCACCCCTTCCCAATTGTGTGATCTTCAGATTTCCACAGTCAAACTGTGCCAACTGAAAAAAAGAAGATTGGTCTGTAGCTTCCTCTGATTAGTTCCCTTTCTGTCTTCTCTTTTTGGGTGTTGCCAGGCCTGTTGCAAAATGGTGGGGATGGTTGAGTTGTTCCAATATTAAAGGGTAGGTCCTACGACATTTTAAACCATCCTTACTTCTCCATTCCCCTGTTTCTGGCCTCAGCCTGGTTCTCTAAGACTTCAGTTACCTTTATGAAGTTCTGAAACCTCTGTTTGTGATTGTTTGCATTTGTTGTTCAGTGGGTTACTAGCTTGGGAAGTAATTGGAAGTATCCACTCACTTTACCAGAGTCCTGGTTTGACACTGTGGGCTAATGCGTCAGACTGCAAAGTCGTTTGAACTGCAAGGTCAGTGGTTCAAGCTCACCAGCTGCTCCTTGGAAACCCTATAAAGGGTCTCTATGGGTCAGAATCGAATCTATGACACTTAACAACAACAATAACAACTCACTTTACCATCTTTGTTGTTGTGGTTATGTGCCGTGGAGTCGGTTCTGACTCATAGCGACCCTGTACAGGGTTTCTGAGGCTGTAAATCTTTACAGGAGCAGAAAGCCTCATCTTTCTCTCACGGAACAGCTGGTAGTTTCGAACTGCTGACCTTGCAGTTTGCAGCCTGATTCGTAACCACTACGCTACCAGAGCTCCTTACCATCTTATTCTGCTAAAATAGCTTTAAATACAGTTTTTGAGTGGGTTTAGCTATTATTTTGACCTTTATTGTTCCAACTTTATAATGTTTTATGCTTCAGAGTATACAAGTAAAATCTATACTGATGAATCAAGTGTATCATTATTATGATGCTTAAAAGATCTTGTAGTCTTACTGAGCTGTGGTGTACTGTAGAGGCTTGAGTGTTGCTGTGAGGCTGGAAGATAGGCAACAAGTATTTAAATACCAGCAGGGCCACTAATAGTGGAAAAGGTTCAGCTGAGCTTCCAAAATAAGGCAGACAAGGAAAAAGGAGAGGTGAACTACTTCTGATTGGTTGTTGTTGTTGCTATGTTCCATCGAGTCTGTACCGACCCATAGTGACATCACAGCAGAATGAAACACTGCCTGATCCTGGGCCAACCTCACCAACATTACCACGCTTGAGTATATTGATGCTGCCAATTGGCCAGTCCATCTAGTTGGGGGTCTTACTCTTTTTCTCTGACCTTCCACCTTACCAACCATGATATTCTTCTCCAGTGACTGGTCCTTCCTGACAATATGTCGAATAATGAGAGAAAAAGTTTGGCCATCTTGGCCTCCAAGGAGCACTCTGGCTGCACTTCTTCCAAAAAGACCTATTGCTTCTTTTGGCAGCCCATGGCACTTTCAATATTCTTTTCCAACACAGTAGCTCAAAAGCATTCAATTCTTCTACGGTCTTCCTTATTCACTGTCCAACTTTCACATGCATGTGAAATTATTGAAACTACCATGGCTTGGGTCAGGCACACCTTAGTCCTCAAGCTGACATCTTTGCTCTTCAACACTTTAAAAAGGTCTTATGCAGCACATTGATCTAATGCAATATGTTGTTTGATTTCTTGACTGCTGCTTCCGTGAGTGTTGATTGTTGGGCCAAGAAGAATGAAGTCCTTGATAATTTCAATCTTTTCTCTGTTGATAATAATGTTGTTTATTGGTCCAGTGATGAGGATATTTGTTTTCTTTACATTGAGATGTAATCCACACCAAAGGCTGTGCTCTTTGATCTTCATAAGTAAATGTTTTAAATCCTCTTCACTTTCAGCAAGCAAGGTTGTATCATCTGCATATCGCAGCTTGTTAATGAGTCTTCCTCCAATCCTGATGCCACGTTTTTCTTCATAGAACCCAGCTTCTCAGATTATTTGCTCAGCATA
>NW_006408525.1:16291085-16297449 GCF_000296735.1 Chrysochloris asiatica
TTTGTGTAGTCTCAATACAGCATAGGTAAACATCTAGCTTGTCATGGTCCACACCCTCAAAAGCCTTTGTGTAGTCTCAATACAGCATAGGTAAATATCTTTCTGATATTCTCTGCTTTCAGCCAAGATCCATCAGACATCAGCAATGATATCCCTCATTCCACGACCTCTTCTGAATCCGGCTTGAACCTCTGGACGTTCTCTGTCAATGTATGCTTGCAGCCATTTCTGTATTATCTTTAGCAAAACTTTACTTGCATGAGACATCAAAGAGCTTGTCTGATGATTTCCGCATTCTGTTGGGTCACCGCTGTTTGGAATGGACACAAATATAGATCTCTCCAGTCAGCCATATAGCTGTCTTCCAAATTTCTTGGCAGAGATAAGGGAGTGCCTCTTGTGCTGCCTCACTTTCTTGAAAGATTTCAATTTTTATTCCATCAATTCCTGGTGTCTTGTTCTTTGCCAATTCCTTCAGTGCACGTTGGACTTCCTCCCTGAATATCATTGTCTTTTGTTCATATGCTACCTCTTGAAACGGTTGAACATCAAACATTTCCTATTAGTACAGTGACTCTGAATATTCCTTTCATCTTCTCTTGATGCTTTCTGCATCATTCAATAATTTGCCCAGTGAATCTTTCAATAATGAAAGTCAAGGCTTGAATTTTTCTTCACTTCTCTCCCAGCTTGAAAAATGCTGAGTGTGTTCTTCCTTTTTGGTTTTATGATTCCAGATCTTTGCACATTTTGTTGTAATATTTGGCTTTATCTTCTCGAGCTGATCTTTGAAATTTTCTGTTCAGCTCTTGGACCTCCTCAGTTCTTCCATCTGCTTTAACATCTCAATGCTGGAGAATATGTTTCAGTGTCTCTTCTGACATCCATTTTTACCTTTTCCTTCTTTCTAGTCTTCTCAATAACTTTTTGCTTCCTTCATGTATGATGTTCTTGATGTCTTCTCTTCTCGTCTTTGGTCTTTAGTGTTTAACGTATCAAATCTGTTCTTCAGATGATCTCTAAATTCAGGTGTAATATATTCAAGGTCATATTTTGGCTCTTATGGTTCCACAGTCTGCCCCTGGCCTTGTTTTCACTGATGATATGGAGCTTTTCCATCGTCTCTTTCCGCAGATGTAGCCAGTTTGATTTGTATGTATTCCATCTGGTGAGAGCCATGTGTATAGTTGTCTCTTATGCTGTCTAAAGAAGATATTTGAAATGAACTAATCATTGATTTTGCAGAATTCTGTCATGCATTCTCCAGCATCATTTCTATCACCAAGGCCATATTTTCCAACCACTGATCCTTCATCTTTGCTCTCAATCTTTGCATTCCAATCACCAGTAATGATCAATACATCTTGATTACATGTTTGATCAATTTCAGATTGAAGAAGTTGATCGAATTCTTCTATTTCATCTTCACTGGCTTTAGTGGTTGATGCATAAATTTGAATAATAGTGGTATTAACTGGGCTTCCCTATAGGCGCATGGATATTATCCTATCACAGACAGCATTGTACCTCATGACTGATCTGGTTATGTTCTTTTTGACAATGAATGCAACACCATTCCTCTTCAATTTGTCATTCCTGGCTTAGTAAACCATGTGGTTGTCAGATTCAAAATGGCCAATACTAGTCCATTTCAGCTCACTAATGCCTAAGATATTGACGTTTATGCATTCCATTTCACTTTTGACAATTTCCAATTTTCCCAGATTCATACTTCATACATTCCATGCTCTGATTTTCAATGGATGTTTACAGCTGTTTCTCTTCATTTTGAGTTGTGCCCCATCAGCAAATGAAGGTCCCGCGAGGGCTTTTCTCCCACGGACTTTACTCCATTTTCATCATCATGGTCAACTCTACTCTGAGGAGGCAGCTCTTCCCCAGTCACATTTTGAGTGCCTTCCAACCTGAGGGGCTCATTTTCGGGCACTATATCTGACAGCGTTTCCCTGCTATTCTTAAAGTTTTCAGTGACTAAACATTTGACAGTAGTTCATCATTCTTTCTTCCTAGTCTGTCTTTGTCTGGAAGCTCATCTGAAACCTGTCCACCATGTGTGACCCTGCTTGTATTTAAAATACCAGTGGCATAGCTTCCATAATCACAGCAACTCACAAGCCACCACATTAGGACAAACTGACAGACCAGTAGTCACCATTTGGTTTTAAGGGGAAACTGTCGCTTTAAATTTTGAGGAGATCTGTGTGCATGCTCATGCATAGTAGAACCCTCCAGGGGAAGAGGTAGGGTATCCATTAGCTCAGTCATCCCCTTTAGTCACCAGAATGCAGGTGCGCAGACAGCAGGAGACCAATGAACAGATACCAAGAAAAAGAATGTCCATACCTGTATCTTTGTGGTTCTGTCAGGCGTTCGTGGCTGTTCTGTTCCTTCCCCCACTTGGTCTTTCCCAAGAGAGTGGCTCTGGGAGCAGTTGAGCATCTTGAATTAGAAAGCAATGGATTTCTTGATTCTGCTACAAATTCCCCTAGCTGTAAGCCTTCCAAGCTTCTAAATATTCCTTTATATGTGGTTCAGAGTTCTAGCACCATCCCTTAAGCCTGCTTGGTCTGGTATTCTGTGTTGTTGCTGATGGAGGTCTTTACTGCACATCCACCCGATCCACCATCTTGAAGAACTAATTGGTTAGCACCAAAATTATTATGAATAGCAGCAGAATATTGTCAGAAATAATGCTGGTAGATGGGTCCCTCAAGCGGGAATGCATCATCAAAAAGAACATATCAAGTTCTGTCTTGAAGTACAACATTGTTTGTGATAGGATAATATCAATACACCTACAAGGAAACTAGTTAATACCAATATTATTCAAAATTGCACACCAACCACTAAGCCAGTGATGATGAATTTGAAGAATCCTGTTAACTTCTTCTGTCTGAAACTGATCAAACATGCAGTCAATATATTTGATAATTACTGGTGATTGGATGGAGTTCTAGTGTGGTGCTACAGGCTAATGCACTGGACTACAAGGTCAGTTTGAGTGTCTGGTAGCCTGAGTCAGCTTAGTGCACTCATTCCGTCCCCACAAAAGTATTCTTTGTATCCTGAGTGTTCAAGTTAGGTCAAGATGAGCTCAGCAGCCCATGACTTACGATCACATATCTGCCAGATATTAGGTATTTGTAGGTGTGATACCCATTGCATCTAAGCTCTGCCAAATGTCCCCATGACTATGAAGAGCCCTGTGTTTTCTCGGACTCACTCATAACCTTGTCTCTTGAAACTCTTTGAGGTCTAACAAAGAAATTCTGGCCTCTTGTGAGTCCCCATCTAAGAGTGGAGAGATGTCTCTTTTCATACGAAGGTAGCTTTGCTCTTGCCACTCAGGTTTTCAGAAGTAATAATATCCTCTTTGAAGAGGTATATCTGGGCTATAATTCTGTAAACAAAATAATGAACAGAAGTCAGGACAAGAGTTACCTTTGCTGGAGATGGAAGGGAGGCAACTAGCACTGGACAACAGCACCTAGGGACTTCTAATGTCCTGATAATATTTTTCTTAACAGGGATGGTGGATGCTTGTTTTATTTTTATTCTTTAAGCTATTCATTTATGTGTTAAAGAGTTTTCGGTCTGTAGGCTATACTTTTGCAATTATCAAGAAACAGTAATAAAAAATATAAGCAGATACTTTATATGTTCTAATATGGGACAATCTCCATGATATGTATTGAAATGATAAAAGAATATAAAGGGAAGTCTATGGAATGCTATCTTTGAAAAAGTAGAGCTTGGTGGTGGCAGTGTTTCTATACTTAAATTCACACAAGATGTCTCTAAAAAGATACACAAGACAGTCTAACACAGATTGCCTCCAGGTGTCTGGAGGGTAAGGAGGAGAAAGACTTTTCATTGCAAGCTTATTAGTACCTTTTGAAAGTGAAACCCTCTGAATGAACTACCTAATAACAACAAAGCAAACACTTAAAGAATAAGAGAAGTTGGATGCAACACCCAGTTTAGGTGATAAACTTGCTTTTAAATTTGTTTCCTGTGAAAGAGTCAGGTATGGCTGGCAATGTGTTTAAAGAGTTGTCATTTACTCATAATTTTCCTTTACAATGTAATCATGGTCACCATTCTGGTGAGCACTCCTTATAGATGAGTTTCAAGTTAGAGCATGCTCCATGCATTCACGTTTGCTCCTTTGCTCCCTTTCTTCTCATTTTAGCTAGCTGTCCAATGCTGCTTGGTTATAGTGTTGTCATCTGTCCTTTGTACAGGAGCTGCAGGAGAATCTATATCCTATTAGTGACGAGGGCCTAGCAGCTTTTGATGACCATCACTGGGAATGATCCTCTCATATCCATTTCTGTTCAATAGTCTTGACGTTATAGTAATGCATTTGAAACTGGATACCTTTCTCAGGTAGAGTACAGAGTCTATAGGTTGGGATAAATGCTGTTATTACTAGTACTTTCAATGACTTCTTTCCCCCGTAACATCATGCTGATAACATAGAAGAGATTGGAAACCCAGAACTACCCATTGTCTTCAAAAAAGGACACCAGCAATCAATTTCTTGGAATATTTCTTTAAGTTCCATTTCTCCATTTAATAACATCTTACCATCTTAATCAGGAATTGTGCACGCAAATCATTCTGTGTTTTAAGATAATTGAAATTCTAAATCAAATCCATGCTGTGAAATAATGAGAGTTTCTAAAATTGTCCTAACATAAGAAGACTGCAATATCTTAAGATATGCTGGGCTGTTCACATTAGAGTGAAGAAACAAGTGATACCATGACAGTCTAAACTGAGAATATACTTCATTATTTCCATTATGAGTGTGGCCTTTTGCATAAAACAGCTCTAAGTTCAAATCTCAGTATCTCCTCTTATTAGATTTGGTTAAGACTGTGTAAGGCTGTAAGCATAGTGACTTAACCATGTCCGATGTTTATTTGTCTTATGCAGCAAGAAGGATAGAATAAGCAATTTGGTATTACCAAAAACCCAAACTTTTTCTATTTTAATTCTCCTTTGTTCATATCATGTAGTTGTTTATTTTTAGCGATTACAAGATAGCTAGCAATCCTCCAAACATTGTTTTCATATTCCAAGTAGGAAATAAGGATGGTGAAGAGCAAAGGACTGAGGGGAGGATGCTAGCCCCCCTTTTTCTTCTTCTTCTTCTTCTTCTTCTTCTTCTATATACAAAACTTTCCCAGAAACCCTGCTGAGTAACGTTTGATTACATCACTGTGGATAGAATTGGGATATAATGTCTTCTACCTGCAAGGAAATCAGGAAAAGTGAGTCTTTTTGTTATTTTGTTTTTGTTTTCTTGATGCAATGATGTTTTCTTTAACAGATTGGAATTCTGGTTCCAATTAAGAAAGGAAGAATGGATATTGGTTAGTCAATTAACAAAATCTATTATGCATTTTCTTCTCAAAGCTTCAGGTTTCATATATATAACATACAGTCCTGGTGTGGTGCTGTGGGCTAATGCATCGTACTGCAAAGTCAGTTTGAACCACAAAGTTGGTGGTTCAAGAGCACCAGCTACTCCTTGGAAACCCTATACAGGGTTGCTATGGGTCGGAACTGACTCTCTAACACTTAACACTATTTCCATGTTTGTTGTTATCAGGATTCAGTGAGATACTGCAGGTGAAGTTTATCATGCATTGACAAGAGTATGGGAAGCTCTTAGCAAATGCAGGTTATTGGTATTAGTATTGTTTGCATTCTAAAATAAGAGGCTATTAAACTATGGAATTGCTGAATTGTGGTAAATAATCTGAATTATCAAAGATTATTTAGTAGGATATCCAGACGAAGACAGACTAGGAAGAAGGAGTGACCAACTACTTCCAAATATTTCGTCACTGAAAACCTTATGAATAACAGAGAAACACTGTCAGATATAGTGCCGGAAAATGAGCCCCTCAGGTTGGAAGGCACTCAAAATGCAACTGGGGAAGAGCTGCCTACTCAGAGTAGTGTTGACTGTGATGATGCGAATAGAGTACAGCCTGTGGGACCTTCATTTGCTGATGGGGCACAACTCAAAATGAAGAGAAACAGCTGTAAATATCCATTGAAAATAGGAACATGGAATATATGAAGTATGAATCTGGGAAAATTGGAAGTTATCAAAAATGAAATGGAATGCATAAACATCGGTATCTTAGGCATTAGTGAGCTGAAATGGATTGGTATTGGCCATTTTGAATCTGACAACCACATGGTTTACTATACAGGGAATGACAAATTGAAGAGGAATGGTGTTGCATTTCATTGTCAAAAAGAACATAACCAGATCAGTCATGAGGTACAATGCTGTCTGTGATAGGATAATATCCATGTGCCT
>NW_006408525.1:16298179-16299183 GCF_000296735.1 Chrysochloris asiatica
ATAATGTGAGTAGATATATGCACACCAATGTTCATAGCAGCACTATGTACAATAGCAAAAAGATGGAGACAGCCTAAGTGCCCATCCATGGAAGAATGGATAAACAAACTGTGGTACATACTCACAATGGAATATTATGCTACCTTGAAGAATAACAAGGAAGTTGCAAGCCACTGCATAACATGGATGAAACTTGAAAACATTATGCTGAGTGAAATTAGTCAGTCACAAAAGAACAAATATTACATAAGACCATTATTGTAAAAGCTTAAGAAAAGATACTCATACTAAAATGAAAAAAATAAAATAAAATTTCTTTGTTGGTTACTGGTGGGGTCAGAGTGGGAGGGTTTGAGGGAGTTGGAGGGAGGCGATGGTAGAGTACAAGGTAGAGGCAGACACATTATAGTTCTGGTGCTGGGGAGCGCAGTACACAATAGGTGAGAGGGGATAGAAGAACAAGGCAGATAGGGGAACACTGAGACAGGTTTGCATGGGCTAAATGGGACAGAGGTAAATAGCGATGCATGCTCAACTTGGAATAACAGGGCTCTGTAATACAGGGATCTAGGCATAGTTTGAAGAGGGGAAATAATACTAAGATGCTTGACTGTCTTATGTATATTGGTTTCTCTTTCCTACTATTATAACATTGAAACTTGAGTTGGATAGAAAGGAATGTCGGGAAACAAGATTACAGAAAGCTTGTAAGTCCATCTTCAGCCTATAACTGATTGGAATACCTAAAAGGGGTTCTAGAACTTGCCCAGTGAAATAGGGCTCTTGCGGAGCCTTTGTAGTGTATAGGACCTTAGGTGGAATCCTGAGCCCTATCCAGAACCTTCTGAGGTGGGACATTCCCACTAGCAAGGACAAGTAGACCAGCCTGGAACAGCTAAGCTACAGAAAATACATCTTCAAAGAAAGAGCATCAGGAAAAACCCAAAACAAAAATGACAGTATGACTGGCTACTACGAGAATAAGCAAGTTGTTCTCCAGGAAG
>NW_006408525.1:16300558-16301673 GCF_000296735.1 Chrysochloris asiatica
AGCTCTGGGAATTGATGGAATACAAATTGAAATCTTTCAGCAAATTGATGCAGCACTAGGGCACTCACTCATCTATGACAAGAAATTTGGAAGCAAACTACCTGGCCAACTGACTGGAAGAGATACATATTTGTTCCCATTCCAAAGAGAGATGATAAAGAGAATGCAGAAATCATCAGACAGTATCATTAATATCTCATGCAAGCAAAATTTTTCTAAAGATAATTCAAAGTTGACTGCAAGCATACATTGACAGAGAACTTCCAGAAGTTCAGGCCAGATTTAGAAGAGGACATGGAACAAGGGGTATAATTGCTGATGTCAGATGGATATTGGCTGGAAGCAGAGACTACCAGAAAAATGTTTACCTGTGTTTTACTGGCTATGCCAAGTCTTTGATTATGTGGGTCATGAAAATCTATGGACAGCAGTGCACCGAATCAGTATTCTGAAACACTTAATTGTGCTCGTGAGGAACCTGTAGATAGCCTGTATAAGAGGCAGTTGTTTGAACAGAACAAGGGAACACCGACTGGCTTAAAGTTAGTAAAGGTGTGCACCGTGGTTGTACTCTTTCACCTTACTTATTCAATCTGTAAAATGAGGAAATAATCTGAGACGCTGGATTATGTGAGAAAAACAGGACATCAGGATTAGAGGAAAACTCATTAACAAGCTTGCTTGCTGAAAGTAAAGAGAACTCAAAATACTTATGATGAAGATCAAAGTCCATAGTCAACATAAATAAAATAAATCCTCATCAATGGATCAAAAATAAAATTTATGTAACTGGAGTAAAAATTGAAGTTGTCAAAGACTTCAGTTTGCTCAGATCAACCATTAACACTCATGAAAGCAGCCATCAAGAAATCAAATGATGTATTGCATTAGGCAAATCTGCTGCACAAAACTTTCCTAAAGTATTTAAGAGCGAAGATGTCAGTTTGAGGACTAAGGTGCGCCTGACCCAAGCTATGGTATTTTCAATAACCTTATATCCATGTGAAATCTGGACAATAAATAAGGAAGACCATAAAAGGATAGAGGCATTTGAGCTAATGGTGTTGGAGGAGAATATTAAAAGCACCTTGAACTGCCCAAAGAACAAACCAATC
>NW_006408525.1:16302088-16307988 GCF_000296735.1 Chrysochloris asiatica
ACCAAAGCACAGTTTTAAAACAACGTTCCACGCGTCATTGCTCAAAGTCTTATTTTACTTGACGTGGGTTAATGAGGTCACCATGAATTTGAACTGACTGGAGGGCAGCTAAAACAAAAACAAATAATGATAATGTTCCTCAGTGGTACAAATGGCTAAAACACTTGGCTACTAACTGGAAGATTGGGGATCCAATTCCACCCAGGAGCCTTTAAGACCTTCATTTTCTTATTTCTCTCTCTAGTGTTTTCATTTGACAGTGAATTAACTCCAGTTATGGGTCAGCACTGGACTTTGAACTACAAGGTTGGCACTTCAAACCCACCAGCTGCTCCTTGGAAACACTACATAGGGTCACTATGAGTGTGAACTGACTCTACTGCACTTCAAAACAACCTCTCTACTCTGTTCATCATCTAAACATTTGGTCATTGCTAGAGAAAAAAACAAAAACAAAAACCAAACTTATTGGTTTTACTTTAAAATTGCGACCTCAACCTAAAAAATCGCAACATATCTTTGGTGCATTGGTTATTCATTCATATAGTTTCTAGTTCCAACAACGACTCATTTCACAAACCTCAAATATACTTGCTTTCCTTAACTTTAGGCTAATGGCCTCATTTCATACTTTGAGAAAATACAAAGAGTTAGATGGGAAGTTTTGTACTTCACTTGCTCTATTCAAGTGATACACTTTAATCTAGGCTCCTACTATCTGGCTTAATTCCTATTTTAATGGATGAAGCGTGCCTACCCCTTGTTGTTGTTGTTGTTGTTATGTGCCATCGAGTCGGTTCCGACCCATAGCGACCCTGTATAGGGTTTCCGAGGGTGTAAATCTTTACGGGAGTAGAAAGCCTACCCCTATCACAGGTCAATTTAGGTCTTGAATTCTAATCTCTGTTCCCTTCTCAGGAATTTCCAGTCTACATTATACACTTTTGCTCCTGAGTATTAATATCTTCTCTTCTCCTCCCATGATGTTGTTGTTAAGTGCACTTGAGTTGGTCCCCACTCAAAGTAACCCAGTATAGGGACTCCAAGGAGTAGCTGGTGGCTTTGATTCACTAACTTTGTGCTTAGCAGTCCAGTGCTGATCCTTCAACACCATGCCAGTCTCTTCCTACAAGTATAAAAAGAAAATATATCTTAGTAATTTTTATTAAAACATTAAATCTTCCCTGGACATCAAATTACCCCTCTGTAGCTATGGTATTGCTTTCCATACTGCTCCAAGTTTTTCTAGCAAAACCTCCATCCTATTTCCTATCTCTGCAGCCTCTACTCTTGGTTGGTTGGTTGGTTATGTGCTGTGGAGTCGGTTCTGACTCATAGCGACCATGTATGGGGTTTCTGAGGCTGTAACTCTTTATGGGAGCAGAAAGCCTAATTTTTCTCCCATGAAACAGCTGGTAGTTTTGAACTGCTGACCTTGAAGTTCGCAGCCTGATTAGCAGCCACTGCACTACCAGAGCTCCTTGCCTCTACGCTTACTACCTCCAATTTCTCACCCATCCTCAGTCCTTCACAGTGTACTCAGCTTGAATTTCTGTACCTGGAATCCTTTGATATTGCTCTTGTCAAGGTTCAGTGTCAAATGCAGGAGTTATTTCTCTTTACTTTCTACCTGACTTCTTTATAGCATTTGATACAATCATTGCCTTCTACCTGAAATACTCCTCTCACAACCCCCACCCCCACCCATGCTTGGCTTTCAAAATCTACCCTTCTCCTGGTTCCCTTCATCCTCATCTTTTTGGTGCTTTATCCTTTTCTGCTTGGCCTCTAAATAACAGTAGTTAATGGGGTTCACTGCAGGGTTTGTTTTTCCTTCTGGAAATTCATTATCATAGTTTTTCAAGTATTTTTATGTTCTCCCTTTGATGACTCTTCATTTCATAATGGTCGTTTCTAATTGCCTGTTTGTCCTATTTTCTCAAGTGTAGAATTGGAACTTCATATTTAAGATGGTTGAAACAAAGTTCTTGTGTGTCATCATCTCATTTCCAGTACCTTCTCAACCACCTTTCTCCTCCCCAATTTGTCTCCATCTCAGTAAATTGATAAATACTATTTGGTTACGAATCGGGCTGTGAACCGCAAGGTCAGCAGTTTGAAACTACCAGCTGTTCCACGGGAGAAAGATGAGGCTTTCTGCTCCCATAAAAATTTACAGCCTCGGAATCCCTGTACAGGGTTGCTATGAGTCGGAACTGACTCCACGGCACATAACCACCACCACCACCATTTACTCAGTTGCTTAACCTAACAACCTGTGACTTACCCTTGAATCCTCCCTCATCTTGAAGTCTCAATTTATTTTCAAGTCTTCTCTTTCTGTTTCCATAATGCGTGATTTTTCTTCCCCTCCATCCCTAGTACCTCATGCCAAGTCACCGTAGTACATCTCCTGGACTGTTGTAGGAATCTCTGTCTTAGGCAGGGTTCTCTAGAGAAACAAAACCAGTGAAGCTTCTATGTGGATATATAAAGAGAAGTTTATATCAAGGAAATGGCTCAAACAGTTGTATTGTTGTTACTAGGTGCCATCGAGTTGGTTCTGACCCATAACAACCCTATGCATAACAGAACGAAACACTACTGGTTCCTGCCCCATCCTCACAATTACTGCTATATGGTTGAGCCCATTGCTTCAGCCATGTAGAGGGATGCAGATCCCAAGTCCATGGGTCAGATGAAGCAAGATCAGCAGGTCAGATATGTCAAGCAGGCAGGTTGGGAAGGTAAGATATCAGGCTGCTGACTACTCCTAGGGTAGGCAGGAAATGCAGCAGGCCACTGGCTCAAGTCCAAAGACCTAGAGGCCAGACAATGAGGCAGGTACAGGATGCAGACCTAGCAGAAAGTCAACAAGTTTTGTTCAAGTGTCTAATATTTTGCAACTAGATCATACCCCTGAGGTAACTTCCTTCCAACTGATTGGCTGCTGTCTTTATAGAGCATGTCAATAACTGATATGTTCTTTTTAATTTATTATTTTGCTTTTTATCTTTGACCCCTCCCTACCCACAAGAGAATATATGCTTTAAAAGAACCCGAATGTGCCTCTCTTGGACACAGATAAATTCTCAACTTTCCACATTGCCTGGCATAAGATACTCAGCCAATATATATTGAATGAATGAATGATTAAGTTAATGAATAAAAGAATGAATTCTCAATGCTGGGAGAACTAGGCACTAATAGTCACTAAATGACTATCGTCATATACATAGAAGCCATTTTATTCACTAATGAGACAAAAACTATTTTTAAAAAGTATATTGTTGATGATCTTGTAAATTTTGTAAATTTATAAAAAAGTTGTTTTCTAGGCTTTGGAACAATACAAAAGATGATTTTCCCCCACCCCACCCCCCCTTTATAAGTTAGAGATCTGAGCCTACCCACATAAAACCTATTATAAAGTTGATACATTACCTTGGGATTTCCCTAGCAGAACTAAATACAATTAGCTGGGTTTTATATCACATATACACACAGACATAGAGACACAAAGACAACACAAATAATTGTACATTTCATATGAATTATTTCAAAACTGCTAATATGATAAAATGATTACATTGTTAGATCTTACAAAAATCCTTGTATGTGGACTTAGTCAATTTATGTGCTTCTTTTGATCTTACGTGTCATCTGTTTAAAGTCTTGAGAACAGGTATACGCTAAGTCATTTTCTAATTGTTTCTCATTTGTCAAATATGTTGAAATGTGGTTGGGTAGACTTTTGTGTAAAGTAACAGGAATAGCTGTGATTCTAATTAATGACTTCAAGAATTAAAAAAAAAAAAAAAATCCTAGACTCTCTCTTCTTTCCCAGCCTCATTATTTTCAAGAACCACATACGTGCCTTCAAGGGGCAAAGGCCAGAGGATGGTAGATTTTGCTGCTCTTTCTCCATTTTCTATGGTGCTTTCTCCTTCAAAATCGATTCCTTATTCATGAAGTCTAATGAATATCAAGGTAGCTGTCCTGAAAATTATTCAGTGTGGCCACTCAACAATCCTGGCTACTTCAACCCCTTGGTTTTCTATCTCTGAGAGTCCTCTTAGATTTCTGAGGCAGGAAAAAAAAAGTTATTCTAGGACCATGGCCTAGCTATTCTATGTTTTGACTTGAAAGTGGTATAGATCATTTCTTCTGAAAGCCTATTGACCAAAATTAAGTGTGTTGTTCCACCAACCTGTGAGGCTGTTGAGAAAATGATCTCTCCTTGTGACCAAAAGGAATAGAAAGCTGAATAGAGTTGAGAACTTAAATTTCCTACTGCACCTTCCCAATTTCCTCTCCTTGTCTTGCTACTAGACTCTTCTGCTTGCATGTTTTAATTCAGGCCAAGCTGTGCAATTAAACTTTTTACCTGCTTCCTCTCTTCCCTGCTCCCCAAGCCTTTGTAGATAGTCTGCAAGACTGATACAGGAAAGGACTGATGAATAAAACCGACAAGAAGATAAGACCCAACAACATATCTGGTCTGAGAATAGTATCTATTTGATGTGCAAAAGCATTGTTTTTTTGTTCAGCACAGGAAGGAATTTGTATGCTCAATACAAGCACTATATTGCCATTTTTTCCAACTTACCTTCTCAGCCTATTCTCTTAGCTTATTTGTGCCCCTAGTCTCCTGGCCTCTAGAGCAACTCCTATTATCTCAAGCTGCGTTAAATTTCCAAACAATCGTCAACATAAAATTAAATTTTAATGCATTTTATGTTGGCAACAAATAAATAAAACATAAGTGGTGTTGCAAATTTGAACAACATCTCTCAAAGAGGGTAGGGAAAAATTGTAAGTCTCAGTGATATTTCTCTCTTTCATTACACAGTCCGTAGATTTGGAAAGCAGGCTCTGATTAAGCATCTTCATTTTTCTGGGTCACCATTTGTAAAAATTTCAATGAGAAAATCTTTACATAAATACATAATAAGGAGGAAAAGGGGTCAGAAGTCCAGAAAGGAAAAACAGAGAAATCAATGAACTGTTGAGAGTATGCTCTTGTCAATAGAATGTATAATTCCAAAATTTCTTTACCCTGAAATACACACATAAAATAATATATTATAGTGTATATAAACCATCATCTCTTTCCATGGCGTCAACATATTCCTAAAAGCTAGTTTATCTTAACTTCACTTTTTAAAAATATATTCTACATAATCCTAGCAAGTCTCCTTGACATAATGTAATCAAAGTAAGCATGAACCAACTAATACATCCTCTTTCAAATTCATCTCCTATTTCCATTTTTGTTTCTGTCCACTTTGACCTCCCCTGTACCTGAATATAAGTGAAGTTACAGTAGCTATACCAGAGTGAGCATTCATCTGCCAACTGCTTAGGATCCCAACTTAAAGTCATTCAAGCATTTCAGAGCAGTAAGGCACACTGCAGTGACAAAAAATCAATAAAATCAAAACTATATTCATGTCCTTTAGCTTAGAGTGAAAATTTCAGAGAGCGTGAGAAGCCACCCTGTTAGCCCCCCTGCCCTACTGAACAAAATGTCAGCCTTTTGGCCCCACATACATCTAAATGGGGGTACACAAAATCCGCTGATTCTATGAGTTTCTCTTCTACCTTTGGACAAGAGTCTATCTTGTTGTTAGGTTCCATCAAGTCAATACCAACTCATAGTGACTCTATGCACAACACAACGAAACCCTGTCCCGTCCTGTGTCAAACACAATTGTTGCTACATTTAGCCCATCACTGCTGCCACTGTGTCAGTCCATCTCATTGGGGGGGTCTTCCCCTTTGTCTCTGACCATCCATTTTACCAAATATGATATTCTTCAGGGACTGGTCCCTCCTGACAATATGTCCAAGGTATGAGAGATGAAGTCTGGCCATCCTGGTTTACATGGAGCATTCTG
>NW_006408525.1:16308738-16310101 GCF_000296735.1 Chrysochloris asiatica
TGATGATTCTGCCTTCCTCCATGCCCCCTAGCTCTAGGTTCCCTCTTGAAAGCTTGTAAGCTGGTTACTTCTTGTCTTTGTAGTCCCTCCCTCCCCATTTGGGTATCCAATGTCCAAGTTGCCCCTATCTGTCTACTCTGTGTGTGTGAGGGGGTGGGAATGTCTCTTGCTGTAAGGATTTATCGCCTCTTTTGTGTCACTGCATTCGTATGCATAGGTCAAGTTCATCAGCTTGGATCAGCTCAATCTTCTCCCCCACTTCTTTCTCCTCCTGGTTGAGCTCTGATCATCCAGTCATCCAGTCCCGGTCACGTGGGTGTCATCTGAAAGTGTGGGTGTTCTTGTGCACATGCCCTCTCTTCCCATCAGCCAGCAGCTCCATTCTCCACTTGAGTCCTCCGTGGCCACGTCACTGACTCTGGGCCCAGGAGTCCTCGGGTCTCCTCCCACTGTTTGCCAACCAGGTCCTCAACCGGGTCCACAGAAGCCCTCTGAATATTGTGAGGCTTAGCTCGCCGCTTCATTGCATCCTTTACCCCATTTCTCCCCAACGGTGATGCATGTGTTTACCAATCCGAGCGTGCATTTCCACCAAGTCTCAGTTTTTTTTTTTGTTTTTTTTTGGAGGGGGGCCTACGTTGGTGGGACCCGACTGACTGCCCCAGTGTCTCTTAGGGGAGCGACCTGTTTGTTCCCATAGTAGCAGTCCATCTGTCTCCATTGTGCCTTGTTTTTTCCTGTAGGTCTTCCATTCGAGACGTATCTTTTGTTCTTCTCGCCGTTCCAGGCTCGTCAGCTCGTCCCTTCAAGTGGGGATTTCTCATCTCTGATGATCTGGATGTGGTTCTAGTTTCTACCTATAGTTTTATGTATTGCAAAGGCTCCGCAGAGAGCCTCATTCTCTGGGTACGCTGTAGCCCCATTTTAAGTATTCCAATCAGTTAAAGGCAGAAGATGGACTTACAAACCTTCTAGTGTGATGCTTCTGACTATTCCTCTCTCTTCCCCCTCCAGTGTCTACTCTATATTATAATGCAAGGGAAACCAAGATTCAAAAAAACAGTCAAGCATCTTAACACGATTCCCCGCCCATTCCGACCATGGGTCAATCCCTGTATCTCAGAGCCCTGGAGTTCCAAGGCTGTGCACACATTGTCCTTTATCTCTATTGTCCCACTTGGTCCGCCTAAACATGCCTTATTGTTCTCCCATCTGCCCCTTTTCTCCACTTCCCTCTCCCTCCATGTATATCGTCCCCCTCCCCAGCACCCAAGCTCTCCTGAGCCCAATCCCCACCCTGTGCTCCACCCTCCACCCTTTCCCCCACCCCCACCCATTTCCCAGCAACCAACAAAAACTTCCC
>NW_006408525.1:16312411-16317125 GCF_000296735.1 Chrysochloris asiatica
TTCAACACTTTAAAGAGATCTTGTGCTATAAATTTCCCTAATGTAATACATCATCTGACTGATTGACTACTGCTTCTATTAGTGTTGATGGTTGATCTGGGAAAAATGAAGTCTCTAACAACGTCATCTTTTCTTCATTTATTTAGATGTTATTTATTGGTCTAGTGGTGAGGATTTTTGTTTTCTTTACATTGAGGTGCAACCCATACCGAAGGCTCTAGTCTTTGATCTTCATCAGTAGGTATTTTAAATCCTCTTCACTTTCAGCAAGCAAGGTTATGTCAACCTGTATATCACAGGCTGTTAATTAGTCTTCCACCTATCCTGCTGCCATATAATGTGGCTTCTTGGATTATTTGCTCAGTATACAGATTGACTAAGTATGGTGAAAGAATACACCCCTCATGCACCATTCCTAATTTTAAAGCATTCAGTGTTCCCTTGTTCTAGTCAAACAACTGCCTTCTGGTCTATGTACAGGTTCCTCATGAGAACAATTTAGTATTCCAGAATACTCATCCTCTGCAATGCTGTCCATAGTTTGTCATGATCCACACATCAAAAGTCTTTGCATTGACACTAAAGCACAGATAAACATCTTTCTGGTATTCTCTGTTTTTAGCCAAGAGCCATCTGATGCCAGCAATGGTACCTCTCATACCACATCATCTTCTGAATCTGGCCTGAACCTCTGGAAGTTTTCTGTCAATGTATGCTTGCAGCCATTTTTGAATTATCTTTAGCCAAATTTTGCTTGCATGAGATATTAACCACATTGTCTAATGATTTCCTCATTCTGAGGGATCACCTTTCTTTGAAATGGTTACAAATATGGATCTGTTCTAGTTAGTTTTGGCCAGGTAGTTGTATTTCAAATTTCGTATCATTGACGAATGAATGCCTCTAGTGCTTCATCAGTTTCCTGAAAAGTTTCAATTTCTATTCCATCAATTCCTTGTTATTTTTCAAAGCCTTCAATGCATCTTGGACATCTTTCAGTATCATTGGCTATTGATCATATGCTACCTCTTCAAATGGTTGAACACCGACCATTTCTTTTTGGTACAGTAACTCTGTGTATTCCTTGCATCTTCTTTTGATGCTTTCTGCATCAATATTTTGACCATAGAATCCTCCAATATTTCAAGTCAATACTTGAATTTTTTCTTCAGTTCCTTCAGCTTAAAGAATGCTGAGCATGTTCTTTCCTTTTGGTTTTCTTACTCCAGGTCTTTGCACATTTCATTATAATATTTGATTTTGTCTTTTCACTCCAGGTCTTTGCACATTTCATTATAATATTTGATTTTGTCTTTTCGTGTTGCCTTTTGACATTTTCTAGTCAGCTCTTTTACTTCCTCATTTCTTTTGTTTGCTTTATCATCTATATGTTGAGTAGCAAGTTTCAGAGTGTCTTCTGACATCCGTATTGGTCTTTTCCTTCTTTCTTGTGTTCTTAATGACCTTTGCTTTCTTCCTGTATGATGTTCTTGATGTCATCCCACAACTCTTCTGGTTGTCGGTATTTAGTGGATAATGCATCAAATCTCTTCTTCATACAATCTCTAAATTCAGGTGGAATATATATTTTGATTCTTTAGAGTCTATCTAGGTATAGATAAAAATGCACTGATGCTAACCTGTTCTAACTCTTGATGACCCTCTAGGACAGACTAGAACTGCTCCATAGGGAATCCCAGGTTGTAATAATATTTATGAAAGCAGACTGCCACCTGTATCCACTGTTGATGTTAAGTGCCATTGAATTGGTTCTGACTCATAATGACTCTGTGTATAGTTTCTGAGGAGCAATTGGTGGGTTTGCACTGCCAACCTTGATGTTGGTAGTCCAATGCTTATGCTACAACTCCACACTAAGGCTTCTCATTCTTTAGATAAAGATATGCTTTTTTTCTCCTTTATTAAATGGCATATTAAAATCCTGGTAGGCTGATAAAACCCTGATATGCTAAGGATTTGAATAATCTAGGTTTGACTTGTAATTTGGTTCCATTATCTCAGTAAAAAAGTTGGTCCCAGATAATGAATTATGCCAATATAGGTGTAAATACTAACTTCTGAGAACTAGAGAGGTGAGGAGAAGGTAGCTGATGAGGCAAAAAGCTCTAGAAGACTGAGGTGAGGTTGAGTGTTGTCAAAAACTGTGAAGGATCTGAAATTTTACCTTATTTGCAAACTAAGATAAAGCCAATTTCCCTCTGAAGGGAAACATTGTCTTTATTACATTGGGCAATATGCAAAGCTGCTCTCTGTTTCCAATGCAGTGAGTTATTTAATATGGTTCATCTAGTACTAGTCTTTGTAATTCAGACCGGTGATTTTTTTTTCCTGACTGATTTGGATAAGATCCTGACAGGATCATATGATTCAGTTTTGAGTTATTGTTCAGAGGATTGTTATAGTAAAACCTTGGAAATCTAACAAGGGGATTGGTCATCCTGCTGGGTTAAAAAGGGTCGTCTCAGAAGCAGGATAGAGTATCTTACTATTATTAAGAAAGAAGAGCTAGGAGTAGTGCGTGTCCGTTGAAACCTCAACAACCTCCTTGACCCAGGGACAGAACGCTGTGACAATGGAGAAGTAACACAGGAGTGGCAAAGGAGCAGTAGCAACAAATGAAGAAACAGAGCACCGGACAGAGCAGAGGGCTCCCCAACCCATGGATAAGTAAAGCTGAATGCCTTTGGGCAGGAAGCTCACTTGTGGAGTGGGGTGCCTTCACAAAAGTAAACGCAGAGTTAGGTCTGCTGATCCATGGAGCTAGAGTTGATTGCTGTACTGATTGCTTAGGCTTAGAGCTGATCGGAGTACCCTTTGGACATTTATCAACATGATGTGAGAGCTTTGTAACATTGTCAAAAACAGGTCTGTCTCAGGGCATAGCAGACAAAAAGTTGTATTGAACAGAAAACTATATCTTGAACATTTCTGGTCCTGCATTGTAACTTGTTCACTTGCCAAATAAATCCCGTAACTGTTGAGTATTGTGTCTGACTGAGTTCTATGTGACTATTGCAGTAACCTGTCACACCCAGCTGGGTAGAGAGTGCTGTGGGAGGGATTGTTGGATGCTCATTTTAGCTACTACTCAAGAAAAAGAGACTGCATTTTCCAAGTTGTTTGCAAAGATATTTTGAAAAAATTATTGCCTCAGCTTGAAAGACTTGATAAAACATTAGAGACTCACAAAGAATTGTTTCCCAATGAGTATGTGCGGCATCTGAAATGGATGTCATTGGACAAAAACTCTAGTACTGGATTTCTCCCATGTTTTCATTACATTCTTAGAAATCACAATATACACAGATACATAAACACTTTAACACATATACATGTTGGTAAGTGCCGTTGAACCAGTTCTGACTCATAATAACCCTATACATGGTTCCTGAAGATTGGGTGATGGGTTTGAAGTACCCACTTTGCAGTTAGAAGTCCAGTGCTTGTACTACAGTGCCACATTAGGACTCCATAAGGACATATCAAAACAACCAACATGCACAGATTTCTTTCTCTGTGATATCTTTGTACTCAGTCTACCAAGTTCAAAATCATGATTTTCTGAGAAAATACATTTCTTATTCGTCTAATCATTAAAGTTTGACACAGGTTCAGACATTCTACTTAAAATAATTTGTTCAGTTCTCAGTTCCAGGTAAGATAATTTTCTCAGTGATCCTTAACGTTTGGTGTCAGACATCTATTTTAGGAATAATCATAAGATTATGGACAATCTCCCCAGATAAAAGCTGTCTTAAATTGGGATCCCTGGAGAAGGAAAACCAGAGACACTTATATAAGTATATACACAGAGAGATTCATCATGTGATTGTGGTTGTTGTAAAGTGCCATCAAGTCGATTCCAACCCATAACAACCCTGTAAGGGTTTCCAAGGAACAGATGGTGAGCTTGAACCACCACCTTGCAGTTCAAATGGCTTTGCAGTCTGATGCATTAACCCACAGTGCCACACCATGAGGTTAGCAAATTCCATGTCTATGAACATGGCTAAAGGATTCTTCTGACTCAAGTAGCTGTAATGGCTGAAGGACCCATGATCAACGTGTCAAAAAGCCAGTCTCTGACTATGAAGGCAAATGAATCCATAGTCAATAACAAAGATGACAGGATATTGACTCAATAGGCTAGAGATTCTCACTACCTGGATCTGCAGGCAATACAGCAGATCATGTGTTCAAGTTCAGAGACCCAGAATTGAATCAGACGCAGGATCCGTGTTCAGCAAAATGCAAGCAAGCTTTGCTAGAATGTCTACATAGATTTAAAGCAGCCACATCCCTGAGGAAGCTTCCTTTCATTCAGTTGACTATTCACAGCAGATCTCATCATAGCACTGATTGTTGTTGTTGGTAGGTGCCATAGAGTTGGTACCTACCCATAGCAAGCTTATACACAGCAGAATGAAACACTGCCTGATCCTGGGCCAACCTCACTACTATAGCCACGTTTAAGCATAGATGCTGTCACTTGGCCAATCCATCTCATTGGGAGTCTTCCTCTTTTTCTCTGACCTTCCACCTTACCAAACATGCTATCCTTCTCCAGTGACTGGTCCCTCCTGACAATATGTCTGAAGTATGAAAGACAAAGTTTGGCCATCTTGGCCTCCAAGGAGCACTATGGCTGCACTTCTTCCAAAACAGGTCTATTAGTTCTTTTGGCAGCCCATGG
>NW_006408525.1:16318200-16320946 GCF_000296735.1 Chrysochloris asiatica
TCACTTTCTTGAAAGATTTCCATTTTTATTCCATCAATTCCTGGTGCCTTGTTCTTTACCAATTCCTTCAATGCTCCTTGGACTTCCTCCTTCAGTATCATTTGATCTTGATCATATGCTATCTCTTGAAATGATTGAACATTAACTATTTCCTTTTGATACAGAGACTCTATATATTCCTTCCACCTTCTCTTTCTGCATCATTAAATAATTTGCCCAGAGAATCTTTCAATAACAAAAGTCGAGGCTTGATTTTTTTCTTCAGTTCCCCCAGCTTAAGAAATGCTGAGTGCATTCTTCATGTGGAAGCTCATCTGAAACCTGTCCACCATCGGTGACCTGGCTGGTATTTAAAATACCAGTGGCATAGCTTTCAGAGTCACAGCAACTCACAAGCCACCACAGTATGACAAACTGACAGACGAGTGGTGGGTTACAGGCATTAGAAGGATATATTATTAGGTTCTGATGACTCAGTGGTGACTCTATGGGGGAATTCTTGCCTTCCATGTGGGAGACCTGGATTCAGTTCCTAGAAAAGCACTTCAAGCAAAGCTACCATCATTCTTTCACTGATGTTGCTATGGATTTCAGCAGGATTTCCTGACTAAGATGGGCTGGAAAAGCCTGGTGATCTGTAACCCCAAATCAGCCAATAAAAACTCTATGGATCACAATGATGCAATCTATGACTGCCATGGAGCTAGCAGATGACCGGACAGCATTGCATCCCACTCCACATGGGGTGATCATGATGAGGGCCAAGTGAACAGCCACTACCAACACAGTGCCACACCTATTGTAAATGATGGGTAAATATATCTGCTTTTTTAAAAATTTCACCTTTTCCTCTAGATTATCTCTTGTCAGGACTAACTGCCATTGTTGTTTTTAAGTACCGACGAGTCGATTCTGACCCATAGTGACCCTGTATAGGGTTTCCAAGAAGCAGCTTGTGAGCTTGAACCACCAAACTTGCAGTTCAAACAACTTTGCAGTCTGACGCATTAGCCCACAGCGCCACACCAGGATGCCTGCCATTGGCTTCCCTTTAAAATTATACATTTCACATATACTTCTGCCTGTAGTCCCTCCCTACAATTGAGTGTTTATAGGCAATACTTGAGTTTCATATTATCTGTCTGAATTCTCTCAATTTCCCCCTGAATGCCAAGATAACTGAGTAAATTGCAGTGTACGTTAAGTTGTATAAATGAGTGCAGCATCCATTAATTCAATGCTGGCAATGTGAAGAGAAGCACATTGAAACATTTTACCATGAAAATTTCTGAAGCAACACTGCTAAGACTAAAATAATTTTAGAAAGCAGATCATTTGATGCTAATGGTGTTCAGTCATGTTCTCAATTTAGATATCTTCTACGGTGTGTCAAGTACAACTCACACTTCACGAATCAACCTGATTTCAGATCATTTTGTGAAGGAGAAAGAAAATGACTAGGAAGTTTTCTGTTTTTTTTTTTTATCCCGACTGTTCAAGTCAAAAAGCAAAACGATAGAAGATCAGAGACCAGAATCTAACTGAATCAGTGAAGTTCCTCCTACCTAAAGAACTGGAGGACTGCTTCCCAATTGTTAATTGAGGAGCAAATATAATCTTATAATAGAGTATTTTAGGCAACAGAATCTCAAATAATAAGAAGAGCAAGGTATGGTCAGGACTCCAAAGAGCTTACCTGGATTCCTTAAATTGGTCTCATTTCTAATTTCTTCTTGGAGCACTGGGGCATTGGGAGAGGAGTGTGATTAACTATGAAGTGACAAAGAAACTTTCTACAAAGCTTGAGTGCCCAGGCTCCACTCTGGTCCTAACAGGGATTAATGGCCATTGAGACTTACTGGATCATTACCAGAGTGGTATAATATCCAACAAACAGATAGCTGGAAAAATCTGAGTTAATTAAATGTCCCTCTCCTCTGTCCCATGAGTGCATGTTGGTTCTGTAGAAAAGGTCTCTGGTCTGGCACTTGGGCTAGATCCTTTCTGCAAATCTGAACTGAGATAAACAGGTTTAATGTATAAATGCTTTTCTAAGAAAAAAAAACAAAATAAAGCATCTAATGTCAGCACAGAAGGAGCTTCTATAAGAAGCTGGGTGGTTACATGGTCAGTTCACATCCACCAAGATGGCTGTAGTTCAACCTCTACACCATAACCAAATGCCTAAATCAGGAGGTTGGCCCAGGCCTGGGCAGTAGTTCGTTCTGTTGTGCATAGGGTCACTATGAGTCAGTACCAACTCGATGGCAACTAATAACAACAACAAATCATGAATGAGACCTTGTTGGCTCTGTAGGGGGCTTTCTGCTTCTGATTAAAAATGCTACTTGCCCAACGCACACCTAACTTACTTTAATATTTCTTATGTGTTCTCACTGACAGACCACAGGGTAAATTCAACCTGACATATAATAAAATCACATGATGCAATGGATAGCAGAGCCACAATTAAGATGTCTATGACAGACACACTGTTTTATTAGACAAATGCCAGCTGCATTCACCAAAATAAAGATGGAAGAAGTGGTAGGTTACATCACTCCTGAGTTGCAGTTTCTCATCTGGAGACTTCTGCTATTAGTCATTCCTGTGAGGTGGCTGTAATCCATGCCATATCAAAGATTTTTAATTCATACAGAACTGCATTCTAAGGCTGGCTCCATCATTTATATTCTGTGTGACTTTAGGTAAGTTCCCGTTTCTTTCTGTGTGGAATTGTTATTAA
>NW_006408525.1:16324519-16341806 GCF_000296735.1 Chrysochloris asiatica
GAGAAGGATATCATGTTTGGTAAGGTGGAGGGTCAGAGAAAAAGAGGAAGACCCCCAATGAGAGGGATTGACCAAGAGGCAGCATCAAAGGACTCAAGCGTGACAACAGTAGTGAGATTGGCCCAGGATCGGGCAGTGTTTCAATCTGCTATGCAGAAGGTCACTATGGGTCAGTACTGACTCGATGGCACCTAATAATAACAACAATGCCTGTAACACCAACTTCCGTAACTCACACAGGGGTTTCATTAACCACCTACCTCATCTCTGCCATTTCCACCTTTTTCTACTCTATCAGAGCTTTCCCCTACTTCACTTTAATTTTAAAATGAACTGTAAACCTCCTCCACCACAACTCTGAAACCCATCTACAACTGCTGACCATTCTGTGAGGGATCACAATCAAGGGTCCTGAATAGAGTGGGAGAAAAATGTGGAACAAAACTCAAAATCAGAAAACAAACAAACAAAAACATAAATAAAGTTTACTGATGAAATTCGTGAAATTATGACCCTGACTCACTTGTCAAACTTGAAACCATATTCACGTCCATGGCTCACCTTTTAGCTGAGCAATGTTGTTGCTGTTGTTAAGTGCCATCGAGTCGGTTCCGACCCATAGCGACCCTGTACAGGGTTTCCGAGCAATAGACAGGTCAATAATGTGAACAATAACACCAGGGAGTGTCACTCTTTAGGAAAAGCTACCACTGGAGTCCTGATGTAGCACTGTAGAATAAAGCAGTGTATCACAAGTTCGGCTTGAACCACAAGGTTGGTGGTTCAAATCAACAAGCTCCTGCACAGAAACCTTATACAGGGTCGCTATGAGTAGCACCTGACTCGAAGGCACTTAACAACCACAACAGAGATCAAAAGGAGAGCATTTTCCTAGGGATAAAATTTAGAAGGCAGGAACAGTTAGGGAAAAAAAAAAGATGGATGGAAATGGCAAATGCAGGAAAGAAGTGGAAAGAATGCTGTTAATGTTATGGGGACTCCAATCTATGTCATGAAGAAAATGGATATGAATTATTGAATGAGAAACCAATTTGCTCTGTAAACTTTCACTCACATCACAATAAAAAGTTAAATAAGAGAGGTGGCAAGATGGCAGACTAGGCAGAGACAAACACTACACAAATTGTCTTCAACAAAGATATGGAAATCAAATGTAACAGATGCAGATAGTAGTCCCGGAATCCTGAGCTTCAAATGAAGGGATAGAGAAGGAAATTGAATGCTTACTAGGAAAGAAAGCTGAACATACATGGCAAGAACAAAAAAGGAGACAGACTGGAGACCTGCACTCAAGCTACCTTAAACTTTTGTGAGTGGTTTTAGAGACAAGACAGGGGCTTGATGGTCCAGAAGCATACTGATAACTTGCAGAGATAAAGGGGTGATTTTTTCACTTGTTTTCATGCTCCCCTGGTAGAAAACTCCTGCTTCCTTGGGGTTGGAGCTGCATGATGATTAGCTGCACAGTTGTGAGCCCCTACAAGTGAGTTGGGAGCTGTATGCACCAACTTTGGCAACTGGATTCCGGTGAGCCCTGCTCCAAACCAGCAGAACCAGCTTTGGCCAGCCTTGGACAAGCCCTCACTAGGAGAAGATTATGGGCATGTGGGAGAACTATAAAATAGAGAGAGACAAACAAGTGATATGGGCAGGCCAGCCAGGCAAAGCACAGCCATTTTTAACTTTCAGGGGTGGTTTTTTGAAGACAAATGATGGCTTAGTGCTGTGTAGTTCTTACTGGTAGGTATAAATGGTAGATTTTTTCCCCTTATACCTCACATTGCCCTCGCAGCCAGAGGTTTAGCCAGCCCCCACCTGCATACACCCTCAGCAAAGCTCCTACTCACTAGCAGTCCACACAGTAGAGAGCCACACAACAGTAGTGTGTAAGTAGAAAGGAGCTATTTGCATTAACCCTGACTCCCTGACCCACGTGGACCAGCTCTTGTCCCCTTCCACCCTCTGGGGCAGAAAGACCTTGATCCCAGCTTCTTAAGGATCTGCATAAATTACTTTTGGATTGGGCATCCAGAACAAAAAATACCTAGGCCTATGATGTGGTGCTGTGGGCTAATTTGCCAGACTGCAAAGTTGTTTGAACTGCAAGATCGGTGGTTCAAGCTCATCAGCTGCTCCTTGGAAACCCCATACAGGGTCATTATGGGTTGGAGTCGACTTGATGGCACTTAACAACAACAACAACAATGGAACACAATTTAGGGCCAAATGTCACTGTTTCATCCCTTGCTCACCCAAATCTTGGCTGGCAAAATCTCTCAATTTTCTCCCCTTGGGGTCTGGCATCTGCCCTTCTTTTCTTCTTTCATTTTTGTTGGTTTACTTTTTCTTTCGCCTTTTCCTCTCTTTACCTTCCCTTGCTTTTTATCCTTTCTATCTCTGACTTCAACTTTTCTTCTGTTTCTCTTTCCCCTGCCCAATTGCTGCTGCTTTCTTTTTTCCACTTGATTTTTCTTACTACTCTTTCTTTTTCATCTTTTCCTTTATTTATTCACTCCGTAATTGTGTTTAGTGCTTTTTCTTTCTTTTTATTTTCTCTTCTGTGGTTTCTATCTTATTTTTGATTTTTTCTCCCTCTTTTTTCCTTTTGACAATTGTAAATTTTTTCTTCTAGCTATCGCCTGCTTTCATTTTAGTTTGTCTTTTACTAAATTTTCTTTTTTCAATGTTATTTGCTTTTTTTATTGTTTTGTTTTTTCCTCTTGTGTATGTGTTTTCTCTTCTTGCGACACCTGACATCAACTCAGCACATACAGCCCAGTCACAACTGGACCCTCAGCAGTACCACTCACTGAGAAAAGGCCAATACCAACTGCTATACACCTGACCAATAACAACAACCAACTAGAGCCAAACCCATCCTAAACTGAGCTGCATTAACGGTGAACAGAAAATGGCACACACACACACAAAAGTACAAGAACTTCCAAATGACAAGGATGCCATGTAGATTTTAAGATAAAAGAGACTATTTTAAACTGGGGAAGAAATTAATAAGTGGGGGTAATTTCTAAGAAAATTACTATGACCTCACATCAAAATAAGAAAAAGGAAACCACAAATATTTGATGAGTATTAAAACAACAGTAAAGAAGAATTGTACAAGAAATCACACAAACAAAATGAACTCAGTACAGAAAATATGTGAAAAAAAGAACCAAGCAACACCACACATACACACAAACACACAGAAAAATAACAGCAATCAATTAATACCTATTGATAAATACATTGGATATTAATTAATTAAATATACCAGTCATAAGAGAGAGGGGAAGAATGGATAAGAAAAAAAGGATACTTCAGTATACTGTCTCCAATAGACATACCTTACAAGGAAAAAATAGACTAAAAAAAAATCTAAGGATGGAAAAAAATAAACCTAACTGCAATAAAAATGAGCAAAGTGGTAATAATAATCTCTGATAAAATATACTTTAAGGCAAAAACCAATACTTGAGAAAAAGAAGGACTGTCTCATGATTAAAAGGTTAATTGACCAACAGGACATAACCTTAATAAATGTCTATTCTTCCAATGAAAGATCCAGAAAATACATAAATCACACACTAATAGAATTGAAGAAAGAAACAGACAACTCAAGAATAATAGTTGGCCATTTTAATAAAATAATTCTGAAAAAGGACAGACAACTAGAAAGAAACTGAACAGACACAGAAGAGCTAAACAACACAATCAACCAACTTGAACTTATAAATTTTTAGAGAATACTCCATTCTACAAAAGAACAATATACATGCATAGTTTTCCAGTACACATGGAACATTCTCCAGAATAGACCTCCCGTAGGACACAAAGAAAACCTTAATAAATTTTAAAACAATGAAATATTACCAATATTATTAAGATGGCCTTGCTATAAAATTAGAAATCAGCAATAGGAAGAATAAGGAAAAATCAAATACATGGGAATTGAATAATACTTGGCCTAAAATCTACTGGTTAATAGAAGAGATAAAAAATTCTTTGAGTTAAATGAGAACAAAAACACTACATACCAAAACCTTTGGGACACAGTAAAAGCAATGCTTCAATGGCAATTAATAGCAATAAAAGCACACATTCTAAAATAAAAATAGAATCAACACATTAATGTAACATCTCCAACTATTAGAAAAATAGTAGCAAAGTAAGACTATTGCCATCAGAAGAAAAGAAATTATAAAGATTAGAGGAGAAATAAATAAAACAGAAAAATAATAGAAAGAATCAACAAGACACGAAGTTGGTTCTTTGAAAGTGTTAATGAAACCAATGGCAAACCATTTAAGAATCAAATAAGGGAAGAGAAGAAGATGTAAATTATAAGACTAAGAAATGATATCAGTGGTGTAACAACAAAACCAACAGCAATAAAAAGGATAATAACAGAATACTATGAAAATTGTATTCCAACAAATTTGAAAATCTAGAAGAAATGAATAAAATTTTAGAACAACATGACCTAACTAAACTAACACAGACAGAAATAGAAAAGTTAAGCAGACCTACAACAAAAAAAGAAATTGATCAGGTCGTTTGAAAAACTTGAAAAAAAAAAAAAAAGACTGGACCCTGAAAGTTTTACTGGTGAGTTCTACCCAACATTTAGAGAAGGACGGAACCTAATTCTACTCAAACTATTTCAGAGCATACAAAAGTATAGAAAACCTCTGAATACATTTTATGAAGCAAGCATAACCTGCATTCCTAAACTAGGCAAAGGCATCACTAAAAAATAAAATTATAGACCAGTCCCTCATGAGCATAGATGCAAAAATTCTCAGCAAAGTCCTAGCCAAAAGACGTCAACAACATATCAAGAAAATAGTACATCATGACAAAGTGATATCCATATCAGGTGTGCAAGGATGGTTCAATATTAGAAAAACAGAGTTATCTACCACATAAGCAAAACAAAGGAAAAGAACCAGATGATCATATCAATTGATGCAGAAAAGACATTTGACAAATTCCAACACCCTTGCCTGATGAAAAACAAACAGCAAATAAGAATAAAAGGGGATTCCTTCAACCTAATTGAAAGCACATATACTAATTCCACAGCCAATGTTACCCTTAATGAAGAGGAACTGAAAGCATTCTCTTTGCAAACAGAAATCAAACAAAGGGCCCTTTATCACAAATCCTATTTAATATTGTGCTGGAGATTTCAGCCAGAGTTTTAAGGCAAGAGAGGGAAATGAAAGCATTCCAACTGGCAACGAAGAAGTAAAACTCTATTTGCAGATTATATGATCCAATACATGGAAATCCCAAAGACTCATCAAGAAAGTTAGTGTAACACATTGAAAGATTCAGCAAAGTGGCAGAGTACAAGATCAACATACCAAAATAATTAGAATTACTTTATACTAACAAAGAGAAGTGTAAAGGAAATCAGGAAAATAATACTATTTACAATTTTGTTGTTGCTGTTAAGTCAATTCTGATCCATAACGGCCCTCTACAGGGTTTCTGAGGAGCAGCTGATGAGCTTGAACCACTGACCTTGCAGTTCAAATGGCTCTGCAGTCGGGTGCACTAACCCACAGTGCCACACCAGGACTATTTACAGTAGCCACCCACAAAATTAAACTCTCAGAAATCGATCTAACCAGAGAAACAAAAGACCTAGACAACGAAAACTACAAAACACTGTTACAAGAAATAAAAAAAGACTTACAAAAATGGAAGAATATATCATGCTCATATATAGGAAGACTTAACATTGTGAAAATGTCAACACTACCTAAAGCAATCTATAGATAAAATGCAATCCCTATCTAATATTACTCTTTAAAGAGATGGAAATACTGACCATTAACTTATATGGAAAGGAAAGAGACCTCAGGTAAGCAAAACATTAAAAGTTGAGGTCTCTCATTTTCTGATCTTAAAATCTACTACATAGCCACAGTAGTCAAAACAGCTTGGTACTGGTACAAAGAAAGATACATAGATCAATGGAACAGAATTGAGAATCCAGTAGTAAGTCCATCAACATAGAATCAGCTAATGTTAGACAAAGGGCCAAAACACATTGAATGGGGAAGAGATAGTCTTTCCAATATATAGTGCTTGCAAAACTGGAAATATATTTGCAGAAAATGAAAGACGATCCATAGCTCATACCATAAACTAAACCAAACACAACATGGACTAAAGAGCTAAATGTAAAATCTAGAATTATGAAGATCATCAATGAAAAAATAGGAACAAACTTATGGGCTATGATACATAGCATAAATATACTTTCAAACATAACTGAAAATACACAAACAACAGAAGACAAAATCGATGACTTGGAACTTGTAAAATTAGACACTTATGTGCATCAAATGATTTCACAAAAAAGTGAAAAGAGCTCACAGACTGAAATTTTTTTTTGTAATGACATTTCAGACAAGTGATGAGTCTCTAAAATTTATAGAAAAATTCAAAACCTCTATAAGAAAAAGACAAATAACAATTTTTTTAAATGGCAGAGAGTATCATACTTCCTAGCAAAGAAAATTTCACCAAAGAAGACTTTCAGATGGGCACAAACATACAAAGAAATGTAAGCGATCATTAGTCATTAGTGAGAAGTAAATCAAAACAACAGTGAGATCTCACCTCATCTCAGCAATAATAGCAAAGTCCAAAAAAACCTCAGAAAAGTACAAATGCTGCTGAGGGTATGGAAAGAAAAGACTGCAACCCTTCTACATTGCTGGTGGGAGTGTAAAGTGGAGTGCACTGTGGAAAACGGTATGACATTTCCTCAAAAAGTTGGAAATAACAATACTGTATGATCTGGCAAGAGTAATTCAGTGGCTAGAGTTAGACGGAGTGACAGGGAAGGCAATATACAACAAAAGGGAGGTTGGCAGAACAATGATGAAGACAGGTGAAGACACACGGAGGGACGTAAGTTAAAGGGTAAATAATGTTGTATATACAACCCTACAACAACCATATTATACAGGTAGATACATGCACAGATACATAGGATGAACAGTTATGGAAGGAAAAGGGAGAGTATACCCAAAAATATAATAGGGTTTAGCAGAGGATGCTTGTGCATGAGAATTTATTTCTTACTGCAAACACACCTATGTATGAATGTTCTGGTGCATACAGGTGAAAAAATGATGAAAACTTCTTAGACGTTACCAAACACCTTGAGGCAATGTGCTGTTGAGCCTGAGGGGTTCAGGACCATAGTCTCAAGGGACACCATGGCCAAATGGCATAAAGACAATGTTCTACATCTCATTTTGATGAGTAGTGACTGGGATCTTTAAAGCTCATGTCATGTCGTTGTTGTTGTTAAGTGCCTTAGAGTCAGTTCCGACCCATAGTGACCCTGTATAGAGTTTCCAAGGAACGGCTAATGAGTTTGAACCGTTGCCATTGTGATTCAAACTGACTCTGCAGTCCAGAGCATTAACCCACAGTGCTAAGAGCAGCCATCTATTATGTAATTATTGCTCTCTCCATGTGCAGATGAAAGAAGAGTGATGAAAATTGAAGATGCTTGGAATCAATTAGTATAATGAACTGATGGAATGTGTGAATATCAGTCTCCAAGACTCTGAGACCAAAGATAGTGAACTCTGGGAACTAGATGGTGCCCAGTTACCACTACCAACTGCTCCAAAAAGGATCACATTAGAAGGTCCCAGATAGAATGGGAAATGATGTGGGACAAAATTCAAATTTATAAAAAAGCCTGCACTTACTAATCAGAGAGACTAGAGGAAGCCGAGACTATGGCCCTTGACCACTCTTCAGGTTTGGAACGGGACTCACCATTGTGTCCCAATTTTCAGTCAACCGGTAGATAAGTATATAGCAGGGCAATAACACTAGTGAGGTATGCTCACCATGGAATGGTTGACCACTCAGGATCAAAAGAGTAACATTTACTTGTGGACAAGGTTCAGAAGGGTTGGGAAGGAGGGTGGAAGGGAAATGAGAACCACAAGGAGGAAGTGGAATAAGTGTAGTTCCATGGAGAGGATGCAATCGTTGAGACGAATCAAAGTATGTGATTTGTTGGATGTAAAACTAGTGATCTGCTCTTTAAACATTTACTCAAGTCACAATAAAAAGTTTCACCAAAAAAAAAGTTTAATAAATAAATAACATGTACTTTAACTCTATGATAACCCAAATCAAACAAAACATAACTCACTGTTATGGAATTGCACAAAAATTGTTAACCAGACCAATACCTTCTAGACCCTCAATTAAAAATAATAACAATATGATCTAAATTGAAAGCTAACAGGAGAAGTGTTTGTATTTATTTATTACATAAAATAAAATGAGACTTGGAGGCTTAATAGACTACTTGAGGGATGGGGAGTGGGGAGAGAAAATAAAGTTTGATGTTTCTTCACCAATATGCCTTGACTTTCAGTTACTAACACATCTAGTCACCTTTTAGGTATTGTTTTAAATTTACCTTTTACCTGAAAGAGCACTAACTTCTTTATTTCCACCTTAGCCTTCTTTGTTGTCTCTATCTCAGACACAAGCTACTGATTTCAAAGCACTCTTTATGAATTGAACTACTTTCTTCCCAAATACATTGTGAATCCTAACTTCTAGGCCTGTGGCTATGGAGGACTAGTGTGGCACTCACTATAACATATGCACTGGACAGCAAGGTAAGTTTGAACTGCAAGATTGGCCGTTCAACCCACCAGCAACTCCTCAGAAACCCTACCCTGGGTCAATATGAGTCTAAACCCATAGGACAGCCTTTAACAACAACAGTGCCTGTGGCTATTAATCCCTTTTAGGAAAAGGTTTTCTTTTCATGTTAATGAGGCAAACAGAAACTCTGAAACAAGGGCCTTCCTCCACAGCCAAAAGAGAGATGGCCTTCACCTACAGCTAGTCATCTAAATGAGCTTTTCTAGCCTTGTCCTGGTGTGGCGCTGTGGGCTAATACATCAGACTGCAAAGTCAGTTTGAACTGCAAGGTCAGTGGTTCAAGTTTACCAGCTGCTCCTTGGAAACTCTATACAGGGTGCTATGGGTTGGAATCGACTCAACGGCACTTAACAATAACAACAATAACAAGGTGTGAGATCTGGTGTGGTGTTGCAGGAGAAGCACTGGATTACTAGCCACGAGGTTCAAACCTGTCAGCTAGTCCTCGAAAACCCTACACAGGTTCACTATGAGTTGGAACCAAGTAGATAGCACTTAACAACAACAAGAACACCACACTGTGAGAAACAGATTTCTGTTTGTTAAAGCCATCCGTTAGTTGTGTTTCTGTGATAGCAACACTAGATAACCAAGAGAGCATGGTTCTGGAATAGAGCAAATCCATCCGTAATGCTCATTAATGCAGTGTCCCTAACCTGACAGCATCATTTATAACCCTGGGAATGAGGCTGGGACAGTTCCATATCTGCAGCTTCCAATTTATGCAATCAGAGCCAATGTCTCAGGTAATCAGAAACCTCACAAGGAGCAATAAACACACACACAAATAAGAAATAAAGGTGGATAGAAGTGTTCACGTAATGAGAATCAAATGAATGAGAACAGAACTAAGTGGAAAAATAAAATTCCAGGAGAACAATTGTGTCAGGTAATGATTTACTGTCTGAAGAACAAGAGAAAAACAAAATGTTTCATAAGGTTTTGGTGACAGGGTCTTAAAGTGGTCTTTACTCTTTCATAGCCATTTGGATTTAACATGTTTATTTACACAAAGTCTTTGTCCAATATTGGGGTTTGTTATAAAGTGGGTGTTTTATAAATTGTGTCAATTAATTAAGAGGAGTAGCAGGCCACTGGGTATTTCCTGGCCAACTCAGCATTTGAGAGATGCTCAACTAGGGATTGAGGCAGAGGGACCTCAACTCACCTCCAGTGGAAAGAATTCAATAGAAACTGAGTTATTAAGAATAATGCTGTCATTGGCTTTAGAAGGAAAAGATGGAGACAGAAAGTGAGCATAGGCCAAGGTTTTTATACACAGTTGTTATGTGCCATGGAGTCAGTTCCGACTCACAGCGACCCTGTACAGGGTTTCCGAGCCTGTAAATCTTTAAGGAAGCAGAAAGCCTCATCTTTCTCCAGCGGAACAGCTGGTAGCTTTAAATTGCTAGCTGTGAGATTAGCAGCCTGATTCTAAACACTACGCTACCAGAGCTCTTTCGTTAAGAGAACGTAAAAAACATACCTACTAGTAGATGTTTATTAAAATTCTAAGGTAAACCAATAGAACAGTGAAGTCCTGGTGTGGCTCCATAGGATAAGCACCGGACCAAAAGGTCAGTTTGAACTACAAGGTCAGCAGTTCAAACTAGCCATTCCTTTGAAACCCAATCCAGGGTCATTATGAATCAATAGCACTTAACAAGAACAATAAAATGGCAAATAATGTATAATCCCCAACCCACTAAGTAGTAGAAAAGATAATCAAAAGGCGTTTAATCTTGCAAAGGACTGATCTAGTAAAAAGAAAATAATAGTAAAAATATATCATTATCATCATAAGTATATTGTTGTTGTTAAGTGCTGTCGAGTCAGTTCCGACCCATAGCAACCCTGTATAGGGTTTTCAAGGAGCAGCTGGGGAGCTTGAACCACTGACCTTGCAGTTCAAACAACTTTGTAGTCTGGTGCATTGACCCACAGCGCCACACCAGGACTCAATATATGTATATCACTAATTCATATCAAATTAAATGTAATTTAATTCCCCCTCAGAACTTCATAATGTGTTTTTTTTGTTTTTGTTTTTTTTAATACACATGCTATTTTTAGATGGCACATTAAGGATAATCATGTAAATAGCTAAGAATAAAGAGATTGGTGTTAAATACTATCAAGTCCGTTCTGACTCAGAGTGACTCACTAAGGTTTCTGAGGAGTGAGTGGTGGGTCTGAAGTACTGACCTTGTGGTTCAAAACCTTTCAGTCCAGTGCATTACCCTGCAGTGTAATACCAGGACTCCAAGAATAGCAGCAAAGTCGTAAAAGGACAATGCTGACAAAGAAAATCAATAGTGAAAACAGTAGTAGGATATTGTTTAAAATTCAAGGAAGAAAGTGATAAATTTGACTAAGGTATCCTATATTATTTACTTCTAGTACTAAGTAGTTGCATTATAATGTTGTTGTTGTTGTTAAGTGCCGTCGAGTCGGTTCCGACCCATAGCGACCCTGTACAGGGTTTCCCAGGGTGTAATAATACTTCCTATAAAATGGTGACTATTATTATCCTCAATTTTCAAATGAGGCATTTGAGGATCAGCAAATTTAAGAAATCTGTCCTAGGATAGACACAAACCTGGTAAATGATAAAGTAAGAGTTGAGTGACTACAAAGCTTGTACAATTAACCACTACATTATATTGTGAAAGGTAATCCATTCGAGTGTCAAAATTATCATACAATAACATTAAAAGCCCATAAAAGTAAAATTGTGCTAAAGATAATTTTTAAATGATTGCAATAGTACCTCACCAGGAAACTGCCAGAAATTTAAGCAGTTTTCAGAAGCTATAGAAAGACGGATATCATTGTTGAGATCAGTTGGATCTTGACTGAAAGTAGAGAATACCAGAAAGATATTTTTCTGTGATTTAATGACTATGTGAAGGCATTTGACTGTGTGTACACAAATTATGGATAATATTTCAAAGAATGCAAATTTCAGAACACTTATTTATGCTCATGTGGAAACTGTATATAGATCAAGAGGCAGTTGTTGAACAGAATGAGGGGATACTTGGTAGTTTAAAATCAGGAATGGTGTGTGCCTGGGTCATATCCTTTCACCATACTTATTCAATCTGTATCCTGTGCAAATCTGAGAAGCTGGATTTATATGAAGAAGAACATGGTGTCATGATTGGAGGAAGGCTCATTAACAACCTGATATATGCAGATGACACAACCATGCTTGCTGGAAGAGAAGAAGACTTGAAGCACTTACTTGACAAAGACTTGATGAAGATCAATATAGACTACATCTCAGCATAAAGAAAACTAACATCTTCACAACAGGATAAGTAACCAACATCATGAAAAATGGAGAATGTATTGAAATTGTCAAGGATTTCATTTTATTTGGATCCACAATCAACATTCATGGAAAAAGCAGTCAAAAAGTCAAACTACAGACTACATTTTTCAAATCTGCTGCCAGAGACCTCTTTTAAAGTATTAAAAAGCAAAGATGTCACTCTATGGACTAAAGTGTGCCTAATCGAAGTCATGCTATTTTCAACCACTTCATATGCAGGTGAAAACTACACAATGAATAAGAAAGAACAAAGAAGCATTGATGCATTTGAATTGTGATGTTAGTGTAGCACACTGAATATACCATGGACTGCCAGAAGAACAAACAAGTCGGTCTTGAAGAAAATACATCCAAGGATGCTCCTTAGATATGAGGATGGTGAGACACTGTCTCACATATTTTGGATGTGTGATCAGAGGTACCTGTCCCTGTAGAAAGGCATCATGGTTAGTAAAATAGAGGGTCATTGACAAAGAAGAAGACTGTCAATGAGATGAATTAATACAGTAGCTACAATAAGGAGCTCAAACAATGATTGTGAAGATGTTGCAGGACCAGGCAGTACTTCATTCAGTTAGATGCAGTGCTGTTACAACATGAGACTGACTTGATTGCACCTAACAGCAACAACAACACTGTACTTTGCCTAGAGAGAAAATTTAGAATCACTGGTGTGTTAAATATCAAGTCGGGTCTGACTCATCACAAGCTTATATACAACGGAATGAAACAAAACCATTGCTACATTTTAACCCATTATTTCAGCTACTGTGTCAGTTCATCTTGTTGAGAATTTTCCTATTTTTGCTGACTCTCTGCTTTACCAAGCACAATGTCCTTCTCCAGCTAGTTTTCCTTTCTAATATCAAAATAAGGGAGATGAAATTTTCATCATTCTTTCTTCTAAGGTGCATATGACTGTACTTCATCCAAGATAGATTTGTTCATTCTTCTGGCAGCCAATGGTATATTCAATATTCTCCACCAACACCCAAATTCAAAGTCATTGGTGCTTCTTCTGTGGTTTTCTTTATTCTTTGTTCAGTTTTCACAAACATATGAGGCAACAGAAAAGATCATGGTAAGTGCCAGGTGCACTTTAGTTGATAATCCACCTGGAATTTTTTCTTAGGTGATGGCACATTTAGCAATGTGAGTCATTATGGGTTAATTTTCTCAAACATCCTTGATTCAGGTACCAAAACATCTTATTGTGGTGGCTGTGATCTCTTGGATTCATCCGTCTGTCAGTCCAGCATATCTGGGGGCTCAGACTAATGGGAAAAGAAGTTTGACAACTTGGTCATAGATAGCATCTTGGTCTGTTGGCTTGTGTAAGTGGGCATCCAGTGATGGGTGGACTTGCTGCATGCAGAATCTTGGGGATCCCCTGCCTCTGGGCAATTATGAGGGTCTGCTCACCCAGCAAGTATCCCCAGTCTGACAGGATTGTGACATTAAATAGTAAATTTAAAAACAAACAAAAAACACCATGATATGACCAGAGAGAGAGACTGCAGAAGACAGGAACATTTTTACATGTATTAGATTTAGTGGGGATTTTTTGCCTGTTTTTAAACAATGGGTGCTGTATTTTTATTTTATATGTATTCCACAAATAATGAACCTCAGTCTACTGATAATATGTGTCTGGTCAAATTTTAAAGGTAACACGTAGAAGAATAGCAAAGACCTTGTAATATTGCCTTTGGATGTGCATGAGGATAAACAAAAGTAATAGGAAATGTAAGGAACAGGAAGACATTCATTAGAAAGATGTTCGGAGGTGATCAAGAGCTGATGACTTACTGAAAGTGTGGAAGGAAATATGGCATAAGGACAGTATCTGTGAGGACTCCCCGGCTCATACAGACTCTAAATTTGTTGACACACAGAAAATACTAAGGGAGAAATATAGTTACATGGTGAAGATGCCAAGTCTACTTTTGAGTACAATGGGTTGGAATAGAATAGTAGATTCTCTTGACCAGTTTTTCTACAAATCTGGAGCTCAACTGAGCGATAAATGTTAGAGGTGTAGCTGTGGAATTTATCACCACAGAAGAAGTCACTGAAATTGTTGGATAGGTGATCATCAGACTTAGTGTAAAAGTTTTTTGTTTGTTTATTTTTTAACAATGGCTTAAGTAAAATCATAAAAGTGCCAAGACTATTGAACATGGTGACTGAGGAGTGACTAGAAAATTCGAATAATCAGAGAAGAAGATTGTCCTGAGAAAAAATAAATTGTAAGCTTAGAGCAAGACCTCTGCTCTGCAGAAAAGGGGACTAGGAGAAGGAGCGAGCAGGGAAATTGGGAATTTTGGAAGAGAGGTGACATGAAAGTGATGAATACAAACTTGGAGCATTGAACACTGGAATATCGAACTAAATTCTAAATGTATACCTGACAAGGTATAAGATTTAATTCAGACACTCTCATAGGGCTAAGCTTAAAGGTAGGGACCAAATGGTTAAAAGCTTTCTAAAGGGAGAAATGAGAAACTATAAGAAATATTATCTTTAATATAATAACAATATCCATTATAATTATTTTAACATTTATGAAGCCTCAGGTATATGTCAGCCACCCTATTAAGTACATTTTCATAAATGATCTAATGTGTCTCTGTTTCTATCTCACTTGCCCCTGTCACTATTTTTACCATGATATTAGACTCTAGATACTACTTACTCTATTTGCTTTGCTGAGAAGATCTCAAATAAATGTCAACTACATGGTTAAGCAATTTGTTATTAACTGAGGGGTCAGCCATTTCAATCCACCAGTTGATCCACAGGTGCAAAATGTGGCAATCTACTTTCATAAAGACTAGAAATACTATGGGGACCGTTCTATTTAGTCCTACAGGGTTACTGTGAGGCACAATAGACTTGATGAAAATGGATTTGGTTTGGTTTACGTGCTTTGACATATTGTAAAAGTTGGCCTCTACTAATATGGATGGGGAGAAACAAAAGCTTGGGATGTTGCTGTCAAGGTGATGCATCTCTACGTTGGTTTGTTGTTGTTCTTAGGTGCCATTGAATCAGTTCTGACCCATAGTAACCCTGTATAGGTTTTACAATGAGAGGCTGGTGAACTTGAACTGCTGACCTTGTAGTTAAAAACCGACCTTGCAGTCCAGCACATTAACCTGCAGCACTACACCAGGCCTTCGTGTCAGCGTAAACCTGGAGCAAAGGCTGTACCAGCTCAAGTCAGTAGCTGGGGAGGCAGCCAGACCCATTTCCCCTTTGTTCTTAAGTGAAACCTAGATAGACAAGAAGTCAAAAAGCAGCGATGAAAGCATGACAAGGCAAGAATTAATGGAGGTATTTTTCTTTTTCTTTTTAACTTTTTTTCTGCCAGGGCCACGTTCCCTTCCTCTCATCCCCAAAACTGTCAGCTTTTAAGGAGGCATGAAGCAAAAAGGGCTTGATTCTGAGCCCTAACAGCCAAATTGATTGTTTGTGAATATAAACTATTGATCTCTGTGTGTAATAAAAAGGTCTCTTGTCAGGGAAAAATTGGAAGACATATTGCAAGGTAAATACTAATCCAATAGTATATCTTTATATATTTAGAGTCAACAGTGTTGAAGTGTTGAAGAGCAAAGATGTCAGTTTGAAGACTAAGATACACCTGACTAAAGTCATGGTATTTTCAATAACCTCATATGCATGCAAAAGCTGGACAGTGACTAAGGAAGACCGTAGAAAAATTGATGCATTTGAGCTATAGTGTTGGAGGATAATATTACAAGTACCATGGACTGCCAAAAGAACAAACTACTTTGTGTTGGAAGAAGTGCAGTGAGAATGCTCCCTGGAAGACAGGATGGACAGACTTTGTCTCTCATACTTCAGATATATTGTCAGGAGGGACTAGTCCCTGGAGAAGTATATCATTTTTGGTAAAATGGAAGGTCAGAGCAAAAGAGTAAGATGCCAAACTCAATGGATTGCCACAGTAGCAGCAGCAATGGTTGTGAGGTTGGCGTAGGACTGGGCAGTGTTTCATTCTGTTGTGCATAAGGTTGCTATGAGTAGGTACTGACTTGATAACACCTAACAACAGCATGTATTTATAGGCATTGTGTTCATGTGGTAGGCAGAAGACCTATCTTGTGCAATCGTATGCCAGCAACATTTGAGCCTCATGAATGCTCAAGTGACTTTCAGTCCTATAAATGACCTGTAAACTGTTAGGGTGACCTGGTTTATAGAACTCTTTGCAGTAAAAATCCCAGCACAGCAAATGCTCTATGGTCTCCGTAAGAAACATTCCCAGTTAGATGAGAGAAGACATTATTTCTGGTCAACACTACAAAGCAAAGCGAAAGCCTTTAAACAGTATGTGCTTTTCAGTTTAGCTCACTATCTCAAAGCTACTAATTATTTTTATGGAAAAAAGGTCCATACACATAATCAAATTGGCTTCAGGAATCAAACTCCATATAGAAAAGATCTGTGAACATGTATGAAGTTGGTGAAATAGCATTTTGTTGCTTTTTGGTACTGGATTCGTATTCATTTGTTTTGATTTGTCAACTTGCTAACTGTTGATGTTGTTATTGTTAGGGGCCATTGATTCAACACTGACTCATAGCAACCCAATGTACAACAGAAAGAAACACTGCCCAGTCCAGCACCAACCACACAATCATTGCCAATGTTGAGTTCATTCCTGCTGCCAATGTGCCAATACATCAAGTTGGGGGCCTTCCTCTTTTCCTCCAACCCTCCACTTTATCAAACGTGATATCCTTCTCCAGGGACTGGTCCATCCTGACAATATGTCCAAACTATGAGAGATGAAGTTTGGCCATCCTGGCATCCAAGGAGCATTCTGACTGCACTTCTTCCAACAGAGATTAGTTTGTTCTTTTGGAAGTCCATGTGCTTGTAATACTCTCCTCCAACACCATAATTCTGTCCAACTTAATTCACTGTCCAACTTTAAAATGCATATAAGGTAATTGAAAATACCATGACTTAGGGCAGATGAACCTTAGTCCTCAAACTGACATCTTTGCTTTTTAACACTTTAAAGAGTTCTTTTTGCATCAGAGTCTTCTAATGCAATATATCATTTGCTTTCTGGCCTGCTACTTTCATAAGCACTGATTATCAATCTAAGTAAAATGAAATTATTGACAACTTCAATCTTTTCTCGGTTTATCATAATGTTATTATTGG
>NW_006408525.1:16342984-16344408 GCF_000296735.1 Chrysochloris asiatica
TAGGTTTTCTTCCTGTATGATGTTCTTGATGTCATCCCGGAGCTCTTCTGATCTTAGGTCATTGTTATTGTTGTTGTTAAGTGCTGTAGAATCGGTTCTGACTTACAGTAACCCTGTATAGGGTGTCTGAGGAGTGACTGGTGAGTTTGTACTGCTGACCTTGCGGTTCAAACCAACTTTTCAGTCCAGGGCTTATCCTATAGCAGCATAGAAGGACAGAGGACTTCTGTCATTAGTGTCTAATATATCAAATCTGTTCTTGAGATGATCTCCAAATTCAGGTGAGATATCTCAAGGTCATATTTTGACTCTTGTGGAGTGCTTTTAGTTTTCTTCAGCTTCAGCCTGAACTTGTATATGAGCATTTGGTGGTCTGTTTTACAGCAGGCCCCTAGCCTTGCTTTGGTGTACAGGTGTCCACATGTTTTGTTTTTGTTTATGTTGTTTAAAAAAGGTATTTATGATGAATAAGTAATTGGTCTTGTAAAATTCTGTCATGTGCTCGCCAGCATCCTCTCTAGCACCAAGGTCATGTTTTTCCACAACCTTACTCTTTGCATCCCAATTACCAGTAACAATACATCTTGACTGCATGCTAGATCGATGTCAGACTGAAGAACTTGTTAAAGTTCTTCTATTTCTTGATCATTGGCTTTAGTGGTTAATGTGTATGGTATCTTTAATTTTACTTGATATGATTCTTCAATCCAATGCCTTCCTAATTCCCACCAAATAATTGGGTTGTTGTTGTTGTTGTTAGGTGCCCTTGAGTTGGTACCAACTCATAGCAACTTTATACACAACAGAACGAAACACTGCCCAATCCTGGGCCAACCTCACCTCTGTTGCTATGCTTAAGCCTATAGATGCTGCCACTTTGCGAATCCATCTCACTGGGGGTCTTCCACTTTTTCTCTGACCCTTCACCTTACCAAACATGATATCGTTCTCCAGCGACTGATCCTTCCAACAATATGTCTGAAGTATGAGAGATGACGTTTGGCCATCGTGGCCTCCAACGAGCACTCTGGCTGCACTTCTTCCAACACAGACCTGTTTGTTCTTTTGGCATCCTGTGGCACTTTCAATTTTCTCCTCCAACACCCTAACTCAAAGGCACCAATTCTTCTATGGTCTTCCTTATTCACTGTCCAGCTTTCGTATGCATATGAAGTTATTGAAAATACCATGGCCTGGGTCAGGCGTGCCTTAGTCCTTAAGCTGACATCTTTGCTCTTCAACACTTTAAAAAAGTCTCTTGCAGCAGATTTGCCTAATGCAATATTTCGTTTGATTTCTTGACTGCTGCTTCCGTGATTGTTGATAGTTAATCCAAGAAGAATAAAGTCCTTGACAACTTCAATTTTTTCTCCATTGATAAGAATGTTGTTTATTGGTCTACTGGTGAGGATTTTTGTTTTCTT
>NW_006408525.1:16346346-16347554 GCF_000296735.1 Chrysochloris asiatica
TACCCCATGACTGACCTGGATATGTTCCTTTTGACAATGAATGCAACACCATTCCTCTTCAATTAGTCATTTCTGGCATTGGGTAGGACCATGCAAATAAGGTTTTCAAGACTCTTAAGATTGAGAGGTTAGTTTTGCCATCCCACTAGGTTTAATAGGAGCCATATTAGAGGGAGGAGCAAACAATCCTAGGGCCATCAAGAAGGAAGAGCATGGGTGGAGTATGAGATCCTTCCTTTGGAAAGCAGTGCCAGCAGAGGCTATGGCAGAGGCGGTGGCATGGAAGGACAGAACAGTTGCAGGTTCTAGGTCCTTGGATTGTGTGCCAATGGGCAGGAGGCTGATTTGCAGAATATGCTCTTTGGACATTTAAAGGTGCTTGGTAACAGTTGTCCCAGCATGGGAAGGGCTGCAGGGATTACATGGTTGTGAGGCCAAAGACAAGGGTGAGGCATGTCTGCAGTCTTGCAGACAAGGTGCGTTGCTTAGGGAGACAAACTGCTTCATTGTGAGATTTTATGATCCTGAATTGTACCCTATTCACTTCCCTAGTAAACCCCATAATTGTGAATATTGTTATAAGTTCTGTGTGGCCATAGCATTGGATTGCTGAACTCAGATGTGAAGCAGAAAGTGCCGTGGGAGTGATGGTTGGTGTCAGAATAGGGTAAATAAGATTATAGGGTAGAGGCATGTCTGACCTCTGCTTCATGGGAATTGACCTTGGGCTGATTTTGAGTTCAATTCTCTTTCTACCTCTTGACGCCAAAAGCGCTCAGACATGGCCCCTACATGTGTTTGGCACTGCAGAAATTTGAGAGATAGTGATATAAACTGGTCTTCCTTGTAAGCTTATGGATAGTATCCTATCACAGACAGCATTATACTAAAGATAGATCTATAAATGCTCCTTTTGATGATGACTGAGATGCCATTCCTCTTGTTTGTCTTTCCCTGCACAGTACACCAGTGTTGTTTTTCTTTTTTAAATGTTTTATTTTAAATTGAGTGAAAGTTTACTGACAAAGTTGCCAGTTTTACATTCAACAAATTGCACACTGTGTTTCATTTCAATGATTAGAATCCCTTCCACACAACAACCGTTATCCCGCTGCCTCCTTGTGGTTGCTATTTTTATTTCAACCACATTCCCTTTCCCTCGCAATGTGTCCTGAGGTTATAAATGTTGCCATTTTGATTTTGCATGA
>NW_006408525.1:16348839-16358941 GCF_000296735.1 Chrysochloris asiatica
CAGTTGTTATGTTTGACCCCATTTTTGCTGCCACTGTGTCAATCCATCTCATTGGAGTATCTCTCTTTTTCGTAGTACCTTCATTTTACCAAGCATGATGTCCTTCTCCAGGGACTGATGCCTTCTGACAATGTGCCCAAGTATGAGAAAAGAAGTCTCGTCATCTGTGCTTCCAAAGAGCATCCTGGTTGTACGTCTTCCAGGACAGAGGTTTTCATTCTTCTAGCAATCTAGGATACTTTCAATATTCTTCTCCAACACCAAAATTCAAATGAATCAGTTATTCTCCAGTCTTCTTTATTCATTGTTCAACTTTCACATGCATATGAGATGATTGAAAAGGCCATGGCTTGGATCAGGCACATATCAGTTCTTAAACTGACATCTTTGCTGTCTAACACATTCAAGAAGTTTTTTACAACAGATTTGCCGGATGCAATGCATCCTTTGATTTCTTGACTGCTGCTTCCATGAGTGCTGATTGTGATGCAAAACAGAGTCTTTAACAGCTACAATCTTGTCTACATTTAACATGATGTTATTTATAGGTCCAGTTGTATGGCTTTGTTTTTTACAATGATGTGCAATTCATACTGAAGGCCATAAGTTTTTGATCTTCCCCATAAAGTATTGTATGTCCTCTTCTTTTTCAGCAAGCACAATTTTTATTCATCGGCATATCTCAGGTTGTTAATGAGTCTTCTTCCAATCCTGTTGCCACCTTTCTGAACCAATTAATATCAGTAGTATTAACTGGTCATCCGTGTAGGTGTATAGATGCTATTTTATCATAGAGACAATTATACTTTAAGGTAGATTTTGAAATGTCTCTTTGATGATGAGTGCAACACCATTCCTCTTCTATTTGTTGACGCAAGCATAATAAACTATATGATTGTTCAATTCATAGTGACCAATACTGGTCCAATTCAGCTTACTAATGTCAATGGTTAGCTATATTTATGTACTACATTTTTATTTTTTACAACTTCCAATTTTTTTAGATTCATATATATTTTTTTTTTTTGCATTCCATGTTATGATAATTAATGGATGTTTGTAACTGTTTCTTATCATTTTGAGTTGTGCCCTATCAGTGAATGAAGGTCCTGAAAGCTTTACTCCATTCACATCATTAAGGTCAATTTGGAGTGTGTTCCAACCTGAGTGACTTCCAGCACTATATCTGGCATTGCTCCACTGCTATTCATAAGGTTTTCACTGACTGCACATTCAGAAGTGATCCATCTCTCTTTCTACCTATCTTCTTAGTTTGGAAGCTGTACTGAAACCCATCTACTATAGGTAACTCTTCTAGCATTTAAAATGCTGGTGGTTAACTTCAGCAAAATAACATAAAAGTATGACAGTACAACAAACTGGCAAACCATAGGATTAGCTGATTCAAAATGGCCTATACGTATCTATTTCAGTTCACTCCTGCCTAGGATGTCTATCATTAGTCATTATATTTCATTTTCGAAGACTTTCAGTCTTCCTAGGTTCATACTTCAGACATTCCATATTCTGATTAGTAGTGGATGTTTGCAACTGTTCTTTTCATTTTGAGTTGTGCCTCAACAGAAAATCAAGTTTTCAAAAACTTTGCTCCATGTACGTCATTATGGTCAACTCTACTTTGAGAAGGCAGCTCTTTCCTAGTCATATTTTGAGTTCCTTTCAACCTGAGGGGCTCATTTTCTGGCACTATATTGGGCAATATTCTGATGCCACTGAAAAGGTTTTCAGTAGATAACCCTTCAAAAGTGGTCATCCTCACCTTCTTCGCAGTCAATCTGAGTCTGGAAGTTCTGCTGAAACCTGACCACCATGGATAACCCTGCTAGTATTAAATATCAATGCCATAGCTTCTAGCAGCGCAACACACAGGTCACCAAAGTTTGATGAAGTGACAAATGAGTGGCGGATTTACTCACTTGGGGTAAAGTATTATCAGAACAGATTGCTAGATTAATCAGATTATTAATCCATTTTATCAAACACTGGTGGTGGTGGTTATGTGCCATGGAGTCGGTTCCAATTCATAGTGACCCTGTATAGGGTTTCCAAGGCTATAAATCTTTACAGGAGCAGAGAGCCTCATCTTTCTCCCACAGAAGAGCTGGTAGTTTTGAACTGCTGACCTTAAGGTTCGCAGCCTGATTTGTAACCGCTATACTACCAGAGCTCCTTATCAAACACTAAGTCATGTATAATTTACTCTGCTTTCTCTGAGTCCTATCTGGGCTGATTTCTGGATTGAGGAAGATAAGTAAAATGTCCTTTCTCTAATTTCTATGCAGTTTGAGATGGCATTTCATGACTGTGAATTCACTGTTGAGACAGTCCAATACAACCAGACAATGCAATGTCCTGGAATTTTTTATTTAAATGAATCCTTTGGGGATTTTGAAAATAAGTGAAGACACAAAAGATAATTGGTGAATAAAAGTGTGCATTAGAAAGCAAAGCCCAGAAGCAGGTACTACAAATTAATTCCATTTATTTCTAAATCAAGGTCATGTTTTGTGCTTGAAAATTGATTTTAAAGGTGATTGTTGATGTCTTTGGGGAAGCCCCAAGCTTTTATCCTTTCACTCCATTAGCTTTGATAAAAATACCAGAAAACCACAGAGCAGACACCCAGTTTTGGAATGTCTTTTGTGGCCTGTGATTATACACTATGTACAGCAGGGTCAATCGTATTGATAATGAAGTCGCTCACTGTGTGCTAAGCACTTTACCTGTAACTCATTCCATTTCCACAATGGCTCTCTGAGATAGATCCTACCATCATCTCCAGACATTAAACAATTTTCTCATTTTCTAGAAGATAAATTTACTAGAAATATTTCACAGCTATTTTGTGAATTTATCAGCTACTTTGGGGCATATCAGCAATTAAACAAACAACTCTGGCTAAGTTAAATACGAGTTTATAGAGTGGAAAGATAAATGGGGCTCAGAGAGTACTTCCAGTCAACCAGGAAACATCAGCCACACCAGCAACCATCCAGTCAACGGCAAACTTCAGTCTTTCACAAATGTCTTCATTTGATGCATCGGCCTCACAGTTGCACTTGGACGTGCAGAGGGCAGTTCTAGTGCCAAAGGTTCTTTACGTTGAAAGTAGGTATCTGGCTTTGCTATCCTGCCAAGACTATACAGCATAGGAAGGAGCTATATACATCAAAAGAAAACTGGGTATTCTTAGCAAGAAAGAGAGGCTCTTAAGGGGCCACATCCACCTGACAATGCCTAACATAGTGGTGGAGTTAAATTGATTACAATCCCATGTGCTTAAACACAGCTAAAAGCTATATTAACTTTCTGTTAGTAGCCCAATAGTGAGTACTATCACCACTATATGATAAAAAGTTATCATTTGCCACTCCAAAACAATTTCTTAGTTATTGTTGAGTTGACCTCAACTCATGGTGATCCCCATTTTTGTTATAATTGTAGCACTGTGGTTCATAGGGCTTGCAATAACTGATTGTTCTGATGTAGACTACCAGGTCGTTTTTTCAAGCTACCGCTGGGTGGACATGAACCATTAACCTTTCAGCTAGCAACCAAGTTCAGTAAATGTTTGCACTACATAGGGATGCCACCAAAAATTAAGAAGAATTCACTCTCAGACTAACAGAAAAACCAAATGTATGCACTGTGAGGAAAGCCTAAGACCTAATTTACTGCTCTGTCTTTTGATTATCTTTCTATGGGCCCTTTGCCAATTCATCACAGATCTGTAATAGTCCCACTGATACCAACTGCCATAGAGTTGATTCTTGCTCATAGTGTCCCTCTATAGGGTCTCGAAGACTGTACATCTTTACAGGAGCAGTCAACCTTATCTTATTCCTGAGGAGTGTCTGGTGGGTTTGAACCACCAACTTTGTGGTTAGCAGCCCAATGCTTAACTCACAGAACCACTTAGGCTTCCGAAGCAGTTCTAGTATCTGGATATTAATATTTGTGAATCACTACAAATTTTTATAGACACTGAAGTAGCAGGGAATTTTAAATACTGTTTTTGCTAAAGTGCCACAATTACTCCAGACTTTGAAAGATAGTTCTGCTTTTCTGTCCCCAAATCTAGGCCCTTAGTCTGTTTGTTTTGCGTTGTGTATGTATATGCATTATTTATCACGTAACTTCAAAAACCAACTGCTTGAACGTTACATAAGCAACATGTTGTTGTTAGGTGCCATTGAGTCAGTACCAACTCACAAAGATCTTGTGCACAACAGAATGAAATACTGTCCTGTCCTGCACCAACCTCACAATCACTGCTAGGCTTGAGCCCATTGCTACTGCCACTGTGAAAATCCACCTCATTGGGGGCTTCCTCTTTTTGGCTGACACCCCCCACCCCCACACACTTTACTGAGCATGATGTCCTTCTCCAGGAACTGGTTCCTCCTGATAATATATTCCAAGTGTGAGAGACAAAGTCAGGCTATCCTAACTTCTAAGGAGAATTCTGGCTATACTTCTTACAACACAGACTTGTTCTTTTGGCAGTCCATGGTAGTTTTAATATTCTCCTCCAACACCATAATTCAAATACATTAATTCTTCTATGATCTTCCTTGTTCATTATCCAACTTTCACAAGCATATGAGGCTATTGGAAATACCATGGCTTGTGTCAGGTGCACCTTAGACCTCAAACTGACATAGGTAACATAGAAAGGGAGGAAAATGTGGAACGAGACTCAAAATTATAAAAAGAGACCAGGCTTGCTAGTTAGATGGAAACTGATAGAACCCTTGAGACTATGGCCCTCAGTCACCCTACATGTCTGGAAATGATCTCACCCGCATGACTCAATTTTCAGTCTAACAGTTGTTGTTAAGTGTCGTCAATATTGAGTTGGTTCTGAATCATATCCACTCTGTATAGGGTTTCTGAAAAGCAACTGGTGAGCTTGAACCACTGACTTTGCAGTTCAAGTTGAACTTGCAGTCCTGTGCATTCATCCACAGCACCACATAATGGTGGTGGTGGTTATATGCCATGGAATCGGTTCTGACTCACAGCAACCCTGTAGGGTTTCCGAGGCTGTAAATCTTCGAAGGAGCATAAAGCCTCATCTTTTGCCCATTGAGCAGCTGGTAGTTTTGAACTGCTGACAGTGACATTATCAGCCCGACCGGTAACCATTACACTACCACACAACAGAGAGGTCTATATGGTGATTAATAACACTATGGAGATATGCACTCCTCAGAATAATCAACCATTTGAGATCAAGAGGGCAGTGTTTGTCCCAGGGTAGACTTCAAAAGACAAGATGAGCTAGGAAGGAAGGAGGAAGGAGGCAGGAAACACAGTAAAAAGTGGAATAAGTGTTATTACGTTATAGTGACTTGCAGGAAACAGAAAACGTAAGAATTACTGAATGGAAAACTGACTTGTGTTGTAAACATATACTCAATTTACAATAAAAAATTCTTTAAAAATCTTATCCATATGAAGAGTGTCTCAGGCTCTTACCTGAAACATCATTATTATACTTTAATCATTCCTCCTGAATGTAAAAGGAAAACCAAATCCTCAGGGTGAAAGGAAAACCATAGGTTATGTATGACATCATCATGCAGTACAACTCTGTTGTGATAAACAAAATAATGGGAAAATCATGACAAAACTTATGGTGAAGTTTATAGTAGAAGCATGTAATAGTTAAAGTTTTGTGTCAACTTGACTGGGACAAGTGGTTTAGCAGTTAAAATGTAGTAATCTGGTGTGGCACTGTGGGTTAATGCACCAGACTGCAAAGCCATTTAAACTGCAAGGTCAGCAGTTCAAGCTCACCAGCCGCTCCTCAGAAACCCTATACAGGGTTGCTGTGGGTCAGAATCGACCCAATGGCACTTAAGAACAACAACAACAATCTCCCATGACAAAATCTAATATAATGTAATTAACACCATGATAAAAATCTCTTATTAGCAGCCCATCAATTGAAAGGAAGTTTCATGTGGCTTCCAATATTGGACACTTTGGGGAAAGCTTGCTTGCTTTTCAGAGGGTCTGGATCCTGCATCTGGCTTGTCATCTGACCTCCACCTCACTGGGCTTGAGCCAGTGGCCTGCTGTATTGTCTGCCGGTCCTAGGAGTCATCAGAAACCTGCCATCTGATCTGCTGACCTTAGATAAATTCACCTCTATTTCGAGAAGCCTATGTGAGTCAGGAAGGAGCTCTGGTAGCGTAGTGGTTACGAATCGGGCTGTGAACCTTAAGGTCAGCGGTTCGAAACTACCAGCCACTCCACGGGAGAAAGATGAGGCTTTCTACTCCCGTAAAGATTTACACCCTCGGAAACCCTGTACAGGGTTGCTATGGGTTGGAACCGACTCGATGGCACTTAACAACAATAGGGTTTCTGAGGAGGAGTTGGTGAGCTTGAACTGCTGACCTTGCAGTTCAAATGGCTTTGCAGTCTGGTACATTAGTCCACAGCGCCACACCACTAAGGTGGAGAATGGTTAATCTAACATTCCAGGAACAGAAGACCCTAGGACTATCAAGGGAAAAGAGCATGAGCAGAATGTGGGTCCTTAACCAGATAAGCAGCAACACCAGAGATGGAGGCAGAGATGAGGACATGGAGACTCATGGAAAGAGAAAGGCTGTGTGCTGGCAGCCAGAAGAAGCTGGCAGCAGGGCAGGCTTGAAGAATTTGCCCTTTGGTTGTTTAAATGATTATATATTCCTGAGTGTTTCTGTGTACATCAAAAAAACAAACAAACAAACAAACAAACAAAAACACATAAAAAACAAAAAACAGAGAGAATAAAAGATAATACTGTTAAGTGATGATGCATGGAGGGGACTGTAATCACTGCCATGAAATGAAATACGATAGGGTGAGTGTAAAGCTGGTGTTCTCCCATGTAAACTATCACTCAATTCACAATAAAAGATTAAACGAAGAAGAGAGTATACGGGCTGAATTCTGTACCTTGGAAGGACATGTGAGGTGAGATGTGTGAGTGTGATTAGACTCTGCATTGCAGACATGGAAACAAGTGTAAAAATTTAAACTGTGAAGTGCCATGATCAGATTAGCAATTTAGATATTCAATTGGTGGTGACCAGGATTAGAACAGGGAATTTATGTACATAACCTAGCAAATCAGAATGCCTAGCTTAATGTTGTTAGTGTTTCGAGTTGGTTCAGACTCATAAAGACCCTGCATAGAGTTTCCAAGGAACCACCTGGTGGATTTGAACTGGTGACCTTGTGGTTAGCAGTCCAGAGCTTATCCTACATAGCTCTTAATAGAAACTCAGAAGACATTTATTGAACAATAAACAAAATAAAAGTCATTCAGATCTTTACTTAAGATGAAGACAATGTATCATTATAAATGTACATGTCCAATATGATTCATTTAAGACCTAGCTTTATTATAAGGTACACATTCCTGAAATTGAGTGACTATTAATATGCAGGTAAAGGTGCTTTATAATTTTAGGTAAGGGCATTAACAATGACAATGTGATACAGAATAGTGAGCTCTATCTGTTATTCTCAACTTTTAAATTCTTTCCTCAAAATTATAAACAGCACGTTGTACTAAACATGACTTACCCTAGAGTCTTATGACTTCCCTCTGGTGCTACTGAAGTTAATTTCCTGAACATCTTGACTTTAATTACCTCTCCCATGTCTGAGGTAGAACTTTTTCGTAAAGTATGAAATCAAGAAATTAGATTGTTAAAGTCTATTTGTGTTTTTTTCTTCTTTTTTAAGTTCTTCTTTTTCTTTTCTTTTCTTCTCTTTCTTATGTGACCATCCAGGTGAATCAAGCATTCTGCAGGTTGTAATTGAAAAGAGAGCCAAGAAGGACTTTTCTTCTACCCTAGACATATGCCTATGGGGTTCTGGCCAGGTTCGACCTCTTTAATCACAGGATCACTCGCTATATGATGAACACAATACTCCTTTGACAGACATTCATTCCCAGTTTCAAAGCATATATGAGGCTTACTAGCCACATGGCACTTCCAATTGTAATTCAAAGAGGAATGAGCTGGGTATTAACCTGATCATTCCAAATCAGAAGAGAGCTCAAAGTAATGATGGATTTTAAGAAGCATCCTCTTGAATGAAGAGAATTTGAATTTTATTAAGATTGAAACATGGGGGAGAGGGACGCCAATATTTGTTATCCTGTCCAGTCCGAGCAGCAGTTCTTATAAGAATATGCAATTTTTATGTTCCAGCAAGAGGCTGAAATAACAATAGGATGATGAAACTAATCATAATGATATATTAATAAATCCAGGATTGTCATTTGAAAAGAGAAATGGTCCCTTTAGGAGGAAGCATGTTGTTTATTTGAAACAAAGAAAACAATACTTTGAATTTAAATCTATTCCCCCTTACAAAATAAAAAGTAGGCAGCAAAGCACACCCTAGGCCAGAGGGCTGTGAATTGATTAGGTTTTGCTGACACTCCTAGGCATTTTCCGGCCAAGAGCCATAACCTTACTGACAGGTACTAAAAGTTATGTTCAAAATAAAGGTAGTTCTGTGACACTGGTAAGGAAAGAGAAAAAGCTTAGTGTACCTCTTTGCTCCCAAGCTTACACACAACTACAAACCAAAACATGTTTTGGAGACGCTACCCAAGATTGGTAGCATCATGGTTATGAGTCAGGCTGCTAACTTCAAGGTCATAAGTTGGAAACTACCAGCGGTTCCGCAGGAGGAAGATGAGGCATTCTGTTCCCATAAAGATTTACAGCCTCAGAACCCCTATGCAGGGTTGCTATGAGTCAGAACTGACTCCACGGCACATAAATATTCAGTTACGTGTTTAAGTAAGACTTATGTTAAGCAACATGTAATTGGCGTGCCAGAATGGTTGGCTTTTCTTACCCACTCTCTAATAAGTTGTCCTTTGTAGTCTGATTCCTACCATGACAATCAGATGTCCAGTTTACACGCTTACTCAGCTTGCACTCTACTGTCATTATTTTACCTTGGAATTTTTATCTCTGTTTTGTACCTCCGGTGTGGTGCTGTGGGTTAATGCGCAGACTGCAAAGCCATTTGAACTACAAGGTCTGCAGTTCAAGCTCACCAGCTGCGCCTCGGAAATCCTATACAGGGTTGCTATGGGTCGGAACCAACTCGATAGCATTTAACAACAACAACAACAAAAGTATTGTAGCCTGCTGTTGTTGTTGTTATGTGCCGTGGAGTCGGTTCCGACTCATAGCGACCCTGCACAGGGTTTCTGAGGCTGTTAATCTTTATGGGAGCAGAACGCCTCATCTTTCTCCCACAGAACCGCTGGTAGTTTCGAACTGCTGACCTTAAGGTTTGCAGCCCAATTCATAACCACTACGCTACCAGAGCTCCTAGACCTGCTTTTTAAATTTTCGCTAATTTTAGATCTGCCGTTTTCTCCCTTACTGCTTTTTATCATTAATCTCATTTGCTGTCTTCTAATTCATATATTAAAACATAATTTAAGTCTTTTAAATTGGTCATTTACCTAATTTTAATGATAAAATTATTAAGAATATTTGTTTTTCAGCTCTTAATTGTTTTATTCTCAATTTTTCTTAATGTTACTGCTTTAACTATCTATACTTTCTTTTGTTTTCTCCTTGCTATTCTGTTCTTAACTTTCTTTATCGTTTGTCACATGACTTAAGGATTGACAACCTGTGAGAGTTCTTGTCACTAACAGAATATTTTAGGGACTTTTCCCACCATTCACATATCTGTAAAGTCATCCCACTGGTTCTCGCGAATGGATGCCCTACCAACAGATCCTTTATCTGACTAGGATCAAGCATTTTCTCCTCATAGTTTGCCACAATTTTAATATCACTTCCTTTGAGAATTCTTTGATTCAGTTGGTGCTTCCCTAATGTATCCTCTCATAGCCCTTTCATAAGGTGGCATCATGGTTAAGGATGTTAACCAAAAGTTAACCACCAGCCTCTTCAAAGGGGAGAAACAAACAAACAAACCTACTTTAGTAAAGATTACAGCCTACAAAACTCTATGGGGCAGCTCTGCTCTGTCATTTAAGGTCTCTCTCAGTTGGAGTGCTGGTATGGTGCTG
>NW_006408525.1:16360336-16363597 GCF_000296735.1 Chrysochloris asiatica
GCTATGAGTCAGTTCCGACTCGATGGCACCTGACAACAACAACAACAACTATGTACATAGTAGGGAACATTGCCAGGGTCCATAATAGAAGCTTGGCAATTATTAGTTAAGTGACTGAATAAAGCTAAATATCTAATTACTTGGAATGATAATGCTTCTGATCACATTATAACTGTGTTTTTCTTTACGGACCTCTGGATTTAATTGTCAGTATTAGTACCTTTGACAAATTGATTAAAAAGCATGTAGTAAATTGCAAGGAGGCACATTGTCCTGGGAAGTGGCTATATGTGTGCTGTTGTTGTTAATTGTTGTCGAGTCAGTTCTGACTCATAGCGACCCTGCATGGGGTTTCTGAGGAGTAGCTGTTGGGTTTGAACCACTAAACTTCTCCGAACCGTCCAGTGTTTATCTTATAGCACCACACCAGAATTCCAGATGTGCTCTGTTGTAGTTGTTGTTAGTGTACTCTCAAATAGGTTCAAACTCATAGTGATCTTGTATGTTGTTGTTGTTGTTGTTGTGTGCCGTCGAGTCGGTTCCGACCCATAGCAACCCTGTACAGGGTTTCCGAGGCTGTAAATCTTTACGGGAGCAGAAAGCCTCATCTTTCTCCTGCGGAGCGGCTGGTAGTTTCGAACTGCTGACTTTGGGGTTCACAGCCCGATTCGTAACCACTATGCTACCAGAGCTCCAGTGATCTTGTATAGGGTTTCTGAAAGTGGCTGGTCGGTTTGAACTGTAATCTTGTGGTTACCAGTCCCGTGCTTACCCTACAGTGCCACACCAGAGGTACTCTGATTACAGTTAAATGATACTGACTTCCCATATCAGTTGAAATTGCATTTGAGGATGCACTAGTTTCGAAAGATGTTCCAGTTCATAAAAAAGCCAAAAGTTCTTAAAGTTAATGTAGGCTTAGAGATTACACTTTAGAATATTTCCTAAACTATCATGACCCCTCAGTTGAACTGTGAATTGGAGTTTTATCCATAGTAAGAAGTGTGTGGAGTTGACTTCCTGATGGGGTTGAGTTTTATATAATCATTGTTGTTGTGAAGTGCCATAGAGTCAGTCCTGACTCATAGTGACCTGCCCTGCACTGGGTTTCTGAACAGTGGCTAGTGGGTTTGAACCACCAACCTTGCAGTTAGCAGTCCAGTGCTTCTCTTACACCAGAACTCCTATGTAACTCTGGGAGACTGGATTTTAGAACAGTTATCTACTTATGCCCATGCTTATAGACGGTTTCTCAGTAGTTATCAGCAGAATATTTTTTTTAAGGAAGAAATGTGGATTACCCACTTTGATTGTTTTCAATGCATGTGGGACTTTATAAACTTAGATTTTCTTTTCCCTCCTCTGGTTAGCTTTTTGACTCCTTGGAATACTAGACAGCCTATGTGTTAAACATTTGCACTCAGCTGGTCAAAGTATACTCAGTCTCTTGACAAAAGTTCAGACAATTCTACTAAAAATGAAGAAATCATTTTATCCACTCCCTACCCACAGTATTAATTGAAAATTAATCTAAAATGTGGTCCCAGTTTTTCTTGATCATTTGTAGTTGTCTGCTTTTCAGGGAAATATTCTATATGAGGAGCAGACAAAGCTATAGACAATTAACTCTTATTAAAAGTGAAGATATTAGAGATAATGAACTATGACTTGAAGCTTTTGTAATTTCATTTTATTTTATTTTTTTTTTCCTTTTCCATGGTCTTTAACTATCTTACTCCATAATTCAGTAGACAGGAATAATTTAAAAGCCAAATCACACGTAAGGTTCTACTATACAGTAATGACAAAGCAGTGATTAACTTCAGTACATTTTCTTCCTCTCTTTCTTCACTAATTAGTTTCGTTTTAATATGTGGATATAAACATCTTTGAGTACATAATGCATATCATCACATCTTGCTATACCTTTATAAAGCGTCAGTATTTTTGTAAAATATCAGATGCATTATTAATTATTTGACCATTCCCTTTAATGCTGTCTTCATTGTTTAGCATTAAAAAAAGAATGCAGCAATGAGTGTTTCTATAAAAATATTTTGTCTATGTTTTTTATTCTTTCCTTATGACATATCCCTAGAAGCAGTCTAACTGCTTCTAGGCATGAACACTTTTGAATGCAAATTACTTTCCTGTAGACGTGAGCGAATTTACATTCTCAACAACAGACTACTCACTTGAGTTCTCCTTGCCACACTAGCTTAGCTGGTACCCTTTAAATATCTGCCAATTTAAAGGCAAGCAATAGTGTTTTGATTACTGTTGAGTTTCAACATGATTTCATGAATTGATTAGATATTTATCTTTCTCTTCAGTGAATTGTACCACTCCATAGTTCACATTTAATTTGTCCTCTGGAAATTTCTTCAGTGTCCTATTGATTCATATTGAAAGAAAAACTCAGCATTGTAGAGTCAGTTCTGACTCATAGCGACCCTGCATAGGGTTTGAGGCTGTAAATCTTTATGGGAGAAGAAAGCCTCATCTTTCTCCTGCAGAAACAGCTGGTAGTTTCAAACTGCTGACCATGAGATTAGCAGCCCAATAAATAACCACTACACTACCAGAGCTCCTTAAAAGGGCATTAGGAAGACAAAAAAAGAAGAAAAAGACAAATATGGATGTCAGAAAAATTCTGTTATTTTCTCCCCAGTATAGAGATGCTAAAGCAAAAGGAAAAAATGAGGAAGTAAGAGAGTTGAAGAGAAAATTTCAAAGGACAGCTCAAGAAGGCAAAATAAAATTTTACAATGAAATGTGCAAAGACGTGGAGTTAGACAACCAAAAGGGAAGAATACATTCAGTATTTCTCAAGTTGAAAGAACTGGGGAAAAAGTCAAGCCTTGACTTGAGATATTGTAGGATTCTATAGGCAAAATTGTAACCGTTTCTGAATTACCTTAAGCAAAACTTTACTCGCATGGGATATAGATTTTCCGATGATTTCTGCATTCCATCGGGTCACCTCTCTTGGGAATGGGCACAAACACGGATCTCTTCCAATCAGTAGGCCAGATAGTTGTCTTCCAAATTTCTTGGCAGAGATTATGTGAGTGCTTCTTGGGTTGCCTCACTTTCTTGAAAGATTTCAATTTTTATTCCATCAATTCCTGGTGCCTTGTTTGCCAATTCCTTCAATGCACCTTGGACTTTCTCCTTCAGTATCATTGGCTCTTGATCATATGCTACCTCTTGAAACGGTTGAACATTAACCATTTCCTTTTGGTACAGTGACTCTGTGTA
>NW_006408525.1:16364245-16391124 GCF_000296735.1 Chrysochloris asiatica
TGGCTGAAAGCAGAGAATATCAGAAAGATGTTTACCCATGTTTATTGACTACACAAAGGCTTTCAATTGTGTGGACCATGACAAGCTATGGACAACATTGCTAAATATAAGTATTCTGGAACACTTACTTGTGCTCATGAGAAATCTGTACCTGGACCAACAAGCAGGCGTTCAAACAGAACATGGGAACACTGAATGTTTTTAAATTAAAAAAGGTCTGCAACAAGGTTGTATTCTTTCACCATATTTATTTAACCTGTATGCTGAGCAAATAATCTGAGAAACTGGGTTCTATGAAGAGAACATGGAATCAGAATCATTAACAACCTGCGATATGCAGATGATACAACCTTGCTTGTTGAAAGTGAAGAGGACTTAAGACATTTACTGATGAAGATCAAAGAGCACAGCCTTCGGTATGGATTACATCTCAATATAAAGAAAATAAAAATCTTCACCACTGGTCCAATAAACAACATTCTTATCAATGGAAAAAAGATTGAAGTTGTCAAGGACTTCATTCTTCTTGGATCAACTATCAGCACTCACGGAAGCAGCAGTCAAGAAATCAAATGACGTATTGTGTTAGGTAAATCTGCTGCACAAGACCTTTTTAAAGTGTTGAAGAGCAAAGATGTCAGCTTGAGGACTAAGGTGCACCTGACCCAAGCCATGGTATTTTCAATAACCTCATATGCATGTGAAAGCTGGACAGTGAATAAGGAAGACCGTAGAAGAATTGATGCTTTTGAGTTATGGTGTTGGAGGAGAATATTGCAAGTCCCATGGGTTGTGGGTTAATGCATTGGACTGCATGATTGATTTGAACTGTGTTGTCAGTGGTTCAAGCTCACCTGCCCTTCCTCAGAAACCCTACACAGGCTTGCTATGGGTCAGAACTGACTCAGTGGCACTTAACAGCAACAACAATCAGCGTCATGAGTATGCATGCCTACCAATATTAGGTATTCCTTGTTATTGTTGTTGTTGTTGTAATGTGCCATGGAGTTGGTTCTGACTCATAGCACTCCTGTACAGGGTTCCTGAGGAATGAGTTGGAAATTCAAAATGCCAACCTTGTGGTTCAAAGAACCTTTATGGTCGAGTGTTCATCTGACAGCATGTGCCAGTACTCCTAGGATATGAATTGCTAAGAAATAGCAACTTTGAAAGGAAGAGGGAGACGGCAGGATTGGGCGGGGGACCTGTGGGGCCTGACAGTCTCTGCCAGCTCTGCCTGCTGGAGATTCCTGCACTGGGAAGACAGGTGGAGGCCCTGGAAGCATCACTTTTTTTGTGTCATAATTCAGGGCTTGCTCCCCAAATAGCGTACCTTTAGCTACCACCATCAGACCCTTTCCAGAAACTACCTGAAGAGTAGTATGACTTTGTCATGAAAGCTGAGGCTGAACTGGAGAATCTAACCATTGGAGGCCATCTGCTGATTGCCCTCTGGATTGGGGAAGTGAGTTCTTCCTTTTCTTGAAGAGGAATTGAGAGCCGTGAAGCCATAGCTTCCACAGTGGTTAGATTACAGTTTATAGAGATCAACAGTTATGTAGATTCATATAGTGCAATGACTCAGCCATCATTGCAGTCTAATTGGCTAATATATTATTAACCTTTTATACAGTATACCATGGAATCTTTGGTGTGGCACTGTAAGATAAGCACTAGACTAGTAACCACAAGGTCAGCAGTTTAAACCCACCCGCTACTCCGTGGAAACCCTATACAGGATTGCTGTGAGTCAGAACTGACTCTGATGGCACTTCACAACAGCAATGATATGCCATGAAACACCACCTACTTAATTATAGGAGTCCTGGTGTGACGCTGTGGGCTAATGCTTCAGACTGCAAAATTGTTTGAACTGCAAGGTCAGTGGTTTAAGTTCACCAGCTGCTCCTTGGGAACCCTATACAGGGTCACTATGGGTTGGAATCGACTCGATGGGTCTTAACAACAACAACTTAACTATATATTAACTGTTCAGCCAGGTTTCACTTCATTTTGTTGTTTCATGGCAGGACTGACTTGGATTTGCATAATCATTGATAAACTCAACTTGACCCCAGGTAAGGATATCATGAAAGAAATTCAAGTGACTCTGTTTCTACTGAAAAATCAGAACACTTAACTGTGGTGTTTGCTCACATGGAGTTACTATGTCATTATCAGAGAACTATTTTTTGGACTTAGTAAAATCCTGTTATATCCTTCCCTTATCCTTGACTAAAGTTAGATGATACCAGTAAGGGCTGTCTAATGCATGTGGGACACTGGGCTAGTCCAGCAACATTAATCTCTGAGTTTTCTGCCAACAAGAAAGCCCGAGGACATAGAAGTAGCCATAAGGGAAACAGATTCATGAGGCAATTGAACTGGAATTCCTTAAAGTTGAATCCAGATTAACACTTGCCATCACCTCCTTGTCAACATCTTCTTCTGGTGTTTCCCTTAGACTGTCTCAGTGTCAGACTGGATAAAGGTCCAACTGTGATGTGATGGAAAAGCATAAGATTGTGAATTACAACATCTGCATTGAAGTTTCGTCTTTGTGGCTAAATAGGTAGGTGATTGGGGAAATTAGGTAAACATTTTTGAGTCTCAATTTTCTCATCAATGAAATGTAAGTTGTATCTCACAAGGTAATTGTGTTAACCAAAAGGTTGTTGTTTTTGTTGTCAGGTGCCATCGAGTCGGAACTGACTCATAGCAATCCCATGCACAGCAGAACGAAACAATGTCCGATCCTGGGCCAACCTCACTACCGCTGCCACACTTGAGACTAACCAAAAGGTAGTCTATGGAAAAATATATTGAAAATGAATTCTTGTTTTGAAATATAAGGAATTAGTAGAAGCATCTGGTTGAAAGGATACTAATATCTTTGCTACAAGCAAGGAACGATAGCAATTTGCCCTCTATGTTCTCTACCACAAAGGAGCCCTGGTGGCACTGTTGGGTAAACATTGGACTGCTAACTATCAGGTCAGTGGTTCAAACCCATCAGCTGCTGTGTGGGAGAAAGATGAGGCTATTTGCTCCCTTAAAGATTTAGAGTCTTGGAAACCCTACATACAGTAACTAAGAGTCAGAATTGACTTAGTGGTAATAAATTTGGACTTTTGGTTTTGAATCGTTACTACGTAGTGTAGAAATATCCCAGCACCCAAGAGTCTCACTCTAACAGTGCTATTCTTACCTGAAATCTATGTTCTTCAAGGTCTACCAGAAGTTTCTCTTCCTCAAAACTCCGATCACCATAAGTCTCTTTCCCTCTTAGTTCTCTGAGTCTTTATGCTAATTTTCTATTGTTTTTTAAAATATGATTGGTTTAACTTTCTCCACTTAATCTCTATGACCCAAGAGGTAAGAAAAATACATAGATAAATAAAAACAAATGCTTGAATACTTGACTTGAAATCAGGAAATAAGGAGTTTTGTTCCAGTTCATCAGCTTTTTAATTTGAGCCCATATTACTTGTCTTTATTATAAAATAGATAACAACTGAATGAGTTCTATGATTCCCTTTCTGCTAGGAAAAAAAAAACAAAAACAAAAACATATGTATTACACTAAACTTCACCTGGTAGGGAAAAGGGAGGAGGGGAATTTTGCATTTTTATTATTTTATCAGAAATGTTGATGGGTTATTTTTAGCCTTTTATTTATTTATTTATTTTATTTTTAACACCTGGAATCATGCTGGAGAGTGAAAATGAAATCTCTTTATGACAGAGCTCTCCTCCTGAGGATATCATTCTGGGACTTGCCCATAGGGGCCCAAATCATTTCATGTCCCATATGAGCCAGCAGTTCAACCTCAAATGTCTAATATTTCAGTCAGCTCAATTCTAAAGATTATTGAAATATTGATTATAAAGAGGTTAAAGAATTGCATTTTCATGACCCATAGGATGTGAATACAATGCTCGAAATGATGAATAAAAATGAATAGATTACATAAAACTGTTAGGAGTGAATCTGATACAAATATACAGCTACCTACCACGAGGAGGCTTCAAAAAGTTTATAGGAATATGGAATGAAAAGAGATTGGAATTTTTCCACCAACCTTTTGAAGCTTCTTATATATTTAATTATGATTAACAAATCATCCAATTGAGTTGTTAATTTTAACCTCCTTCCTGGTGTGGTGCTATAGGATAAGCACTGGACAGCAAGGTTGGCTTGAACTACAAGGTCGACAGTTCAAACTCACTAGCCTCTCCTCTGAAACCCTATACACAGAGTCACTCTGAGTTGAAACCAATTCAACAGCACTTCACAACAAAAACAAAAGTTTCATCAGGCAAATTAAATACATGTTCACACCATCCCAACAGTGTTCTCTAGAATACCTCACATATTTACTTTTCTATGGACTCCATGGGTTGATACCTAACCTCGGGGTAATTCCACCATATGCATTGTCTTGTTCCAAGGCTAGGAATGTTGAAATTTCTGAATTTGTTAGCTATATTGAAAACTTGAGAGTGCTCTGTAGGATAAGAACTGAACTGTGAAACACAAGATTGGTGGTTTGAGTCTCCCAGTAACTCCGTGGGAGAAACATGAGGCTTTCTGCTTCTACAGAGATTTATAGTCTCAGAAACCCTATACAGGTTTGCTATGAGTTGGAACTGACTTGTCTGCATGCACTTAACAACAACAGGAGCCACACTGTAAACTTAAAATCTCTTAGAGTTAGTCTCCAATTCAGGACAGTAAGAATACTATATACTCATGTTTTTTAATCCCTTTGATCTAATTCAATTTTTATAACGTTGCTAGTATGGTAATGTAGACTGTTTATGTCTACTCTGACAAAAAAGTCTACATTCTCATGTACTTTCTAACTTTTAATCCATGAGATGCAATGAAGGTACTGTTACTAATGTCTTACTAATATAAACACATTAAAAAGGCTTGCTTAAGTTCTAGGAACCACTAACTTCATTTTTGTCTTCCAGAATCATTCTAATTATGCAAATATATTCCTATAGCTATAGTAAAAAACAAAATAAAACCCATTTTCATCCAGTCGATTCTGAATCATAGCAACACCATAGTGACTCATGGGGTTTCCAAGGTTATAATCTTTACAGAAGCTGATTACCAGATCTTTCTTTTCTGTAGTACAACTGGTGGGTTCAGATCTCCCACCTTCATTTCACTTATCGGACATGTGCTTAACTACTGAACGAGCAGGATTCCTTATAGCAAGTCAAAACTTACCTCTCTTTAGTGGCATTAGATGGGTATCTAGTTTCCTATTTGCTTAAACTAGATCCTTCTGTTTTGTCAGTATTGAACAGTTGGTCCCTTTCTTCTCTCCTCCTGTGTTTCCTTCCTTTTTCCTTTTGCTCATATTTAATTTAAAAATAATTCTCACTTTCATCTGTCCAAATTTATTAATATGTTTTAGAAGCAAAATGGTATATACTTTATTGGCATTTAATCCAAGCTTACAACATTTTGACCTTGAATGCTGCCACGACGTTCCAATGTACCAGGGGTCTAGGTGTGGTTGCTAAGATACCTGTTATTAATCTTCCAATAAAATAATAAAGGTCAGGATGTGAAGAAGGTATGTTTACCATGAAGCCTTGGTGATGGATTTTGTTTGGAATGTGGGATACTTCATGTGACTAGGAAACATCTGAACTTTTCTTATTTTTTCTTTTTTTTGCATGATAAACTAGGGAATTCAAAGAGAAAATTTGTTTTTATAGCTCACAGGATACCATTTATTCAATAGGCATTTTATATCACATGACATCTTTGTGGGGTTTTTTCCAAAAATTGATGTGATTTCAATAAAGCACGCATAGCCAAAATGATTGTTCAAAATACGTTTTCAAATATAAAGGTGAAGAAAAATAAGAACATAGAGAAGTCTGGCTAATATAAAAAATGTAGCTGAGCATTAACTTTTAAGAAAACTGCCTGAAACTTAAGTCATCAAAGTAAACATCTTAAATTATATAATTCTATTGGTCTCATAAAGGGAATCTTATCTGCCTTTTAAGAAATACAGACATTTCATTCAAATTAATCTATTTTTATATGAAATGGATATTGAATGTCCTAATGGACAAAAATTTCAATAATTAAGCTGCCACTATAAGTAGCTACCTGCCTATTCAGTGGGCATTCCTTAATATTTGCTGAGCTGATTTCACATCCTGGACTTAATACCAACTACTGATTCAGTAGAATATTCTGGATTCTAATGAACATTTCTCAGTGTATTTTCAGTTGCTTATATACAGTATAAAATCGCACACATACTCAACTGTACCAATACAAGGAGGAGATACAATTTTGAGTCCAACAGATACGTATTTGAGTTCTGGGATTACCATTCATCAGTTCTATCCTGAGTAAGTTAGTCATCTTCATTCTTTACTCATCCACATACAGAGGTAGATCTAGTCCCCACCTCATACGAGTGTTGTGAATCTTAAAGTAAATGACATAATTCATAGCACAGTGCCCCACTCACAGGAGACACTGTTGTTGGTGTTAAGTGCCCTTGAGTTGCTTCTGACTTATAAGACCTTGTATAGGATTTCTGAAGAAAGACTGGTGAGTTTGAACCACTGACCTTGTAGTTCAAACCGACTTTGCAGTCCAGTGCATTATCCTACAGCGCCACACCAGTAGACACTAGATAAATGATAAATCCCTGTAACATTCAAGTCTGACAACCTATTTCAGATCCCATATATTTTTCTCAATAGCCCACAGAAAAAAATTTCAGCTCCTAAGAATAGCATGCATCGTTCTGTGTGAGTGAGCTCCTTCTTTGTGCTCATGCTGTCTGATCCCTGGTTTCTGTTTGTATCAGTCATCCAGCAGTTAGTATTCATCATTTCATGCTTTCTGTGTGTGGTAGCCTTTGCCTTAACTATCTGTGGGCCTCATCCATCTCACTCATCCTTCACCCCACAGCCACACAATCACTCATTCATTTTTCATGAATCATCTCCAGAATATAGCTTTTACTAAATTTGTAATCTATTTTGTAGATTTTTATAATCATACATTTCATGTTTTATTGGACTTGTTTATATCCATAATCTCTAAAGAGTTCCATCATGTGCCCCTAGAGTGTAATGCTTTTAGTACCTTCTTCTAATGCAAGAAGATTATCTTATTTATAAAATATGCTCATGAACCACTCTATAAATATGTTTGCATATTATAAAATATGAAAAAAATAGACATTAAAAAAGAGATCGAAGTATAAATAGAAAATGAGAATATTTTTTGTCTGACATTTAGTAGATCTCGTACATACATGTGGGCAAAACTTGGTCTGGAAGCACTGGTCTACATGAAAGCAGACTCCTGGGAGCAGAGGCTGTGCTCTCAACTCCAGGAATAAGCACAGTGTCCAGCTTATTGTAGGTATTAAATATACATTAATACTGAGAATAAATGAATTAGTAAATGATCTTTCTGTTGATCATGATAAAAGACAAGATATTCCATTTGGGGTAATTAAACTGACTAATGATGTACGTAGGAGTCCTGGAGTGATGCTGTGGATTGATGTGCTGGACTGCAAAGTCCGTTTGATTTAAAAAGTTGCTGGTTCAAGCTCACCAGCTGCTCCTTGGAAACTCTGTACAGGGTTGCTGTGGGCTGGAATCGACTCTACAGCACTTAACAACAGCAATAATAACAAGTGATATATAATTTTCTGGATCTGCAAGTTGTTCAGAGGTTAGAGCTGAAATTATCTAGATATTTCAGTAATTAACAACAAAATAACAAAAATAATTTATTAAGCTATTCCTATGTACCACAGAATGGAGAGATAGCTTGTATTCAAACTCACCTTCTTCGAATAGTCCCTAAAACACATTGCTATTGAGCCTGTTCCAGCTATAGGGCAGACTAGAACATCTCCATAGGGTTTCTGATCCTGTGAATTTTTCCAAAAACCAGCTGATCTTTCTACTTTGGGTGGTTGGTGACTCATACCCAATGCTTAATCCACTGCACTGCCATGACTATTAGCTTTTCACAATGAGAGTTTTTATAGGAACTGAAAGATGGAAATTGAAATTTGAAAAGGAAAACTATGATTTTTAAACAAAATTTAAAAAGCCCAGAATGCTGCTATTCTGATTTCTTAATTTAAGAGTGATTCCAAAATTGTGGTTGCAGATTTATAGATTATGGCAATAATGATGATGTTACTAACAACAATGTTATTACCAAAGGTTTATTGAAAACTGACTATGTTCCAAGAACTGTTCTGAGTTATTTTACATCTTTCAATTTAATCGTCACCCAACTCTGTGGGATAATTAATACTAAGACCTCCCTTTTGGAGTCTTGGTATGGCGCTGTAGGATAAGCACTTAACTGCAATGTTAGTTTAAACCACAAAGTTGGCAAGTCAAACTCACCAGTCCTCCTCGGAAACTCTGTACAGGGTCACTATGGGTTGGAACCGACTCAATTGCAATTAACAACAACAACAACAACAACATCCTGCCTTTTACAGGTAAGAAAATTCAGACACAGAGGTTTAAGAGCTTGTTTCAGGTTACTGTCTTAGTTATCTAGGGCTCCTGTAATAGAAATACCACAAGTGGATAGTTGTAACCAACAGAAATGTATTATTTTACAGTTTAGGAGACTAACTGTTTGAATTCAGAGTGCTCGCTCTTGGGTTAGGCTTTCTATCTTTGTCAACTTGGAGAAAGGTCCTTGTTTCCTTTCAGCATACGTAAACCTGGGTTTCTCAGTGCATGGACACAGGTCCAAATGATGCATTCCATTCTAGCTTCTTTTTTGGTGGTAGTAGGTATTGCAAGTCACACTCCAAGGAAACTCCGCTTGTATTGGACCAGCGTTGTGATGCGAGCGAGGGTGTTGCATTCCAACCTTACTCATTTTATTGACTTATCAAGTCAGATGACATCATTAAGAATCATTACATAATTACCACATCACATCATCACATGACTGTCAGATCACTGAGAATCATGGTGCAGCCAAGTTGGCACATATCTTGGGGGGACAAAATATAATCCCTGACAGTCACAGAGTTGGTAAGTGATGTCGCCAGGATTCAAACCAGTGTCTGTATTCTTAATCATTTTTTCCTACTCACTTTCACATGTCAGATTCAAGTATTTCCAGAATTGAATAATGGTAGAAAAGTGTGAAAGAAGACCAGAATATGTCTATTATTAATCTGTGACCAATAATAGAAATCCGAATTTTAAGGGACTGCATACGTATGCTGGTTTTAAAGTTATAATGGGGTCTTTTCTATTGGTATCAGATAATGAGTTTGGGGTATTTGATACACATAGGTGAAATATCAAAGAGGGTAAAATGTATCCATGTCCAAAGTATCCCTCATTGCTTTATCTACGTTGATAGTTAGTAGAAAAGCTGAAATTTGCTGCTAAAATTTTAAAATAATGATTTAATTAAGTGATGTAGCCCTTTAGTATGGTAATTATTATCATGTCCTTGAAACTTCATTAATTGGATATATATTTTTTTGTGATTTTTATTGGCCTTCATATAAAATTCTGTATTACTCTGAATGGTCACACACTGTGACATTATGTTACAACTGAACAGTGATTATCTTTATTGAACAATATAAAATGTGTCAAGTTAAAGTCAATGCCATTTAAACTTTGTTACTGAAATTTAAAATGTTCTTCTTTTATTGCACTAGGTGTATATGCCATCTTTAACTGAGTTTTGCACTTTAGCTACAATATGAATAAAAAATAATAATTTGCTTTTATATATGGAACAAATATAAGTATAAATACCTTATTATATTTCTACTTAAGTTGACAGATAAGCAGAATTTCTGTTAAACTGCTGTAAAGCAAGCTGGAGTCTTGGTATAGTGTTTTAGGTAATCACTGGATAGCCATTCCTCAGAAACACTGTACAGGGTCTATGAGTTGGAAACAACTCAATGGCACTGAATAACAAAAACAACATTCCATTTAATAAATGTTGCAAGCTTTACCCATGGGTAGTTCATTTGTTTCTTTATCAGTTGTTGTTAGCTGTCATTGAGTTAGTTACAACTCATAGCGACTCTGTGCACAATAGAATGAAACACTGCCCGGTCCTGTACCATCTTCACAAATGTTGTTATGTTTGAGTCCATTGCTACTGCCACTGTGTCATCTCGAGGGGTTTTCCTCTTTTTTGATGACCCTCACTTTACCAAACATGATGTCCACTCCAAGCACTGATCCCTCCTGATAACATGTCTGAACTATTAGAGATGAAATCTTTCCATCGTGACTTTTAAAGGAATATTCTGGCTGCACTTCATCCACATAGATTTGTTTGTTCTTCTGGTAATCCAGGATTCTTTTACTATTCTTTGGCAACAAGAAAATTTAAAAGCATCAATTCTAAGGTCTTCCTTATTCATAGTCCACTTTTCTCATGCATATGAGATGATTGCAAATATCCTGGCTTGTATCAGGTGACCTCAATTCTCAAACTGACATCTTTGCTCTTGAACACTTTAAAGAGGTCCTTGGCAGCAGATTTACCTAACGTAATACATCATTTAATTTTTGGACTGTTGTTTCCATGAGTGTCAATTGTGGATCCATGCAAAATGACGTCTTGGACAGCTTTAATCTTTTCTCCATTTACCATGTTATTTATTAGTTCACTGATAAGGGTTTTTATTTTGTTTACATTGAAGTGCAATCTATGCAGAAGGCTGTGGTCTTTGATCATCATCAGTAAGTATTCCAAATCCTCTGCTTTCAACAAGCAAGGTTGTATCACTTGCATATCACAGGTTGTTGAGGAATCTTCCTCCAATCTTGATGCCATGTTCTTCATATAAACTAGATTATCAGATTATTTGCTTAGCATACAGATTGTATAACCAAGCAGTATCCCCTTGTTCTATTCTAATGTCAACTTCTTGGTCTCTGCACAGGTTCCCCATGAGCATAATTAAGTGTTCTGAAATGCCCATTCTTTGTTATAAATTACAAATTTTGCATTAAAAAAATCATGTTGGCCTGACTTTGCAGGAGACCAAGGATCTACTGCCTTGATAAAACAGAGGTACCCATCAGGTAAAATAATAAGTGAACTTCTGAATTTTAATAACTGGTGTGCTGAACTAAGAATAAGTATGAAGACTCAGGTACAGAAGATCAAAGTAGAGTACAAACAACCTCCCCTTCCCTTTATAAATAGAGTTTGTCTGGTATGCTATTTTGTAATATGCAGCTCAGGAATGCTTTTTCTAAGAAAGTTTTCCATGAAATTGCAACACTTTCAATTTCCAATGAAAACAAAAACAAAACCCTAAGCCTGCACTGTCTACTGTTGCTACTAAACGCTGTTCTGTGGGTTCCAACTCATAGCAACTTTGTATAGGATTTCCGAAAATCTGCTGATGGGTTTGAACTGCCGACCTTGTGGTTCCAACTGACCTTGCAGTCCAGTGCTTACCCTGCAGTGCCACACTAGGAATCTGTACTGTCTACCAGGTAGCCATTAACCACATGTTTAGTGAGCACTTACAGTGTGGCTAGTCCAAAATAAAATAATGCTGCAATACATACTAGAGTTTGAAGATTTTTGTATGGAAAAATCCAAAATATCTCATTGTTTTTTATATTGAATTCATGTTAGAATGATAACAATTTGGATACATGGAATAAAATAAAATACTAAAATTAATCTCATCTGATCAATGTGGCTACTATGAGCTTTAGAATTACACATGTGATGCCCTTTCAGTATATTGTCCATTTTTGATATTTTGTTATTAATCGTCTGGACCTCTGTTTGCAGGTTTTGAATAGTTTCCAATGTCATATCTATCTTGTTTGATTGCTTCTGTAGGACTTTCCTTACTTCTGCCTTATTTTCCTCCACCCCTTTGTTGAACATTTAAATTTGTCTCCATATCATTCTTCTGAATTCCTTCTCAGGCAGATTCAAAGCCTGTTCTTCTTCTTGTTGAAAGTCTAAGTCTGCCTCCAGCACATTTGGCTCAGTTACTCTCTGCTGTTTCTAGACATGTGCTGAGATCTTTTGCTGTTTTTTTCTTGGACATTTCTAATAGTTAGATGTGTTTTCAATAATTAAATGAATGTATGTTGCTGTAATGTTGAGCTTACTGAGTGTCTCCTGGGGGCTGTGGTCTGGAGATAGGCTTCCATTTTCATGTCTTTTACTACTCAAATGATGGTAATCTTAGCCAGTGTTGCTATCTATGTAATTCATAGCTGCTGGTATTGGCTCCTGTCCAGATGGTGGGATAGTATGAGGTATGCTTGTAGCTTGGTTATATGACCACGATTGCTGCCTCTTCTTGGGTAACATAAGGAGGGAAAGCTCCCATTCCCAGGAAAAAATAAAACCAAAAACAGAAACAAAATGAAAGCAAAATCAAAAACAAAACCCTAGCAGACTGTCCACTAGCCTTTGCTGTGCAGGTCAGTGTACATACACAATAGAAACCTCCATTGGTGGGTGGGGGTGTCCACTTGCTCAGGCATCCCCTCTAGTTACCACCATGGAGCTGCACAGACAGAGATTGAGAAATGAATGGAAGAAAGATTGTTGACAATTTTTATCTCAGAAGGTCCATTAGGTATGTGTGTATGCACAGCGTAATTTTCAAACTGGCTGTGTCCTTGTATATAGTAGTTGGTGTTAGCTCTTGCCTTTTATGTTTGGGCTTTACAGGGTGCAAATATGGTTTGGCTGTATGGCTAGACCTACTGTCTCATCTTAGGTGAGGCAGAAATAAAGGCTCCCGCCCATATAGAAGAGTCAATTTAGGGCTAAATCCCAGAGTCAGACGTCATAAGAAGTGGCCAAAGATTAGCTGGAACAGCGCACGTTTTCAGAGATTTTCTCTTTGCACCATGGGAAAATTGTTCCTTGTGAGTGCAACACTGGACCCTTCTGTGGGTGCACTCCCACCCACCTGAAAATGCCCAGGCTGGGCAGAGAGGGTGTGACAGGGGAGAGGAGGAAAGAAAAGTAACAAAGCCATCACACCTCTTTACCCACAAGTCTCTCCATGGCTTTGGGGCTGTATCAGCCTGGATGTGGCCCCGCCCTTTCAGCATTTCTTCTTCTAATATTGATTTACTTGTAATTTTGGTAGCTCGTGGTATATTCAGTATTCCAATGTAAAAATGTAATGAGTACGCAAATAAATATGCCTTCCATCCCTATCCCAATGTGCTGCAAATTTGGTTCTCTTAACTTATCAGACTTTAAATTATTAAGTAAAGAGCAACCTTCTACCTCTATTCAAGTTTCTCACTTATAGTAAAAGTACATAATTGAATTCTTTTCCTGAGACCAGAAAGTGGTGTTTAAGCTAAAGACACTGACATGCGTTATAATGGATCATTTTTAAAATTGATTCTAATTCATGTTGTATTCTAGGTTAAGAGCCACTCCTATTGAAATTCTCACTTCCAAAATGAAGTTGTCAAATGAATACAAAGTCCACTAAGAAATTCCTTGTTAACATTATAAAAACTTGCTCTACTTGGAAGAATGAGGACTTTCTGCTATTATTAATTTGCCAGGGAAAAATTGCAATCTAAAATAAAAACCCATTTTTAAAATAAATCTGTAAATTAAATTCCAAGTTCTTCTATTCCAAGTTTTTATCCTGTTTATTCTTAAATGACCCTCATGAAGGTGTATTGAATTAGATAAATTTCCTCATCTATGCACTCCCTCCCTACAATAAAATTAAAGGGCTCTACCTATAGTCGTGTGACTGTGCATTCATCCTAGTGCCATGGTATTCATATTGACTTTCTTGACTTTGGATATGGCCTTTGGAGACAATGTAATCAATGAAGTCTAAGAGGACATGGTGCTTTCTAGATGACTGGCAGTTTTCAATGTGCTTGTATGGTTAGGTTGGACTCTTTCCCACTCTTATGAATAACATGTCACAGACAGTGACTACTCATTTGTGTACTCAGTCAGGTTTTAGAATGAAAACACAGCTGAAGTGAGTAGAGGCAAATAGAGCCATTGTTTATGTAGTATGAGAAAGAAACATTTGTTGCCATCAACCACAGATTGCCGATGGTATTAGTTACTGTTGAAATTTCGCCTGAACTAGCTGCTATAAATTGGTATAGTGCTTAAATTATATAAATGTTATATTTGTGATGATAATCAGGAAAATATAAGTTTCTGGTACCTAGAAACCAATACTACCTAAATCTACATTACTCTTGTCATCCTAAGACTTGGTGGTATCAACAGGAGGAATGAAAAAACAAAACAAAACAAAAACAAATTATGAAGAAATACAGAAAGCATCATTTCCTTCCCTCACTTTGTCAATCACAGTGTTTTTCAGAGTTATGGAGAAGTAGTAAGAGTCCCCTTCTAGTCCTTTTTTTACCTCCTAGGGACGAGAAGAGCGCTAACGATCCCTCTAAAGAAGGTCACTGGGAAGAGTAGCAAGGATCACACATCAACTATCAAAAAAGGTTTATGTGAAACTCATACCGTGAAAATCGGACCCAAGATATAGAGTCTTAATGAAACAATTAGCCTCTATTGAGATCTAACACATCCTTGTTCCATTTGATTTTCAAGTTTGTCTTCTTGTTTTCCAAACACATGCTATGTCATGACATTAAAAGAAAACATGCTGTTGTAAGTAACAGTTGTTCTTGTTGTTGTTAAGTACCATGGAGTCGGTTCCGACTCATAGTGACCCGGCACAGGGTTTCCAAGGCTGTAAATCTTTACAGGAGCAGAACGCCTCATCTTTCTCCCGCAGAACAGCTGGTAGTTTCGAACTGCCGACCTTGAGGTTAGCAGCCCGATTCATAACCACTATGCTACCAGAGCTCCTTGTAAGTAACAGTACTAGTATACAATACCTACAGTGTTAACTTCTCTCTAGTTGGCTTCTAACTCATAGTGATATTATTATGAGTGATTGTAGATCAGACAGGTATGATCTATAGGGTTTTTACTGGCTGATTTTGTGAAGTAGATTATCAGCCCTTTCTTCTGAGTGTCTCAGTCTGAAAGCTCTACTGAAACCTACATCGTAGCAATGCTCAAGCTCACACTGAGAGACGAGTGATGGTTGAATATAGTTGTATTAGTTATTTCCACCACCACATAAATGATTGTACTTTTCACAATGTAGTTGTTGTTAAGGGTCACTGAGTCATTCCTGACTCACAACCACCCCTATATATAAGATTTCTGAGGCTGTAATTCTTTGTGGAAGTAGAAAGCCTTATCTTTCTCACAGTATCTTTGGGAAATTATGCATGTCAAATGTTATCATCCATGTTTAAAATGTGAGCAAAAGAGATTGAGGGATGCTTGATAACTTTCCTAAGATTACATGGTTAGAAGGTTTTTTGAGTATTACCTGGATGCCATGTCTTCTGTATTTTACTCAATCTCTCTTCATACTCTGTTGTTTGTCCCAAGACTATGTTGATGTCCCAGAGACACCTTATTCACCCTTTACCACTAACACATAAACATGAAGCTCAAGTCTATTCTGTTCTGGACTTCCCTTTATCATACTAATTATCACAATACAACATGTTTTACACCCTTTCTCCTGTTTCTCAGGCATACTCTAAAATCTTTGAGGATCCATAATTTAGTATTAAAAAAAAAAAAAAAAGGTACTTCTTGCCGCAGCACTATGCCCCACAATCATTTAAGAATGAAAGAATATTGTGTTTTTAATCAGACACTATAAACTCTATTGCCATAAAGTTGCTTCTGGGCTCATCATGGTCCTATAGAAGAGAGTAGATCTGCCCCATGTGGTCTCCAAGGCTATAATCTGTACACAAGCAGATTGCTACATCTTTTTCTCATGGAGCAGCAGGTAGCATCGAATCACCACCTTACAGTTAGCAGCCAAGCTAGACATTGAACCACCACCTTACAGTTAGCAGCCAAGTGCTTAACTGGTGCAACCCCACGGCTCCGTATCAGTATTTTAGTAAGCCAAACACAACTTCCTTCTTGAAGGTACAGATAATTTTAAGATTAATAACTCATACCCATTGAATAAAACAGTCATTATTAATTTGTCTCAAACAAATTGATCTTTCTCAAAGGGAATATAATTGGCCTTTCCTCACTCTGCTCCTATCCCCACAGCCTCCTATCCCCCTTGTAGATAGCAGATTCCATCAGCATACTGTGGCCTGAAAACATTTTTAGTTCAAAGGAGCTGCATAGATTTGTTGAAATATATAAAATATATACAAAATAAACATGATTAGCCTGGTCATATGAGGCAATAAGGACTTCAGCGCCAATTTGAAAAGGCATCAATGTGATAAAGATGGGATATTCTGAGTATTTATAAGGATAATAACCCCATAGATTCCTTTGTGTATGGTGTTGCTGTGAGTCAGAGACGACTCAATAGTACCTAACAACAACAACAACAACAAACAGAGGTTACAGATGACAATCTTTATGACTATTAGTAAAAGTGGTATTATGTTCCAGTTAATATAGTCTCCCAAACAAAAAAACACCAATAAGAATAGAGAAGATAACTATTTTTCCTTTGAAAGAAAAATTTTATACATTACCTAATCTATTTGAAGCTTAATTTGTACTTCTTTCAAGCAAGCAAACCTTCTAAACAGACAAAATTCAGAAAATGTGAACATTTGAACAGAATTTAATAATTTGAACATGTAACTATAAATAATTTGTTGAAACTGTCTTAATTCTAAATAGATCACATTCTGAAAAACAAACAAACAGAAAAGGAACAAAAGGGATATGTTAAGTTATAGAAACTAAAAAATAGAGAAGCAATGTTGTTGTTAAGTGCCATGGAGTCGGTCCCGACTCATAGCGACCCTGTACAGGGTTTCTGAGGCTGTAATGTCTTTATGGGAGCAGAAAACCTCATCTTTCTCCCATGGAACAGCTGGTAGTTTTGAACTGCTGACCTTGCGGTTCACAGCCTGATTCATAACCACTATGCTACCAGAGCTCCTTATAGTCACAGCAAATGTTCTCATCTGAAATAGACATGTGCTAATACAGAGGAAAATTAGAATATAAAAAGAAATCAAATTCCATATACAATTCGAAATAAACAATAAGAAGAAAACAACCGTGAACAATCTTAAATTATTACTGCTGTGTATAAAATACAGATGACTGTATAGAACTGCAGCACAACAATGATTATTTACCTGTAAGAAGCAAAATTAATGTATTAAAAGAGCAAATCAACACATTTTTCTCACATTCAAAAGAAAGGGAAGGTGAAGGAAGAGATAATGGGCAGAAACAGCCAATTCAGTATACCTACAAAATGAACTCGAGAATTAAAGGAGAGAGCAAGCTAGAAGAGAAGCAACATAAGAAAAATGGTTGATGAACTCAAGCTTTGATTTAATGTACAATGACAAAAGAAAGATAGGCTAAGATAACCTAATGATTTGCAGAAGGTGATTTGTGTCTGTGCAGTATTAAGAACAGATACAAGTACTGTCAGGTGTTGTCCTATTCTCTTCTGTTATAACACATAATTTTAGACATAAGTAATCTAGTTTTGTCTGAGAAAAGTAGGAGGAAAGGGATTCAATGAATAGCGGGTAGTATGACTTAAAAGAGGCGACATAAAGACATGCTAATGAGAGTTTTTTAATTGAAAGCAAAAATAAAATTCTAAAATTTCAAGCAGAAACAAATAGATAAGCTTGAAACAATAGGAAAAGAAAATGTTGGCACCAGGGTTCCCATCCTACCTAAAAAGCTAGATAATTTTGAGAGTACTGAGAAGGACTCTAAATGAAAATTTCTGTATGTCAGGTATACTGAGTTCTTAGGTAAAAGCCTCAAAATCATAAAGCTCAATTTTCATTCTTGTAATTCATAAACAATGCAGTTCTAATAAATAACTACCCTTTCTTTTCTGTGGAAATAGACCACTTCATTCGGAAAAGCAAACAAGCAAGAATAGTCATCAAAGTCCTGGGAAAAAAAATGTCTACAAGATAGTAAAGCATCTATAAAATCTCTGTAACTAAGGCAGTGAGATATTGCTGTAAACAAATGGAAACAAATCAAAACTCCATTTGCCTTTGTTTTTGAGAACTGAAATTCATAGAGTGGGAGGGTGAAGATATTAATATAAGATGGAAGAGCTTATTTAAAAATTCTGTAACCTTGGATTTGAATTGGAAGCATCAGTATAAACAAATGAGATATTTAATCTTTAACAGAAAAATACCTAATTCCAATGAATGATTTAGAAACAATGTGCAGCCTGGTCAAGTAATGAGGATCCATTGTACCTACACTGTGTAGCTTAGATACCATTTCCCTTTAAAGGGCAATATAGTACAGTGATAAATGGTTGATTATAGTTATAGGGACAGAAATATATAAAATAAACATGATTAGCCTGGTCATATGAGGCAATAAGGACTTCAGCGCCAATTTGAAAAGGCATCAATGTGATAAAGATGGGATATTCTGAGTATTTATAAGGATAATAACCCCACAGATTAAAACTTTAAATATATTTACAGGCATGTCTATAACATTACACACACAAAATGGATTTATTGGAAGATGCTAGTGAGTAAAATCACTGTTTTGGTCATGGGTAAATAAAGATGAAAAAGCAAACATTTATTCTCCCTTTTCCTGTAAATAATATAATTATGCCTTTAGTAAAAATAATAATAATAATAATAATTAAAAAACTTTTAGAGATACAAGGAGACAATTAGTCCACTGTATGAACCCCGACCTCCCAAAGCCTGAAACCAGAAGAGCTAGATGGTGCCCAGCTACTGCCTATCACTCTGAAAAGGATCACATTAGGAAGTCCTGTATAGGATGGGAGACAAATGTGGAACAAAACACAAAATCTGAAAAAATACCAGGCTTACTGGTCTTCTGGGCCTCCCAAGAAGGCCTGGGACTGAACTCACCCCCATGGCTCAGCTTTCAGCCAAACAAAAGACAGGCCTATAGGATGAACATAAACACTAGGGAGGTACACACGCCTTAGAACAATATACCACATGAAATATGGTACATTTTGATATGAAATCAAAAGGGCAGCATTTGGCAGGGATAAAGTTCAGAAGATATGGAGAGATAGGAAAGATGGATGAATGGAAATGGCAAACACAAAAAGGAAGTAGGAAGAGTGCTGTTACATTGTGGAGATTGTCATCAATGTCACAGATGAAAACTTGTACAAATTGTTCGATGAAAGCCTATTTCATCCAAATCATAATAAATTTTATTTAAAAAGTCAGATACCAAAAAATAAAAAGAAAAAGAAAATAGTTGAGAACCAGTTTTTCTTTATGAAAATAGAATTAAATAATTTAAATAATACCATTTTGTTTTGAACTCCTAATGAACTGATAGTAGACATTGATGATAAATAGTTACTAATATGACATAAGGAGAGACAACCAGACAAGGCCTCCTGATGGGAGAACACCATTTATGAAGTAGTCTGAAAAATTAAAAAGAACTTGATCTGATCTATTTTCCAGATTCAAATATCAATTGTCAGGACACACGGAAGCCAAGGCACATATAAAACCAACAGAATAGAGATTCACTTATCACAGCCCTAACTGTTGGTAACTATTCCAGCAAGATTTAATTTCTACAACAAATAAATTGCCAAAAAGACGGAGGGAGAGAGAGGTTATAAATGTAAAGATATTCAGGAGTCACATTAATAAATTTCAAATAGAATAGTTTTTATGCATTTGTGTTTGTGTTGATGCAGGGTGGAGAGAAAGAAATAGTATAAAGGTCAGATGAATGTGAGATATGGAATTCAACAGAAGAAAAATAGAGCAAGAGGTCAGTGAAGATATACCCTAATAAGAATTTGAGGAAATATTAGAGTATGTTAATTAAGTCCCTGAAAAGCTGAAAGATATAGGAACATCCAAAAATCTCATATCTACATCACACCATAGTAAACAAATACAGCTATAAAATATAGAACAACTTATTTGAAAAACTGACCACCTTCCTACACCAAAAAAAGTAATATTAAAATTTTACAATTGACTAAAACGGGGCTACAATGTGCCCAGTAAAGGAGGCTTCCTGTGGAACCTCTGCATTACATAAGACCATAGGTGGAATCCTGAACCCCATTCAGAATCTTCTGAGGTGGGAAATTTCCTCTTGAAAGGACAAGCAGACCAGCCTGGAGCAGCTAGAAGAAAAGAAGATACTTCTTGAAAGAAAGACTGACAAGAAAAATACAAAACAATAAAGGCAATCCGACTGATTACTACAAGAACAAGCAAGTTGCTCACCCAGGAGACATAAAGCCATGTGGTCAGGTCCTCTCAGGGCAAACCCCCTTCCAAGACTAAGACTCAATGGGAATACATGAGCAGACATGCATGCTGATTGGTGACCACATTCATCACCAATAAGGGGAAGTGAGGGAAAACAGCAATGAAGCTGTGAGCTAAGCCCTACAACATTCAATAGACTCCTGTGAACCGGAATGGAGACCTGGTTGGCTAGAAGTATGGCAAGACCTGGGGACTCGTGGGCCCAGAGTCAGTGACATAGCCACAGAGGACTAGAATGGAGAGTGAATTGTCCAGCTGACAGAAGAGCGGGCACATGCATAAGAACACCCACACTTGCAAATAATACCCACTTGGCTTCAATGGCTGGATGATCAGAGCTCAACTAGAAGAAGAAAGAAGAGGAAAAAAAGAGTAATCTGATACAATTTGATGAACTTGACTTACACCTATGGATGCAGTAGCTCAAAAGAGGGAACAAATCTTTACAGTGAGGATCATTCCCAACCCCTCCATACACAGAGTAGACAGGGATGGGCAACTCGGACATTGGCTACTCAAAATAGTGATGGGGTGGGCTACAAAGGCAAAAAGTGACTGGCTTACAAACTTTCAAGAGGAAGCCTAGATCCAGAGGGCATGGAGGAAGGTAGAATCTCCACTGAGTAGTATCCTATCTGTCTGGGAGGGGCTTATGAAAGGAGACCTGGATAGGTCTCTTGTGATACAACAGTGAATAATTGTTATCAGGACTGAATGTGAGTGTTGGAAATGTAAAGGCAAACATTTTGTAGCAAAAGGAGGGTAGTGACTGACTTTGTAGTTTAGGAGCAGAGGTCCCAGGGACCCTACCCAGAGAAGCAGCGCCAGAGATGGGGGCAGAGACGATGACGTGGAGAGATGGAATGGCTCTGGACTTTAGACCCAGAGAGGGAGAGGGGCTGTGTGCGGATGACTGGGGTGGGGTAGGCTTACAGGGTATACCCTTTGGTTTGTTGATGATGCATGAAGGGGATTGTAACCATGGCAATGAAACAATATATGATAGAATGAATGTAAAGTTAATGTTCTCCCATGTAAAATAGCACATAATTCACAATAAAACATTTTTTTAAAATTTACAACTGAGAAGGCTCATAGGTAGTTTTTTTTTTGTTTTTTGTTTTTTTTTTTTTAAAAAAAGAGATTTCTTGTGAGAGTATTTCCCCACAATTAATTTAGTTTTGTGAGGTTCCTGTGTGGCACTGCAGGATGGATAAGCACTAAATTGCTAACTGCAAGGTTGTCAGCTCAAGCCCACCAGTCACTCCTCATAAACTGTATAAAGGGTTGCGGTCAGTCAGAACCTACTCGATGGCACTTAAAATGACAGTAATTTAATTTAAGTTCCATTTTCTAAAATGAGCATTGTACAATGAGACACACTAAATGCAATGCACTATGTTAGCTATTAAACTTTTCAAACAATCAGTATGTTGAGGAACTGGCCCCAGAACACAAATCATTAATATTTGTATCTCTGTTGTTGCTGTTGAGTGCCGTTGTGTCAGTTCTGACTCATAGTGACCCTGTATAAGGTTTCTGAGGAGCAGCTGGTGGGTTTGAACCGCCAACCTTGTGGCTCAAACCAACTTTGCAGTCTAGCTCATTAACCCACAGCGCCACACCAGGACTCTAGAACCTTTAAAAATGTAATATGTAGTACACTCCATCTAGTGATTTGTCTACATCCTCAAAGCATACTGAATATTTTTAACCTATATTTAGAGATTCATAGTCAGTATAAACACAACCACCTGTGGATCATTAAGATTATTGGGCTGAATGAGCACTAGCCATAGCAATTGACTTGTACATTTTCTCTAAAACATGTACCTAATTTTCATGAAAGATTAGAGAAATGCAGGAGGTGCGTGTCTTCACAGAAAATAAGAAGTAACTTATTTTCAGTAAATCAAGTTATAGAAACTGACTTTCCCAATTGGTTTTCTAACTTTCCCCAAAATAATATTTTCTCACTGTTGTTATAAGAGGTCTTTGTTTTGTCAGTAGCAATAAAATAATTTCTATGTTTTCAACATTAAAAATATATAGACAGTCATTTTTGTATCCAACCTATAACCAATTCCATTTTCATTTCCTAATTTTTATGTAATGTGAAGAAGCTGTTTTCTTGAATAACTATTTCAAGACTTTATACTTGGGTTTGAGGTACAATTTCAATTTGTCTGCAAATTTAATAACTTATAAAGACAGCAAGTTAAAATTTTCAAAATTATACTATTTCATATTGCATACTTTCTAGATTACTCAACTTTAAATGTAATTCCAGGCATAAATACTACTAAATACATATCTTTAATGTGTAATAAGATTTAAAAATTGAGTCTACAAATCTTTTCTATTATAATATTTTACCCTGTGAATAATACTCAAACCCTTTGCTTACATCAATGAGGAAGTATTGTAGGTTAAAAAAGTGATAAAAAAATTTTTTGGGGGGAGTAGAATCAGAATCCAGGTGTGGCACTGTAGGATAAACACTGGACTACTTACTAATCCTAAGGGAGGCAGTTCAAACCCACCAGCTGTTCCTTGATCACTTTGAGTTCGAACCAACTTGGCACTTAACTCAACACTCACAGTTTGAGTTACCATTATAACAGAAAATGCCTAAGAACGAATTTTCTCAAGAAATATTTTGCAGCTGGTATGTTGTTTCACTGAAACAAAAGAAAACCAAAAAAAAAAAACATGAGAGAGAGAATGATTTTATACCATTCAAAACCCAAAAATCTGAAAGATGTTTTATATCATACATAAATAATTAACATACATAGCTAGCAAATATTACACCTTGTTTTCCATTTTTTCCCCAAGCCAACTTAACTCCAGCTTGGAAAAAATTGTGTTGAAAGGGAAAACTATATTAAAAAGAAAGAAAGTTTGAACACTGAGCGATTCCATGACAGGTGAATTTCAGCCTACAAGATAAATCAATTTGAATTCCTTTTGATATTAATATAAAACCACAAAGTGTCTCTAGAGAAAGCTCTTATATTGTTAGGAAGCAAATTGAGAATCTGAAATCTGATATTAAATGATAATCGAGCAGACCAACATTTTTCCTTTTGTTCCTCATTCTGTCTCCTAAATATTGACAGTAGTTTCAAGGTAAGAAGTCCAGTTGCTGATAAGAATACGGATATCTAGCCTTCCTTTGGAAAGTCATAATATATATTAGTATATTATGCATGTGAAAGGCTCTGGGGAAGTCTGGATATTTTAAAACACTATTGAAAAAGGGAATTCTGAATTTGATATACTTTTATTAAATTGCAAGCAGAGAGATTGAATAGAATTTTGTCCATATGAAATTCATACTTCAATATGAATTTACTATATTAACCCGGACTCCCTGATAAGATAATGAATTGCATATTCTTTACACATTCACACACACCCACTCTCATAAATATACTTAAATTCCCCATACATCTTTTCATGTTTCCATTGAATTGAAAAACAGGAGTATTATCCAAATGGATTACCTGAAGGTACAAACCAAATAAACAGAGATAAACTAAAGGTGATGCTGATTTCCACAGGCTAAGGAAAGATATCACTGTTAATGTTGGATGGATCTTGGCTGAAAGCAGAGAACACCAGAAAGATTTTACTGGTGTTTTGTTGATTATACAACACCATTAGCCTGTGTGGAATATAATATATGGCAAAACCCAGAACACTTAATTGTGCTAATGTGAAACCTATACATTGGTCAAGAGGCAGTTGTTCGAACAAAACAAGGAGATACTGAATGTCTTAAAATCAGGAAAGCTGTGCAGCAGGGTTGTTTCCTTTCACTATATTTATTCAATCTGTATGCTGAGCAAATAATCAAGAAGCTGGACTATATGAAGAAGAATGAAACATCAGGGTTGGAGGAAGGCTTATTAACAGCCCATAATGTATAGAAGAAGGAGCTCTGGTAGCGTAGTGGTTACGAATCGGGCTGCGAACCTTAAGGTCAGCGGTTCGAAACTACCAGCCGCTCCGCGGGAGAAAGATGAGGCTTTCTACTCCCATAAAGATTTACACCCTCGGAAACCCTGTACAGGGTCGCTATGGGTCGGAACAGACTCTATGGCACTTAACAACAACAACAACAACAATGTATAGAAGACACGAGCCAAGAGGGCTTGAATCACTTACTAGTGGATCAAACACTCCACTATTCAGTATAGGTTGCATTCATTTCAACATAAAGAAAACAAAAGTCTTCACAATTGTACAAATAAACAACATCATCATAAATGGAGATAATACTGAAGTTATTAGATAATTTAATTTTACTTGGATCCACAATCAAAACCCATGGAAGCAACAGTCAGGAACCAAATGATGAAATTCATTAGGAAAATCTGCAAAAGATCTCTTTAAAGTGTTAAAAAGCAGTCACTTCAAAGACTAAGGTCTGGCAGTCCATGATACCTTTAATGCATCAACCCAAATGCATCAATTCTTCTATGGGCTTCCTTTTTCATTGTCCACCTTTCACATGCATATGAGGCTATTGTAAAATACCATGGCTTGGGGCAGGCACACCTTAATCCTAAAAAGACATTATAGTCAGTAACTAAAATTATAAAAAAAATATATCATTTAATATAAGAAGTCACTTTTGGAACATTTTCCTAAAACTCACAAGGATGGGGTAGGAGAAACAATGAGGCATAGTAAAATAGAGATATTTTATTATAAAGATCTGTATTTCCACAGGAAGTAAAAGAGATGGTTAAGAATCAATAATGAAATAGGTAATATGAGATCTAACTTGAAGGAAAAAGCATCAACTAATTGAACTGGGTCGCTAAGGTCCAAGAAAAAGATGGAAGTCTTTTCTTACCTTTTCATGGAAAATGTTCGGTAACCATGAAAGATATCACTATGACTTGTTTCCATAGAATTTATAGAACTCATTCCCAGAGAGCTCCAAGTCAACCTCATATTCTTCTTCAATACAATCTTAGAAGCAGCTAGTAACAATCCCCCAGATTTGGAAAACTGGATGACATGTATTTGATATAATAGAATTTAACATAAATATATAAGGCTCTACATGGTAAGGAAGCACGATTTATCCAAATATGTGGGCTAAAATAAAATATAGGCTCCTAAAATGGTAATAAAATAATCACTGGACCTAAAAGTCAGTGGTTTAAGCCTACCAGCCTTTCCTCAGAAACCTTATACAGTGTTACTATGAACTGGAACCAACTCAACAGAACTTAACAATGACAACATATGGAACTTGAAGATCAATAAGGGTGATAACCTTGCCATATTGGTTTCTGTTCTGTTTGCCAGCACCTAAAGTGTATGAATGTTCCTTAAATGCTTATTGTATGAAGGAAAGGAATAAAAATAAGGCTGGCCTCGGAAGTTTCAACAAAAAGTGACATGAAAATGTCAGAAATAATGGAGTGACATTTACAGAGGCAAAACAAGTGTGACCCAAACACTCTGTAGATAAATTATTTCTCAGACATGGCAGGTGTGGAAAATGCCTCATCAAGGTACTCTTCCTAAAGGAAAAGTATTTTTACAGCCAAACATGCTTTAGAGTAAAGATATCTCACTGTCAAACAGAGCATCAGCGTAAAAAGCAATAATTACTGTATATCACAAGGAAATATTCAATGGTGAGGATATTGTTCAAGAAGGCAATATTTCTTATAGAGAAAAAATAAGAAAAATAACTAAAGACTTCATTAATAGACTATGGTATACCCATATATTAGATTAACAGAAAGACATTGAAATTCCATCTTTAAAGAATATGTAATAAACTGCAAAAATTGTCTAGTATACTGTTAAATGAGTAAAGCATGACAAAAAAAAAAAACAACAACACTAGGTTGCACCTTGGTTTTGGATACTGTTGTTATGTTGTTGCTGTCGTTAGGTGCCATTGAGTGGGTGCCGATTCATAGCAACCCTATGCACAACAGAACAAAACACTGCTCAGTCCTGAGCCAACCTCACAAGCATTGCAATGTTTGAGCCATTGTTGCTGCCCCAGTACCAATACACATGCTGTTGTGGGTCTGCTTCTGTTCTTTGATCCTCCACTTTACCAAATGTGATCTCTTTCTCCAGGGATCCCTCCTGATAATTTTTCTGAAGTATGAGAGATGAAGTCTGGCCCTCTTGACTTCAAATGAGCATTCTGGCTGTACTTCTTCCAACACAAATTTGTTTGGTATTTTGGCAGTCCATATATTCTGGTAGTGTAGTTGTTAGGAATCCGGCTGTGAACCTCAAGGTCGGCAGTTCGAAACTACCAGCTGTTCCACGGGAGAAAGTTGAGGCTGTCTGCTCCCATAAGGATTTACAGCCTTGGAAACTCTGTACAGGGTCACTATGAGTTGGAACTGACTCCATGGCACATAACAACGACAACAACAATATACTTTAAATATTCGCCTCCAATACCATAATGCAAATGC
>NW_006408525.1:16392173-16395397 GCF_000296735.1 Chrysochloris asiatica
TTCCTAGTGCTTTGTTCTTTGCCAATGCCTTCAATGCACCTTGGATTTCTTCCTTCAGTATCATTGGCTCTTGATCACATGCTATCTCTTGAAATCGTTCAATATCAACCATTTCTTTTTGGTACAGTGACTGTGTTCCTTCTATCTTCTTTAAATGCTTTCTGAATCTTTAATATTTTGCCCATAGAATCCTTCAATATTGCAGGTAAGGACTGAATTTTTTCTTCAGTTCTCTCAGCTTGAGAAATGCAGAGCATAGTCTTCTCTTTTGGTATTCTAATTCCAGGTCTTTGCACATTTCGTTATAATATTTGTCTTCATTTTCTCAAGCTGTTTCTCCTCACTTTGGGTTGTATTCCAACAGTAAATGAAGGCCCTGAAACTTTTACTCCATTCTTGTCATCAAGGCCAACTCTGCTTTGAGAATACAGCTATTCTTTAGTCATATTTTGAGCTCCTTCCAACCTGAAGGACTCATCTTTGGCACTATATCTGACAGTATTCTGACTCTTTGCACCATGTTTCAGTATTCAATAATCTGGTGTTGACAGTGCCCCACTGCTATTCATAAGGTTTTCAGTGACTAAATATTCAGAAGTAGTCCATTTCTCTTTCCTTGTAATCTGTCTTCATCTAGAATCTCAGCTGAAACCTGTCCTCTGTGGGTGACCCTGCTGGTATTTAAAATACCCAAGGCATAACTTCCAGAACCACAATAACATACAAATCACCATAGTACCACAGACTGACAGATGAGTGGTGGTTAGATTCTGTAGTCTACAAATTATTAACAATATCATATAACAATTCATCAGTTCTAAGGCACACAGTTGTTCATCTTTCAGATATTTTATCTTCTCATATTTAAAATCTGGAAGTAATGTAGTTAAAGACTTTGGAATATATTATCTTCTCATGCTTAATTGGGGAACAATCCTGTAAGTTTACCCAAATGAGACGATACATGTATTTGTAACCAATATTATCTATGGAAACCCATGGAACTACTTAGTTTGCCCTAGTTACACAGAAAGGGATTTATGGTTTAAAAAATCAATATTAATGCTTGGCATCTGATCATCACCATATCAACATTAAGTGGAAATAACATTAAAATCGTGTCGACATGATTAATTTGTTCAGTTTTAATTAGAAAAATGTTATCTCTACCCACCTGCTATAAAATACTTAAATGAAGCTATACTACTTTTCATAGTAGCATTTCCACACTCTGTATACTGACTTATTTAAGGTATGATTGTAATGTCAAAGCAACTTTTAGTTTATATAATTGTTGTCATATTCAAACTACACAGGGGGCTTCAAAAAGTTCATGAAAAAATGGAATGAAAAGATAATGGGATGGAGGCTTTTGTGCTGAAGCCACAAGCTACTGGCTTTCCAGAGGAGAGTAGGTGTGGTTACTATGGGGAAAAGAAAAAGCGGTTCTGCATGGTGGCAGCGGCAGGGAAACGGTACTGCGGCGAACATGCCATAGCCGTGGGGACTGACTCGGAGGAAGAAAATGCTCAAAAAAAAAATCTTGTGTCCTTTAGATCCAAAACACATGGTACATGAAGATCAACTAGCAAAGCATTTGAAAAAATGCAACTCAAGAGAGAAGCTGAAACCTGACTTCTTTATTCAAGATATTAATGCAGGCTTAAAAGATGAAACAGAAGTACCTGAACAATTAGTTTCCATTTCGTCTCTATCTGAAGCGCAGTTGGAAAGTTTAATTAAGAACTTGAAAAGAGCAAGTGTAGGTTTGAACTCTACCCTTAAAGATCAAACTATGTCCCATTCAGGGTAGGATGATGCCCTTAATGACCCTAAAAATGGTGATTCTGCAACCAAACACCTGAAATAGCAGGTAACATTGAAAAATTAAAGCACTTGGTCTAAGAAGATGCTTTGTTGAATTTGGAACAGGAAAGGAAAAATTATCTCATTGGGTTGATATTGCCTTAAATGATGTTGAAAATGTTCACTTCATCCTAGTAGGAAAGGTGACAATAAGATTCAAGACAAGGTTCCTTCGTTAATAGAAGAAAAGCTACCTGTGGTAGGAATTGGAAAGCATTTGTGTGGTGTGGCAACAAATCTTACATTATGATGTTTGGTTGAAACCGATCCTACCAGTTGTGAGGAAAGGAATGAAGAGCCTTTGGCCAAATGCATAAAGAATGATAAAACAGAAACAGAGATTATTAACACTTTGGCCAAGGAAGGAAATGAAAAAAAAATGTCCCAGAGAAGTGGACCCCTGTGGTTGGCATTGTTATTGTACTTTGTTGTCACCATTGGTGTGATTGGAGACATTATGTGGGCAAAGACTATTTCAGGGCTCTAGGCCTTGGAGCAGTGGAATTCTACTGTTTGCAGCGAATGAGTAGTTGGGCGACTTGTGGGATGTGGAAAATATCTTTGGAAGCTTCAAACTTTACCCCAAAGAGAAAAGAGGATGAGGATGATGAGAGTGAAGAGCATGATGGTGATGGATACAGGATGGCAGATGATAGTACTGATCATTTACCTGGGTTTCTTACTGTTGGAGAAAAGAAGAAAATAGGACATCTTTGTAAATTGCTGATTGAGTGAGGCCGAGTGCAGTATTTACAGCAGAAGGGATTCAGTCCTGCTTTACAATACTATACGGACCCTCTGGTGTCTTTGGAAAGTGTATTGTTAACAGCTCTACCAAATTATTCTTCACCACTAGAAACAATGGCTTGTTGTTGTTAAGTGCCGTGGAGTCGATTCTGACTCATAGCGACCCTGCACAGGGTTTCTGAAGCTGTAAATCTTTACGTGAGCAGAGAGCCTCATCTTTCTCCTGTGGAATCACTGGTAGTTTCGAACTGCTGACCTTGAGGTTCACAGCCCGATTCGTAACCACTACGCTACCAGAGCTCCATGAAACAATGGCTTAGTGGAAAAGAAATTTTGAACATCTGTCTTCCACCAAAAAAAAAATTTTTTTTAATTGTATTTTTTAAATTCATGAAATATAACATAAATAGCAGGTAATATGAACTTTTTAAAAAATGTTGTGGCCTCATGAAACTTTGGTAATAATAGCTGTGCTTTTGACTTCAGAGTCCAAAATCAGAGAATTCACTAAGTTCCCAAAGTAGTCCTCTTCCAGAGCAAGGTAGCTTGAATTTTATGTCAGCTATTGACTTGGTTATCTGAAACACACATAACATGTCAACATGTAACTG
>NW_006408525.1:16398647-16402661 GCF_000296735.1 Chrysochloris asiatica
CACAACAGAATGAAACACTGCCCAGGTGTGCACTGTCCTCACAATCATTGTCACGCTTGAGTCCATTGCTGCGGCCAATGTGCCAATTCATCTCATTAGAAATCTTCCTCTTTTTCTCTAACCCTCCACTTTACCAAGCATGATGTTCTTCTCTAGGAAATGATCCCTCCTAATAACATGTCCTAAGTATGAGAGAACTTTCATCATTCTGGCTTCTAAGGAGCATTCTGGCTGTACTTCTGCCAAGACAGATTTGTTTGTTCTTCTGGCTACTTTGGTATTTTTAATATTTGTCTTCAACACCATAACTCAAGTGCAGCAGTTATTTAATTGTCTTCCTTAATCATTGTCCAACTTTCACATGCACATGAGGTCATTGAAAATACCATACCTTGGATCTGATGCACCTTAGTCCTCAGATTGATATCTTTGCTGTTGAACACTTTAAAAAAGTCTTGTCCAGCATATTTGCCTAATGCAATATGTCATTTGATTGCTTTTTTGCATATGAGGCCATGATATTTATTTTTGACAAGTCCCTTAATGTAGTAGTTTTAATACCAACATTATCCTTTCTTCTGAAATACAAAGTGTTTGAGTGGAACTACAGTAACAGATAAATACATCCTGACTCGTATATTAAAAATATTTATACTCAGATATCATATCCAAAGGAAATTTACTACCAAACATTGTAGTACATTAATCAGTCTGACATGCTATCAACTGACCCAACAGGCATGATTATAGGTTAGCATGGTTTGGGTTCCATTCTTCCATGCCACTCGTTGACAGAACACATAGACCAGGGCAGCAGCCACCCAGGAGCTGACCCCCTGCAGTGGGTGATAAGTTCCATCCCCACTCAAGAAAATGCTTCATCAAGAGGTGCTGGCTGAGCTGGTCCGGTGTCTTCCAATGTAGATTCCAAGGCCAATGGCCACAGGTGAATGGACAGCAGACACAGGAGGAACACCTTCAAGAACTCTGTCGAGAAGATGCCCCCCTTCTTCATGACACTGGTGTTCCTCATGCGGCGGGTGGCCATGTGCTTTGGTGCTTGAAGAGGACTTCTTCAGGGGACTAATCTCTAGCTGACTTGACCAATCCCATATCCAGTTCAAGTTCTTCTTCAAGATGCTCTCAACTTCTTTCCTTTCTTTCCATATAGTCTTCCTCAGAAGGAGAGTTGTTCTTTGCCCCCGAGGCTGTGGGCATCCACCTCAGAAGTTCTATTCCTATCTTGTGGGGTCTGAAAGTGACTTTCAGGGGGCTGTCACAGTGGGACCTCTTGGAGCTGCTCCATCCAGACTCATGCTAAGCATCCAGCAGGATCTTCTCTCTGTCCCCATTGTACATAAACACTGAGGCAGGGACACTGCTCCTGTTCCCATTGCTACTAAAATGCAGTTCCATCCAAGAGCCCTGCAGGTTCTCCTCCTGAAGCTTGGGGGGGCGTGGAGGGGAGGGGAGAACTGGGGGAATGCTCTGTGACATGAAGCCAGAGGCCAGGGGGGCGGCAGGAAAGGAGCAGTGCTTCACACAGGCTCCGGGACGGGTCATCATCCCCAGATCCAGTAGCTAACTGCCGCCCCGTTCTCATTTGATTTCATGACTGTTGCTTCTATTACTGCTACAAGTGGATCAAAGAAAAATGACATTTTTGACAATTTCAATCTTTTCTCCATTTATCATGATGTTATTTATTGGCCCAGTTGTGAGGATTTTTGTGTTCTTTACATTTTGGTGCAATCCATACTGAAGGCTGTTCTTTGATATTCATCAGGAAGTATTTTAATTCCTCTTTGCTTTCTTATAGGAAAGTTTTAATATGCTTTTTATGTGAAGGCATAGGTCACAAAAAACAATGAAAGGTCCTAAAATTTATAAAATATGCTGAAATTGAATTGATTATTGACTATCACAATATGTTCAGTTTATTTTTATGCTTAAAAATAATATTCTTTAAAAAAGAATACTTGACTGGGAAATAGTCATTCAGAGGTAAAGTGTATTAAGTCCCTAGTGTGGTTGAAAAATAGAAATGATGAATCCTTTCAGCATTAATAGAAAATCTATAATGAAGTATGCATACTAAAATTTAAAAAGCAACTTCCAAAGGGAGAGAAACAAGACATCTTGCTTTCAATTTATCAGCAGGAAGTGACACATAAAGGATCCAAATAAAGGAGCTTTGGTAGTGTAGTGGTTACGAATCAGGCTGCGAACCTCAAGGTCAGCAGTTCGAAACTACCAGCTGTTCCATGGGAGAAAGATGAGGCTTTCTGCTCCTGTAAAGATTTCCAGCCTCAGCCTGTACAGGATTGCTATGAGTCCGAACTGACTCCACGGCACATAACCACCACAGTGTGGCACTGTGGGTTAATGTGCCAGACTGCAAAGCCATATGAACTGCAAGGTGGGTGGTTCAAACTCATCAGCAGCTCCTTGGAAACCCTATGGATAGCTATGGGTCGGAACCAACTCTATGGCACTTAACAACAACAAGCAAAATAAAATGGTAGAAACCATGGTAAATATATGCCATTAAAACTCTTGTGTAATCACTAAGTACCTACCCTACTAAAGTGAAAAATAATCTAGCCACATGATCTTAATAGAAATGTAACTAATGCTTTTGGAAACTTCATAAAAGTTGAAAATAAAATACATTGACATGGAAATTTCATGCCCTGAAAACTCCAGGCACAACTGATTTCACATGCCGTCATGGAGCGGGTGATCCTTAATCTTAAAAAAATAAAAATAAAAAATCAGAGAAATAACTCATCTTTTTTTTTTGAAAAAAAATACTATATCGTTTTAATGGTGGATTTTAGACGTTTGCAATTAAAGTCACAGCATGCCAAAACTATTGGCCCTTATGATGTCTTTTTACCATTTTACCACTGGACTCACCCAGGACTAAAATATAAAGATTAAGAAAATGTAAAATAATGAAAGTAAAAATAGGAAATGTAAGGCAAAATAACTTTTGTATGTGGAAAGTATGACTGTTTACACAGAATTTCAAAGACCACGAACAGACAAACAAGATTGCTAGCTATAAAATCAGGATGAAAGTAAAAAGTCTTACTCTATTACACAATTAAAAAGTAAAACAAAAATTACATTTACATCAGTAATGAAATCTATAAGAAGTCTAGAAATCAGTTTCACAAAAGGTTGTCTGTGAAGAAAACATATTAAAAAATTATTGAAAGCATAATAGTATACCTGAATCAAAACAATGATATGCCATGTCTAGAGTTAGGTGATATTAAACTATAAAAAGAAATATCAAATAGAAAATAAGTATCAAACTTAAGTGACTAGAGTTAGAAAGGGGTAAACAGAAAGGAAAGGAAAGAAAAATATCTATGGAGATGAAAGTCAGTGTAATTCTAATGGAATATAATCTCTCCTTTACAACCCTTTCCCTCATAAGTACATTTGACAATGGTCAGTTTTCTTGGAAGACATTCCTATAAAAATTAACTAAAACAATTAAAAACGTGTAGACTATCATAACTTTAGAAGGAGTGAAAAATTTGTCAAAAATTAATCTGTCTAAAAAGTCATCAAGAAATATTAATTTCACCAAGTAAAGATAATTTCAGAAAATTATATCAAACAAATGGCTGGTGTTAGTGAAATTCTTTCAGAATGAGAAATTAAACTCTACAAACTAGGACAAGCTTGTATATCAGGATAAACTTGATGCATTATTCTCATATGTAGACAACAATAAAGAAAATTTACACCCATCTTTTCAATTGTACATTGTACATACCTCAAAGTATCTTCATTTTTAACGTCATTGTAATGGTTAGGGTTTTGTGTCAACTTAACTAGACCAGGGTTTCCAGAAGTTTGACAGTTGGGATATGCTTATTCCCATGGTGAAAAAAATCAAATGCAGGCATAGTTAACTGATGAGTGGTTTTGAGTAGTCAGTCATTAAAGGGATACTTCCTTGGGGGTGTGGTCTGCTTCCAAGATAATGGGCATATT
>NW_006408525.1:16402796-16404227 GCF_000296735.1 Chrysochloris asiatica
TTTTTAACTGGCTGGGCTTCTCTAGAGAACCTGGACTAAGATAGTCATATTTCTAGGTTCCACTCTTTCCTGCAGAAACAGAATCTCTATGATGGCGAGGTGATTGGAGGGGTAGGTTTGAGGACAAGGGGGCTATGTTTTTAATAAACTTTCTAGGTGATTAGGATGCACAGTGCATTTAGAATCACTGTTATCAGTTAATTTAAGTAATACATTTAATAGTATAAATCCTTAACATGTAATAAATAAATAAATACAAAACAGAAAAATTCTGGAAGAAGACATAATAAATATATAAATAATGATTACCTCTAGATTTAGAGTTCCAAAAAAACTCCAGAAAATCACCCATGCTTTGCTTGAGTGCAATATCAACGTAACCCACCTTGTTATTATTAACAAATCAAGCTTATTCTTAGAAAATATGTTTTTGCACTAAATTTTATTTCAATATTTATTGTAGTATAAATGGAGCTGCCAATGGAAAATTCCAAAAAAAGTATTCTAGTATTTCACCAGCATTTTAAACAAACATTAGCATTGGAGACTTCAGAATATACTTGATGTAATTTTTAAATCATATTTTATAGAAATAGAATCAATAATGATCTATGTGCATTGAATTAAGTCAATCCTGTAGCAGGGAAATAACCACCATAAAATTTAAATGCTTCTTCCACCCCAGTTTTAAAATGTTCACATTATGTTTTACAGTTTATCAGCAAATGAGAAATCTGGATATATTATTGATTAGATTGAATTATTTTCTAATGAAATGGAACACTTTACATTTTTACATGCTATGATGTGTATCTTCTAAAAACTATGCTGAATGTTTTCCTGATCAATAATGATTTCAGATTTTGCTTGAGGTTCACATGACTTTTATACAGGTTCCATGTACTGATTTGCTTATATACCTTGATGAGTCACAGTGGCTGTAGCTATTGTAAGAATTGATAATGTTGTATGAACTACCTGCAATGTACCATTTATATCAACTGGGCAGCCCAAGATAGCTAAAATTGTTTTCACTTTACTTCATTCTATGCTAATTGAGTCCAATATTTTAGTCCAAGGTTTACATGCTTTTCTAATAGTCTTGCATATAGCTTTTCTCCCTCTAGCACATTATGGTAAATAAAAAATTTCACTATCTGCTAGGTGATTCGAATCACTGTGGATAACCCCATTTGTAAACTACTATTTGGACAATAAGGACTAGAGAAAATTGTCATTTGTCTGCTCTATAATCATAAAGATATTTAGGTTTTATAAATGGTAGAAGAAATGGCAGTGTCATTTTGAATAGCTATATTGCTTGCTGAGATTTCAATTCCTTACAAGAATGACTATGGTAGTAATTATAAGTAAGAAAATGAGGATATTAAGGATTGCTGAAAGTGAAGAGGATTTAAAACATTTACTGAT
>NW_006408525.1:16404822-16408619 GCF_000296735.1 Chrysochloris asiatica
GATGGACTCAAGCGTGGAAACAGCGGTGAGGATGTCCCAGGATTGTGCAGTGTTTCATTCTTCTGTGCATAAGGTCGCTATGAGTCTGTACCGACTCGATGGCACCTAACAATAACAACAAAAGAAAACCATATTTGTAATAAATGAATAGATGTTGTTTGGGGGCATATAAAGAGACCAATGCTTCTATTTTGTAGAGAGACAGAAAGTCTGAGAGATAGTCAACTGATAATGCCAAATCAGAGTGCTCTAGAGGACATGGTTTTGGGCAGAGACAAGATTTTATAATCACAAATATTGGAGAGAGATGGAGGCTTGGTGTGGCGCTGTAGGATAAGTACTAGAGTGCTAACTGCAAGGTTGGTGGTTAAAACCTATCAGCTGCTCCTTGGAAACTATATACAGGGTTACTCTGAGTTCCAACCAATCTGATGGCACTTACCAACAACAGTTCTGGTGTGGCACTGTGGGTTAATGCACCAGACTGCAAAGCTATTTGAACTGCAAGGTCAGCATTTCAAGCTCACCAGTCGCTCCTCGGAAACCTTGTATAGGGTCGCCATGGGTCAGATCTGACTCGATGGCACTTAACAACAACAACAATCAACAACAGCATCAATTCTTCCACAATCTTCCTTATTCACTGTCCAGCTTTCACATGCATATGAGGTTATTGAAAATACCATGGCTTGGGCCAGGCGCACCATAGTCCTCAAGCTGACATCTTTTCTCTTCAACACTTTAAAAAAGTCTGGTGCAGCAGATTGGCCTAATGCAATATGTCGTTTGATTTCTTAACTGTTGCTTTCATGGGCTGCCAAAAGAACCAACAGATCTGTGTGGAAGAAATGCAACCAGAATGCTCCTTGGAGGCCAGGATGGCCAAACTTCGTCTTTCATACTTCAGGCATATTGTCAGGATGGACCAGTCACTGGTGAAGAAGGATATCATGTTTGGTATGGTGGAGGGTCAGAGAAAAAAAGGAAGACCCCCAAGGAGATGGATTGGCAAAGTGGCAGCATCAATGAATGGGCTCAAGCGTGGCAACAATTATGAGGCTGGCCCAGGAGCAGGCAGTGTTTTGTTCTGCTGTGTATAGGGTCACTGTGAGTTGGTACCAACTTGATGGCTCCTAACAACAACAACAACTAACAACAGTAGCAATTGGGAAGAGACTTGGAGGAAGTCTTCTGGGCATCATGCTGGTCATATTGAGCTGAATGTGTTAATATGCATCATTCTCTCCTTTCCCTCTCTCAAGTATCCAACAAAATCTTCATCTCAGGAGCTATAAACTCACTAAGTGAGGCAAGGATTGACAGAGCCAATGAGAACTGACTAGCCAATTAGTATGCTCATCTAGTAGTGCGGCAGGTGACCTGGGAGCTTCATAGTTGTATGTATTATATCATTTATGTTAATAATCTCTTTGTAGTCAGGAAGGTTAACTTACTATGAGCTAGGCATTTTATGTACAGTGTCTCACTAACACCAAACAAAGTAAGAATTATTTTCCAAATTGTTTAAATATGTTCAGAGAATGACCTCCTTATGGTCACATAGACAATAAGTGATAAAATTCAAATCCATCTCAGCCTTTTGTCAAAACTTTTGTGTGTTTCTTTCCATCACACTGGATAACCTCTTTAAATGAGTAATTCTATACATAAATGTGTCTAGTGTCCAGGCTTCCTGAGTGGCCCTGGTGGGGTGGTGGGGACTACCTGATAGGGGCAGCAGTATTAACCCATCAGCTGCTCTCTGAGAGAATGATGAGGCTGCTTGCTCCTATAAAGATGTATAGCCTTAGAAACTAAGGTGTAGTTCTATTCAGTTCTATATGATCTATATGAACTAGAGTCAAATCAGTGGCAGTGGGTTTGTTATCCAGCCTTCCTGGTATTTAATAAATGGATCAAATCCTGGTGTGATGCTTTAGGAAAAGCACTGGATGGCTAACCAAAAGATTGGTGATTCAAACCCACTAGCTGCTCCTCAGAAACCCTATACAGAGTCACAGAACCAACTCAACTGCACTTAACAACAACAATCAAGACATCAAGTCTAACAATTATCTCTATATTTTAGTATCTGAAGTGAACTTTTACAGAAACTTAAACAGTCATTTAAAGAAATACATTTCAAAATATACACTAGATTGCTCATAATTCAAACTAATATCTTCTGTTAAAAAAACTATTGTAGGCAATGAAAAGAACCAACACTGGTTCTTTAAAGCAAGCAGACATTAATCTAAAGTATCATAAGTTCACAGTGAGATGGGTGATATATCCCTAGCAAACGTAATTGAAGCACAGAGAACCATGAAAAAATATGTTCGACCTTATTAGAAATATATTTCATGACTCTCTTGATGCTCTACCATATGCACGTTGTTTGCTTTAAGTGCTATCAAGTCAGTTCTGACTCATAGCAACCCTGTATAGAGCTTCCGAGGAGCGTCTTGTGTGATTGAAGCTGAATCACCATCAGGGGTCCTTGTACAATGACCAGTTGCTGTCAATTCCAACTATGACTACCCTGTTGTTGTTGTTGTTAAGTGCCATCGAGTCGGGTCCGACCCGTAGCGACCCTGTACAGGGTTTCCGAGGGTGTAAATCTTTACGGGAGTAGAAAGCTTCATCTTTCTCCCGCGGAGCGACTGGTAGTTTTGAACCGCTGACCTTAAGGTTCGCAGATGTAAAATTGATAATCTTTGTTTGTTGCTGCTATTGTTGTTAAGTGCCATTGAGTCATTTTCTACCCATAGTAACCCTGTATAGGGTTTCCAAGGAACGACTGGTGAGCTTGAACTGCTGATCTTGTGATTCAAACCGACTTTGCAGTCCAGCACATTAACCCACAGCACCACACCAGGATTCCATTTGGATGACATTAAAAAGTAAAAAAAATATCAACTGGGTAAAAGGTAGAGAAGTAGATGTGTTGGCAAAATAAAGTGAGAATGCAGTTCAAGTGAAATACAAGAAAAATCAAGAAAGTGTATTTTCAGGAAAGTCAAGAAAAGAAGTCTCAAAAAGAAAAGAGAAGGCCAAGTCTTTTCAATTTTTAATTGCCAGGTCATGTAACAGGAATATAAAGAGATCCTGATAGATTTAATGACATAGTAATTCAAATTAATGGTGTCAGTAGATTCAGTTTCAATATAGAGGAAACTACATTCAAGAGAACTGAGGAATGAAGACTAAATGGGCACTTTTCATTCTAGTCATATTCTTCTAGATAATCTGAAAATATTTTCTGTACAAATGCCTAAAATGGTTGGTAGCGTAGTGGTTACGAATCAGGCTGTGAACCTTAAGGACAGCAGTTCGAAACTACCAGCTGCTCTGAGGGAGAAAGATGAGGCGTTCTGCTCCCGTAAAGATTTACAGCCTCGGAAACCCTGTACAGGGTCACTATGGGTCGACACCGACTCGATGGCACTTAACAACAGCAACAACAACATAATCACATAATGGTGCAAAGACTATCTTAAAAGTAAATATGAGTTCCAAGAAAATAGAAGATGGGAGGAATCTTCAAGGTCAAGAAGAGAGCTGAATCATGAGTCAGCAAACTGTGATCTGACAGGGCAGTTGCTGTGTGTATTGGAGGAGGTCACGGATGTCTATAAGTACCAGGATTTGGGTCTAGGAATTAAAGTTCCTACACACAGCCAGAACCTTTTAAGTAAAACTGTAGCCTGAAAATGAGCTAAATGTTCAGATGAAGCCAATTGGAAAATGATCATGTTGAAGTATAAAACAAGAAATAATGAAGATAATTTCAGATA
>NW_006408525.1:16410294-16414179 GCF_000296735.1 Chrysochloris asiatica
TGTTAGGTGCTGTCGAGTTGGTTTTGACTCAAGGGACCCTGAATTGGGTTTCCAAGGAGTGGCTGGTGAGTTTGAAACACCGACCCTGTGGTTTACTACTTATCATAAAGCACCATACCAGGACTTCATAGTCCTTTAAAATACATAATTATTAACTGATCCAAAGATGAAAAGTCAACCAGAATAAAAGTTTAATCATTACAAATATTAAATCAGTAGTCAAAACTTACCAATAAAAAAAAAAATACAAACACTCATAAAGTCATCTTGCCTTGGTGATTTTTAAGTATGTGCTTCCAAACATTCAATAAATGAACCTCAATTTTACACATAACAATCCCAGAGAATATAAAAAAGGACACTCCATAACTTACCATAATTTACCTGCTGAAACCATATATTTTTTATATAAAAGCGGACAAAGACTACACAAGAAAGAAAAAGGGTATGCCAAACTAATTTACGATTCTAGATGAAGAATCCTTAAAGAAATTATTACAACAAAATAAAAGAGCAAAGGTACAAGTTAAAGCTATCAATATACCAGGATCATACACAATCTTTGCCAGCAATGTTGATTATGTGCTGGAATAGAGTGGATAACAATAAGATAAGTTGAACTGAAGGCTCTCTCTAGCTATTTGGAATTTCCAGTCTGAAATCATCAGTATAATTGAGATTTGTTTCTTATTATATTCTTTGAGAGGTCCACTCACCTCTGATCTCTACCTCCTAGCAAGAGAGGTTTAGTTTGCATACACACACATACTTATTTTTTCATAAATATATAATTAATTTAAATGATTACTAATTGACTAGGTTCTCCCTCTAGGGGTCTCACATGCCCTGTGTCTTTCAGAAATCTGTTAAGTTAGAATTATCCATTTGTTTTTTAATTTGAAATCCAGAGGAAAATGAGTTAAAATCATAGATACATTTGATATCTTAAATTAAATACACTTAACAACTGGACAGATATAATCTATGTTAAAACATTTTAGCATAGACAATGCTATGATCTGTGTAGGTTAATAGACTTGAAGGTTCAATAGACTTTTGTAGGTTAAATAGAGTTGAATTTAGACACTGGTGGAATTGGGTACTATCATGTGAATTCACACCCCAGAGGTGGTCAACCACCTAATCAGGAAGTCTTCACTCCAGAGGCAGCTAAGATAAAAGCTTCAATTGTCATTATCTTTGATCAAAGCCAGTGCTTTTCTAATTATCATAAGAATATTAGGAGTGGTGTGCTTAGTTAAATTAAAAGTCTATTAATTAGCAAACAGAGCCAAAAAGTGGGCTCTCTTTGGTGATGTCAGTGGTAGTCCACACATATGAGTTGGGCAAAAGGAAAATTAACAAACCCTGTTTCTGTATGAAAAAAAAAAAAAAAATTACCCACTGAATCATAGCAGCCAATAAAATACAGCAGAACGTCTCCAGGGGGTTTCAGAGGCTGTAAATCTCTATGGAAGCATACCACCTCATCTTTCTCTTGCAGTGCAGATGGTAGTTTTGCATCAGTTAGCAGCCCAGTGCTTACCTCACTGCACAATAATGGCTCCTTATTTTTTGTATGAAATATTCTCTGTGACATTTTTTAAAATGAGTACTATGTGATACCATTTCTTTTAATGAAATCTTTGTTTAGTTTTCTTCCGCTAACAGGGTGTTCAGTGATATTTTCTTGTACCAGTCTCTGAAATAACATCTGAAATTATAATAATTTTAAAAATCTTTAAATCTATATAACTTGGTCAGGACATTTTAAAGAACTTTACAGATACTAAATTTAAAGTCTAAAAAGACGTGGTCCTATTTCTCACTACCAATCTCAAATATGTTGTTGTAAAGGAATAGCTGCGGGGTTTGAACCACCAACCTTGCAATTACAGCCTATTGCTTATCCTATAGTGCCATATCAGGACTCATTATGCTGTTTAATAAAATAAAACAGGAGTCAGTAACCAAAGAATATGAAAAAATCCATACACCTCTGATATGTTTCATGATGATTACATTAGACATTCTTGGGAATGCTCAATATCAAACTGCTTGAAAATATTCTCAGTCTTAACAACACTTTTTCTGTTTAGCTTCAACTTTGGTGGTATTGTAACTCACACTTTGCATTTGCATGAAGAGAAGATCTGTGAAATCTGACAATTTAACCAATTCCCTATCTTTAGGAAATGCTGGAAAGAGAAAAACCCTTATGTCAGGCTGAGAGCAATATACTCTATAGCAAGAAGAAAGCTTTTGGGAGGAGTTGAGCAGAAGACAGTGTTACGGGAAAATCAGATAACGTGCCAAAGACTATGGTTTAGAAACTAGCAGAATGAACTGTTTATTTGAAGCAGGTTCCAAGACTGTCAGGCACAATCATAGTCAAATTTAAAAATAAAAATGTATTCCAAGACCAATTAGATTAGTTGTGGTTATGAAATAGCGTGACAGAATTTTAAAAACATGCTGGAATATGTATGTCAGAATCTGTGTCTTCTTTTAAGACATTCATTTCCTTCATATTACTAAGACTCAGAATTTATCTTCAGAAAATTCTATCAGAGTTTGACACAATCTTTAAAAGACAACCACATAGCTGACAGATGTTCTTTTACTTTACCCATTGGTAGTGTTAGGATCCTCAGATGATGTCTGGACAAATCTACCTTGATATAAAGACTAAAGCAGAGTTTCTCAATCTCAACACTTTAAACATTTGGAGCAGGAATTTTCTTTGTTCTGGGGGCTAGCTTGTCCATTGTCTGTTATTTAATAATACCCCTGATTTCTGTAAACTTGATGTTGTAACATACTAATCATACCCCTATTTATAGGAGCAAAAAAAAAAAAATCTCTGTGCATTGTCAAATGATCCCTGGGTGACAAAATCACCGAGTTGAGAATCACAGCAATAAAAGTATAACCTCCTCTGGAGGTTGTTGATGTTTTAGGTGCCATTGAGTTGATACCGACTCATAGTGACCCTATGCACAACAGAACAAAACACTGCCTGATCCTCAGCCAACCTCACAATTGTTGCCACGCTTGAGCCCAATTGGCGCTGCCACTTTGCCAATCCACCTCACTGAGCCAAAGTTCCCTGACTTGGAGGTAGTTTAACTGAAGGATTGCAACTGAACAGTTGTGTTCCAGAAACTCAGGCTGCTTCCAAGTAAAGGCCCGCCCCTGAGGAATTTGTGACGCTGCCTCATGGGATAGGGAACTTTCAGGGTTTTTCCTTGTATTTAGCTGTGTCCTTTTGCTCAGCCTGAGCAAAATTCTAGCCACCCTAATCAGTGTTCCAGCTAGCTACTACAAGTTACAATTTTTCTGATAAAGTTCTGCTTACTGCTGGCTCCTTCAGTACAAGATGTTCTTGTACTCCTTACCCTCATTCAAGCACCTCCCCTTGAGCTGTGTATAAAATAAAATCACTGCCTTTGTCTGTGCTGCAGTATCTCCATCAGAGTGTTGTGTCCCACCTAGTCCCAACTTTACTATTTTCAAATGTGTCTTGTGTCTTTTTTTCTCATCTCCTGTCACTACTACTTGGGTTAATCTCTCCATGCAGGTTGTGGAGAAAAATCATTTGTCGGATATGGCAATTGGTCCCCTCATCAAACATGATATCCTTCTTTAGAGACTGATCCATCCAGACAATACAATATGTCTGAAGTATGAGAGATGAAATTTGGCCATCCTGGCCTCCAAGGATCACTCTGACTGCACTTCTTCCAAAACGGATCTATTGGTTCTTTTTGCCCATGGCAACACTGTAACTCAAAAATATCAATTCATCTATGTTCTTCCTTATTCACTGTCCAGCTTTCACATGCATATGAGGTTATTGAAAATATCATGGCTTGGGTCAGGTGT
>NW_006408525.1:16414716-16417519 GCF_000296735.1 Chrysochloris asiatica
GGAATACTCATACTTCTCAATGTTGTCCATAGCTTGTTATGATCCACACAATCTAAAGCCTGTGTGTAGTCAATAAAGCACAGGTAAACATCTTTCTGGTATTCTCTGCTTTCAGCTAAGATCCATCCGACATCAGCAATGATATCCCTCATTACACGGTGTCTTCTGAATCCGGCTTGAACTTCTGGAAGTTCTCTATGTATGCTTGCAGCTGTTTCTGTATTACAGCTGGTAGTTTTGAACTGCTGACCTTGCAGTTCCCAGCCCAATACGTAACCACTACGCTCCCAGAGAAAGTCTCATCTTTTTCTCACAGAGTGACTGGTAGATTCAAACTACTGACCTTGCAGCTAGCAGTCCAGCTTGTAATCCACTACGCTACCAGAGCTCCTCATATATATTTATATACTTATATGACCTAAGATTGGAAATCAGAATTCTACACCCAAATGGTGATAATAATTGATCTATGAATAGGCAAGGGATGCAAATTAGATCATCTGATGATGCTAATAAATAATACTTTGTTCCCACCTAGGTTTAAAACCAAAAGAGAGACGCATGCAATCATTCCTCCTTTATCACTCCTGACCCTAGAAAAGAGTCAATGAGTGAAAGAAAGCAGTCGGTACTGTTACCATGCTTCAGTCACATTGTGCTCTCATACTTCTGTGTGGGCAAGCAAAGGTAGAGACAGATGGCTAGAATGATGCAGTCCTGAATTAGTTTGTACATAATGAGAAGATATCTGAGTTATGTGGGTACTGATAAGTAGATGCCCTAAAGTGTTGATATTGCCTTTTTAATCAGGTGGAAAAGTCGATATAAAGAAACATTGAAGAGATAGTTCCCTGCAGTAAGGTCATAAAAGGGACACTTTAAGATAGCATGCCATTGAGGTTACAGTTCAATCAATTAAGCATGCATATGTCTATCATCCTTTGATCAGATACCTAGAGCAAGATGGGGCAAGAAGAGGATGGCTTTATTTCTTATAGAGTGATATGTAGATTAGATCACACATTCTCATTTTAATGCATAGATATTCATGCAAATATCAGCTAAGTAAACATCTCATGCCAAAAAATATACATGATGAATTTGGAAGGACGCATCCATCAAAGTCGGATGTGAATGTTGATTCTGTTGCTGAATAAGTATGCTATTTCACAAAATTTGGAAAGTTGCTAAGAGTATGTTCCCCTTCAGATTTCACACATAGCTTTTACATCGTATTTGTTGTTTTTAAGTGCCATTGAGTCGGTTTCGACTCATTAGCAATGATGTGGTGGGTTTCCAAGGAGTGGCTGGTGAGTTTGAACCTCTGACCTTGTGGTTCAAACCTACCTTGTCATCCAGTGCTATCCTATACACCAGGATTCCTCACAGCATATTATCTCCATGTTATTATGCCATGATCAGACAACATGTGGAAAAGTAGACACCAGTTCTACTGTGTGCCACCAGATGCATGCACTGATAACATTTACTTTGCAAACAGGTACATGACTTTACTCCCCCTTCTCAGAATCTGGTTAAATGGTTAATGAGTCATTCTGTCTAAACACATGGATAAAGTATGATATGGTAAAAAGAATATAGGAATGTCAGGTTGAGATAATTCTATTCTGTTCCAGTGTTGCCTCTGATTTTAACTGAATTTATTACTTCAGTCAAGTTATTAAGTATTTTGTCTGTGATTTTTATGGTATTCTATAAAGGTTTGGAGTTAGAACTTAAGAGAACTTAAATTTTGTTCACTCTTAGCTCATCCTATTTTTTCACTTGGCTCATCTTATAAGATTTACATCTAAGGTGACCATCTTAGTTAAATTATTTTAAACATAACAGCTGTTTATGATAAAAAGAGAATCATTGTATTCGTCAGCCTTTTTACACAATTCCTAATATTGTCTTGGATTACTGGTGTGGTGCTGTAGGTTAAGAACTGGACTTCAAACTACAAGGATGAGGGTTCAAACCCACCAGCCACAAATATTGTTTATTTAAAAATGTATTTCAAATGCAGATCCAATCCTATGTGCTCAGTCATGTCTTCTTTTACTCTCTTTTCTCCTCAGAGATGATCAGACTCCTGGAGTTGATGTCTGTCATTTACATGCATGTGTTTATATTTCATGTAGTGCTTCTAAACTAATTGCTATGAAGGCTTTCATTTTCATAAACATTTTTTATTTCATATAGTGCATTCACAATCAATGACTTGCTATGTAGGATTTTAAACATTATAAAAGTAATATGGTATATATTATTCTGAAACTTCGCTTAGTATATTGTTTTGTTGAGATGATTCACATTGAAAAAGTCACTGGGAATTGACTTAAAATAGTGTTCAATTATTTTACTTGCTATATAAATAATTTTCAATTATTTTACTTGCTATATAAATAATTTTCAATTATTTTACTTGCCATATAAATAATTGTTATTTATAAAAATTATTTATATGGCAAGTATAATAATTGAACAATATATATTATACATAAGTATCATTGTTGTTAAGTGCCATCAAGTCAGTTCCAACTCAAATAAACTCTATATAGGGTTTCTGAGTGGCGGCTGGTGGGTTTGAACAGTCGACCTTGTGGTTCAAACCAGCCTTTCCATCCAGTGCTTTATCCTACAGCACCACATCAGTACTACACTACGTATATAAATACATTATATTCATTATACATACCAAATAAATTATATTGTTGTCGTTGTTGTCAGGTGCCATCGAGTCGGAACCGACTCATAGCGACTCCATGCACAGCAGAACGAAACAATGTTCGATCCTGGG
>NW_006408525.1:16418914-16420384 GCF_000296735.1 Chrysochloris asiatica
ACTATGTATCATTAAATTAGTGGTTGCAACCCACCTGCTGACCCACAAGAGTTAAGATGAGACTTTCTGTTCCTACAAAGCCTCAGAAATGCTATGTGGGGTCACTATGAGTCAGAAGCAACTGGAGAGCACTTGCCTCCAATAACAGGGTCACTACAATTCAAAATTTATATATATAGTCTTGGTGTGACTCTGTGGATTAATGCACGGGACTTCAAAGTTGGTTTGAACTGCAAGACGGGCCATTCAAGCTCAACAGCCGCTCCTGGGAACCCCTATTCAGGTTAATTATGGGTCAGCACTGCCTCAGTGCCACGTAACAACAACATATACATATACAAAGGCAACACTTTTCTTTATCCATTGCTCTGTACTTTATATTGAAGGTATTTCAATTACTTTCATTACTACAAACAAAGATGCAATTCACATTTGTATACATGTCTTCTGGTGTCCTTGCAGGAAAAATTTCCTTAGATTTTATATTCCAAAATGGAAATGTTAGGTGGTAGCACATTCACATCTTCAAATTTACAGAACACTGTCAATTATTTTTCCAAAAGTGATTGTACCAATTTATACACTCAGTGTTTAAGAGTTCCAATGCCATCATACACATACATTAACATTTGTCACTGCAACAAATTATTTAATCTAATGGATGCAAAAATGTATCTTATTATTGTGATGTGCATTTCTCTAATTATGAGCAAAGTTGGGTTTTGTTTTGTTTTGTTTTTTTCCTAGCGGATTTTCTTTGGGAATTGCCTATAGACTATCATTTCCCATATTCCAGTGGAATTATTTGTTTTCTTTCTCTTGTTTATTCTTATAGCTTTTTGGTTCTAGTATGTTTGGATTTGGTTTTATTGTGCTTGTGTGTGTTTGTGTTTTACCCCCAAAAAATATATTGCACTTTGTTCTAACAGATCATTTTGAAACTTTTGAGACTTAATTTTCAATTTTTTTAGAAGTCTAAATTAGCCATTGTATTAGAACATAGTCTTTCCGTGGTCTCTATTGAACATCACGGATATTCAGTGTGACTCTGTTCTATGCAACTCTTGTGGCTATTCAACTAGTAGCTTCCTAATACTTGTTCTTTGTTCTACTGTGTAATTTGTTGATTTTTTTAGAGTATGAATATGCACATTCATCTTTAGCCAAAGTCTCAAAGTGAACATGCTGTGAATTTCTGAGGCTCTTTTTCTTCATCCTTACTCTTCAATATGGTGCTGTAGGATAAGCACTCGATCATAAGGTCAGTTTGAACCATAAGGTTGGTGGTTCAAACTCACCAGCCACTCTTCAAAAGTAATATACAGGGTCGCTATGAATCAGAACCAACTCAACAGCACTTAACAACAACAACTATTTGCCACACATTGTATCCACCTCAGCTTCCTCCAACTATACTTAGGTATGAGATGGCTTGAAAATGTTCATGAAAAAATTTACTTAAAAGATAAT
>NW_006408525.1:16421089-16422962 GCF_000296735.1 Chrysochloris asiatica
TCAGCAGTTCAAGCTCACCAGTTACTCTTCAGAAACCCTATGCAGGGTCACTATAGGTCAGAATTGACTCAATGGCACTTAACAACAACAACTTCTTCATCATCTCATCTTTGCTTTATACATTGTATTCAAAAAATTATTTATCTTTGTAATGTTCTAACCATACTTTGCCATTGTATTTTACCTTTAAATTTTATATAAATAGAATCTGCATTTTAGTATTATTTTTTATGTATGCTTTAGAATTTTTATTTTAATCTCATTTTTAATTGAACCAATTTTGTTCTCATAGGTATTTTCTTGCTTATTTGTACTTTCTTTACTACATGGTGTTTAATGTGTTTCATTGCTTTTGATTCCCCTTCCCCCTCTCCTCCCATTCCCTCAAATTAAGCTTCTTGGTTCAGAAGCAAATATTTCATTGGACAATGTTTCCACTCTGGAAGATTAAAGGTATTGTCAATTTAGTCACCAATTTATTGAGTAGTTTGTGTCATTTCTCACATGAAGGTTGTGTTTGTTTCCTTTTCTTCCTAGGTATCGAGCCTCATATAAACAAATCACAATAGGAGAATTGTGGATTTCTCTTATCATTATTTCATGATATACCCATTTCCTGATTTGATATAACAAGTCTCTTAAAATGCTAACATCGTTCCTTTTTACCTCACAGAAGCCAAACTCCCAATCACTTCTCACTGATTTCAGATTTGGTTTCTCTATCACTCTGCTTTTTTGTTCCAGTTGGCTTGCAAAGACCCCTGTCTAATTTCAGTTTCCATCTGCTTCCTCAGTATTTCCCCCTATCCTTGCCATGCACTTAGATCAGAGCATTTTCCTCAAAGTATGAATTTACAGAACCGTCGTACAGAAATCTACTGCTGTTTTTCTAAATCTTACAAGGACCACGTTGTTTTACATGAACAATGTCAAGCCTTTCATTATATTGAAATTTACCTTTTTTATCTGTCCACAATTGATGGTAAGATCCTCAAAGGAAAGGACTGTACGTTATGTACCTTAATGGCTGACAATTCACTTCAATTACCATTTTCAAGCTATTATCCCTGACAGTGTACTGTAGAATTTACCAATTTCTCTTTTCAACTTGCATCTACTATATTGACTTGTTTCACCCACATCCATTTCATGTTCATGGCTGATTACCTAGGAATCATTCATTCTTTAATTAGGACTTTTTCTTAGGGAGAGTTTCTCTTTCTTTGAAGAGAAAGTGGTGTTTTGCTACACAAAAGGCTCACTGATGCATGTAACCTGTTTGATTCAGTATTACAAGAGAGTGAGCTGATTCTAAAGAATAGGTTTTATGAGACTGATGTTACAAAGATCAATGTTTTGAAGACATGAAATCAAGAATACCAATATTGGCAATAGCTAATCTGAAACGAAAAGGTACTACATATGATTAGCTTTTTCAAATTTATTGAAGAGAGTAAAGACATTTTGAGAAATTTTCATTTGCATGTGTGTGTATTCTTGGTGTGGCCCCACAGGATAAGCACTGGACTGATAATGGCAAGGCAGCAGTTCAAACCCACCAACCACTCCTCGGAAACTCTATACAGGGTTTCTATGAGTCAGAACCAACTTTATGGCACTTAACAACAACAACAATATACACTGATGTTAAGTGCTGTTGAGTCGATTCCGACTCACAGCACCCTTATATAGGGTTTCTGAGGAGAGGCTGGTAGGTTTGAACCACCAATCTTATGGCTCAATCTTATGGACCTTTTGGTCCAGCGCATTAGCCCACATTAGCCTACTCCATATTGTAACTCAAAAGAACCAAAAGGGGGGAACACGGTCAGCATTTCTCAAGCTGGGGGAACTGAAGAAAAAATTCAAGCCT
>NW_006408525.1:16425072-16434990 GCF_000296735.1 Chrysochloris asiatica
AAGGTCGGCAGTTTGAAACTATCAGCGGTTCCACGGGAGAAAGATGAGGCTTTCTGCTCCCGTAAAGATTTGCAGCCTTGGAAACCCTGTGTAGGGTCACTATGAGTCGGAACTGACTCCACGGTACTTAACAACAACAACATATACATATATATGCACAGATATATGAACATATATATATGCACATATGTATATATATACATATGTGCACACACATGCACACACCAGGGTGAGTAAAAAAATATATAAAATACCCATCCACATCCACAGCTGATGACAACATTGAGCATGAATGTGAAATGATTCTATCAAATACATGAGTGACAATTGGAGTCTGCAGCAAATCATTTGCAAATCAGCCATGACTCTCTGTCTAGGAAATAATCCACTACAGACAAGGGTTTCTAACGTTTGTGTGAGATGAGTGCCAAAACAAGTCATAGACGAGCATAAACAGAGGCATTTGGACATCTGCAAAAAAAAAAATTGGACTAATACTCAAAGGAAAATCAAAGATTAAAAAAAAAAAAGTTAATGGTGAGAAGACATGGACTCATCACTATGAGCTTGAGATAAATAGCAGACTATGAAATGAAAACATCCTTAATTGCAAACCAAGAAAAAGTTCAAAATTCATCCATCCGATGGAAAATTGATATCTATAGTTTTCTGCGACTCTCAAGAGTCAGCATTGGAACACTGTTACAAACAAGGTTCAACAATCAACAGTCTTCATTACAGTGCAATGCTTATTGAAGAGCTAGAGCCTAAACTTTGGATTAAATGCAAAGGACTGCTGTCCTAGGGTGTTGTGATCTTGCATGACAATGCAGGTCCTCACATCTCTGTTTACACTGTTGACATGCTGCAAACACTTCATTGGGAGGTGTTAAAGCATTCTCCTGATAGGCCTGATCTTACTCCATTGGACTTTCACCTGTTTGGTCCCCTGAAAGCAGTCCTTCAAGGAGTGTTGGTGTGGCCTGTAGTATGCCATGGGTTGAATTGTGTACCCCCACCCCCCAGTATGTTTCATCTTGGCTGATTCTTAGTGGCTTGGCAGTTAATGTAATGATGTAATACCACAGTGATATAATTATGTCCCCTGATTTCATCTGATGTGATAAACTAGTAAAAGGATTAAGGGTCAGATGAAACATCCTTAGCTGGTGAGACACTCCTAGATACAGGGAAAGATTGTTGCCAAGACACATGAAGATCATCACCAAGGAATGTTGGGTCTATGGATGCTAAGAAGAGATAAAACAAAAGCAAAAGCAAACAACAACAACAACAACAACAACAAAAACCTCCTCCTAAACTATGAGCCAATTGAAAATGAAAACCTTCCCCAAGACAACATAACCCTTCCACTCGTCACCCAGCGAGTCAGCAGCAACTTCTGTGGCCATTCATTTCTCATAAAAGGTACGAAGCTTGTGTTCATCGTCCACTTCAATGAGTTTTTGGCAGCCAGTGGCTGGGAAGGAGATGTTCAGCTTCATGGTGAAGCAGCCGATGGCCTCCTCGGTGTCGCAAAGAGAGTCTCCCTCTTGTTTTTGACTCCTAGTTTATATTGATTCTGTTTTCAGTGATTTGCCGTTTTAATAACACTTATTTTAGTAATGATTTTTAAAAATGTTTGTTTGGTTTTTGTATGTTGTGATCTATATATTACAAAGGAGTCCTAGTGTGGCACCATAGGATAAGGTCTGGATCACAAGGTTGGTTTGAACCTCAAGGTTGGTTTGAACTTTCAAGTTAGCAGTTCAAACTCACCAGCCTGTTTTTGGAAACCCTATACAGGGTTGCTATGAGTTGGAACCAACTCCACAGCACTTAACAACATCAACAACAATATATTGTAGACCTTTATTCTGAAGCAGTTCAGGGTGGAGTTAAACCACCTACATTTTAGGTTAGTAACTGAGTGTAAACGGTTTGGACTACTCAGTGACCTAACCCCAACCCCGTATGATTGTGGATGTGAAATTGCTGTGAAACAGTGTCTTTGAAGATAGTATCAATTATGTTAATATGAGGTTATACTGGAATAAGGTGGGTCCTAATCCAATTTGAGTGGTGTCCTTATAAAAAAACATGGACACCAAACCCATTGCTGTTGAGTATCGTTCAACTCCTAGTGATACTAATAGAGTTTTCAAGACTGGAAATCTTCATAGAAACAGACTGCCACATAGTTCTCTCATGAAGCAGCAGATGGGTTTAAACATCAGACCTTCTGGTTAGCAGCTGACAGCTTTAACCACTGCACCACTGGTGTTGTTGTTAAATGCTGTCAAGTCACTTCCGACCCTAGCGACCCTGAATCCAGGGAGCAGCTAGTGAGTTTGAACCACCAACCTTGCAATTCAAACCGACCTTTTTGTCCAGTGCATTATTCCACAGCACCACACTTGGGCTCCTTATAAAACAGAAGAAATACAGAGAGAGAGAGAGGGAAGTCACCCAGGTAAATACACATCTGCACGCCCAAGATCACCTGGGACAGCCAGAAGCTGCAAGCAATAAGGAAGTCTGTTCTTGTAGAGACTTTAGACAAAATGTGGCCTGGCAATATCCTAAATTCAGAATTTGGTTTCCAGAACTACAGGATAATGATTTGCTGTTCTTAAATGCCACACATTGATAATATCATTATGACAACCCTACAGAACTAATTAGGAGAGCTACTGTAATCAGTCCATTTTGGTTCCTTTTCAGTGGCTCAGTTTTAGTGGAGAAGGGACATAGCTTTAGGTAGAGAGCTCACATTTAACTAGTGACTTACAACTTACTCTGTAGATCATAGCATGTATATATAAACTTTCCCCTCAGAACAGAATGTTTCTAAGATGACTTTGTAGAAAGTATTTTGCTGTTTTCGTCCCAAAAATTTCAGGAAAGGGAAAAAAACACAGCAAAACAGAAAACCAATAACATGCTTCCTTACTCTTCCCAACTCAGATATTAACACAGACCCTAATTTGGAAAGGAGAGTTGATAATTTTCTTTACTTTCTGCTATGCATAGTTTGTAACAAAACTCTGTTTAATACAAGGTCTAATCCCACATTTGAAGTAGAGAATTCCCTTTAGAGTGTTTAATCTGCCATAAAATATTAAAAAGTGGAATGTTTAAAAATATGTACTTACTATGTGTCAGCTAATCCATTCATCCTTAAAAATATACAAATCAATACCTGACTTTTCATACAAACCAATACCTGACTTTTCAGATAGCATCTTTTTTCCAAATCCTAAAATCATTGCAAGACTTTTTCTTAAAATTTTGAACTTGTTTTAAAGATGAGTTGGGATATCAGGTATAAGAGAATCAAGAAATTATTTTTTTAATTTCATTTACTGACGCTGTGTTGTTTTTTTTTTAAGAATTGTATTTCAGTTAATTAACTTCATATTACTATTGACTAGGGAAAACTGATTTTTATTTTTAAGGCAATTGAAGCAGCTGTTGCATTTTGTTCCTTATCATGCTACAATGACTTAAACAGAAGAAAATTAGACTTTATAGATGAAATTATGTGTTAAAGGGCAATGGAGGCATTAAATAAAACAATATAAAATATAGACTGCCTTTTCTTTAGTTCAGTGCACATGGATTTCCTAGCATCAAATTTCATGGAGATATATATTTGTAGATTTTGTATTTCCTCTTAAGAGCCTTCTTGGTAAATCTGAAAGCATGTGTATTAGTTCCTACAAAGAACAAAATCAATGTGTACCATATAAATTATGACATCTGATAACAGCCTGATGTGTTGATACTCTATCATTTTATCTAGTTCTACCTTCAGGAAAAATAAATGATCTTGGGTGCTGAAATATTTAATCAAGGCTAAATTTGCTGTTCTTGCTCCATAGAGTATACTACACTTAGACTGTGACTATAGCTAAGTATCTGTTCACTAAAAACAAAAATAAACAATTCCATAAAGACTAAAACACCACAAGTACTTCAATTGAATAAGTATCCAGGCTTTTAGAAATATTAGACCCATTTTACCTTAATATATTCTTAAATTATAATATAATCATTTTGTATTATAATATAAATAGTGGTTTCATTATTTTTTGAGCACTTCACAATCTTTAAACCCATCATTAAATTCCTTTCTGAGGAATGAGGCAAATAATTGGTTTCTCAATAATTGTCATTAGTCTCTTACCAATGTTAGGCTTTATAATTATCACTCACAGCATATTTGCTTTTAGAATATAGATTTAAAATATCAAGTAAGAATGTCTAAATCAAGCACAGGGACAACGGCCTCGGTCAAGGCCCAGGCCAGTGCTGGGAGCTTCATTTAGCCCCCCTGGTCCACTCTCTGGGGCATGTGGCACCCCTCCATTGAGTGCTTGTGCTCCAGACCCAAAAGAAAAAGATCAAAGGGCAAGAAGGACAAAGCCTAAAGGAAATCTGAGACTCAGAACTGAGGCTCTGCTCCCCACTCTGAGTGATCTACCAGTGCAAGGAGAGGAGATCCTGGATCCGATGATGATGAGCAGGAAGATTCCAACTGTAAAGGAGGTTATCATGTTGTGAAAAATGGAGACCTAGTCAATAGGAGATATTATGTGATCCAAAAACTGGGTTGGAGACACTTTTCAACAATATGGTTGTCATAGGATATTCAGGGGGGGAAATATGTAGCAATGAAAGTAGTTAAAAGTTCTGAATATTGTACGGAAACAGCACTAAATGAAATCCGGTTGCCGAAATCAGTTAGAAATTCGGCCCCTAATGATCCAAATAGAGAAACGGTTGTTCTGCTGCTGTTGTTGTTGTTGTTATGTGCCGTGGAGTCGGTTCTGACTCATAGTGACCCTGTACAGGGTTTCTGAGGCTGTAAATCTTTACGGGAACAGAAAGCCTCATCTTTCTTCCACGGAACAGCTGGTAGTTTCGAACTGCTGACCTTGCGGCTCGCAGCCCAATTCATGACCACTGCGCTACCAGAACTCCTTATAAAAAAATAACTAACTATTGCTGGATGACGTTAAACTATCAGGAATTAATGGAACCCATATTCGCATGGTGTTTGTTGGAACGTCATCTACTTAAGCGGATCATCAAGTCAAATTATCAGGGGCTTCCTCTGCCTTGTGTCAAAAAAATTTATCTAGAAAGTATCACAGGGTCTGGATTATTTGCACAACAAGTGCTGTATCATCCACACTGACATTAAACCAGGAAACATCTTGTCAGTGAACGAGCAGTACATTCGGAGGCTGGTTGCAGAAGCAGCAGAATGGCAGCTCCTCTACAGAATGGAGCTCCTCTGCCTTCCAGATTTGCAGTCGGTATGGCTCCCCAGCCTAACCCAGCTGACAAAACGTTGAAGAAATTGAATTAGAAGCAGAAACACAGGGCAGAATTACTAGAGAAGCAAATGCAGGAAATTGAGGAAATGGAGAAAGAATTGGGCCCTGGGCAAGACCAAACAAGCAAGAATGATCAGATAAGCCTGTTGAAGGACCCTTGAAAGAGAACCTACCTAATAAAATGACCCAGGAAAAACTTGAAGAGGCAAGTACCATTGTCCAGGATCAAACACTTATGGACTATGGTGTTGTAGAGGGTGGTGCAGCAGAAATTAATTGCAATGGAGTGATTGAAACCATTAATTATACTAGGAACAGTAATGAAGAGACATTGATGCTTAAAGACATTGATGCTACAAAATGCTAATGACTCTGTCATACAAAATTTGAAGCAAGAATCTAGTTTCCTAAGCTCGCAAAATGGAGATAGCCACACATCTCAAGAAGCAAACTCTTATACACCTTTAACTTCTAAAACATTGGATATCATGGTGTACCAGATTTCCTCAAATATAGACTAGGACATCAGCCAACTTCAAGAAAGCATTCTGGCAGCAATATCTTGAGAAGATGACCAGGAACAGGGCATAATGGAGGACTGCACAGCAAAAAAAAAAAAAAATTCACTGCTGGAAATTTTTTTGTTAATCCCCTTGAACCTTTTCTTTCTCCTGTTATCTGATCAAACTATTCCAGATCCCAACATCAGTTCTTGAATTCATTCACAATGATCTCACTAAGGTCAAAGATAGACCTCTGAGTGTTTAGCAATCAGTGCTTTGTAAGTGGTTTTTCACAGAAGCAGATATTCACTTTATTTTTTCAGTCTCATTTTTCTCTCATTATAAGCCATGCATTTTTCACACAGGTCATATGTTATAAGTTTGATTTAATATTTGAACTATCATCCAACTATCTCTAATAAGTTAAAAATGTTAATTTAATGTAAATGGATATGAATTAAATCTGTTTCTTCGATGACATCAAAGTCAATATGAGCACCTAATTTCATTGTTATAAGTTGCTTACTTTAAAAGTTACCTTTGATAAATACTTAATACAAAATCATATCCCACTGTACCCCAAAAAAGTAGTACTGAGAAATGTTTTCCTATTCAGTCTTGGAAATAGTGAGGCATACATTTTGAAATACTGATTTACTAAAAAACAACAACAGTGTTTCAGGGAGTAAATTATCCCAAATAATGGATTAGATTTGAGTATTTATTTATTTACTACTAGGTATGAGTGTATAGAACTTTAGTCTTTTTTTATCTGATTTCTTTAGTGGGGAGCTATAGTATATTCATTAGGCTTACACAAAAGATCTTTAATAACACTTAAGATTTTTATTCTAAATAAATTCTGATTACAAATTTTCATTGTGGAAGATAGTCTAGTTTTCCCCAGGCCAAGGAGATGTAAGAGTGCTTTACAGAATAAAATGTAGAACACTGTCAAAGTGTGTAAGACACTTGATCTCCTCAATCTTATGATGGCCAGTGAATTCAGCAGTATCTTTATGCATATTGCATTGCTTACAGAGATGTCATCATTTATATATATTTATTAAAATACATTGCAATGCATATTTGAAACATTCACACAGGATTAAAATACATCAAGTTTATTTTTAAATTAATCTAGCAAGGAGTATTGTCATGGTGAAAGATGAGTGGAACTAAGACCTATTTTAATGTTTTATGAAAACATTATTAAAAAATCCATCATTAGTTACATTCCCCCTCAAGTCTCTAAGCTGGGTTAAAATACATTAAGCTTACTTTAAAATCAATAAATTATTTTAAAAGATTTTTTTTTTTCCTGGCACAAAGCAAAAGTGGGATGTATTTATTTTAATCTCTGTTAAACACCAATACCTAATCCATCATTTGGGCTCTTGTACTCCCCCAAATATTTTGTTGAATAAATCAGCATTTCAAAATGTATGTTATAATATTTTCTAGATTTACTAGAAAAACATTTCTTAGTATTCCTTTTTGTTTTTGGTATTGCTTTGTGTTGTATATAGCTCAAGGGTCATAATTTATTATCTTATCTGTTGTAAGGATGCTGCTGAACCAAAGCTGAATTGGATACTGAAAAACCGCCTGTATCAATAAAGTAATAGGGAGTGGTAATTTCCCAAATCATGGTAACTCTTTAACAAGACATTTGTGATATTTTCTGTTTGTTTATTCCATTTAACTCTATTTTCTACTGACCCTTTCTTTCTTCTACCCTGTTTATCCTGTATCTATTCCAGATTCTATTGCTCCAATGCTTGAACTTATTATGACTACTCCTGGTCCTCTTCTACCACTTGTCTTCTCTATAGAGTGTTTAGTTTCTGATGCTGATTCCTTAATTTTCTCTGTTGTGTTCAGTGTAATACCTAAGAGATCAACTGGTGATCTCAGTTCATCTTTTCCCACTAATACATACCATAGTTTGTTGGCTACATTGTGGAGCATCTACTCTTAGCCCAGATAACAATAATTATACTATGTGTTGCAAATCCTAATGAGGTTGGATGTCATCTACTGGATCAGATTGTATCTAGAGTCAATCTCTTTTGATGGATTAAAGGAGAAAGAAGAGAAGAGAGCCAAGAAGTAGAGGCCTACTACCACCAAGAAAGAAGAGCTAGGATTGGAATGCATCCTTTCAATCTGAGGTCCCCACACTGTGATTCTCCTAGACCCAGGGAAAGGTTGATTTCTTAGCATCAGTGGCAAACTCCAAGGAATGCTGGGTCTACTGATTCTGCAAGGAGACAAGGTCCTTTACACTTTTTTTCTAGTCAACAGAATGAGAAGAGTTCCCTAGACCCAACACTCTGAATTTGGACTTTAGCTTCCTAATCTGTGAGACAATTCATCTGTTTGTTGAAGGCATCCACTTGTGGTATTTCTGCTATAGCAGCACTAGATAATACACATGAGAAAACTGGGTAATGAAAAGGGAACATCAAAAAAGAACTGATGCCTTTGAAGTATGCTGTTGATGAAGAATATCGAAAGTACCATGGACTGTCAGAAGAACAAACAGGTCTATGTTGGGAGAAGCAAAATTAGGATGCTCTTTAGAAGCTAAGATGATGAGACTTCATTTCACATACTTTAGATATGTTATCAGGAAGGATTACTTCCTGGAAAAGGAAACCAGACTTAATAAAGTAGAAGCTCAATGAAAAACACGAAGACACACAGCAAGATGCATTGACACAGTGTCTGCAACAATAGGCACAGGAATAACAATTATGAGCATGACAGAGACTAAAGCACTCCATGGCTGAGAGGAAGGTTGGTGACTCAAGAAAGGGAACTATGGCAGTCTGCTTCCAAGATTTATAGTCTCGGAAACCCTACGCTTCCAAGACAGTTCTACTCTGTCTTATAGGGTCATTGTGACTTAAAGATGTCAAAAGCAGTGGGTTTGGGGTTTGTGTTGCTCATACCAAAAAATGAAATATTTTCCACTTTTTTTCATAAAGCCAATTATTGGTCCATGACAATTTTTATCTGTAAACCTAATAAACAAAATGCAATAGTTAAAAGCTTGGCTGCTAACTAAAAGGTGGGCAGTTCAAACCCACCCAGCAGCAAGATGGAAGACAGACCTAGAGAACTGCATGCATGAAGATTAAAGTCTAGATAACCCTATGTGGCCATTCTACTCTGTCACATGGGGTTGCTATGAGCAAAAATAAAGTGCTACATAAATGTCCTTTTTTTATTTATACTAGTTATTTTCAAAGTCTAATTAGGAGAGAGAAAAAAAATACACAAAAATTAACAAGTTCTAGTTATCCTTTAGAACATTTTAGGAGAACTAGAACCTTTGAAATTGTATGTGTGTGTGTGTTTTTCTTTCCCAATTAGACTTTGAAAATGATTTGCATAAATAAAAAAAGGACACTCATGTAGGATTTATTTTTGCTTATAGCAACCCCATGTGACATATGACAGAGTAGAATGGCCATATAGGATTTAAGAATTCTACCAACTTCTTTAGTCTGACTGAAATTGATCAAACCTGCAACCAAGATGTATTGATCATTACTGGAGATTAGAATACAAAGGTTGGGAAAAAAGAGGAAGGATCAGTAGTTGGAAAATATGGCCTTCATGATAGAAATGATGCTGGAAATAGCCTGATAGAATTCCGCAATTTAAATGATTTGTTCATTTCTAATACCTTTGCTAGATAACGTAAGAGACAATTATACACATTGACCTCACCAGATGGAATGCACAGAAATCAAATTGACTGCATCTTCGGAAAGAGACGATGGTCAAAACAAAGCCAGGGCAGATTGTGGAACAGACCATCAATTGCTCATATGCAAATTCAAACTGAAACTGAAGAAAATGAAAACAAGTACATGAGAGCAAAAATATGACCTTGAATATATGCCACCTGAATTTAGAGATCTTCTGAAGAACAGATGTAATACATTAAACACTAAAGATCAGAAGAGTTGTGGAATGATATCAAGAACATAATACAAGAAGAAAGCAAACATCATTAAGAAGACAAAAAAGAAGAAAAAGGTCAAAATGTAAGTCAG
>NW_006408525.1:16438649-16441673 GCF_000296735.1 Chrysochloris asiatica
TCAAGGTTCCCAATAGATCCTTTTTGGAAAAAGTGCAGCCAGAGTGCTCCTTGGAGGCCAAAATGGCCAAACTTCATCTCTCATACTTTGGACATATTGTCAGAAGGGACCAGTCGCTGGAGAAGGATATGATGTTTGGTAAGGTGGAGGGTTAGATGAAAAGAGGAAGATCCTTAATGAGATGTAATGGCCAAGTGGCAGCATCAATGAGCTCAAGCGTGGCAACAATAGTGAGGTTGGCCCAGGATAGGGCAGTGTTTCGTTCTGTTGTGCATAAGGTTGCTATGAGTCCATACAGACTCGATGTCACCTAACAACAACAGCAACAATTTATCATGTAAGCCCTGATGTGGCACTATAGGGTAAGCACTGGACTGGCAACCACAAGATCAGCAGTTCAAACCGTATGCAGAGTTGTCACAAGTTGGAACTAACTAGACGACACTTAACATGTTCTCTTTTATGTACATAATCATATGCACATAATTATATACATGGTTTAGACATGTCAATGTAAATAAATCACTTATTTTCTCTTATTGCATTTGTAAATTAGCGTCTGAAAGACATTCACTGTTACATTTCCACCAAAGGAAAAGAAAAAACTTTTTTTGATCACCCATTATAAAACTCCCATATACTTCTTCAATCAAATTTTTTTACTCTCTTTCTATCTTGTCGTTTATAGTTCCCCAGTTCTCAGTCTTGGTCTAAAGGCTGAAAACATGCGGGATACACAATGAGAAGTATTTGAAAGAAAAAGAAGCGAAATGTTTCTCCTCTGGCGTTTGCACCCACTAGTGGCTATTGTGGAGGCCTGGTGTGGCGCTGTAGGATAAAATACTGGACTGAAAGGTCAGTTTGAACTACAAGGTAAGCTGTTCAAACCCAGTAGCTGCTTCTCAGAAATCCTATAAAAAGTAGCAATGAGTTGGAAATGACTTGATATTAACTAACAACAACAACCAAAACAATGGCTACTGTGTAAATTTACCAAAAAAGTAATAGTCTACAATTCAATCTAAAAGATATCTACCTAGCGATTGGTCATTGGGACCTCTGTACTGACACAATGGGTCTAAACAGAATTTTAAACAGTATTGGTTTTCTATCCATCCAGTGAAGTTATAACTGTCTCTTTCAGCTTCATCTCCTGTGACATATTATTACTGAGCTTCAACTGAAAGAAAGAAGATTTAACTTGGTTTAGTTTTATAAGTGTTTAGTATACTTTCTCTTTCAAGAGAATATTTCTGCTTGGTCCCCTAGACAAATAATGAAAACACTAAGAAACGTAATATAATATGTGCTTTGCTTACTAACAGGCCTCTAGAATTGAGTAAATGCAACACACCTGGATGAGCTAAACGAATTTTTTAACTTCCATGATGACCTGTCATTCTAAATACTGTGTTTTAGTGGCTTTTATCCATAGTAGTCCTTCCCCCTTGGGCTCTCAAAATGAGGTTCACATTTTAGTGTGGTCTCAGAAGCAATTTCCTTTGGTTTCGCATAGACCCCCAAGCTCCAAACATTATTACGATTTTTCCATATACATTAGACAGCTCTCTGCAGCATTACAGTGAATCATCATAATTTTGTTACGCCAAATCCGCAGGTGATAGAAACAATAAAAAAAGAAACCACGAAAAGGCTCACACTACAGTTTAGCAAATGATTTCTGACCAGTTTGACAGCTCTATAAAGTTTTCAGAAATTTGCTCATTTTGTTCTTCCCGTGCCCTGTCCCCATTGCTGTTTATTTTATAAAGTGAATGCATCGTCTGACAACACTAACCCTTCCCATGCTTGTTTATGTTAATCATATCGAACTTATAAATGTATAACTCAATTAAAGAGAAGTTGAGAAATTAGGACAAGGTATCACCTAGGATACCAGGACCCTAAGAAAATCATTATTAATTTTTTTTTTTTTTTTCAGTTTCTTCCAGGCCTTTTCTATAAGAATAACTATTTTGGCATAGTCACAAATAAAATGCTCATACATTTACTTTTGGATATTTAACTCAACATTGTTGCTGTTTTTATGTGATGCTGTGACTCATAGTGATCCTGTCTAGGATTTCTAAGCAGTGACTGGTGGGTTGGAACTGCCTATCTTGAGATTCAAAGTGCATTATTCTGAGGTGCCAAATCAGGACTTCTACTCAACATTACATCATACAAATGTTTTACGTTCTGATGTCAGATTCTTAATATTATTTTTCTATTAAGTTTTAATGACTTGGATTATTTCATTGGTACAATCCTAATGGGATGCTAATCAAAATTCTATGCTTTGTTTGATGGTTTTTGAATGACCTATGCAAACTTACTTGAAAAAAATCATAAACATTTTTATTGCCTTTTGCTGATCTCTATATGGCAATATTGAAGTCATATATTCTCAACAGTGATGGTAATTTTATTTTGCGTATTTAATAAAAATGACTTTTATGATCGGGCCTCAGAAAGCTAAAGGAAAAGTTTCCATATCTTTTCATTTCATTTTTAAGCCATCTTGTATCTCATTTAAATGCACATTTCATTAAAATATTGCTAAAAGTTTACAGATACCTTAAAAATGATTACATATCCCTGAATTGTCTGCTATCTCGTTTTTTAACATTACTTTCTTAATGTTATCCTATAAAATGTTGTGTATTTATTTTATATGATCGTCATAATCATAGTACTAGAGCATTGCCACATTTCCTAAAGTATTTTTCCTTGGCTTTGCTTACTTTTTAAAGTTATGTCTGCTATCTTAGAGGTATTTTATATTTTAAATAGTAGATCAGGATTTTCTCTTTCAATATCTTGGTGATTCTTAGACAAATCGTTTCATCTTATTTTGCTCAAGTCTTTCTTAAATCTGACATAATAATGGACATATGACAGAGTGAAGGAGGGCATGGAGATGTTAATCTAGAATATTTTGAAGTTTAATGAAGAAAGGAATTTTCCACTTTTAATTGATAGTGTGCCGTGGAGTCTGTTCCGACTCATAGCCACCCTGTAAAG
>NW_006408525.1:16442793-16445604 GCF_000296735.1 Chrysochloris asiatica
GCGGAGCAGCTGGTAGTTTCGAACCGCTGACCTTAAGGTTCGCAGCCCGATTCGTAGCCACTACGCTACCAGAGCTCCTTTTAATTACTTCTAAATGATATAAATACAGATAAGGATAACTGAAGGTGTTACTACTTCCTTTTTACTATTGAAAAAGTCATTCATTAAAAAATCAACATTTGCATGAGTTGCGCTAATTAAAAGTTTTGCTTTAAACCAAAGAATTCTCATTTAGTGAATGTCATTGTTTGGTGGAATACTAACATTTCTCATTTTGCACTCAAGCTAATGCAAAAGACTAAAGAACATTATCCTGTGGAATCCCTCTTAAAAGAGTCCGACTACTCGTCTTAACTATCAGTATGTTTCACTAGTTGTCTAGTACATGTGAGACCTTGGTCTTGTGAGGGTTTTTTGTTTGTTTGTTTGTTTTGTTTAAAGGGAAAACAATGTTCATTTTGTTTATTCTATCCCCCTGTGATTGTTAAGGTTCTGTGTGAACTTGATTGGGCCAGGATTCTCAGTAGTTTGCCAGTTAAAATGTAGATCTGCTATGAGCTGCCAATCAATTGAATGGAAGTCTCCTTGGAGGTGTGACCTGCTTCCAGTACAATGCACACTTGTGCGAAGTGTACTGCTCTTTTGCTCGTTCTGGATCCTACATCAGCATCAGGCTTGTTATCTGACCTCTGGCTCTTTGGACTTGTGCCAGTGGCCTGCTCTATTGCCAGTCATTCCTACGTGTCGTCAGAATCCTGCCATCTCATTTGTCTGACCTGCTAATCTTGGATTCATCAGCCCGGCAACCGCATGAGTCAGAGCCTCCAACCTGACATCTGACTCACGGACTTGGGATTCTTCCACCTCTACAACTATGTGAGCCATTTCCTTGATATAAACCTCTCAGTATAGAAAGATGAGGCTTTCTGCTCCCATAAAGATTTACAGCCTCGGAAACCCTGTACAGGGTCGCTGAGTCAGAACTGACTCCACGGCACATACAACAACAATAATATATAATTGTTGTAAGCTTCACTGGTTCTGTTTCTCTAGAAAACTCAGCCTAAGATGGGCCCTAATGGTTTTAAAGACCTCAAAGCCCTAGAATGAATGAGCATTGAGGTTCCATGAATACTCCTCCTGCACCCTTCTATTCATGGTTCAGAACAGCATCCACAGGAGCTTCTCCACTCCCATTTTATAGGCTAATCCATAATTATGGTCTGAGTTTTATAGAAAGTGCAGGGATACACTTGGAGACATTTAAAATATCTGTTTGTTTTATATTTCCTGTACCTCGATGAAAACAGTTTCCATTTAATTCTCATGACAGCATTTTTGTCAAGCAAGTTTTCTTCCTATTTACACTCCAGAATTTTAATATGTAATTGATGATAGTGACAAGAAAAATCCACCATTCACTCAAAACCATAATGTATTCCTTCAACCCCATCCTCCAGTGAACGTTTTATCTCTAATTCTTTTCTCTTCCATTCTCTGGCTCTTCATCCTCATCTTAGTCCACTCTCGGGGGTCACAGTGCATCCCTAGTCTCTGCATCCACCAGGACCTTGTCTCCCATTCTTTCCTAAAACGAGCTGTATTAGGAAGTTCATTGCTCTGTAATCTCAGCTCAGATAAATTAGGCCTGACTTGATAATAAATAAGCAGTTGGGGAGTTGTATAAACCTCAAACTCAAATGGTAAATATGACTTTATTGTTCTTTTTCTTGCTGTTTCTTTTACTGCTGAATAGGTTTGAAATTTTCTATTGCTAAATATGGAATAAAATTAAGGGCATATACATGTAAGGCAGACAGATATTTAAGTCTAGGCCTTGGTACTTGGTAGCTTCATTTAAGTTTTTATTGTCGTTTAGTGCAGTTGAATTGATTCCAACTCATAGTGACCCTGTATAGGGTTTCCAAGGAGCTGTTGTGGATTTGAACTGCCAACCTTTTGGTTTGAAGTCCAGTGCTGGTCGTACAGTGCCACACCAGGAGAGAACTTTATCTCAAGGAAATGTTTCACACAGTTTTGAAGCTGATACGCCTCAAATCTGTGTTTCCTTCTGATTCTCATAGTTGCAGGGACTGATAAATCCGAAAGCCACAAGTCAGATGGCAGGCTGCTGGCTCTTGTCCCAAGAGTTAGAGGTCAGAGTATGATGAGTTGTATACAGAATCAAGAGAAAGCAAGCTTTTCCAGAACATACAAGTATATTGGATGCAGGCCACACCTCCAAGGAAATGCTCCTTTCAGTTGATTGGCTGCTCATGTCAGATCACAAAAGATGATTTCAAAATTTCTGCCAGACCTTTGAGAATCATGGCACTGCCAAGTTGGCACATAGCCTTAGTCATCACAAAGCACTCTTCTCAACTTGGCCCTGTATGTTGTTGTTCTTGTTGTTCCATGCCGTCAAGTCAGTTCCGACCCATAGCGACCCTGTATAGGGTTCCTGAGGAGTGACTGGTGAGCTTGAACCACCGACCGTGCAGTTCAAATGGCTTTGCAGTCTGGCACATTAACCTACAGTGCCACACCAGGACTCCATACATCACCCTAAATCATACATAATCTCTAAATAAAGAAAACTACAAGGTAATTCTTGTGCTTAATGTGATACAACTAACAACATGTATACAACTGAAAATGGACAAGCCTTGCTCACAGCAAATATTTTACAAATAAGTGGAATAAGGGAAGGAAGAAAACAAAGATGTGTGTGGGGATTTCAAACAGTTCATGAAAATTTTTCATTATCTTTTTATTCAATTTTCACACACTCACATATAAGTGTATATATGT
>NW_006408525.1:16450440-16468559 GCF_000296735.1 Chrysochloris asiatica
TATATCTGACAGTGTTTCTCTGCTTTTCATAAGGTTTCATTGACTAAATATTTGGAAGTAGTTCATCTCTCCTTCCTAGTCTGCCTTCATCTGAAACCTGTCCACTGTAGGCGACTCTGCTGGCATTTAAAATTCCCGTGACATAGCTTCCAGAAATCACAACAACTCACAAACCATCACAGTATTACAAACTGACAGACAAGTAAGTGGTGGTCACATATAGATAGTCTAAGTTTTTCTCTTCCTATCTGAATGGCTTTTATTTTTCTCTCTCGTCTAATTTATCTGACTAGAACCTACAATACAGTGTTGAATAAAAGAGATAAGAGTGGAAATTCTAGTCTTATTCTTGGTATTTAAGGACAATTTTTGTCTTTCACCACTAAATGTAAAGTTAGCTGTGGATTTTTAATAAATGCACTTTATCAGCTTAAGGAAATTCCCTTCTATTAATAGTTTTCTGAGTGTCTTTGTAATACAGGATTTAAAATTTTTACTTATATATTTTCCTGTGTCTATTGAGAACATTGTGTGTTCTGTTCTTTATTCTCTTGATACAGTTTATTATATTCCTTGGTTTTCAGATATTAAATCAACCTTGCATCCCTGAGATATCACTTGGTGTTGCTGTTGATCTTTTTTTTTTTATATCTTCCTGGATTTGATTCAGTTGTATTTTCTAAAGGTACTTGCATCATGATTCATAAACATATTGTTCTGTAGCTCTTTTCTTGTAATGTCATCGTTTGCTTTGGGTATTGGTACAACTGATCACATACTGAAAGTTTGGAGATGTTTCATCCTTTTGTATATTTCAGAAGGGTTTGTGAAGAATTGATATTAATTATTATTTAAATGTTTTGTAGAATTCACCAGGTAAGTGATTTAAGCCTAGTGTTTTCTTTGAGTTTATTGTTTGAATACTAATTCAATCTCTGCTTATTACAGGTTTATTCACTTTTTCTATTTTTCCTTGAGTCAATTTTAGTAGTTTGTGTCTTTCTAAATATCTGCCCTTTTTATCTAACCTATCTATTTAGAAGCTTATAATTCCTCTATTTTCTATGTGGTTAGTAGTGATGTCTCCTCTTCCATTTATCATTTTAATAATCTAGATATTGGAGTTGACATATAGCTTAAATATCAATTAATTTGACTGGTTAATTTCTATAGATGAGTCAATAGAGGACATGAAAGTTTAATTAATTTACCTAAAATCCTAGCTAAAGCTTAAATCTAGGTTTTTTGATTCCTAGTCCATCTAGTATTCTGTCTTCTATATTTTTAGTTAGTCCTTATATTTCCAAAGTCCCTGTGTGGTGCAAATAGTTAACACACTCATCTACTGTCCAAAAGGTTGGAGTTTTGAGTATGCTTGGAGTTTTGAGTAAATCTGGAAATTTATCCCCTAAAATTCAGACCCAACAAAATCTGTTTTTATTATACCACTTATGGGGTCACCATAAGCCAAAGCTGATTCAACAACAACCAGTTAGTTACCTTTTCAATAATACTACAGAGCTACTTGAGGGAAGGATGATGGCATTAATACTTAGATTTTAAAATCATCACCCTCAATTCAACACATAACAACTACTATTAATTTAACAGAATATGCACAATTTATCTTTAAGATTAATTTTCAGAAGCTCAAAATGTTCCCAAATATTTTTTCCAAAATAAATGTCCAAAATTACTATATAGTCCCTTATTCTCCAAGACATTTATTGCTTTAGGGGATGAGCTACAACAGATAATATTATCTGCTAATAATCTGATAATATTATCCAACTTAAAACAGATATAATCTTTTCCATTTTTATTTTTATCAAGCATAGTTAATTATCAGCAGATTTTTTTAATGCAACTATATCTAGGTAAGAAAAAGATGAAGTCAATGGAAAGATGGTTGAAGCATCTTTTTTTCCAATAAGATGAAGTTGTAATTTCCTAATCAACTTGTAAGAAACAATTCCTAGAATGGAGAGCTAAGTACTAGGCTTGGTAAATATTTAAACACTTTCTAAAAAGAATTCTTCCAATATGCTGAAATCTATTATATGTAAATGTGACTTGTGATGCCCATGGAGTGTAAGAAGTTATATCAAACTGACGTATAAACATAACATAATATGACCAAATGGAAAATATTCCCATTTACTACAGAGGAAATGCTATTAATTCAATGAAAATTAGGAAAGAAATTATATATAATCTATTGTGTTAGAGGGTCAGTACTGTTTGTATTTTTTTTTTCCCCAAGAAGATAGGATAAAGAACCACTCTAAAGGAATAGAGGAAAAATAATTAACTCCTGGTTTACCTAAAAAAACATTGAGTATTCTTTCCAGTGTGTACATGTTTGGAAACTAGCTGCAAGCAGATTGCTTTGAAACTGAAAATTTCCAAACAGCATTTAAAAACATAATTCCATTCATATTTCTATTCAAATGTGAAAGAAAGTATAATTATACACTCCTCCCCTCTTTCAATGCATGAAGCCTGAAACAAAATGTAAATAATGTACTACAGATGTCATGCATATGGGCTGACATTATTCTCCTCTAGGAGGATTATACTCACAGGTGTTAAATATGTGACTAAACACAATTCTTGGTTCTGTTATTGGTGAGGGTAAGGGCATTTATATAGAAGTGATTTTTATTAAAGGTCAAGTCATGTTTGTTTCCGCCTCATCATACTTGACATAAAGACAAAAATCCTTTCTCCTCCATTCAAACCCTTGTGTCATCTGCTCTTTGCTTATTCTCTTGTGCCAATCTCTCTCTCCTTGATGATGTTCCAGTTTTCATGGCCTTCTTCTTATTGCTCTGATAGCTTCTTATTATACTTATATATCTTTAGAGTCTTCACACTACCTAGAAAGTTCTTCACCTTATCTTTGCACATCTAATATTTTACCTCTCAGAAGCTGTCTAAAATGCCATCTTCTCTGAGATAATTTCCCAACACCCAATGACCCAGTTATTCAGAATCATATAATCTATTATTTCTTGATGATTTTTATAATTATCTGTTTGCCTGTTTTATCATCTGTCTCTGTGCTTCTTCCTCCCTAAAATGTTAGCTTGCTAAGAATAGGGACACTGTTCTATCATTCCTCCTTATACTATACTAAAAATATTCCTGAAATATAATGGAGACTGACTACATACATGTTTACTGAAACAACTAATGTTCCAATCAATCATCATTAAAAAAGCACACACAGGTAAACACCAGCAGAACATTTCAGGGATTGTTAATCATAAAACATTAGAACTGAAAGGGCCTTTAAACACAATAGCTAGTATTTTACAGATGAGAATATCATGATCCTGAAAGTTCAGGTCCATATGCAATATTGTGCACTCAAAGTGGCTCAACACCCCAATATCTTATTGTGTTGTGTGTGCCCAACACTTGATTCTCAATCATAGTGACCTAATAGAACAGAGTAGAACTGTCCAGGTTTCTTAAGTTGCCATCTTCTACTCTGTCTTATTGTGTTGCTATGAAGTAGAATCAACTCCACAGCAGTGGGTTTGGGATTTAAGCTTCACGTGTCTTTTCTCCTGTGAAGAAGGTGGGTGTGAACTGGAAACCTTTTAGTTAGCAGTGCTGTGATTAACCATTGTGTCACCAGGGTTGTTACTTGTCATATTTATATTCCTTTCCTTCTTCATCCTCTTGACACTATGACGCTGCTAATTCCTGCCCTACAGAAATAAAATAGCTAAATTTGGGGAACAGAAGAGTGTACAAAAATTTGGAAACTTATTGGAATGTTTGCTTTATTTGTTTTTATTTTATTTCATTATTTGCTTTGCAAAGAGATTTACAGTGAGTGAAGCTTTCAAAGAATTGCAGAAGGGAAAGGTATAAATATGTGTTGTGGTGGCTGAGATGAATAAAGCGAAAGCATAGCATGATTGAGTCCTTGGAAATGAGGTAGAATTAATTACTTGTAACTGGGGGAAGACAAAAATCAAGGTACAAAGAGCAGTGAAAATAAAAAGTGACACAGGGCTTTTGCTTAGAGGATGAATCTAGACAGGTTGTTTTTAATCAGATGACCAAAGACATGAGAGGGTGGTTAAACAGCTTGAAATTTTTGCAGGCAATAAAATAACAGAAGTGAGTTAATATAATTAATTTATAAAAGAGGAAATGAATAGCCCCTTACTTTTACTTAAAACCACTGCCTTCAAGTTCTTTACTACTCAAAGTGATGCTATATGACAGAGTAGAACTTTGCTGTAGTGTTTCCAAGACAATAAATCATTTTAGAAGCAGACTGTCCCATCCTTCTTCTACAGAGCAGCTAGTGCATTCCAAGTGCCCATGATTTGACTAGCACTTTGGGTTAACCACTGGACAACCTGGACTTCATCTACAATTCCTCTGAAAGAGGAGGTTGTGGGACATATGAATGTTTGGAAAAAATAAATGCTACTTTTGTTATTAGTGAATATAGGAAGTCAGTTTAGAAAAAGCAACCCAGGTAGAATGTGTCATTAAGACCGAATGTTCTAAGGTGCAGATTCAAGCTTTTGTTTTCCACTATTGGGGTTTCTGGTCTCCATATGGAGACATAAGTTTAAATCCTACTCCTGACAACGTCAAATTTGGGAGTCCTGGGGGCAAGGTAGGATAAAGCACTGGACCAAAAGGTTAGTGTGAACTGCAAGGTCAATGGTTCAAATCCACCAGCCACTCTTTGGAAACCCTATATAGGATCACTGTGAGTTGGAACCAACTCAACAGCACTTAACAACAACTAAAGCCCAGGTAGATTCTGGTAGCATCTGGTCTTATTGCCCCATATTGGAAAAAAACAAGCAGCTGCTCTTACAAATGTGTGTTCACTAAAGAACATTAAATAAGCATTTCCACCACTCATTGGTTTGACATATTGTGGTGACTTATCTGTTCCTGTAATGCTGATGCTGGAATCAATGCCACTAATAATTTCAAAACCAGCAAGGTCACCCATGATAGAAGACTTCAGCAGAGTTTCCAGACAAAAATATACTAGGAAGAAGGAAAGGTGGACTACATCTGAATGCTGTTATACACTGAAAATCTTATGAACAGAAGCAGAACAAAGATGAAAACATGATGAACAGCAGGAAAAATTGTCAGATACGGTACAGGAACATGAGTCACTGAGGTTGGAAGGCACTCAAAATACAACTGGGGAAGAGCTGCCTCCTCAAATTGGAGTTGATTATAATGATGGGACTGTGATAGAGCTTTCAGAACTTTGATTTACTGATGAGGCACAACTCAACATGAGGAGATATAACTGCAAACATCCATTCATAATTTGGAAAATGGAATGGACGAAACACGAATCTAAGAAAATTGAAAGTTGTCAAAAATGAAATAGAATGCATAAAGATCAATACTCTAGGCATTGCTGAGCTAAAATGGACTGGTATTGGCCTTTTTGACTCAGGCAATCATATGATTTAGTCTGCCTACAATGGTAAATTGAAGCAGAATGGTGTCACATTCATCTTCTATCTTGAATTACAATACTGTCTGTGAAAGGAAAATATCTACTAGCCTACAAGTAAGCTGATTTAATACCATTATTATTCAAATGAACACACCAACCACTAAAGTCAATGATGATGAATTTGAAGAATTCGACCAATTTCTTCAGTCTTAAATTGATCAAGTATGCAATCAAGATGCATTGATAATTACTGGTGATTGAACTGTGAAGGTTGGAAATAAAGAGGAAAGATCAGTAGTTACAAAGTATGGCCTTGGTGATAAAAATAATGCTGGGGACCACAAGATAGAACTTTGAAAAACCAATGCAGTGTTTTAGGGTAAGTATTGAATGGCTAACCATGGGCTGATGTTTCAAACCCACCAGTTAATCCTTGGAAACCCTAAACAAGATCACTATAAGTCAGAATTGATCATCAGTACATAACAACAATAGCAAAAACAATGACTCATTCATCGAAACCACCTTTTTAAATAAACATAAAAGGAAACTATACACATAGCCCTCACTAGATGAAATACACAGCAATCAAACTGACTGCATTTGTGGGAAGAGGTGGTAGAAAAGTTCAGTATCATCAGCCCAAACAAGGTGAGGGGCCGACTGTAGAACAGATCATCAATTGCTCAGATGCACATTCAGACTGAAGCTAAAGAAAATTAAAGCAAGTCCTTGAAAGCCAAAATATGACCCTGAATAGTTCCCATCTGAAATTAGCAACCATCTCAAGAACTCATTTGATGCTTTAGACACTAATGACTGAATGAATACCAGAAGAGTTGTGGGATGACACCAAGAACATCATGCATGAAGATAGCAAAGAGTCATTAGGATTGGAGGAAAGAAAGAAAGGGCCAAAATGAATGTCAAAACAGACTGAAACTTGCACTTGAGTATAGAGAAGCAAATGGAAAAAAAATGAGGAGGTAAAAGAGCTGAATAGAAAATTTCAGAGGTACGTTTTCAAGAAGACAAAAGTCAAGTATTATAATGAAATGTACAAAGACCTGGAGTTAGAAATCCAAAAAGGAAGAACATGCTCAGTATTATTAAGCAGAAAGAACTGAATAAAAAAATTTGAGCCTCAACTTGCAATATTGAAGGATTCTATGGGTAAAATATTGAATGATGTAGAAAGCATCAAAAGGTGATGGAAATCACTATAACAAAAAGAAATGGTCAATGGCCAACCACTTCAAGAGGTAGGAAATGACTAAGAACCAATTGTACTGAAGGAAGCCATCCAAGTTTCAGTGACGCCATTGCTGAGAAGCAAGGCTCCAGGAATTGATGGAATATAAATTGAATTTTGTCAATAAACTGATGCAGCACTGGAGGTGCTCACTCATCTAGGCCAAGAAATTTGGAAGCTAGATCCGTATTTGTGCCCATTCCAAAGATGACTGAATAAAATACAGAAATAATAGACAAGATCACTAATATCTTGTGCAAGTAAAATTTTGCTGAAAATAATCCAAAAATGTTTGCAACTATACATCAATAGATAACTGTCAGAAGTTGAAGCTGGCTTCAGAAGAGAACATAGAAATAGCAATATTACTGCTGATATCAGATGGATCTTGACTGAATGCAGAGAATACTAGAAAGATGTTTATTTGTGCTTTATTGACTATGCAAAGACTTTCAGATGTGTAGATTATGACAAACTATGGAGAACATTGTGAAGAATGGTTATTCTAGAACATTTAATTGTGATCATGAGAAGCCTATACATAGACAAAGAGGCAGTTGTTAGAATAGAGCACGGTGATACTGAATGCTTTCAAATCAAGAAAGGCGTGTGCCAGGGTTGTATTCTTTCACCATACTTATTCATTCTATATGCTGAGCAAATAATTCTAGAAACTGGATTATATGGAGAAAAACAAGGCATCAGGATTGGAGGGAGACTTCTTAGCCACCTGTGGTATGCAGAGGATACAACCTTGCTTGCAGAAAGTGAAGAAGACTTAAAATGCTTACTGTATGCATTGCATCTCGATATAAAGAAAACAAGAATCCTCACAACAGGACCAATCAATAACATTATGATGATTGAAGAATAACTTGAAGTTATCAAAGTTTTCATTTTACTTAGATCCACAAGCAACACTCATGGAAGCAGCAGTCAAGGACGATATATTATTGCATTAGGCAGATCTGCTGCAAAAGACCTTTTTTAAGTGTTAAAAGTAAGGCTGTCATTTTGAGGTCTAAGTTGTACTGAAGGAAGCCATCCAAGATTCAGTGAAGCCATTGCTGAAATATAAGGCTCCAGGAATTGATAGAATATCAGCAAACCATGATATTTTCAATCAAACCATGGTATTTTCAATCATGGAAGCAAACCATGATATTTTCAATCGCCTTATATGCACATGAAAGTTGAACACTAATTAAGGAAGAGCACAGAAGGATCAATGCATTTAAATTATGGTGCTGGAGGAGAATTTTGAGGGTTAGCTTCTTATGATAAGCCCTGGACTGTGAACTACAAAGTGTGGCGAGAGTTTGCCAGCTGTTCAGTAGGAGAAAGATGAGCCTTTCTGCTCCAGAGGAGATTTAGGATCTCAGAGACCCTATACAGAATAGTTATGAGTTGAAACTGACTTCATGGTACTTAGCAACAACAATGCAGTGCCAGAAAAAATAAGCAAGTCTGTGCTGGAAAAAATATAGTCAGAATGCTTCTGGAAGCCAGCATGATGAGACTTTGTCTTGTTCTTTGGACATGTTATCAGAAGGGACAAGTCCCTCGAAAAGGACATTATGCTTGGTAAAATGGAGCATCAGTGAAGAAGAGGAAGACCTTAATGAACTATTTTATAACAGTGGCAGTAACAACGGGCTCAAACAAAGCAAATCGTGAGAATGCTCATGATTGGGCAGTGTTTCCTTCCACTGAGTCAGAACTGACTTAATGGCACCAAATAACAACAAAATAACATGTTATGAGTTGGAATTGCAGTTGCAGAAGATGATCATCTTACGAAAGCTATTTTGTTTCTGCAGAGGGTTGTTGTTGTAAGTTGCCGTAGAGCAGCAAAAATGCTATGAAGCAGTTCTCCCCACAGGTGAGGTTGTCATGTGTATAGGGTGAGGAATATTTAAAAATTTTAAAACATAATTATCCCAAAGATAGTTCTTAGCTTTAAAAACATAATTAGTACTATTTAAGTCTAAGTTAGTCAGATGTAATTTTAAAGATCATTAACCAGTCACCCTCATAGGAAGCCAAGTCAGTTCCACTATTTGCACTTGTATAATTCAAATTTGCATTTGTACAATGCAAGCTGATTTGGGTTCTTAGTGACCAAGTAAAACGGGGTAGAAGTGCTCCACAGAGTTTCCACATAGGGCTTCCAAGGCTGAAAGTCTTTACCAAAGCTGACTACCACATCTTTCGCCTACAGAACAGCTTATGGGTTCAAATCACTGATCTTGGGTTGATGGCCCAGCGCTTAATTATTGTGCCAGAAATACTCTTGCAATTGTAACACTAAAGGCATTTGTTCATGGAAAATTGCATAAGTAAGACAAAATGTAAACTTTCCATTTGTGTCTTTAATCTTTCCCATTACTCTTACCATTTGTAGCCCAAGAGGTGTCCAGGTATGGTATTGTACTGGACCAAGAGGCTGGTGGTTCAAACCCACCAACTGATCCTTGGAAACCTTATATAGGGTCACTATAATTTGGAACCAACTCAATGGCACTTAACAACAACCACGATATCAATCACCCCAGGGATAAGTAATGGCAACTTTGTTTTTGTTGACGTCATAAAACTATATTTCATAGATTGTAAATGCTTCACATTTTTTCATGACAATTTGAATGTTGGAATACAGTTTTCTCCTGGACTTTAAAAACTTGCTACTTGTGAGTTTCTTCTGTGGATAGAATCTAATTTATGACATTTCCGTGTTCGATCCTAGAGATCATAGGAGGTAACTCACAGCATCGATATGTGCTCTATGAAAGGGAATAGTAGTTTTTGACCTCCTCATGGAAACCATGGTCTAGGTAGAGAACTCAGTTACCACTGTATTTTCCTCTCTTACTCATCAAGATTGTTGTTGTTGTTGTTATGTGCCGTCGAGTCGGTTCCGACCCATAGCGACCCTGTACAGGGTTTCCGAGGGTGTAAATCTTTACGGGAGTAGAAAGCCTCATCTTTCTCCCGCGGAGCAGCTGGTAGTTTCGAACCGCTGACCTTAAGGTTCGCAGCCCGATTCGTAACCACTACGCTACCAGAGCTCCCTATAGAAGGATCAAAAGAGACAAGGAAGGAAGGATGAAACAGTATCTATTAGTTACGGAATACAAATAATTGATTAGAAATTGAGTATTTTAGAACTCCAGTTTCTGCTATTTGGCAAAGCTCACTGAGTACAGTTTATCTGTGCTCCAAGTGATGTTGAGTGAGGACATCCGACTGGGCCATGAATATCAAAGATGGTTTCACTCACTAGTCTTCTGCCTTGGTTGGGGTGGCTAGAATGGATAGGATTTGGCTAGCTTTTACCTCTTTCTAGAGGTTCCTGTTACTACAGTTCTCTGTCTCTAATCTCTCTCCAGTGAAGTAGTCAGACATCATTATATGATGGCTCATGGGTCCAAGAGAGCAAGAACTAGTTGACCTCATAAGCATAGCATCACTTCTGTCACATTTTATAACTTTAAACAAGCCTTATTTCTAGCCTATATCCAAGAGTGCAGTTAATAAGCTCAATTTCTGGATTGGAGAAACAGCAGGTATTTTGAGGGATGGAAGAAATTCTTAGTGCTTAGTTTGGAAACAAACTACTGTGAGAAAATTAAGAAAGATGATAAAAGGAAGACAAAGCCAGCAAAAGGTTTACTTCTTCTATAATGTTTGTTCTACTAGTTGGTGGTGGTAGTATGTACTATAGAGTGGCTAGTGGGTTTGAACTGCTGGCCTTGCAATTACCTGTCTAGTACTTATCCTACTTAATATCCTTTATATTCATTATCTCATTCAGTCCAAGAGTCAACTACTCTGGCTTCTTCTTTTTTCATATTAGACCAAATCTTAATTATGTATCACTAACACCATGTGTAAAATTCCCTTTCTTTGATTTCTTCCATACTCCTCTAAGTGTAGCCCAGCCATCTCATTCCTTCTGGATTATTGAACTAACTTTCTATCTGCACATTCTTCTCCCTCCTGTATATCCTTACACTATTATAATATATTAAAAACCCAAAGCCCTTTAAACCCTTCATTAACTCCATATTGCATAAACGAAAACAATCTAAATTTCATATATAAGACACTGTCTAATCTGTCACCTAGCTGATACCAATCTTTGGTTCTAGCTATTTCCTTACTATATAAGGAAATATATATAATTTTCTCTCTAGTCATACTGACCTATTCACAGTTCCGCAAATGTACCAAACTCTTAAAATCTTCTATTTTTACACACAGCTTCCTTTCCCAAGAAAACCTTTCTTTTTCAAGTATTTGAAAATGCTTCGCTTTATGTGTGGATCAAGGATTTGCCATTCTTCAGAAATATCCTTGACACACCCAAATAGAATGGATAAATTAATCATCAGAACTAATTTACTTTGTATTTTTAGCACCTAGTATGTTGACTTGTGCATAGACCTCAATGTTCAGCAAATTAATAAATGCTAATAGAACAATCTGACACTGTATGACACAAGCAACTTATTTTCAGTAAAAATAAGCCCTGTATTGCAGAAGATACTAAGATCTGAGACTAAGTGTATTAATACAACTGGTCAGAAACCATGATTGCAGAGCCCTCAGTGTTTGTGATAAGACTTTATAATCCAGGATCACAGACTGTACCATAGTTGAATACTTCTTACCACTGATTCAGAATCTTCTAGAGGCAACAAAGCCATTTGCAGAAGCTGACCACTACGAAATTCAATAACAAGTTCAGAGTACAGTGTTTCATGATTGTCATGACTCCAACCACTGTTGGCAAATTTGCAAAACCCATTACATCTGTACGGTGTTATTGAGACTAAAGATGAGATTCCTATTGCAAAGTCATATCCATTCTGCATGCATGAATTTCTAAAAGATGATTATGCTAGCTAAGTAGCAACCAAATATTAGATTGTAAAAATGTGCTTAATAAAAGCAGAAAGGTTTCCCGTATGAAAGTACATAAACCTCAGTAAATCTTGATATGCTGGTGACAAAAACCAAGCTGAAAATTAACAAATAAATTCAAACTATCAAGGAATCTGTTGCCATAAAACAATAAATCTGCCTTTTCTGGAAGTCATGGATCTTTATTTATAATCTAAGATTCTAAGATGAATTTTGTATTGCCTAATGCTCTTTGGAAACCCTATACCAGGTCACTAAGAGTCAGAACTGACTCGATGGTACTTAATAACAACAGTAGTTAAATCTAGGAAGGATCTGTATATGAATAAATTTGGGCTCTTGGGGATCCTGAAAATGTGAGGGCTTTGCTGAAACACGTATTTTGTGTTAAACATTATTTTATAGGGCTCCACTGTACCACAAGGTTGCTATGAATCTAAGCTTAGCAGTTCAAGCTCACCAGCCAACTCCATGGAAACCCTATGAGTCAGAACCAACTGGATGGCACTTAACAACAACAATAGGGTCTGCTTGGGTTCCTATTATGCCTCTGTAGGATAAGTACCCATGACCGACTGCAAAGTAGACAGTTGAAACTCACCAGCTGCTCCTCAGGAAACCTTTACAGGGAACTGACTCAATAGCATGTAACAATAACAAGAAGGTCTGTTTTGGAGTGCTGGTGTGGCGCTGTAGGATAAACACTGAACTGCTAACTGCAAGTTGGCAACCCTACACAGAGTTAACTGTGAATCTGAATTGACTCAACAGCACTTGCCAACAAGAACAACAAGGGGTCTGCTCTAAAGTACAACCTTACCTAAAGAGAAAGTATCAGTATTGTGGGATAGGAAGTGAAGTTTGATTTCTTGAGTGCCTACAGTCTTCCAGGAACTGTATTTGGCATTTCTACAGATGCCATCTGTTAATAACTGGTAAGAACTACATGAGATGATTATTAGTAACCTAATTTTACAGATAAGGAAACAAAAGATCAACAAGATTGATTCTTTAAATTCCTTGCACAAGGTCACATCCTAGTAAGATCCAGCTTTTTATGTCTTTTCAGTTGAACGTCACAAAAAATCCACGTAAAATTAAAATTAGGACAAAGCAGACATGTCACTGTTGCTGTTGTGGACTAGTGACCTTGGCTTTGGAAATTCAGAACTGATACAAGTGGAATGGTTTCTTAGTAAGTGTCAAGTAGAGAGTTCTGATTAATTATTAATTCAGAAAATAATTCATTTCAATTGCTTGACACCAAAACACCTTATGGGCAGGTTGTCATTCTTGTCTCATGGAGGAAAAAACTGTGACCCTGAACCCTAAATGCTGAATCAGTCAGGACAGGCAAACAAAGGCAACAAAAGCTCATTTCTCACTCATTTTGCTTTTCCTCTGTTTAAAATCATCTTCCTTGCTGGATCCAGGTGACAGAGAGTCCTCTATCCCAGGGAGATAAAACAAAAGGATGCTAAAAAGCACATGAAAACCGGTAAAAAAAAAAAAAAAAAAATTGCACCAAAGTGACCAGCTGTACTCATATTTCATTAAACAAACTGACTGTCCACACTTAACCTCAGTGGGGTGGGCATACATAACTCTTCTGACCCACACCAGAGAGATAAGTGGAAAAGAGTGACCGAAAATATAATATCCTTTAGACATCTTGGTCTAATGTTACATTGTATCAATATTTAGTTGAATTTGAACCAAATCAGGTAAAAGGTAAAGCCAATGCATTTAACATCTACATCACATTTTGTCTGGTATATTGTAATAAATATATGGAAGAATACTTGGCATTTCTTTTCTAAACACTCTGTTAAATACTTGGTATGGGTTTTCTCATTGATATTCCATTGCAATCTTGTAAAGATAATAGTTTTAGTATTCCCGTGTGATATTTTGCTTTTAAGACTTGAAGAGAGGATTATTTTATCCAAATCACAATGTTAATGCATGGTATCTGACAACAGAGCCATGTTCGTAATGAATATTAAAGTGAAAAGCAGTGAGGTATTAATATTACATCAGATATAGATTAATTCTTGAATTTCAAAGTTAGATTGGAACATTTGTTGGAAAGGCAGCATGGCATAATCCTGTGTCAAAGCATAAATATGGCTCAAAAGAATACCATGGCAAGGGTGTCAGGGAGGGCAATATACAAGAAGCAGGAGGTTGGCAGAAGACCGAGGAAGGCCATCATGTCACTTCTGACTGATAGTGACCCTGTATAGGGTTTCTGAAGCGGTAAAGACATAGGGAGATATGCAAGGTCCTGGTGTGCTGCTCTAGGATCACCACAAGGGTAGTGGTTCAAATCCACCAAGCACTCCTGGGAAACCCTATAAAGGGTAACTATCATTCAGAAGTGATTCCGTGGCATTTAACAACAACAAAGAAGATAGAGGTAAATAGTGTTATAGACACAATCTTGAAACAGCAATATTCTGTAGTTAGATACACAGACAGATACGCAGGCCAAATGGGTATGGGAAGAAGAATGACAGTATGTCCACAAATATATAAGGTTTTAAAAGAGGATATCAACTAAGAATGTGGTAGAGCATAAAGCCGAAAACTTGTTGAAAACTTCTTTGGTCTTATCAAACATTTTACAAAATGAGTTGCTGGATCTGGAAGCTCAGGGAACACCATGGTCAACTGTCATAACATAGTCCACAAAGGGAGTCCTGGTGTGGCATTGTGGGTTAATGCACTAGACTGCAAGTTCAGTTTGAACTGTAGTTCACCAGTCGCTCCTTGGAAACCCTGTACAAGGTCGCTATGAGTCGGAACTGACTCGAGGGCACTTAACAAGAAGAACAACAGTCCGTAAAGACAATGTTCTACATCTTATGTTATCTAGGGTTTTAAAAGCTCATGAGCTAAGACCATCAAGGGAGAAGAGCACAAGCGGAATACAGGACCTTATCCAGAGAAGCGGCAACACCGGAGATGGAGGCAGAGATAAGGACATGGAGAGAAGGAGCAGCTGAGAACTCTAGATTCATGGGAAGAGAGGGACTGAGAGCTGGCTGCCAGGCACCATACTCACATAATGTGTCCTTTGGTGGTGTAAATTATTATATATGCCTGAGTGTTGTTGGTTTTTTTTTTTGTTTTGTTTTTGTTTTTAAAGCTAAAGTGGCTCGAGAGAAATCCTGTTAACTGATGGTACATGGAGGGGATTGTAATCATTGTAAAGAAACAAGGTGTATGATTTGTTGAATGTAAAACTGATTACCTGCCCTATAAACTTTCACTCAATTCACAATTAAAATATTAAAAACAAAACAAAAAGCTCATGAGGTGCAATTATTAGTCTCTCTGTGTGTGGAAAAATGGAGTGATGAGAATTGACGATTTTTGGAATCAATTAGTTCACTGGACTAATGGCACCTGTGGACATCAGTAGCCATGATTCTGAGACCCGAAGATCTAGATGGTGCTTGACTACCATTAACAAATGCTCTGAAAGAGATCATATTAGAAGGTCCTTGATATAGTGGGAGAAAATGTGGAAAAAACTCAAAATTCTAATAAAAATACAAAAGACTGGGCCAAGGAAATACAGGAGGAACCTGAGACTATAGCTCTTGACCACCCTTCAGGTCTGGAAAGGAAGCCAACCTCATGATCTAATTTTCAGCCAAGCAATATGTAGGTGTATAGTGGGGACAACACTAGTAAGGCATGCTCACAATTCAAAATCACAAGGGCAGCATTTCCTTAAGGACAAAGTTGAGAAGGGATGGGAAGGTGGGAAGAATGGAAATAAGAACCACAGAGAAGAAACAAGATAAATGTTGTTGCAGGGAGGGGATTGTAATCATTGAGATGAAATAAAGTGCATGATTTGTTGAATGTAAAACTGATGATTTTGTCTGTAAACTTTCAATCTATAGGATCACTATGACTTAGAATGAACTTAGGGGAAATTGATTTTTCATTTATTTTATTTTTATTATGCATCAGGAATCCTGGTGTGACACTTCAGGATAAGCACTGGATCGCAAGGTCAGTGGTTAAAAATCCCCAGTTGCTCCTCAGAAACCCTATATATACATGGCTGCTATGAGTCAGAATTGACTTGACCACACTTAGCAAAAACAACCAGAACTGTTCTAGAAAACTCTATTTAATTCTCCCAATGGCTCTATAAAGTATATATCATTACTATCTTCATTTCATAGATGAGGTGGTAGAGGTTACTAAGTGATGGTGCCTGGAATTGAATCAAAGCAATTTGTCTCTAACATCTGCAAGCTTAACTGCTATGTTAACTGCCTGAATGGTCTTTGAATCATTTTTCTCACATCAGAGAGATGATTCAGAAAAATATGGAAAAATAATATTCATTATGTTATTAATTGAGATATTGACTATGTTATATTTCAAAGTACTGTCAAATAAATGAAAAAAAATTAAAGTTATTTGTTAAATATCCACTCTCTATAATGCCATGTTACCAGAATTATATATATATCAGAATTATGTTGTTGTTGTTGTTAAGAGCCATAGAGTCGGTTCTGACTCATAATGACCCTGCACAGGGTTTCCGAGGCTGTAAATCTTTATGGGAACAGAAAACCTCATCTTTCTCCCATGGAACTGCTGGTCATTTCGCACTGCTGACCTTAAGGTTGGCAGACCGACTCATAACCACTATGCTACCAGAGCTCCTTTTGAGGGTAAGTCAACAAGCATTGCTACTTTTTTCAGTTCATACATATGAGGGGGCTTCAAACGTTCATACAAACATGGAATTACAACTTAATGAAATTTTTCAATGAACTTTTTGATGTCCTCTCATATTTGGGTTTATCCCAAACAAAATGTGCTTAAACATGTCTCTGTAGTCAGTGGATGGCTTTAGACAAATTCTGCCAGTAATATACTTGCCTTAAGACCATTATTTGAAGTGCCATTGAGTTGATTCCAACCCATAGAAACACTGTATAGGGTTTCCAAGGAGAAGCTGGTGAGCTTGAACCAGTGACCTTAGAGTTCAAATGACTTTACAGTCTGATGCATTAGCCCACAGCATCACACCAGGACTCCAAGATCATTAGGGTGCCTTCAAAATAAGGTCTAATCAAAATACTGGCTTCCATGGAGATCTGCTGATCCCTTACATTCCAGGCAGAGAGGTCAGTTCAGAAGGTTATGGCAACTGTTTTGGGGGTATTTAAAATGGTAATATCTTGATAGATTTTCTCAAAGGATATAGGATGATCATGGAGGCGTACTATGAGGAAGTTTTAAGAAAATTGAAAACTTCATTGGTTCGGAAAAGCCAGGAAATTGAATTAAGGAATTTTTTCCATCACCACTCTGCACCTGCTCTTTCTTTGAAGGTGACAAGGACTGTCCTATGAGACTTTCACTGGGAAATTCTAGGTATAGATAGACCAAGATAGACCAAAGTCAGATATTCTTATACTTATATTCTGGTTAGAAAGACACAAAACAGAAACAGTAAAGAAGTAAACAAACAAATTCAATGTAAATTGCTAAAATTACAATAAAAAATGAAAATATTTTATAAATAAACACCAGAGTTTAAAATTGTATCACAATATTAAATAAATTCTTACAACATTCACATAGATACATAGTACTGAAAATAATTCACAATAAACAAATTGGTCTTTTGCATAGGGATATTATGTTAGATTTATTTTGCCTTTAAATTTTCTTTAATGAGGATAATTAGTAAAAGACAAACACCCCAATTGAAACCTTGGCAAAGGAAATGAAAAATGAATTCACAAAAGAATAAATTCAAATAACCAATTAACAGTAAAAACTATTATCTCTTCAGGGATAATTGTACTCATTCCCTGATTAGGTTAAACCACTATCCCATACTGTTTCCTAACACTGCGTAGCAGTTGTTATTATTTGCAATGATAAAACCTGTTTTTTGTTTCTTGTTACTTTTATTATTACTATTTTTTGCTCTTCAACACACATTTTGATAGTACAGGGACCATGTCTGTTTTGTCCCCTGTGAATCTTGACCATAGTGACAGAAATATAGTAGACAATCTATAAATACTTATTGGAAAAAATAATGAAAATATATATGACATGAATTAATTAAGCAAATTCAAATTAATGGCTTATCAGTTTTGCTTATCAACTTGTCAAGAGATGTTAACTGCTACAACTTATGTTGGGTTATCATTGCTTGAATAGAAACACATTAATAAAAATATTTTCTGAAGTTAATTTTTGAAATGTTTCAAACTTATTCAAAAACCCTTTTGCAATTCAGTCATCTCCTCTGTCCAAAGTAAACAATACAACTTTTGTACAAAATTCATGTAAAAGACTATTTACTGTAGAATATTTATTATAGACAGACTTAGGTCTTGTAATGTGATTGTATATAGGATTTTTATTTTTATGTAATTGTCTGAAAGTTCTATAATTAATACATATTATTTTTACAATTATTGA
>NW_006408525.1:16470189-16474908 GCF_000296735.1 Chrysochloris asiatica
CTGAGCAAATAATTTGAGAAGCTGTATTATATGAAGAACAGGGCATCAGGACTGGAATAAGAGTCATTAACAACCTTCAATATGCATTTGACATAATCTTGCTTGCTCAAAGTGAAGAGGATATGAAACACTTATTGATGAAAATCAAAGACGACAACCTTCAATATTGATTACACTTTAACATAAAGAAAACAAAAATCCCCACAATTCAACCAATAAGTAACAACATAAAATACAGAGAAAAGATCAGAAGTGTCAAGGATTTCATTTTACTTGGAGTCATAATCAATGCCCATAGAATCAGTAGTTATGAGATCAAACGATGAACTTTTATCCAAATCAGAATAAAAAGTTAAGGAAAAAAAAAAAAAAGGAAATCAAACAATCAATGCATTGCATTGGGCAAATCTGCCTGACCCAAGCCAGACATGTCCAAAGTATGCTAACAAAGTCTTGCCATTGTCATTTCTCAGGAACATTCTGGCCTTACTGTTTATGTGGGTTTTGAGATTTTAAACGAAAGCAGCATTAGAAAGTTAGATTATTGCCTCTAGATAGTTGTCAATGCCACAAAACTGTATCAAAGGCAAGTCTGGTTTCACATAAATGTGAACTATACATGGTCTTTGAAGCATGATTCTTAGATTGGTTTGGGATTTCAAATTTGTAGAAAATAATATGTACACTTTTGCAAAGATGAACTTTATGCAACTTCATAGACATTTATTTTTAATGACAATCAAGAACTACTAAGTGAGTTATTAAGACTTAATACAATTTTGGACTCATAATTTAAATTCAGATGTTATTAAAGTTTCATGAAAATTCTAATTCACTACTCGACTAAGAAATTGAGCTTCTACAGGTTTTACATAATGTTCAGAGGTTCCTATGGCTATCGGGCTTTCAACATTTTTTCTATAGAACATTTTATTACCTGTTAATCATCAGAGTTGTTTTGAATTTGTGTTGTCCTTGATGTTAATTAAATATTACCAGTTTTTCTTCATCATTATCAAATTAAGTTGTTGTGGGTGTTTTCATGGTGGCATATTTATGCCGATAATACTGGTATGTTTTGCAGTTAGAGTGTGAATTATCCATGTATCTACTGTTAAAAGAGATGATATGTAGTCCCTGAAAATTTATTTTTAAAGACATTTCATTGTTGATGATTGCCTGTGAGCTCATTTATTTAATTTATTGCAATATACCATCAAGATAGTGATAGAAACTCTCTGGACTTCTTTTAAATGTATTTGGCATTGCAGTAACTGTTATGGCAGCTGGTTCCTGAGTGGTTCAAAAGGTTTATGATAACCTACTAACCTGGTACTTTATAATGAACTGCTATAATTACCTGCTATCCTGGTGTAGCACTGTAGGATCAACACTGGACTGCGAACCACAAGATCGGCAGTTCAAAACCACTAGCTGCTCCTTGGCAACACCATACAGGGTCGACACCAGTTAGAAAAGAATGTATGACACTTAACAACACAACAACACTAACCTAAAGGTTGGCAATTCAACTCACACAACTAAACTGTGTTAAAAAGGCTTTCATCAAGATTGTAGTCAAGAAAGCTTTATGGAGAAGTTCCATTCTGTAACAGAACAGGTCACCATGCTGTTGACCCAACAGCAATCATTAACTTTTCTGCAAACTCCTGGTGTAGTGCTGTAAAATAAGACTGGACCACAAGGTTGGCTTTAACTGCAAGGTTAACAGTTCCAGCAAACCAGCTGCTCTTTGTTCCTCAGAAACCCTATAAAAGATTGTTATGAGTTGGACCCAACTTGACAGCACTTAATAGCAGTAACAATACAAATTGGATCACTCCAACTCTCATCTGTCATTCTGAGGTGCTGTGGCACCTTGCATGTTGCTGTGAAGCTGGAAGCTATACTACTGGTTATTGTCAATCCCAGCAGGGTCATCCATGGTGGACAGGTTGCAGCAGAGTTTGCAGACTAAGACAAACTAGAAAGCAGGAGAGACAGACTACATCTGAATGCTTAGCTACTGAAAACCTTATGAATACCAGCAGAGCATTGTAAGATATAGTGCCAGAAGATGAGCCCCTAGGGTTGGAATGCACTCAAAATACAACTGAGGAAGAGCTGTCACCTGAAATGAGAGCTGACAGTGATGATGTGAATGGAGTAAAAACTTTCAGGGCCTTCATTTGCTGACGGGGCACAACTCAACATGAAGAGAAACAGTTGTAAACCACCATGAAAAAATTGGAATATGGAATGTATGATGTATACACATAGGAGAATTACAAGTTATCAAAATCAAATGGAATGCATAAAAATTGATATCATAGCCAGTAGTGAGTTGAAATGGACTAGTATTGGCCATTCAGAATGAGACAATAATATAATGACAGGAACGAAAAATTCAAGAGGAGTGACATTGCTTTCATCATCAAAATGAACATTTCAATATCTTGAAGTACATCCTCTAATGGGAAAATATCCATACGCTTAAAAGGAAGACCAGTTAATACAACTATTATTCAAATTTAAGCATCAATCACTAAAGCCAGTGAAGATGAAATTGAAGAATTCTACCAACTTCTTCAGTCTGAATTTGATTAAACATGAGACCAAGATGTACTGAGAATTACTGGTAATTAGAATGGGAAGGAAGGAACGGTTGTTGGAAAATATGGCCTTGGTGATAGATGCTGGAGACCTTACAATATAATTCATCAGACCAATAACTAATTCATTGCAAATACAATTTTCAAAAACATAAAAGGTTACTATACATAGGGATCTCACCTATGGAATACACAAGAATCAAATTCACTACATTTGTAGGAAGAAGCAGTGGAGAAGCTCAATATTATCACAAAATTAAGGCCAGGGTCTGAATGTGGAACAGACCATCAATTGCTCGTGTGCTATTTCAAAATTAAGCTGAAGAAAAAAATGTTTAAGTCCATCAGAGGCAAAATATGACCTTGAAAATAATTTTGCCTGAATTTATAGACCATGTCAAGAAAAGAGTAGACACTAATGACTAAAGATCAGAAGAATTATGGGATGACATCAAGAACATCATATAGAATTATAGTAAAATGTCATTAAAAAGACAGGAAATAAAGAAAAGACTAAAATGGATGTCAGAAAAGACTCTGAAATCTGTTCTCCAGCATAGAGCTGCTAATGCATTTGAAAGACCTGAGGAGGTAAAATAGGTAAACAGAAAATTTCAAAGGGAGAAGACAGAGTAAATTATTATAATGAAATGTTCAAGGACCTGGAGTTTGATAACCAAAAGGAAGAACAGAACACACTCAACATTTTTCAAAATGAAAGAACTGAAGAAAAAATTCAAACCTCCATTTGCAATAATGAAGAATTCTTGGGGCAAAATACTGAATGATGTAGGAGGCATTAAAGAAGATGGATTGAATGAGCAGAGTCATGTACTGAAAAGAAACGGTCAATGTTCAACCATTCTAAGAGGTGGCATATCATCAAGAAGCAATTCCATTAAAGGAAGAAGTCCAAGCTGCACTGAAGGCAATGGTGAAAAACAGGCTCCAGGAACTGATGGAATACAAATAGAAATCTTTCAACAAACTGATGAAGCTCTAGAGGCTTTCACTCATCTATGCCAAGAAATTAGGAAGACAGCTACCTAGCCAACTAATTAAAAAAGTTCCATATTTTTGCCTGTTTCAAAGAAAGGTGACTCAATGGAATTTTAAAATCATTGTACACTATCATTAAATATCACCTTAAACATAATTTTGTTAACAATAATTCAAAAATAGTTACATCAACAGATTGTTGTTGTTGTTAAGTGCCATTGAGTCCATTCTGACCCATAGCGACCCTCTATAAGGTTTCCAGGGAGTAGCTGGTGAGCTTGAACCGCCAACCTTGCAGTTCAAACAGTTTTGCAGTATGGTGCATTAACCCACAGCACCACACCAGGACTCACGTCAACAGGTAACCACCAAAATTCAAGCTGGATTCAGAAGAGGACATAGAATTAGGAATATCATTGTTGACATCAAATGAATCTTGGCTGAAAGCAGAGAATACCAGAAAGATTGTTGTCATCATTGTTGTTAAAGTGCCTTCAAATCAGTTCTGACTCATGGCCACCTTGTATAGGATTTTCAAGGCTTTTAAATGTCTGCTGGAACAGAAAGCATCATCTTTTCTGCTTTGTGGGCTATGCATATGCACTTGACTTTGTGGATCATGACACACTCTAATAAAATTACATTGAAAAGAATGGGTATTCTAGAACAGTTAATTGTGCTTATGAGGAACTTGTACATAGATGAAGAGATAGTCATTCAAATAAAACAAGGGCATATTGAATGGTCTCAAGTCAGGAGAGGTGTGCACCAGAGCTGTATTCTTTAACCATATGTATTCAATCTGTATTCTAAGAAAATAATATGAGAATCTGGATTATATGAGGAGGAAAGTGGCATCAGGAATGGGGGAAGACTCATTAACAACCTGTGATAATGCAGATGATGCAATCTTGCTTGTTAAAAGTGAAGAGAACTTAACATCCTTACTGATGAAGATCAAATACCACTGTCTTCAGTATGGATTGAACTTCAATGTAAAGAAAACAAAAGTCCTCACAAAGGGACCAATAAATAACATCATCATGAATGGGGGAAAGATTATAGTTGTCAAACACTTTATTTGTCTTATATCCACAAGTAACACTCA
>NW_006408525.1:16475353-16476973 GCF_000296735.1 Chrysochloris asiatica
CATGGAGAGACACAGTGGCAGCAGCAATTGGCTTAACTGTATTGATTGTGAGAATGGTGCAGGACAGGGGAGTGTTACATTCATTTGTGTGTAAGGGTGCTACGAGTCACCACCAATTCGATGGCACCTAACAACAACAATTAGAAGAAGTTGGGACAGTAACTTGGTTACTGAGGTGCTCTTAATCTTTCCCTCACCAGTCTGCAGAATTGCTTTTCTTCAGTGCTTCTTACAGAATATGTGGAATGACTTGAGTTCTTCTGGAAATACCATAAAGAAAAATTCATAAAAATAGACTTTTCAATTAGTTGTGTTCTAGTTAGTTATGAGAGGCTCAACGCTTTTCATTTGAACGTTAATCTATTAGGCCATGGTATCAACAAAAATCATACAACCACAGAGTGCTTTAATTACTGTATCTTATATATAAGGGTTCCACATTAATTAAATTTATTTTTTCAGTTAAGAGATTCATTTTGCTCACTGGTTGATAAATGGGACATTTACTTAAATAGCCATTTCAAATATTTTAATGAAAAAAAATAGGATTTGATATTCAGTGTTATATTACTAACAAACCTTTCTTTAGTAATGCATTTATTTTAAAAACCAATTCTGTGACCATTTTATGCTAGTATATTATTGTTGCCATAGTCTGAGTATCATCCAGAAATGGAATTAAGCTAAACTGTGAATATTTTAATGCAGCATTCTCCCTTGACTTATTTAATCAATGCAATTGGTATTTTTAGCAAAAGTATTTTATTCTTTATGCATTTCTTATCTTTCTCAGTGACCATTCCTATCTGTGGTGTTCTTTAATTAATTCAAAGGAAAGTACAGTACTTTTCTTTCACAATAAAACATTCTATTTTATCTAAGTGAATTAGCTTACTGAGTGCTCACTATGTTTCCAGTATGATACTAGAAAAAGAGTTGAGTAAAACAGACTTATTCTAGTAGAAAAATACCATGCCCTTTGTGGACTGAATTCTTACTGTTCTAGAGGAAAAGCCCTAGCAGTGAAGTATTTTGACCAATGAACAGTTGTCAAAGGGGCTCTGCATGGGAGGTATGAAGAGGAATAGTAAAGAATTTTAGTTCTGTTTGAGAACTCAAACCTCCATAAGAGATTTGTGAGCCTAGAAACATAGAGGCATTGCACTTGTTTTCTTCCTTTCAGATCCAAACATCATCCACAAGTGTTAAAAGCAATGTGGGTGTTTTGCCTGTGGAAAAGAAAGACTTGGAAATTATTCTCAGTCCATCTGATTTTGTTAGAACATGTAGAATTTCCAAATAGAATGAAGATATGTTTGTATGTGTATGTTTATCTGCATGTGTGTGAGTACAAAGCACCAGAATGAAATCGTGTGTAAAGAAATTTAAAATTGAAATGGCTGGGTTGAGGTCTGGGTTTAACTCCTATTTGTTAGTCCTGTTTTTACCCTAGCAATAGCCATCTTTTGTGAAGAAGGGATAGAAGACACCAAGCAGATCTAAAACCTAGCAGAACAATTTACATGATTTCTCAAAAGCCTAAAATAATTCTCTCCTTTCTGAGACGAGACAGTGTTTCATTCTGTTGTGCGTATGTTTGCTATGAGTCAGAACTAACAA
>NW_006408525.1:16477593-16479046 GCF_000296735.1 Chrysochloris asiatica
AGGAGGCCATAGCCCCACCCTTTGAGACCAGAGCATCATGCTTCTCATGTTCCTTGACTCTTCAACTTCTGAGTCCTGGTTTCTTGACCTCTCAGCACCGAAGCCTTTCAGAACTCTTGAACCAGCATGGCCTGGCTCATATAAAACTCTGATGTTGTTTGGTGCCATCGAGTCAGTTCTGACTTATAGAAAACCAACGCACAACAGAACAAACCACTGTCTGACTCTGTTCCATTCTCACTATTGTTATGCTTCAGCCTATTGCTGGTATCATTTGTCAATCCTTATCATTGGGGGTCTTCCTCTTTTTCACTGAACCTCCATGTTACCAAGCATGGTGTCCTTCTCTAGGGACTAGTCTCTCCTGATAATACGTCTGAAGTATGAGAGACGGAGTCTGGCCATCTTGTACTTCTTCCAACATACGTTGGTTCATCTGACAGTCCATGGTACTATACTATTCTTATCCAGCACCATAACTCAAATGAATCAATTCATCTACAGTCTTCCTTATTCGTTATCCAACTTTCACTTGCATATGAGGCTATTGAAAAATACCATGGCTTGGGTCAGGTACACCCTGGTCCTCAAACTGATATCTTTGCTCTTTAGCACTTTAAAGAGGTCTTGCCCAATGGATTTGCCTAAGGTAATACATCATTTGATCTCTTTACTGCTGCTTTCATGAACGTTGATAGTGGATCCAAGCAAAATAATGTCTTTTCAACTTTAATCTTTCTTTCCATTTATCATGATGTTATTCACTGGTCCAGTGGGAAGGATTTTTTATTTTCTTTACATTGAAGTGCAATCCATGCTGAAGGCCATGGTCTTTGCTCTTCATCAGTAAGAATTTTAAGTCGTCTTTACTTTCAGCAAGTAAGTTTGTACCATCTGCATATCGCAAGTTACTAATGAGTCTTCCTCCAAACCTGATGCCACATTCTTCATCATACAATCTAGCTTCTCAGATTATTTGTTCAGCAGACAAATTAAATAAGTATGGTGATAGAATGTAACCCTGGTGCACACCTTTCCTGATTTTAAACCATTCAGTGCCCCCTTGTTCTGTTCTAATGACTGCCTTTTTGGTCTATGTGCAGGTTCTTCATGAGAACAAATAAGTGTTTTTGAAATATCCATTCTTTGCAATGTTATCCATAGCTTGTCATGATCCACACAGTCAAAAGCCTTTACATAATCAATAAAGCACAGGTTAAGTTCTTCTGGTAGTCTCTGCTTTCAGCCAAGATCCATTTTCCATCAGCTATGATATCCCTGGTTCCACATTCACATCTAAATCTGACTTGACCCTCTGTCAGTTTTCTGTAAAGGTACTGTTGAAGCAATTTTTAAAATTATCTTTAGCTAAACTAACACTTAAACTCTACCAGTAAATGTCCGGAGGTACCTTGCTTCACCCAGAAACTTCCTAGTCAGTGGTGCTCAGCTC
>NW_006408525.1:16480696-16481641 GCF_000296735.1 Chrysochloris asiatica
GACTTACAAGCCTTTCACTAGAATTACTTTTGACATCCATCATTCCACCGATGTCTGTTCAAGGCAATCTAAGATTTTATTAATTGTTGTTGTTGTTAGGTGCCATTGAGTCGATACCGACTCATAGTGACAACTATGTACAACAGAACGAAACACTGCCCAGTTCTGGGCCAACCTCACAATAGTTGCCACACTTGAGCCCACTGATGCTGCCACTTTGCCAGTCCATCTCACTAGGCCCCTTAAAACTTTCATGACCTCTACCCAATTCCAAAACCACTTCCACGTTTAAAGCAGCACCCTCCTCCCAGTACCCAATTATGCCTTAGTTATCTAGTGTTGTTATAACAGAAATACCACAACTGGATGATTTTAACAAACTTCTCATAGTTTAAGAAGGTAGAAGATGGAAGGATCTGAATTCATAGCACTGATTTTAGGGAAACTGTTTCTGTATTGGCTCTAAAGAAAGGTCATTGTCTCCTTTTAATATCTTTGGGTCAAGGAAGTACAAGTCCAAAGGACACTTGTACTCCCACCTCTTTGTTGTTGTTGTTGTTGTTGTTAAGTGCCATTGAGTTGGTTCCAACCCATAGCGACCCTGTACAGGGTTTCTGAGGCTGTAAATATTTATGGGAGTAGAAAGCCTCATCTTTCTTCCATGGAGTGGCTGGTAGTTTTGAACTGCTGACCTTAAGCTTTGCAGCCTGATTTGTAACCACTACAAGTACTGAAATCTCTTCTTATCTATTAGCTTCTCTCTCCTTTTATCTCTCATAATACAAAAGTTTATGCTGTCTCATTCTAGTAAACCATGATCTATATTGGAATAGCTCTACAATCTAAGAAATGGTGTTGGATGTCATTGTAATATACTTACAACAAATTGTCTTATCACAGTAGATCATATCATGGGAGATAATTATATCATTACATAACAGCCAA
>NW_006408525.1:16483107-16483673 GCF_000296735.1 Chrysochloris asiatica
TAACAATGATTTTGAGGTTGGTGCAGGACCGGGCAAGGTTTCATTCTGTTGTGCATAGAGTCTCTGTGAGTTGGTATCGACTCAATGGCACCTAACAACAACAACAAATGAGGTTGTTGATTTCGAATATGCAGTCTGAATGTTATCAAACCTTATGGGAAAACAGCTGATGATATTCCTAATGGAATTGCCTCCCCAAAGAAATCTTTGAACTCCTTTGCCAAAGTGGTACTAGATGATAGAATAGGTCTCAATTTTCTACATCAAGGAAGAATTTGTGCCACTACGGACACTTCCTGTTTTACTGGGTAGATACTATGTGGTATTAAACTGATTCCCTCAAAAGGTACTTAGCTCTATGAACCTCCAACCTTAACAATCTCCTTTCTTAGATTTTTGAGCTGTTTTCCCTCAGCTGTTGGACTATGGATTAAGTCTTTATTGTTAAATATACTAATAATACTCAACATCACTGTAATAATTGTAGAAACTATTAAATGTAGTGTGACACTTTAAAAACGTGCCATTATCCAAAGACTAATGTAATGGCTATGAGAAAAATTATA
>NW_006408525.1:16483773-16488818 GCF_000296735.1 Chrysochloris asiatica
ACTTATGTTTCAGACAGACTCAAGCCCATTTCTCCATTTCTTGAATAAGTCATTGGATACCAGGTCATCCCTATAATGTGTCATGCCCTCCATTCACCCTCATGTAATGAGACCACAGCAGCAAGTGGCTAAAGTTATAATTAAGACATTAAATGATTCCTTGCTACTTTTTTACATGTTTAGTGGCTGGTGTCTTAAAAGCTTGTAGTATATACAGCCATCTAAATTATTAATCTCCTCAGATTCCATACAGAAGAAAGCCTTCTTTCAAAATAGTGGTCAATGAATTAATTATTGAATTTCTCTCTAAAACCCTTGATCAAAAGAAAGGAAAGTACAAAGGAGCTGAAAAGTGAGGTATCTGGTAAAATCTGATATGACTGGCTTGAGACCTAAGTTTGATTTTCATTTGCTAGGCCTGTTTCTACCCGAGCAGCAGCCATCTTTTCTGCAAACTTAATCATGTAGCTGAGGAATGTTTTTCTTTTGTGATAAAGTTAATGATGGGGAAAAAAAGATATTTCTGATAGGAGAACTAGGTGTCAAACTCTTTTTGAATATTCCACACAAAAACAGGAAAATTCCATTTGAAGAGTCTGTTTCTTAGGCTGGTAATTCTTTTGTAACTACTTGTTAAGTTCCCTGTTCCTGGAAGTCCTGCCTTGCAAGTATCTGCCACAGAAAGGCATTGTGAGTTCCTACCAAAGTCATGGCTGCCGAAAGAACCAATAGATCTGTTTTGGAAGAAGTGCAGCCACAATGCTCCTTAGTGACCAAGATAGCCAAACTTTGTATCTCATACTTTGGACATATTGTCAGGAGGGAACAGTCACTAGAGAAGGATATCATGCTTGGTAAGATGGAGGATCAGAGAAAAAGAGGAAGACCCCCAACGAGATGGATTGGCCAGGTGGTATTATTGATGGACTCAAATGTGGCAACAGTAGTGAGGTTGGCCCAGGATTGGACATTGTTTCATTCTGCTCTGCATAGGGTCGCTATGAGTCGGTTCCAACTTGATGGCACCTAACCACAACAACAACCCCAGTCATGGAGTCCTGGTGTGGCACTGTGGGTTAATGCGCCAGACTGCAAAGCCATTTGAACTACAAGGTTGGCTTTTCAAGCTCACCAGCTGCTTCTCAGAAACTCTATACACAGTCGCTATGGGTTGGAATCAACTCCACGGCACTTAACAACAACAACAACCACAGTCATGCTTTAAGTTTTGTATTTAAAATGATCTAAATTTTTAAATAATCAGTGAAATAGTGCACTTCTTGCATTGTTATTATCTAAGTTTGTAACTACCAATTAAATAATGTACTTCTGTTTCTTTATTCTCCATTTAAAAAATGTCCCTATAGCTTCACCATTTTGAAATGCTAGCTTTCTCTCTGTGAAATTCAGTCTCTTCCTGGTTTGAGCTGTCACTTTAATTTTAATAAATCAATCTATTTTATTTTCATAAGGGTACTGGTTGTTACTCTATTATTTTTGTATATCTGGTTTTTTTTTCTGGAAATACTTAAACATTTTTTCATAAAATACATTTTAACATGTAATAATGTCATTGCCAGTTTTATATAAATTGGTAATCAAGCACTTAGTTTTCCAGTTTTAATGTGAAATATGGTTAATATTAAGTGAATAGAAACTACACAGAAAAGGTTCTTTGGATTTTTACTTCTTAAGAATACACAGAAGTCCCGGTATGACTCTGTGAGTCAATGTGCTTGACTGCAAAGTTGGTTTGAATCCCAAGCTCGGCAGTTCAATTTCACCAGCCACTCCTTGGAAACCCTGTACAGGGTCACAATGGGTCAGAGAACTGACTCTATGGCATTTAACAACAAGAAGAAGAATGTATAGGCATACTAAAAACAATAGTTTTGAAAACTCTTGGTTGCATGTCACTGAAGTCTGACTCTGGGTATGTTGTTGTTACTACTGTTGAATCTATTCTGATACATGAGGACCTCATGGGTGTGGGATAGCACTGAACATAGGTTTTACATGAATGTTGCTTCAGTAGCACTCACAGAAGCAGAAGTCAAGAAATCAAACAACATAGTGTATAAAGACAAATCTGCTGCAGAAGAACTCTTTAAAGTGTTCAAGAACAAAGATGTCAGTTTGAGGACTAATGCGTGTGTGACTCAAGCCACGGTATTTTCCATAGCCTCATATGCATGTGAAAATTGGACAATGAATAAGGAAGACCATTGAAGAATTGTTGCCTTTGATTTGTGGTGTTGGAGAAGATTATTGATGGTACCATGGACTGCCAGAAGAACAAACAAATCTGTGTTGGAAGAAGCGCAACCAGAACGCTCCTTATAAGTCATGATGGCCAGACTTTGTCTCTCATACATCACACACTTTGTCATGTGAGATCAGTCCCTGGAGAAGGACATTATGGTTGGTAAAGTGGAGGGATGGTGAAAAAGAGGGAGACCCACAACAAGATGGATTGCCACAGTGGTAACAACAATGAGTTCAAGTGTCGCAGCAAAAAAAAAAAAAATGGGGATGGTGCATGAGCGAAAAGTGTTTTGTTATTCTGTTTTACTTAGGGTTCCAATGAATTGGAACTGACTTGATGGCACTTAAAAGCAACAACAGCATAGCCTTTACAAGGCTGTGTCATTTCAGAATAAAATCATCAGACGTGTCTTCTGAGGCATCTTTTTTCTGGATTCAAACTGCCAGCCTTTCAGCTAAGAGCCAAGAGCTTTTTTCTGTTGTTGTTTTTAAGTTTTCATAACTGAGTGATAGTTTACATAGAAGAACATTGGTTTTACATTCATTGTTTCATTGCAATGATTATAATTCACTCAATGCATCATCATTCAACAGTATTTGCTTCTATTCCCTCTGGATTTTTTTTTTTTTTTGGGGGGGGGGTTGTACACAAAAACACTCAGGAATCTATAATAATTTAAACAACCAAAGGACATATTATGCAAGTCTGCCTCCTGGCCATCAGCACTCATTCTTTCTCTTTCCATGAGTCTAGAGTCCTTAGGTGCTCTCTTTCCACGTCCTCATCTCTGCCTCCATCTCTGGTATTGCTACTTTTCTGGATAAGATCCCCCATGCTCTTCTCCCTTCAAGGTCCTAGGGTCCTCTGTTTCTGGACTGTAAGATTAACTATCTCCCCTTTTTGTTATAAAACTTCTACTTTTACAGTTGCGACAGTCACAGTTAGTCATGTTAACAATTACTCCCTACTGAATCATAAGAATCTTATCCCCATCTCTTTTCACCAGATTTGTCTAGACATGATGAAAACTATTCAGTGGGGACTCTATTTTCCTCACACACTCTTAAACTAAGCTCCCACTTGAAAACTTGTAGCCATTAACCTAGTGCCTTTATCACCCCTCCCCCCCCATTTTCGGTAGCCAGTGCCTAAGTTGCCCATCCCTATTAAACCTGTATATAGTGGGGATAGGATTGATCCTTAATGTGAAGACTTTTTCACTCTCAGTTGGTGTTTTGAACTACTACATCCATAAGTATAGGTCAAGTTCATCTAATTGTAGCAATTTACTCTTGTTTTCTGTATCAAAAATTATTATTTTTTTAATCTTCCTCTAGTTGAGTTCTGATCATCAAGCCATTGAGGCTAGGTCAAATGGGTACTGTCTGCAAGTTTGGGCATTCTTGTTTTGACTTCTCTCACTTCATGTCAGCTGGATGCTTCCCTCTCAGCTCTAGCCCTCTGTCACTATGTCCTTATCCATGGACTCAGGAGTCCCCAGGTCTTACCACACTTCAGACCAACCAGTCCTTCTGCTTGTCTTCATGTCAACGGGAATCTATTGAACATGGTTGAACCCAACCCATTTCTTCATTGCTGTCTTTCCCCCTCTTCCACTCAACAGTAGTCCAACATGGTCAACAGCAAGCTTACATGCCTGCTCATGTGTTCCCTTTGAGTTTCAGTCTTGCAGGGAGGTCTGTCCTGAAGGGACTTGATTTCTTGTCTTGATGGCTTCCTGGCAAATAGTCAAACGTTGAATGGGAATCTTGTTATAAGAAAATACGATAAATATAATGAGCAAATAGCAAAGGGCTATAAGGGCTATGATATCTGTTGAACCTCAGAGTGGTGAAAGCACTGGGCTCCTATCTGGAAGGTTAGAAATTTGAGTTAACTCAGAGGCATCTCACAAGAACGCCCCTGCTAATAGACCTTTGAAAAATCAGTCACTGAAAATCCTGTGGAGCACAGTTCTACTGTGACACACATATGATCACCATGAATCAGAGTCAACTCAGTGGAAATGGTTGTTTGTTTACTTTTAAATCTTGTCATTTTTAAACTAGGGCAGCAATACTTCCATTTAGGTATAATCACCACTCCTGGCACCATGAGGAGAGATGGATAACATAGAGAGGGATGAACACTACAACAAACAGGAAAGAGGATAAGAAGCCATATCAGTACCTACACCAGAACTGTTTAGTTTACAAAATCCCATTGGGGCCTGTCCTGTGAACTCACAGAACAATCACAATGTTGAACATTCAGTAAGATAAACAGGACAGAAATCCTCATTTTTGTGTTTATAAAACATTTTAAATCATACCACAGTGAATTCATTCAAATGTTGTCTGCAATCATAAAATATCAAGTGTTTTCTGCTATTGTAGACAATTATTCATCAAAACAATGATCAAGAAGTGACAGCAGTAATTTAAACTGTAAATGATCACATATACTCTTCCAGTAGGAAACAGTAAGGAAATACGGATGCTCTTCTTGGCTTGCTTATGAAGCTTCCTCTAGGGATGCTCCTGTTGTTGTTGTTGTTAGGTGCCATCAAGTCGGTACCGACTCATAGCGGCCTTATGCACAGCAGAGCAAAACACTGCCTGTTTCTAGGTCAACCTCACTATCTATTACCACACTTAAGCCCATTGATGCTACCACTTTACCAATCCATCTCGCTGGGGGTCTTCCTCTTTTTCTCTGACCCTCCACCCTACCAAACATGATATCCTTCTCTAGTTACTGGTCCCTCCTGACAATATGT
>NW_006408525.1:16489638-16493313 GCF_000296735.1 Chrysochloris asiatica
TAAACATCTTTCTGATATTCTCTGCCATCAGCCAAGATCCATCGGACATCAGCAATGATATCCCTCATTCCACAGCCTCTTCTGAATCCAGCTTGAACCTCTGGAAGTTCTCTGTCAATGTATGATTGCAGCCGTTTCTGTTTTACTTTCAGTAAAACTTTACTCACATGGGATATCAAAGAGATTGTCCAATGATTTCCATATTCCGTTGGGTCACCCCTCTTTGGAATGGGCACAAAAAAGGGATGCTCCTGTTGTTGTTAAGTGCCAACGAGTCGGTTCCGACCCATAGCGACCCTGTGGGTTTCCGAGGGTGTAAATCTTTAAGGGAGTAGAAAGCCTCATCTTTCTCCCACGGAGCAGCTGGTAGTTCCGAACCACTGACCTTAAGGTTTGCAGCCCGATTCGTAACCACTACGCTACCAAGACTCCTTAAATGTTTGTCACGCAATTATAATCTGCTGAAATACTAGTCTTCAAAGAAGCCTCGAGGGAAAGCAACAGCAGCAACAAATAAAACAAAACAACAAAAAAAAAACAAAACAGCTCACGGAAAGACAACTAAAAGAAGTGGTGAAATGAAAAGAAAGCAGGCCAGTTCCACTCTTGAATGGATAATGGAAGTGATTTGTAGACCCACTGTATGCAGGAGCTTGTACCAGTTTCACTGACAGCTGGTTGACCAGCTTATAGACTACTTTCTGTAACACTGCTTAGTGACCTTCTTCTCTCCCATCAGCCCTTAGGGGGCAGTGATGTCGTCTTCTTCTACCATAAGCTCATGAAAGACTCACTTATGAAGATGGTAAAAACATAAACCACTGACTTTTCATATATATTCAATAAAAAGGCTAAGTAAAATTGTATGAAATCTTAGAACAAAAATGAAACAAAAGTATCAAAATGTGAAACTTTTGTTTCTTGACACATTCTCCAACTAGGTCTAGACCCTTATGAAAGGCAGTGTTTCTATCTCTCTAACCCTTCCCTGGACTTTGGCTATGTTGTCAACAGGGACCAATCTCTAGAGACGGACGTCACGTCATGTCATGCTTGGTAAAGTGAAGTGTCAGCAAAAGAGAACGATCCTCCCTAAGACGGACTGATACAGTGGCTTCAACAACGGGCTCAGACATAAAGAGATTGTGAAGATGGCACAGGACTAGGAAATGTTTGCTTCTGTAATGTGGAGTCAAAACTGACTCATAGGCACTTAACAACAATCTTTCCCCAAGAGTTCTGTGCTTTTTGATTTATACAATATCAAAACAGCAATTCTGACATCCTCTAGGGACTGAAATTGTTTTCCTTTTAAATGCTTTTTGGGGGGTGGGGTGGGGAGGGGGAGTAGTTTCGAACTGTCGACTGTGAGATTAGCAGCCTGATTCGTAACCACTACATTACTAGAGCTCCTTTGTTGTCATGATGGAAAAAATTCCTCAGCACAACTTTCCTGGCCTGTTTCTCACCAATGTAGTTTTCAATTTTTAAAAAAACTTCTTCCTAATAAGCCCTTGTGATCTTTCTGTGGTCTATGAAAAATTTAACAAGCTGTTTCCTCAGGAATCCCTAAAAACAGTCACCATAACTTTTTGAGCTCACCTGTCTGTCTTGAATTTAACTGACTCAGCAGATCCCCTTAGAAGTCACTATTTTGATTAGGCTGGGTTTTTTTGTTTTGTTTTGTTTTTTTAAATGGCATCCTAAGGACCTGTTTTTAAGTTTTTAAGGACAAGTTAGTTCTGACTCATAGCAATGCTGTTTAAGTTTCCAAATGTGGATTTGCACTGCTAAGCTTACTGGGAGAACTTGTCTGCAGACATCAACTGATCACAAAGACATGTTTAAATACACCTTGCTTGTTTGGAATAAATCTCTGCATGTAGAAATGGAATCATAATGCCAATATCTTTAGAATTACACTCGTATACTCATCAAAGTCAGATATGGCATAAGAATTAATCATAGAATTTTAAAATCATTGAAAACTTGTCAGTGTTATCTGCTAAACATATATCCATTAAATATATTTATAATATGTGGTTGTTAAGTGCCGTTGAGCCGACTCATAGCGACCCTGTATAGGGTTTCCGAGGAGTGGCTGGTAAGCTTGAACTGGCGACCTTGAGGTTCAAAGTGAGCCTGCAGTCTAGCTCATTAGTTCACAGCACCACACCAGGACTCCATTTAAAATATAACAACTCACGTTTCACTCGATCTTTCCAACATCAGTGTTGGATGTGAACTTTCAGAAATGGAGAAGACTAACAGCATCATATTTTCAGAGTATTATGTAAGTAATCTTGGGAAACTTTACATTAAACAACAACAACAACAACATGATGTCAATAATTAACATTAAAAATAATAAGTAAAAAATAGTTCGTTCATTGACGACTCCAGGGAGAATTGCCTGAAACACTATTTCCTGCTAACTGCTATTCTGATGTAATGTTTTCAGTGCTAAAATTCTTCCAAGTAAACCTTATTGGAAATACTCAAGCAGGAGACAGGTTACAATATACCCTCAGGGTTTAATGCACTATGGCTTTCAAAGTACCAAGGGATGGAATTGACCTTAGAAAGAGACTAAACTGTAATCTAGCATGATCCAGAACCAGACCTTCAAATCAGGTTATTCCGATGTTGACCACCTGCTGAGAATTTATATTTCCACAACAGATATACTGAATCAAATTCTATATTTTAATAAGATCCCCTAGGTGATTCTTATGTGTATTTGCAGATCTATAAGAACACTGCGGTTTTTGTTAGAATGTGGATTTTGAATCAGTAGGTCTTGGGTGGAAATACAAATTCTCAGCAGGGATTGAACTAAATGAACCCACTTGAAGCACTGCCAAGAATTATACATTGCTTTCCTGCCGCCCAGCCTTTAGTCCAACTTGAGATGCTTCAGAATGTGTATTGCTGCTGCTTGCTCTGATTGTATATTAGGTGCATCATATAAATAAATTACAAGTGGAGGATCTAGTGTTTATAATGATTTTCCATTGCCTAAGATGTGAAGGAAATAATGGAAACATATGTTGGGAAGCCAATTGCTTAATATATTCACATAGTGAGGCTAAAATGTTTGGTTAGGAAATCAATATCGCTATGCTAAACAAGGCTGGTAAGCTAGAAGAACTGTAAGAAGCTGTGAACTTGCTTAAAATCAATGTGTAGTCAAACCAGTGAGGAACAAAGTAGATAAAACTACTTTTTAAAATAGTAACCTAGGGAGAGTTAATCAGCATCTACATCTTTTGCTACTGCAGGGAGAATCAATGAAATTTATAAAGAGAAAAATAAAAACAATTCAATATTTGAGGTAACATTAAGATTCATTTGGTAATAAATTTGAGGATAATGACTACTCTGTAGTATTGGCAGCGTATTAAGAATCTTGTGTATAATCAATAAGGGGACCTGGTGTCACAGTGGTTAAAGTGCTTACCTGGTAATCAAAAGGTCAGCAGTTCAAATCCATGAGTCACTCTTTCTGGGAGAAAGATATGGACGTCTACTCTAAAGAGCCCTATACAACAGTTCTACTCTCTCCTATAGGGTAGCAAGGAGTTCTAAACAATTCAATAGCAATGGATTTGATTTGGTTTGGTACAATAAGTACAATAGTAAACACAGAAAATGAATATGAACAATAGACTTTGA
>NW_006408525.1:16493528-16501750 GCF_000296735.1 Chrysochloris asiatica
AAAAAAAAAAAAAAAAAATGAGATATATTATATGAGGAGGCTTCAAAAAGTTAATGCAGAAAGTTTTTGAAGCCCCATCTTAGAAGACTGCCCTTGACTACGTATGCAAAGATGTTGATTCTAAGTCTAGACTCCAAGTCAGTTGAATGTGTTAACCTATTTATTGTAAGAACATGTTGCTTGGGCTAGAAGGATGCCAGAATCCAGGAATGACAACTGTGCTAAATAAGAAGTTACAGAGCTCACCTGAAAGCCACTGCTAGCTAATAGCTAATACTATAGAAGTATGGCTCCGCTTAAGTATGCCAGCTGTGAATCAAGAAACATGGGCTCACATGATTTTATCACCAGTTACTAATGTGTGATTTGGGGAAATTATTTAACCTCCTTGGCCCATAGTATCTTGTTTTGTCCTAGAAATTTTGTGAAAATTAAATGGTCTAATGCAGGTTGTTAGCACTAATGGTACATTGCTCTTTGGTTATTGGAATAAAATGCTTCATTATACAGTTAAGTGTAAGCTCTCACCTTGATTGTCCCATCCTCAGAATTCATTTATCATCACTATCGAAACGTTCCCCACTTGCTATTGTCATTTTCTGTCAATTGTTCAATTTCTTCACAATACTGATGATTTTTTAAAAATTTCTTTTTTTAGCTTATGATTTTTTATTTGGTTGTCAAGTGCTTTTTATTTTAAAATCAATGCCTCTTAACCAGAAAGTAAACATATTTTCTTGCATCTAGCAGTAACATAATAATTGTTAAATAAATATTTTTAAATGACTGCATAAATTCAAAATACGTTAGCCAACAAATTTTGTGTATTTAATATGTATTGATAAGATCATATCATGTGTTCCTTTAAATTTCCTCACATAGTAAGTCCTTAGAAATATGCACATGTAGTAGTTTTGCTTTTTGATTATTTATGATGAAATCTAAAACAAAAAACAAGTAACAACTTACATTATGTAGCCTGTATTAAGTGCTCCGGTGTGGTGCTATAGGATGAGAACTGGATGACTATCAGCAAGATTGGCAGTTCGAAACCACCAGCTGCTCTTAGAAACTCTATGAGTTGGAACATTTTGAATGGCACTTAACAGCCACAAGGGATGTGTTAATGTAGGTCTCTAAATAAATGGAGAGAAGCTTTGGTAGCCATAGTGTCTGAAAGTCAGACTGTGAATCTCAATGTCAGCAGTTCAAAACTACTGTGAGTAAAAGATGAGGGACTGTGAATAAAAGATGAAGCTTTCTGCTCCTTTATGCTTGGAGTCCTGGTATGGCGTTGTGGGCTAATGCAGCAGACTGCAAAGTCATTTGAACTGCAAGGTCGGTGGTTGAAGCTCTCCAGCTGCTCCTTGGAAACCCTATAGAGGGTTGCTATGGGTTGGAACTGACTCAATGGCACCTAACAACAACAACAACAAGTAAATGTACCTATTCTGAATAGCTCTTCCAGAAGTCAGAAAGTTCTCTTGAAAGTAAATTCTATTCTTTGTTGAAAATATCATCAAGGAGGAGAGAAAATTTAATCTACATAGAAAATAAAGCTATAGGCCATGGATCAAGTCCAGTTCAACACTTATTTTCCTACGGACCACAAATGAAGAATGTTCTTATATTTTTAATGGTTGAGGAAAAAAATCAAAAGAAGAATATTATGAGGCACTTGGGAAAAAAAGATAGTCACATGTGATTATCTATAAATAAAATTTTGTTGAAATGCCAAAACTACTGTTGTGGAGTTGATTCTGACTCTTAGCAATCTTACAGAATAGAGTAGAAATGCCCCATGTGGTTTCCAAGACTGTAAATCTTTAGTGAAGCAGACTGCCACACCTTTCTCCTACAGAACAGCTAGTGGGTTAAAATCTTGGATCTTTTGCTTGCCGTATGAGCACTTTAACCACTTTAACCAGATCTTCTATTGAAACTCCCAAACACACAGTCCTTAAGTTTATTCCAACTCATAACTATTGCCTCATCTCCCTCAGGGCCTGTGGGTTTCAGTTAGCAGTTCCACCCACTGCAACAAAAGGGTTCCTCACAGAAACACAGTCACATCCATTTGCATATGCCTTGTCTATGGCTAATTTTGAGCTACAATGGCACATTTGAGCAACAGAGAGCTAAAAAAAAAAAAAGAAGAAGCTCTGCATAGCATAGTGGTTATGAATTGGGCTGCTAATCTCACCGTCAGCAGTTGGAAACTACCAGCTGTTCTGTGGGAGAAAGATGAAGCTTTCTGCTCTGGTAAATATTTACAGCCTCAGAAACCCTGTACAGGATCACTGTGAGTCAGAACTGACTCCATGGCACATAACAACAACCCATAAAGCTTAAACTATGAAAGATCCAGTAAATATTTACAGAAAAAATTTGCTGATAGGAATATGTAAGGAAGACACATGAATACTGCTTAAAATGAGAGTCTAAGGAAAGTCATAATCTTTCATCATAATCTCTGAATTTAGACCCTTGAGAAAACCTTATACACACTAGGATATACAGCAATAAAGATAAAACAACAACATAAACAAACAAACAAGTTGTACTCCATAAGTGAATTTGTGTATCAAAGATAGCAGAATTGGGGAATATATTGTCCTTTTAAATGAATTTTACATGACCTTTGCCTCACCACCTTCATGCTCTTTGTTTATGTTTATGTGTTAGAGAGCTGGATTTTCACTTTCCCATTTTACATACATGTTATATCAAGGATATTGGAAATCTATTATAAAAGGATAAGCAAGTAGTGTGGCTATAATTAGAGAAAATTCTTTGGGCTAGTTTTCTGAAAAAATCAGCAAAACAACAAGTTCATAAAACAATCCTTTGAGACATTCGAAATTGTTAATTCTTAATATTTGATAAATGTGAAAGCCTGAAAACTTGGCAAAATTGTATCAAAATGGTGACCTTAACACAAATACGATAAAAAAGAGTTTATGTTTATTGTGATAGTGAGTAATTCTAGAGTTAAGAGCCATAATTATTTTGCTGAGACCCACAATTCTTTAGATGACACATATATGTGTGTATTTATTTCACCAAATGTGGTAACTTGTCTGTTCTTATTTAAAATTTACACACACACACACACACACACAAAAAAAAAAAAAAAATCCAAGTTTTTAAAAGTTTAGAGAGTAAAAAATAGCAAGATTGTAAAATGAGAAATTCCATCATTTTGTTAAAATAATGTCCTTTAATACCTGGGGAGAGGTACTGAAGTTAAATTACTTTTGCCTAGGAGTCCTGGTATGGCGCTGAGGTTGACTACAACACCGGTTGAACTGCAAGGTTGGCAGTTCAAGCTCACCAGCGGCTCCTTGGAAACCCTATACAGGGTCACTATGGGTCGAAAACGACTGGCCGGCACATAACAACAACAACAACAGGGTAATTTAGTCTTTATTCATGTTTTTTGAGAACTAGTCTTCAATTTTCTTGATTGAGGTGTCTTTGTAATGTGCCACTGGGGATTAGGGGTTAGGCATCAGGTTGTTAATCACAAATTGAAACCCACCAGCTACCCCATGAGAGAAAGGTCAGGCTGTATGCTCCCATACAGATATAGAGTTTCAGAAACCCTATAAAGGGTTGTTAGGAGTTGGAATCCACTGGCTGGTAGTGGGGTTTTTATTGTTTTTGTTTTGTTTGGTCTTTGTTATGTATGTTGTTGGTAAGTACCGTGGAGTTGGTTGCGACTCATAGTGACCCTGCGCGCAGGGTTTCTGAGGCTGTAAATCTTTACGGAAGCAGAGCGGCTCATCTTTCTCCTGTGGAACTGCTGGTAATTTCGAACTGCCGACCTTGAGGTTAGTAGCCCAATTCGTAACCACTACGCTACCAGAGCTCCTTTATGTATAGGCCCCCTTATAATTCTGAGAAGTGTGCCACTGAAGGGAGACAGATCGGGCCTGACAAGGTCAGAAAGACAATCTCTTAACATCGAATGGCTTCAGGCCAGATGAGCTAATTTAACCAATCCTGCCTATATAATTGCTATTGTTGTTAAGTGCCCTTGAGTGGGTTCTGACTCATACAGACCCTGCATAGGGTTTAGGGGGAGCAGCAGGTGGGTTTGAACTGCTGACTTTGTGGTTCACAGTCCAGTGCTGTTCTTACAGCGCTATACCCGAGTCCGACTTTATAATTAGTGGGCCGAAAGAGAATATTGTCAGATGGAGTGTTGAAAGCTTCTCACATTAAAAGACATTCAAAAGACGACTGGGAAAGAGCTATCTCCTCAAAGTAGAGTTGACTATGATGATGTGAATTGAGTTAAGTTTTAGGGACCTTCAATTGCTGAGGGGAACAACTCAAAATGAGGAGAAATACCTGTAACCATACATTAATAATTGGAACATGGAATGTAAGAAGATGAATCTAGGAAATGGATTGGAAATGGAACACATAAAGATAGATACCCTAGGTAACAGTGAGTTGAAATGGACTAGTAGTGACCATTTTGAACTACTGACATTGTGCTTAGCAACCCAGTGCTTAGCCCCAATCCACAGTAGTACATTACAATCATAGTTTACTATGTTGTGAATGACAAATTGAAAAGGAATGGCATCACATTCATAGATCTACCCTGAAGTATAATGCTGTATGTGATGGGATAATACCCTAGTATGGCACTGGGGGTTAATGGGCTAGACTGCAAAGTTGGTTTCAACCACAAGATAGGCAGTTCAAGCTCACTAGCTGCTCCTTAGAAACCCTATACAGGGTCACTATGGGTCAGAACTGACTCGATGGCACTCAACAACAACAATAATATCACTATACATACAAGGAAGACCAGTTAATACCACTATTATACAAAGTTATGCACCAACCACTAAAGTGAGTGATACTGAAATTGAAGAATTCTATCAACTTCTTCAGTCTGAAATTGATCAAACATATATACAAGATGTGTTGATAATTACTGATGATTGGAATGCAAAGGTTGGAAACAAACAGGAAGGATTAGTAGTTGGAAAATATGGCCTTGGTGATAGAAATGATATTGGACATAGCAAGATAGAATTCTGAATGACTAATGAATTGCAAATACCTTTCTTAAATGTTGACATAACCAGATGCAATACACAGAAATCCAATTGATGGCATCTCTAGGAAGAGAAAGTAGAAAAGCTCAATATCATCAGCCAAAACAAGGCCAGGGAAAGACTGTGGAAAAGATCAATTGCTCATATGCAAGTTCAGACTGAAGTTGAAGAAAATTAAACAAGTCCACAAGAGTCAAAATATGATCTTGAACATATCCTTCCTAAATTTAGAGATCATCTCAAAATATGATACATTAGTCATTAATGACTAAAGACCAGAATAGCTATGTGATGACATCAAGAACATCATACAGGAAGAAAGCTAAAGGTCATTAAGAAAACAAGAAAGAAGGAAAAACCCAAAAAATGGATGTAAGAAGGGAATCTGAAACTTGCCCTCCAGCATAGAGATGCTAAATAAATGGAAGACATGAAAAGCTAGAAGAGCTGAACAGAAATTCCAAAGGGCAAATTAAGAAAATAAAGTATTATAATGAAATGGGCAAGACCTAGAGTTAGAAAACCAAAAGGGAAAAACACCCTCAGCATTTCTCAAGCTGAATGAATTGAAGAAAAAATTAAGTCTTGACTTGCAATATTGAAAGATTCTATGGGCAAAATATTGAATGATGCAGAAAGCATCAAAGGGGAAAAAAAAAAAAAACATGGAAGGAATACTCAGAAAGAAATAATAGGTGTTCAACCATTCAAGGGATAGTATACAATCAAGAGGCAATGATACTGACGGAATTGGCAAAGAACAAGGCTCAGGGAATTAATGAAATACAAGTTGAAATCTTTCAACAAACTGATACAACATTAGATGCAATCATTCATCTATGTCAAGAAATTTGGAAGACAGGTACCTGGCCAGCTGATTTGAAGAGATCCAGATTTGTGCCCATTCCAAAGAGTGGTGGTCCACTGGAATGCAGAAATGATGGGACAATATCATTAATATCACATGACTCCCACTTGCTTCTATTGGAGTCATTCTCATCTCTTGTATTCCTCTCTTTCTCTTTCACTTGTTTTCTGCCTTTCTCTTCCTCTCTTGGTTTGCCAAATATAAAGTGAAATACTCTTTTTGGGTAAGTGGTCATATTTGTCATGAACCTAATTATAGAAATGAAAGAATGAATTTATAATTATGCAAGACAGTTTCTACTTTGTTCACTTTATGAAGACTCACAAATCATTGTACAAATAAGCACTGATTTAAATCTTTGATCCAGACACTCCAATCTACAGGATGACAATATATAGATCACTACCTAGTCTGAAAATGTTCTGTGGTGTCTCAGAAGAGTAATAAAGTAAACTAAGGATATGGGAATTATTAATTCAGTTCTTGCCATTCTGTAATAAGATAGAAAATGAATCAGTTAAGGATGATTTTCCTAATCTTATTTTTTTAACATTAAAGGAACTCTATAAATGATATTTTGTACACAATCTGATATACAAAACAGATGCAAGTGTGGTGGTTAGGGTTCATATACAGTGGAATGCCTAGAGACTTGTCCCAGTCATCAACTTAAGATCACTCTGCAGAAACGTAGGGCTTTGCATTGCATAGTGTGAACATACCTAGCTAAAGTCATCCTTTGTCATCCCATTTGTTACATGGAAGTATTTTACACACCAATTAAGCCAAGATTGCCATGGCTGATTCTTTTTATTATCTGTTTTCAGAACCTTGTAGCCTTTTTACTCTCTGTAATTCTCACTTTGATATAGAAGATATATATGCATACTTCTGAACTCTGAGTCTAGAGCATGTGTTGGAAATATTTTGGAAAATAATTAGGTTTTGCAGGCCATGCAGTTTCTATTGCAATTCCTTAATTCTGCCACTGCAGCTCAAAAATAGCCATGATATTGTTGTTGTTAAGTGCTGTCAAGTCAATTCCGACCCATAACAACCCTATGTAGAGTTTTCAAGGAGCAGCTGGTGTGCTTGAACCACCGACCTTGTGGTTCAAATGGCATTACAATTCAGCACATTAACCCACAGCATCACACCAGGACTCCAAAAGTAGCCATATGTAAAATAAAATGAGTATGCCAATATTCTAACAAATATTTATTTATAAAAATCAAGCAATAAGCTGGATTTGTTCCACAAATTATAGTTTGACAATACCTGGCCTGGATTGCATAGATAAATAAATTCCTTTAAGTCTTTCTGTGACCTTTGTCAAAATATTATAAAAGTGGTTAGATTGCTTATAATGTGTTATTGTGGGTTGAATTAGGTCCCCCATCAAGATATGTTGAAGTCCTAACCCTCAATATTCTTGAATGTGACTTTACTTGAAAATAATATTATAGGTGTAATTACCTAAGATGAAATCATTAGGTTGGGCTCTAATACCTTGATGACTAATATCCTTCAGAGACAAAAATAGTAGACGATCTTTCTCCCATTAACTTCTCAATAGTTATCTACACACTTCTACAGTGGTGACTAGAGAGGGGCCTGAGTGAATGGACATCCCCACCCACTGTTGGAGGCCACTACGGCACACACACACTGCCTGTGTAGCAAGGCGTCTGGCCAGTTGTCCAGTTTTATTTTTGTTTCAAAGTCATGGTTTTTGTCTCTCCTTTTATATTGCTTCTGTTTTTGGTCTTTTTGATCACACACTTTTCCTGGAGGTGGGAGCTTTTACTCCCTACATTGCCAATAAAGAGACAGCAAGCGTGGCCATATAGCCAAGCTACAAGCATATGCCATAATATTCCACCATTGAAACAAGAGCCAATAACAGCTGCTAAGCATTACATGTGGAAAGGGTAGCCTATCTCCTGATCATATTCACCAGAAGACACCCAGTAAACTTAATTACACAGAAACAAACATCCATTAAACATTAAAATCTCACATAACTCCTAGAAATGACCAATAAAACACAATAAAAGATCTCAAAACATGTCCCAAAACAGAAAAGAGTAACTGAGAAAAGGAGCTGGAGAACCATAAAGGCTCCCCTGAAGAGGAAGAGCAGGTTTTGGATTTGTCTGAAAAAGAATTCAGAAGAATGATATGGAAACAAATTCAAATGCTCTGAAAAGAGGTAGAGGAAAACAAGGAAGAAGTCAGGAAAGTACTACAGGAGCAATCAAACAAGATTGATACAG
>NW_006408525.1:16507605-16512163 GCF_000296735.1 Chrysochloris asiatica
TCACTTGACCTGGCTTTGATGGCTGGATGATCAGAACTCGACTAGAAGAAGAAAGAAGAGGGGGAAAAAAGGGTAATCTGCTACAATTTGATGAACTTTGCCTATACTTATTGATGTAATAGCTCAAAAAAGGGAAGAAATATTTAATGCGAGGATCACTCCCATCCCCCTGGGTGCACAGGGTTGACAGGGATTGGCAACTTAGACACTGGCTATCCAAAATGGGGGTGCCTAAAAAGGCAAGAAGTGACTGGCTTACAAGCTTTCAAGAGGGAGCCTGGTTCCAGATGGGGCAGGGGAAGGTAGAATCTCCACTGAATGATTTCCAATCTGTTGGGACAGAGCTCGTGAAAGGAAATGGGGATAAGACTCTTGTGGTACAATAGTGAATAATTGCCATCAGAACTGACTGTGAGGGTAGGAAATATAGAGGTAGATGTTTTTTAGGTTTTTTTTTTTTTTTGACAAAAGGAGGGGAGTGATTGATTTTGCAGCCCAGGAGCGGAGGTCCCTGGGACCATCAAGTGAGAAGATCAGAGACTACCCAGAGAGGCAGTGACGCCAAAGATGGACACAGAGAAGATGATGTGTACAGAAGGAGCAGCTGGGGACACTGAACTCAGGGAGGAAGAGGGATTGTGTGCTGATGGCCGGGGGGCAGACCTGTGGGGTGTATCTGATGATGCCTGGAAGGGATTGTAATCATTGCAATGAAATGAAATACGAATGTAAAACTGATACTCTCCCATGTAAACCTCACAATAAAAACTTACTAAAAAAAGAGAGAGAGAGAGAAAAGAGATAGGAATGTCATGTGGAATGCCATGTGATGGTAGAGGCAAAGCTGGGAGTTATGCTGCCAAACCAAGGAACACCTGGGAAACCAAGGAACACCTGGGATACCAGAACCTGGAGGAGACCAAGAAGGGGCTTCCTCTAGAGACTTCAGACCCAGAAGGGCAGTAACCTTGAATCTCAAGCCTCCAGAGTGTGAAAGAATAAATATTTGTTGCTTTAAGATATATCGTTTGTTGTAATTTGTTAGAGCAGTCCTAGGAAAATAATGCATATATAATCTCTTGCATGTTTTGCAAAGCATATATTGAATAAAGCAGAATGTGAAGTCTGTAATAGAAGCTCAGTAAATAATAATCCTCTTTTTTTTTTCCCGGTTTAGAACAAACAGTTAAGCTACATAAAGAAGAAACTTGATAATTCAGTAGTATTTAAAATGGATATTTAAACTACATATAATTTGGATATTACAGTTTTTCTTTTTTATTCGTAGTTCTTTTGCATAAAGTAGAAGACATCACAGACTTATAAATAACAAAGTGTAAATATAGAAATATAGCTCCTCTCTTTCTTTAAACATAAATCGTATTTTAACTGCATAGAACATGTGCAAACACAAAGCTATTGAAACATTTGAACACTTATCCATAGCATATATTCCTTCAAGTACAGATATAGATACATAAAGAAAACCAAATAATTTATGCAGCAGATGTCACTACCAACAAATGAACTAAGCATTTAGAATTTCACACTCTGGCTTTTTTTATGCTGTTTAGAAATTTTTATTCCTATTCCAGATTTTTGTTATTTTGAGTGTATGTAAAGAATGAAGATAATAAGGCAATGGTTCTGTTTTAAAATGTACTAATAGTTATTGATAGTATATAATTATGTATCCTATACCTATGGGTTGGAGCGCCGTGGCTCGGTAGGATAAGTACTGAACTACTAACCACAAGGTCAGTGGTTCTAGCCCACCAGCTGCTCTGTGAGAGAAAGATGAGGCTTTCTGCTCCAGCAAAGATTTATAGGCTTGAAAGCCCTACACAGGAAATGGAGCCTACTTGATAACACTTTAGCAACAACAACATCTTTGGGTTAGGTGTTGGATTGCTAACCACAAGGTCACTAGTTCAAACCCACCAGCTCCTCCATGGGAGGAAATTGTAGGCTGTCTGAGAAGCTTTATATGAGGCTACTATTGTAGAGAATTACCCGATAACAGTGGATTTGGTTTTGGCATCTGGATTTGTTATCTTCCTCTTATCTCATGGATTTAGAATCAATGTGTTGATCAGAAATTGATGTGTCATAAAACATGTGGCTTGGTCAAAGAGATGATAGTTTAGTAACTCTAAATACTTTTTTCCTGTCAATTATCATTTATTACTTTTGCCTTCTTTCAGGCATCCTGAATATGCTCTGTGGAGCTCTCACTTTATCTCAGACTTTGCTTCCACAGACCTCATGTCCTTACCAATCAAATCAATCTTTACAGGATATATGGCACTCTGAAACTCTCTTGCATTGGACAGCATAGGGTTCCATGTTTAGATTGCACAATGTACCCAGTCTTCCCAATCTTCATTAAAAGGACCAGTAAATATGCAAGAAAGATGGAGGAATGGAAAGCTAGGAGGGTAAGGAGCTCTGGTAGCGTAGTGGTTACAAATCGGACTGCCAATCCCATGGTCAGCAGTTTGAAACTACTGCTGTTCCGCAGGAGAAAGATGAGGCTTTCTGCTCCCGTAAAGACTTACAGCCTCGGAAACCCTGTGCAGGGTCATTATGAGTTGGAACTGACTCCTCAGTACTTAACAACAGCAACACGAATGTTGAACATTATTTATAAGAATTAAAGATTTAAGAGAGGAACCACTCACTCACTCATCTGCAGCCTGCTCAACCCCTAGCTGGGTAGGAAAGTGGAAAAAGTCCTGATAGAACCTCACTAATTCCCTGTATTATTCACAATAAGGAGTCCTGGTGTGATGCTGTAGGGTAATGCGCCAGACTGCAAAGCCATTTAAACAGCAAGGGCGGCGGTTCAAGCTCACCAGCTGCTCCTCGGAAACCCTATACAGGGTCTCTACGGGTCGGAATCTACTCGACAACACTTAACAACAACAACAACATTCACAATAAAGATCTCTCTTGTGTTATGATCTTAATATGCATGAGAAAGTCAAGTATGAAATCACTCTTCAAAATGACAGTCAAAGCAAGCAAAAGGACTCATTTTTTTTTTTTTGCCCAATTGAAGATTATAGCAATCAGAAGTTTTGTTGTTGTTGTTAAGTACCGTGGAGTCGGTTCCGACTCATAGCAACCCTGCATAGGTTTCCGAGGCTGTAAATCTTTACGGGAGCAGAACATCTTATCTTTCTCCAGGGAACCGCTGGTAGTTTCGAACTGCTGACCTAGAGGTTAGCAGCCCGATTCGTAACCATGACACTACCAGAAGTTGAGGACATTAGAATTACATCAAGGACCAGTGATTGCATCAGCCAGAAGACTCTGGGGTTTTAGCGTCAAAGAGGAGACAGTGATAAACCAGGCTGTCCAGCCAAGAGACCCATGTTTAAATGATTATTCGGTTTGTGGAAGAAACTACTGATGAGTATAGACTATTAAGTTAATTATTGCGTAATTGAACAAGTGTGTGTAGATTCACAATTGAATATATAGGAATCCTGGTGTAGCACTGTAGGATAAGCACTGAACTACCGACCAAAAAGTTGCCAGTTGAAACTCACCAGTCATTCCTTAGAAATCCAATATAGGGTCATTATGGGTTGGAATTGACTCTACAGCACTTAACAACAACAGCTTTCATAAGACTGGATTAATTTAATAAATGAAGGAATAAATAAATGTGTTTTAACTGAAATTTATATAAAAATAACTATTTTGAAATCTACAAAAAAAATGAAAGCAACATTATTCCAATTTCTGGAATATTATTAAGAAGAAAATGAGAAAGTAGGAAGAAAATAGGGCTTTATAAATTCAGAATTGTGAAGGATTCAATGAAAAGCCACATTGCTGAAACGCTTCCAGAAGTCACAAACAAAGAAAATTAATAAACAACAAGAAAAAAACAGCAATTAACATGGAAGATGTTTGCCAGAGATTCAGTGAAACCAAGGACGGTTGGAAGGAAATAGAAAAAAATAATATTCAAAACTATATTGTGGCGCAACATTCTTGAGAGGGATGCAGAATCTCAGGCCCGTCCAGCCCTGCTAAACCAGAATCTCCATCTCATGAAATTCCAAGGTGAGTCATATGAACATGCAGTTTATACTAGTGTTGTCAAACCGAAACTGGTTTCAAATCAGGAGGTGATTTCACTGTATTTATACAATCTGTGTGCTAAACAAATGAACTGAGAAGATGGATTATATGAGAAAGAACATCTTATCAGAAATAGAGGGGGAATCATTAACAGTTTGTGATATGCTGACAACACAACCTTGCTTGCTGAAAGCAAAGAGGTCTTGAAATACTGATGAAAATCAAAGATCACAGACTTCCTTACAGATTGCACCTCAATGTAAAGAAAAGGAAAATTGTCACAATTGGATCAATAAACAGGATCCTGATAAATGGAGAGAATATTGAAGTTGCCAAAGACTTCAATTCGCTGGAATCCACAATCAATTGTCATGGAAGCAGCAGAGAAGAAATCTAAGGACATATGTTGTTGTTGTTATGTGCCGTGGAGTCGGAACTGACTCATAGCGACCCTGTACAGGGT
>NW_006408525.1:16512263-16514425 GCF_000296735.1 Chrysochloris asiatica
ATCAAAGACAAGGAGAGAATCCTAAAAGCAGACAGGGAAAAGATAAGTTTGACTTTCAAAGGCAAGCAAATCAGATTAAGCTCTGACTTCTCAGCAGAAACCATACAGACAAGAAGACAATGGGGAAACATATAAAACCCTAAAATAAAAAAAATTAAAATGCCAACCAAGAATCCAGCAAAATTGTCAATTAAATACGATGGTACAATCAAAACATTCCAGGAAAAACAGAAGCTAAGAGATTTTGTCAAAGCCACTCCAGCATTTCAAAACATTCTAAAGGGAGTTCTATGGACTGAAAACCAACAAGAACAGGCAACAACCACAGATAGACAGGCGTGGTAACACCACCTGAAACTCAGACAAAAGATAGCAGATTCCAGAACAGAACAAAAGTACAACAATGAATTCAAAGGAGCTGGTAGGTTAACTGAAGATCAAAATAATATCAATGTCAAAGAAGAGAAAAAAGTAGGAACAGAAATCCAGGTAGTGAGGAGGCCAGGTAGACTACAGGATTCCATAGATTGTCTTAAATGGAGAGAAAAGTTAATAGACTATAAGGTAACCCCAAAGACAGTTAATACTTGACAATTTACCATGAAAATGAATTTCCCAGCAGAACAAGCAAACATGGAAACTAAGAAAAAAATTGACAAGAAATAGCACAAAACACACAAACTCAGCACAAGAAGGCATGCAGTACAAAGGAACAAATAGCACTACCAAAAATTAACATAATGGCAGCAATTAATTCATACCTATCGATAATTACATTGAATGTCAGTGGATTGAATGCACCAGTGAAGAGACAAAGAGTGGCAGAATGGATAAGAAAACAAGATACTTCAATATGCTACCTGCAAGAACACACCTTACACACAAATACAGAAACAGACTAAAAGTTAAAGGATGGAAAAAAACATACCAAGCTAACTGCAACAATAAACAAGCATGAGTGGCAATTCTAATCTCTGATAAAGTAAACTTTAAGGCAAAAACCAGCATAAGAGAAAAGGACACTACCTCATGATTAAAGGGTCAATTGAGCAAGATGACATAACCATAAAAATATCTACACTTCCAGTGGAAAAGCGCCAAGATATATGAAGCAAATCTTACTAGAATTGAAGAAAGAAATAGATAAATCTACACTTATAGAGGGAGATTTTAATATGCCACTTTTGAAAAGGGACAGAACAACCAGAATGAAACTCAACAAAGTTTCAGAGGAATTAAACAGCACAACCAACCAACTTGACTTCATAGATGTGTACAGAACATGCAACCCAACAATAGCACAATATGCATTCTTCTCCAGTGCACATAGAACATTCTCCATAATTGGCCATGTCTTAGGTCACAAAGCAAGCCTCCATAAATTTACAAATGTCAAAATACTACAGAGCATCTTTTCAGACCACAGTGCTATAAAACTAGATATCAACAATAAGAAGACAAAGGAAATAAAGTGGAATAAATGGAAACTGAATAACACCCTGCTGAAAAGTGACTGGGTAAAAGAAGAAATTAAAACATGAATTCATAAAGTTCCTGGAAACAAACAAGAATGAAAACACAACATACCAAAATCTTTGGGATGCGGCAAAAGCAGTGCTGAGAGGACAATATATTGCAATTAATGAGCACATCCAAAAAGAGGAAAGAACCAAAATTAACACATTAATACAGCATCTATAAGAACTGGAAATAGACCAACAGAGGGAACCAACAGTCACCAAAACAAAAGAAATGATAAAGATAAGAGCAGAAATAAATGAGATGGAAAACAGAAAAACTATAGAAAGAATCAACAGGACAAGAAGCTGGTTCTTTGAAAGATTTAATAAAATTGGCAAACCATTGACAAACCTGACAAAAAAAAAAAAAAGAGGGAGAAGACACAAATAACTTGCATTAGAAACCACACGGGCAATGTCACAATGGAACCAAACAAAATCAAAAGGAAAATAACAGAATACTATGAAGAGCTGTACTCCAACAAATTTGAAAACTTAGGAGATGGATACATTTTTAGAAAAACATGACCTACCTAAACTTACACAGAGTGAAGTAGAAAACCTGAATAGACACATAACAAAAGAAGAAATTGTTCAGGTCATCAAAAATCTCCCAACCAAAAGAAGTCCAGGCCCAGATGG
>NW_006408525.1:16514525-16531292 GCF_000296735.1 Chrysochloris asiatica
ACTGCTGACCTTGTGGTTCACAGCCCGAGTCGTAACCACTACGCTACCAGAGCCTTAGGCAAATCTATTGCACAAGACCTCTTTAAAATGTTAAAGATCAAAGATGTCCCTCTGAGGGCAAAGGTGCACCTGACCCAAGGCATGGTATTTTCAATTGCCTCATATGCATATGAAAGTTGGACAATGAATAAGGAAGATCTAAGAAGAATCAATACATTTGGATTAAGGTGTTGGAGAAGAATATTGAAAGTACCACAAATGCCAGAAAAACACACAAATCTGTTGTGGAAGAAGTACAGACAGAATGCTCATTAGAATTAAGGATGGTGAGTCTTCATCTCTCATATTTTGGACGTATTATCAGGAGGGGAAGAACATCGCTCTTGAAAAAGTGTAGGGTCAGTGAAAAAGCAGACCACCAACAAGATGAATTACAGCGGCAGTAACAGTGGACTCACTGTGGTGATGGCAGAGGACTGAGCAGTGTTTTGCTATGTTGTGTATACGGTTGTTATGAGTCATAATTAATTTGATGGCACTTAGCAGCAATACTAAGTAGCTCTGGTAGCATAGTGGTTACGAATCGGGCTGTGAACCTGAAGGTCGGCAGTTCGAAACTACCAGCTGTTTCTCTGGAGAAAGATGAGGCGTTCTGCTCCGGTAAAGATTTGCAGCCTTGGAAACCCTGTACAGGGTCGCTGTGAGTCGGAACCGACCCCACGGCACACAGCCAGCAGCAATACTGTATTTGTGGATGTGTTGTGTATTGGTTCCATGTTTAGTCACTTTATTCATGATTCTCTTTATTCAGGATGGAGAGCTAGTGGTGCATTAGGATAAACAGTGGACTGGTAACTGCAAAGTTTGGCTGTTCAAACCCACCAGCTGCTCCTTGTGAGAAAAATGAGGCTTTCTGTCCCAATAAAAATAACCACATCAATACTGAAGATTCATTCTCAAAATTAAACAAATTCTTTGTACGTCTTCAAAATAGGACTATGGTAAAAACATCCAGGTATTAATGTTTGGTATATAAGTCATCATTTAAAAGATAAAGAAAACAATACAAACAAGAAAAGTTAAATGATTTTTAATTCTTTACTTTTACATTGCAGATGTTAATTTCTTTATTCTTGGTTTGAAAACATGTTCTTTTAAAAAAGGAGCATCAGTTGCCAATATTTTAGATTTTATTTGAAAATAGATTTGGAAGTTAAAAGAGCTAGTTTGTAAAAATCATCATGTTTCATTTTTAGAACAAAGAAAATAATTCCATTGAATAAATAAATATATCTCCAATATTGTTGTTGCTAAATGCTGTCAAGTTAATTTGGCCTCATAGTGAACCTGTATAGGGTTTCCAAGGAGAGGTTTGAACTGTCAAACCTTGTGATTAGTAGTCCAAGGCTTCTCCTATGGTGCCACACGAGTCTCCATATTGCCTGATATAGAATGGTGGTGGCTGTGTGCCGTGGAATCGGTTCTGACTCATAGCGATCCTGTACAGGGTTTCCAAGGCTGTAAATCTTTAAGGGAGCAGAAAGCTCTGTCTTTCTCCTATGGAAGACTAGTAGTTTCAAACTGATGACTTTGAGGTTAGCAGCCTTACTTGTAAACGCTATGCTGCCAGAGCTCCTTAACCATACTGATATTGTTGTTGTTGTTGTTCTGTGACATGGAGTCGGTTCCAACTCATAGCGACCCTGTACAGGGTTTCCAAGGCTGTAAATCATCACGGGAGCGGAATGCGTCAACTTTCTCCCCGAAAGCAGCTGGTAGTTTCAAACTGCTGACCTTGTGGTTTGCAGCCTAATTCATAACCACTATGTATACAGAATGAGTTCAGGTGAAATTACTGTCCTTGAGCTCTGGTAGTGTAGTGGTTAGGAATGCATTACAGGCATTGCTTGTCTCTAGATATCATACTACAAGGTGTATGTGAATATAAGTCATGCTGTTCCTGGTGTGGTACTGTATGATAAACACTGGCCCACAAGGTTGATTTGAACCAAAGGGTCAGCAGTTCAAATCCACTAGCCACTCCTTGGAAACCCTATATAAGGGTCTCTATGAGTTGGAACCAACTCAACAGCATTTAACAGTTGCAACATCTGAAGAATTTATCCTCAAAGAGACAAATGGAATACTTTTGTGGTCAAAGGGCTCATTGTTTCTGCCACATGTGTGAGTATATGTGTCACACATGTTAACAGCCTAAGTCATGCCCATCTAACATGCACTTTCACATGAAGTCGTCTACTTCAGGAGATAAAAAATCTTTTCTTTTAAGTAACATCCACTATGCATTCATGTTTACATTTAACCTTGTGCCTCTATCCTCAGTACTATTTGTTATTCATTCTGTTTTCTAAACCTATGACTAAATTTTCTAAACCCTTTTAACTCAAGCATAGTCCATTCATTTGTTTGCAATTGCATAATCTTGGTTTGCTTTTGAAATAACATAAGTCCTGGTGGGGAGTTGTTTTGAACTGCATGGTCGACAGTTCAGCTGCTCCTCAGAAACCCTATACAGGGTCATTATGGGTCAGAACTGACTCAACAGCACTTAACAGCAGCAACAACTAGAGCTTGGTATGATTTATTAAAGGCAAATATATATTTTATGAAGTGAAAAAATTACAGGGTCTTACATCACAGGCACCTTATTGTTTTCTATCAAATAAGTAAAATATGATTCTTAAATTTATAGAAAATACATGTGAAACTCTTCAAACTTTTTTGATGTACACGTATATAAAGACAATCGATTCAAGAATTAAGAGCATTTGTTGACTCAGATAAGTGAGAAGACCAGGGTTTTCAAGTACAACTGGATATGTTATTGTTGTTGTTGAGTACCATTGTGTTGGTTCCAACTCATAGCAACCCTGTACAAGATTTCCAAGGAGCAGCTGGAGACCTTGGACCATCAACCTTGCAATTCAAACTCACCTTGCAGTCCAGGACATAAACCCACAGGAGAAGGAATCATTTTGGATAAAGTGCAGAGTCAAGGAAAAATAGGAAGACCTCCAGCGCCACACCAGGACTCCACAGCTGGATATAGATGCTGTAATTATAAAGTTCTGAACCAATAAATACTGGACGAATAAGCAACATCATTTTAATTAGGGAAAAGATTGAAACTGTCAAAGATTTTGTTTGGCTCAACCATCAACACTCATGGAAGCAGCAGTCAAGAAATTAGCAGTATTGCACTAGGCAATTCAGCTACACAAGACCTCTTTAAAGTTTTAAAGAGCAAAGATGTCAGAGGACTAAGGTGTAACTGTGTCAAGCCATAGCATCATATGCATGTAAAAGTTGGACAATGAATAAGGAAGACTGTAGAAGAATTGATTCATTTGAATTATGGTATTGGAGGAGAATATTAAAATTACCATGGACAGCCAAAAGAACAAACCAATCTGTGTTGGAAGCTAGAAAGGCCAGATTTTGTCTCTCATACTTTGGACGTATTATCAGAAGAATGTCATGTTTGGCAAAGTGGAGTGTCACAGAAAAAGTGAAAGACACTCAACAAAATGGATCAGCACAGTGGCAGAAACAATGGCTTCAAACAACAACAATTGTGAGGTTGGCACAGAAATAGGCAGCATTTCATTCTGTCGCTATGAGTTGGTACCAACTTGATGACACCTAACAACAAAAATTATAAAGTTTGTCCATTCAACCAACTGTTATGAGCATAATTATAGAGACTCTTGCTGTGACACTTATAGGATCAGTATGGATCGATAACCACAAAGTCAGCAGGTCAAACTCACCAGCTGCTCTTTGAAAACCCCATAGAGGGTGGCTATGAGTCAGGATTGACTTCACAGCACTTAACAACAACAACAACACCTATTATGGAGTGGTGTCTGAAGTCTGGTGTGGTGCTATAAGATAAACACTGGACTGCCAACCACGATGCTCATGGTTCAAACCTACCAGCCGCTCCTTGGAAGTCTTATACAGGGTCACTATGAGTCAGAACTGACTCATTGACTCTTAACAACAACAGCTATTAAAGATGGCAGTCAACAAAAAGATAGAAATCCTTACATGCAATAACTTGGAAGAAATAGACCTATTTGGTGAAATGGATCATAAGCAAAACAAGTAAGAAAACACAACGTTTATTATATAATGAATGACAAGTATTGTGAAGAATGTTCCCTAGAAGCCAGGATGGCAAGACTTCATCTCTCATACTTCAGACGTATTAGCAGGAGGGACCAGTCCTTGGAGAAGGAATCATGTTGGATAAAGTCCAGGGTCAAGGGAAAATAGGAAGATCTCCAGTGTAATAGATTGGCACAGTGGTAGCAGCAATGGACTCAAGTGCAGAAACAATTGTGGAGATGGACTTGGCTGTGTTTCACGCTATTGTCCATCAGGTCACTATGAGTTGGAACCAACTTGAAGACAGCTCACAATAATTACAACAATGTGAAGAAAAATATAACAGGGAAGGAGGGGGAGGCTTATGACAACTAGAACAGCCAAGGACCTTACTGAGAAATTGATAATTAAATAAAGGCCTTGTAGAATTGAGAGAAGGAGCTCTAGTAGCATAGTGGCTACAAATCAGGCTGCTAACCTTAAGGTCAGCAGTTCTAAACTACCAGCTAGCTGTTCCGTGGGAGAAAGATAAGGCTTTCTGCTCCTATAAAGATTTACAACCTCGGAAACCCTGTGCAGGGTCGTTATGAGTCAGAACCAACTCCACAGTACTTACACCAACAAGAATTGAGAGAATAGTTACATGAATATCTGGTGGAATAGCTTCACTGCCAGAGGGATTATAGCAAGTGCTAAGGTCCTGAGGAGAGAGTGTATTCTCAATGTTGGAGCAACATAAATGAAAGCAATGTAACTGGAGTAGAGTGAGGGAGGAATTCACAAGTATCAGTATTTCTCCATCTCCTTGCTCTGCTTTCATTTTTGTTGATTTCATTCTCAGGTAGACTTTCCCAAAGATACCAACAGCCCAGTCTACACCTATTTGATTAGTAACATGAGAGGAAAAAAAGTTTCTTCTTTACAATATTTCTGGCAAAAGGAGGATGTGTCATGTGTTCTCCTTTGACTCAATCCCAGTTCTTGATTCTGTTAAAGGGATGTCCAATGATCTAACTGACAAGGTCAGTTCATGTGCCAACCCTAAGGTCCAGAGAACAGAGCTCATTCTTTCCAAACTATGAAACCTGAGAGTAAGGGTGGATGGGCCCACAAAGAAAAATACAAAGCTAACTTATTACTTAGTTACATAAACATATACACTCATCTCCCTGCAGGTTAATGCACTGGACTGCTGGTCCATTTGAAGGAGAAATGTTAGTGGTTCAAGCTCACCAGCTGCTCCTAGGACACCCTATATAGGGTCACTGTGAGTCAGAACTGACTCAATGGCATTTACAACAACAACAACAATAGCATAAGTCATGATGACAAAATCAGACCTGATTTATTCATTGTATTAAAAGGACTTAATTTTGTTGAGAAAAGTCAGTATATGAAATATGTCTGACATGATTTTGAGGTTTAATTTATACAGCTGTAGACTCCTAGATATGAGTATTTCCTAAAAGACATTATACTTGTATTTTAATCTTCATAGTACATTCTAGCACATTCATTGACTATACCAAACTCAAACCCACTCTTGTTGGGTCAATTTCAACTCATATTGACCCTAGATGATAAAATAGACCTGACCAAAGGGCTTCCAAGGTTGTAAATCTTTACAGAAGCCAACTGCCACATTTTCTTCCAGGGAGTAGTTGACGGGTAAAGCCATTGACCTTTGGTTTAACGGTGCTGAGATTAATCACGGTGCCAGAAGGACTCCGTCATTGAATATACGAAGAGTATCAATGACATACTAACCACTGAAGGACCTCAAAGAAATCAGTGCATTAAATACCAAAGCAAAGTGGGAATCTTGTAGAGGTTTAATTGGAGTCATATCTCTAAGTTTCATTTTTATCAGAGTTGCCTAAAATAACTGAGAGTTTAAGAATTTTTCAAATGCCACTTGTATACGACTATATTCAAGATCAAGTTTCAGTCTCTCTTCTGACATTAATATTGGTCTTTTCTTTTTTGTCTTTTTAAGAGCCTTTTGCATTCTTCACCTGTGATGTAGTTCATGGCATTCCACAACTCCATGGTGTTTGGTGATTATTGTTAAATGAGTCAATCTATTCTTAAGGTGGTCTGTAGATTCAGGTGGGATATACTTAAGGTTGTACTTTGTTTCTCATACACTTGGTTTGATTTTCTTCAGCTTCACCTTTAACGTACATATGAGTAACTGATGATCTGTTGTACAGTCATCCCTGGCTTTGTTCTTGCTGATGTTATTAAGCTTGTCCATCGTTTGTTTCCATAGATGTAGTTGAATTGATTCCTATGCTTTATATCCGGTTAGGTAATATTTATGTTGTTGTTGTTGTTATGTGCCGTGGAGTCGGTTCCGACTCATAGTGACCCTGTACAGGGTTTCTGAGGCTGTAAATCTTTACGAGAGCAGAAAGGCTCATCTTTCCCCTGCAGAACAACTGGTAGTTTCGAACTATTGATCATGAGATTAGCAGCCTGATTTGTAACCACTACACTACCAGATGTATAGCTGCTGTTTATGTTGTTGAAAAAGGGTATTTGCAATGAAAACGTCATTGCTCTTGCAAAATTCTATAATTCCATCTGCAGCATCATTTCTGTCACCAAAGCACTATTACTCAACTACAGATACTACATTGTTTCCAACTTCCAATCCCAGTCATCAGTATTTATCAATGGATCATGATCGCATGTTTGCTCAATTTCAGGTTATTGGTAAAAGCTTCAGTTTCTCCATCTTTAACATTAGTTTATGGTGTACAAATTTGAGCAACAGTTTTATTAAATAGTCTTTCTATGTCATTCTACCATTGTCAGGTTTATATTTCAGACTGTATACTGAACTGTTCTTTTTTGACAGTGAATGTGACACCATTCCTGTGTGATTTATCATTCTCAGCTTAGCAGAATATAGGATTCTCTGATTCAAAATGGCCTATGACCATCCATTTAAGCTTACTGATTGTTAGGCTATCTACCTTCAAAATTTCTACTTAAGACAACTTCCAATTTTCTTAGATTCTAATTTTGTACTGTCTATGTTTTACAGCACTTGAGTTATGGTGTTGAGAATATTGAAAGTGCCATGGGCTGCCAAAAGAACCAATAGATCCATTTTGCAAGAAGTGTAGCCAGAGTGTTCCTTAGAGGCCAGGATGGACAAATTTTGTCTCTCATACTTCGGATATATTATCAGAAGGGACCAGTCGCTGGAGAAGGATATCATATTTGGTAAGGTGGAGGGTCAGAGAAAAAGAGGAAGATCCTCAGCGAGATGGATTTGCAAAGTGGCAGCATCAATGGGCTCAAGCGTGGCAACAGTTGTGAGGTTGGTCCAGGACCAGGCAGTGTTGCATTCTGTTGTACATAGGGTCGCTATGAGTCAGTACCAACTTGATGGCACCTAACAACAACATGTTTTGCAGCTGTTTTTTTTGTTGTTTTTTTTTTCTCATTGTGTCATATCAGCAAATGTAGGTTCCAGAAGATTCCATCCATATCATTAAAGTCTACTCTTCTTTGTGAAGGCAGCTCTTCCCCAATTGTATTTTGAGTGCTTTCCAAACCAAGGAGCTTGTTTTGTGGCATTATATATATCAACATTCTGCTGCTATTCATACGCTATACAGACCAAATTATTATTATTTCCCCCCAGCCCTCCCCAGAATTAGATTTTATGTCCTTCTTCCTAGTCTGCCTTAGTCTGGAAGCTCCATTAAAAATTGTCCACCATTGGTGACCATGCTGGTATTTGAAATACTTAAACTGTCCAAGCAACATGCAAGAAGCCGTATCAAGAAAAATGGAAAATTCTTGCAATGTAATACTTGCCACAATAACTAAGGCAATACAGAGTAGATTTCTGATACCTAAACCAACACTGCCCTCCACTTTTTGTAATATTAAATTGTTCTTTATTTTTAGAAAAAGGTACTATTAGATAAGACTTTTAAAATATTGCAAAAAATTACACCAAACCATCCCACTCACAGCATAGTCTACTATTCATCAGGGTTCAGTACTTCATTGTATTGGTGACACAGAACTCAGACAACATAGTCACAGTTGTGGGCTTTATTTAGGAAGTTTAACAGCTTACAATGCAGGACCAGAAAAAACTTAAGACATAGTTCCTCTAGTCAGGACAGTCTTACCTCAGCACTGACAACAGGCAGTCCTTTCTCTGCCTGGGCAATGTTACAAAGCTTTTTTGTTGTTCTTCTTATGTTAAAAGCCATCAAATTGGTTCCTACTCAGAGTGACCCTTAGGAAACTCTGCCTGGTCCAGCCCCACCCTCACCATTGTTGTTAACCTTGAGCCCATTGCTGCCTCCACTGTGCCAGTCCATCTCTTTCAGTGACCCTCCACTTTACCAAGCATGATGAACTTCTCCAGGGACTGGTCCCTCCTGATAACATGTATGTCTTCCAACACTGCTCTATGTGTTTTTTTGGTAGTCCCTGGAACCTCCAATATTTTCCTCAAAATCCACACTTAAATGCATCAATTCTTCTACAGTATTCCTTAATCGTTGTCCAAATTTCACATGCATATGAAACTATTGAAAACACCATGGCCTGGGTCAGGCAAACCTTAGTCCTCAAACTGATATGTTTGCTCTCTTGAACACTTTAAATAGGTCTTATGCAGCAGATTGGACTAATGCAATAACTCATTTGATTTCTTGACTGCTATTTATGTAAGTATTGATGGTGGATACAAGAAAAATAAGGTCTTTGACAACTTCAATCTTTTCTCCATTTGTCATGATGTTATTTATTTCTCCAGTGGTGAGGATTTTTGGTTTCTTTACATTAGATGCAACTCATCCTAAAGGTTGCAGTCCTTGGTCATCATCGGTATTTTAAGTCCTTTTGGCTTTCAACAAAGTTGTCTCATTTGCACATCACAAGTCATTAATGAGTCCTCCAATCCTGACGTCATGTTCTTTTTCACATAATCCAATCTCTTAGATTTACTTGCTCAGATTGTTAAATTGTTAAGTGACGTCGAGTTTGTCCCAACTGAGAATGACCCTGTATGGGGTTTTCAAAGAGTGGCTGGTGAGCTTGAACCGCCTACCTTGCTGTTAGAAACGGACTTAACCCACAATGCCACATCAGGACTCTGCTCAGCATATAGACTGAATAAGAATGGTGAAAGGATGCATCCCTGGCACAAACTCCTGATTTTAAACCAGCCAATACCCACTTGTTATGTTTGAATGATTGTCTCTTAGTCATGAACACAGTTAAATGTGCTGTAACTTTCATTCTTCCTAATGTAATTCATAAGGAGCTCTGGTAGCATAGTGGTTATGAATTGGGCTGCAAACCTCAAGGTCAGCAGTTCGAAACTACCAGCTGTTCCACAGGAGAAAGATGAGGCTTTCTGCTCCCATAAAGATTACAGTCTCGGATACACTGTACAGTGTCGCTATGAGTCAGAACCGACTCCATGGCACATAACAACAACAACAACAATGTAATTCATAGTTTATCATGATTCCATCAGTAAAAAGCATTTGCACAGTTAATAAAGCACAAATAAACATCTTTCTAGTATTCTATGCTTTGAACCAAGATCTACCTCTCATCAACAATGATAACTGTAGTTCCATGTCTTCTGAATCCTGCCTGAATTTCTGGCAATTCTCTGCCAATGTATCATTGCAACCATTTTTGAATTATCTTCAGAACAATTTTACTTGCATGTGATATTAATGATGTTGTTCAAAGAGTTCCTCATTCCACTGGATCACCTTTCTTTGGAAAAAATATGAAACAGTTATAATCTTCCAGGATTATATTGGACAATATTCTAGTGCTATTCATAATGTTTTCATCTTCTGGCACCATACCTGACAATATATCACTGTTATTCATAGATTTTCAGTGGTTCAATATTCAGAAGTAGTTTATCTTTCCTGCTTCCTAGTCTTTCTCAGTCTGGGAGTCCTGTTGAACCCAGTCCACCATGGGTGACCCTGATGGTATTTAAAATACCAGTAGCATAGCTTACAGAATCACAGACACATGCAAGCTACCACATTAGGACAAGCTGACAGACGAGTGGTAGACAAACTCGTTTTGGGCTGCTGATAAATGCCCATATGACCTACCACAGCACCATAAGCCTCAGACTGAAGGCTCTCAGCTCTAGCTACATGGATCAACAAACCTACTTCCCTCAATTAAGTGCCCGGAGACACCCAACTATAAGCTAGCCTCCTGCCCAAAGTCAATGAGCTTTTCTTACATCCTGGCCTAGGAATTCCACCACTCTTTCTTGTGCTCAAGCTCTCAGTTCTGCTACTGCTGTGACTCTGCCAATCTTCAGCGCCACAGCTTTCTGTCCCTGGGTGGAGGAGGTTCAATGCACAAAGATCTTGGTATCCAAAAGACATGCTCCACTCTTCGTACTTTTTCTATGACGGTGTTGATATTCCTCATTCCCACTTCTGAGATGGCTCATTTTATACATGTGAGAGTTCCAGGTTTTATAATTACAATGAACCCTGTTAAAAACTCACAATTATATCATCCTGTCAGCATCCTCTTCCACCTTCTCTTACCAGACCCATTAAGGCAAATTGTCTTTGGGTGGAAATTTACAAAGACTATGGCTACCAAACACATTTAAAATTCACTGCACTGCAACCATACTTTTAGAAAAAAAGGAGTACACAATAATAAGAACATGGCAAATTGCACTCATCTGTCATCATTCTTTTATGTGATAATACAAGTAGAACCTCACGGAAAGTTGGTTGTACTACAAATGTTGGGTAAAAATAAGTGCCTAATTTCCATTTTGTCCCTTAGAAATGGTTTATTAATATTAGCCAGGTTTCCAGATTACCCAATAATCAAATTAATACAAATGTATTGAGTAATTAATTTCCGACAGATGCCCTTCTTTTTGTTTGGCATATTTTGTGGTTACTATGTGCCATCCAGTCATTTCCTATCCATAGTGACTCTGTATAGGGTTACTGAAGCTTTTAAAATCTTTTCAGGAACAGAAAGCCTCATCCTTTTCCTGTTGAGCATCTGGTGGACTGGAACTGTCAACCTTGTAGTTTGAAGACTGCTGTTTACCCTGTGGAACCACTAGGCTCCATGTCAGGCATATAACAATAAATAAACCAGATAACAACTTCTGGTCTCCTAGTGTTTTCATTCACATAGAGTGAGATAGGTAAGTAGTAAATATATGTAAGCGCATATGTGTGAGTGTACCCACATGTGTATGTATAGATTGTTTCTTATCTCCTCTAGAATTAACTGACGTGTGTTTTTATTTTTATTTTTTTGTTTTAATTTCATGTTTCCCACTTAGTAATGGGGGAAAATATGCCCTTTATTTTTCTTCCTTTAGTATCACTCTTACAAATGTAATATGCATAATTAAGTGTATATTGTCTCTTCCAGCAAAATAGCAAACACTTAGAACTCTTTTTCTCTAAAACTCTACCTCTGTCTTCATTTATTGCTGTTTATTATTTCTATTTACCTTCAGTCCTTACTCAAAAATAGACACTGCAATATTTATACCATTGAAGTTTGTTTGGATTTATCAGTATACTTCTCTTGTCAATTATTCTTTTTTCATTTCATTTCTTCCTTTTATTGTCACTTCTTTATTTCCTCAAAAATCTTGTAAAATGTGTTTATAAAATTTGGGGAGTAGTGAAATCCTGAAATCCATTTTTGTCTCAAAATGTCTTTATCTCAACACTTTTTGAGTGATGCCCTAGATGTAACCACAATTGTGGTCTAACAGCTAATTGTGTCTTAGTAATTTAAGGATATTATTGTGCTCTCTTTTGGCTTTCCGAAACATCATCTGATAGTTCAATTATATTATTTTGCAGGTATTCTGTCTTTTTTTCCTCTGATATCTTTTGGGCTCTTATATTGTCTGTTATAATTATGCTTTATTATGGTATGAGTAACTATGTATTTATTTACTGTGCTTAAATTTACTATACTTTCTAAACCAGAGGATTCATGTAAATTTTTAATATTAGGAAGTTCTCAGACATTCTCTTATTTTTTTCCACTTTTTGTTGTGATTTGGATGAAGGCTTACAGAGCAGATCAGGTTTCCATTGGATGATTCCTCCACGTTTCATACGTCACTGATTGTAATCCCCACAACAGAACATCATTTATCCCACTAGTCTGTGTTTCCTAGTTTCATTCCTCCTTCTGTTCTAATACTTCTGGACTTTGCTCTTCAGTAAATGCTGCCTTTTTCATCCCAAATGGTTGATTACTGTAAGGAGTGTGTACCTCTCTAGTGCTATCGTTTCTATCATGTTGTTCTTCTGGTTACTTAGTTGTCGTTGAGTCGGTTCCGACCCATAGCATCACTGTATAGGGTTTCCAAGGAGCAGGTGGTGAGCTTGAACCACCAACCTTGCAGTTCACACAACTTTTCAGTCTGACACATTAGCGCATAGCGCCACACCAGTACTTCTGTTTCCCTTATGGGTGTGTCTATTGTTTAGCTGAAAACGGAGCCATTTCCAGATCTTGAGGGTACCTAATGGCCGTATCCTCAGGGTTTCCATCAGACTCTCTCTGACCCGAGTCTGGTCTTTTTTGTGATTTTGAGTTTTGTTCCACATTCTTCTTTCTACCAATCTAGAATGTTCTAATGAGGTCCCTTTTAGAGCAATTTGTTGTTGTTGTTATGTGCCGTGGAGTCGGTTCCGACTCATAGCGACCCTGTACAGGGTTTCCGAGGCTGTAAATCTTTACAGGAACAGAAAGCCTCATCTTTCTCCCGCGGAACCGCTGATAGCTTCAAGCTGCTGACCTTACGGTTCGCAGCCCTCAGGGTCAGCAGATTCTTAAGTTGTAAACAGGTACCATCTGATTCTCCCGGTTTCAAGTTCATGGAGACTGATGTTTGTCAGGCCCATTAGTTTATTGGACAAATTATTCCCAGGTTTCAGGCATTATCTCTTAAAATATCAAGTCTTGTTCATTTTTTCCCTATTCTTTTCTGGAATTCTAAATAGATTTATCCCTTATGCCTTTTGATTCTGTATCCATGTTTTCTATCTCTTTTTTCCCCTGAGGTGATGCATCATGCTTCACACCTGTTATCCAGTTCTGTGATACTTTTTTTTAAAGCTATATGTAATGTGCTATTTGAATCATATATTGAGCTTCTTAACACCAATTATTAGCCTTTTATTTCCATAAAATTCTATTGTTTTATATTGATTTTTCTCACGTATGACTCTTCTTATTTTGCATTACATTAAAAGGAGTCCTAATGTGTTGCTGCAAGTTAATGCACCACACTGCAAGGCTGGTTTGTACCACAACGTCAGTGGTTCGAGCTCACCAGCCACTCTTCGGAAACCCTATACAAGGTGACTATGAGTCATAACCGACTCAACAGCACTTAACAACAAAAATAACATTACGTTAAAACACTACTGACAAACATCGAAGACCTCAGGTTGCACCTCAATGTAAAGAAAACAAAAATCCTCACTGCTGGGCCAATAAATAATATCAAGATGAATGGAGAAAATATTAAAGTTGTCAAAGATTTTATTTTTCTCAAATCAAGCATCAATACTCATGGAAACAGTAGTCAAGAAATTAAACAACCTATTGCATTCTTATCAACGGAGAAAAGATTGAAGTTGTCAAGGACTTCATTCTTCTTGGATCAACTATCAACATTCACAGAAGCAGCAGTCAAGAGATCAGATGACCTATTGCAGTAGGCAAATCTGCTGCACAGGGACTTTTTAAAGTGTTGAAGAGCAAAGATGTCAGCTTGAGGACTAAGGTGTGCCTGACCCAAGCCATGGTATTTTCAATAACCTCATATGAATGCGAAACCTGGACAGTGAATAAGGAAGATCGTAGGAGAATTGATGATTTTGAATTATCGTGTTGGAGGAGAATATTAAAATTGCCATGGGCTGCCAAAAGAAGCAATAGATCTGTTTTGGAAGAAGTGCAGCCAGAGTGCTCCTTAGAAGCCAAGATGGCCAAACTTCGTCTCTCATACTTTGGACATATTGTCAGGAGGGAATAGTCACTGGAGAAGGATATCATGCTTGGTAAGATGGAGGGTCGGAAAAAAGAGGAAGACCCCCAACGAGATGGATTGGCCAGGTGGCAGCATTAATGGACTCAAGTGTGGCAGCAGTAGTGAGGTTGCCCCAGGATCGGACATTGTTTCGTTCTGCTGTGCATGGGGTAGCTATGAGTCAGTTCCAACTTGATGGCACCTAACAACACAACAACAAATTGCATTAGGCAAATCTGCTGCACAAGACCTCTTTAAAGTGTTAAAGGGCAAAGATGTCAGTTTGAGGACTAAGGTGTGCCTGACCAAAGCCATGGTATTTTCAATAACCTCATGTCCATGTGTAAGTTGCACAGTATATAATGAAGACAGTAGAAGTGATGCATTTGAGTTATGGCATTGGAGAAGAATATTAAAAGTACCACGGACCACAGAAAGAACAAATCAGTCTGTGCTGGAAGAAGTACAGTCAGAATGCTCCTCAGAAGCTAGAATGGCCGGACTTCATCTCTCATACTTTGGATGTATTATTAGGAGGTATCAGTCTTTGGAGAAGGACATCATGCTTGGTAAGGTGAAAAAGAGGAAGACCTGTAACGAGATGGATTGGCCCGGTTGCAGCCATAATGGGCTCAAGTGTAGCAGGTATTGTGAGGTTGGCACAGGATCAGCAGGTGTTTTGTTCTGTTGTGCATAAGGTCACTATGAGTAGGTACTGACTCAATGGCACCTAACAACGATAATAGTGCATAAAAAAAGTTGTTGTTGTTAAGTGCCGTCTAATCAATTCCGACCAATAGAGACCTTGTATAGGGTTTCCGAAGAGCAGCTGGTGAGCTTGAACCTCTGACCTTGCAGTTCAAATGGCTTTACAGTCTGGCGCATTAACCCACAGTGCCAAGCCTTCTTTGAGCAATGCCTTAGAGTTTTTAGTATAAAAACTTGTTAGTTAAATTTATCCTGAGGTATTTTATGCAATTATGAATAGAGTTGTTTTCTTCATTTCCTTTTCAGATCTATTGTTGATGTCTAAAAAGGCAACAGAAAGTTGCATGTTAATATTGTATTCTATTAAGTTTAAGGTATTGTCAAGGCATCTAGGATGAGATGTTAAGGAGCCTGTTTGAACGTATGTCTGCATCTCAGAACACTGGGTTCAAAATAAAATTTTAAGAGTCATCTATATTATCTGGGGAAAAATAGATCTAGTTAAAATTTATTTAGAAGGAAATATCAATAAAAAATATTCACAGACTATGTCCTGAAGCCTTCCAACATGCAAGTGACCAGAGGTAGGAAGAAGCTATTAATGGATTATGTTACAGAAGGAAGGATAAGAGAATGTTTTATTATTTTTGGCAATAAAACGTTTTAGCAAAGGCATAGTCAAAATGAGAATTAAAAGAATACCTAGTTATTTCAATTTAATTGAAAGTATTGGTGATTTAAATCAACCCATTCATATGGTGGGAGCTCTGGGGGTGCTGTGGTTAAGCACTTAACTTAGAAAAGACTGGCAGTTTGAAGCTGCCTCTTTTCAGGAGAATGATGTTGCAGTCTGTCCTACACGGTGACTGGCTTAGAGTTAAAAGCACCAAGTTTGATTTTTTTTTTTTTTTTTTTTGGTTTGGTTCATATAATAGCCATTGTAGAGATGCTATTATAAGGTGAGAGACAAAAAGAGATAACATTTTAATAGCAATAGTAGGTAGAGAAGCTATTATTAAGGTGACAGACACAAAGAGATTATGTTTTAAACTCCTTAAGCTCTTTGAGATATCTGACTTTAGAAAAAAAATAAAGCACAATCTGAAGGCTGTGTTTAGAAAAATGATCGTTTTATTTTATTTTTAAGTATGTAGTTATAGAAGAGCACTCAAAAGTTAACTGAATTAAGAGGAAGAGAACTAAAACATATTTTATAGATCTTATTAGCAAAATAGTAAAAACTAAATCTGGTTTATTAAGAGTGCTAAATAAACTGTATTCATCATCATTGACTTTCTCACTGCAACCATTACATTGAAAACATCTGTATCCGGAAACGTATTTTTTGCAAGGGAAGAGTGAGAATGGGTTTAGATGTAGACATTATGAAGATGAGCAATTCCCATTGCATTCACTGTGTGATGCTGTGGGTTAATGTGCTACACTGCAAAGTTGGTTTGAATCATAAGGTTGGTGGTTCAAGCTCACCAGCTGCTCCTTGGAACCCTATACAGAGTCACTGTGAGTCAGAACTGATGCGACGGCGCTTAGCGTAGTAATTTAGAACAAGAAATTTAAATACCCAGGAGACTATGAGAGCATTACTACAATGACACTCATTCATTCAGTAAGCATTTATTGTGTGCTACTATTTGACAAGTACTGAATCCTGGTTTGGTCATGTAGAATAAGTACTGGACTGCTAATAAGGTAGGCTGTTCAAATCCACCAGCCCCTCTTGGAAACCTTATACAGAGTCACCATGAGTTGGAAGCGACTTGACAGCACACAACATCAGTCACTGGAAAGATGAAGATGTTCAAAACAAGTACCCTCTTGAAGTTTGATAAACACACACA
>NW_006408525.1:16532327-16541954 GCF_000296735.1 Chrysochloris asiatica
TCTTTATTTATCAAATGTTATTTTTCAATGCATTTTGCACGATTGTCTTACCTATTTCTTTTCTTTAGAGTGAAAATCATGTGAGGCTAGACATTTTTGCCTGTTTCCTCATTTGCATCTCTAATGCTTAGAACAGTGATAAACATAGAGTAGATACACAAGACACATTTATTTGAATGAATAGAATAATTAAAAATGACTAAGTATTATGAATAGCGCTCTAGCAATAAATGGTAAAAACAATACAAAGAATATGTTTGCATATAATCTTCATTTAAATTATTGCTGCCATGATACCACATTAGAATATCTAGTACCATCTACATCTACCAACAACATCTACTGTATTAAGTCAACTCAATTTGTTATTCCTTTCCCCACCCTCTTCCTGTCCTTTTATGAGCACTTTAAGTTTAAAGAAAGATATTTAATTAACAGAGAAAACACATAATGAACTTTAGATCCATAGATTATACATCAAGTTTAAATCATAATCTAATTATCAGTCTATCTGTGCATCTTTATAAGCACATAAGCATTGGAGGGAAAAATGAACAGATAGACCTCCTTCTTAGGAATTGTTCTGTTGATCTTTAGTGAATTATCACTTGTAATTCCTTATAAATTGCAGCATGTTGTACAAATACTCTGATTTCTCAGCAGAAAATCCTCTGAATTTTTCATGGTAGGATCTTCTTGCTTTTCTCTGTGATGTGGTACTGTAGGATATAAACACTGTTCTGAAAACTGCACAGTTGCCAGTTCAAGCCCACCAGCTGCTCTTTAGAAACCCTATACAGGATCACTATGAGTCAGCACCAACTCAATGGCACTTAATGCCAACAACCATATACTCTGTGCTCTACAAAGTTTTAACATCGTGTGCTTTAGCTACTTTTGTGAAAATAACCAAATACACTAGGACTCTACTTTTATCACTCCCAGAGACAGTTAACTCTATTGATGAGATCCAATGTCCTATGATTGCTACTCCTTCAGTCTACCTTGTCCCTTGGTAAAACGACCCAACAGCTGTTTGTTTCAAGTGTATTCTTGCAGTGTGCATCTGATGATGTTATCCTTCACTAACACCTTTGTATAACAATGAAATTAAGATGTCTTTATGCAGTTTACACTAGGAAATGTTTGCAATGTTCCCTTTGATTACACAATGAAAGCAAGGGGATTCTTCAGACTTTTAGTTTGGTGTTGACTTTCAGGAACCCCTGAGGTAAATTAGGCTCAAATACATGCCTCATCACACATTATACATAACTCAATCATGACCTCTTTTAAGTGCCCTGGATATTGTTAAAGGACCTCTTTAACTTTCTTCTTTTGACATATTCCCAATTCCCATGCATATTACTCAACACTCTAAATATCGTCTCATTTGATATTCAAAACAAGCAAACAATAAAGTCATCCTGTTTTTACCAGAAAGGACATATGCATAACTGTAAGTAGACACACATTTCATTAAAACTGTATGTAAATGTACATGTATGCTTGATTGTGTGTGTCCATGTGTGTCTATGCGTAAAATATGTACAATGATGGTTTATTTTTAAAGATATGAATTATATATGAACACAATATATTAAGGATAATTATTCTTCAGTGTTGCCAAGAATTGGGCCATTAGTTTGTTTATACTATGCATTATTGCCTATCTTCAAGTAAACTACAGTTCAGGATGCTCACATATAAATATGTCTTCTAATAAAGTGTCTGCTGATATTTTTATTTTTTAAATGACTCAGTTTTAGGCCAGAAAATTCAAGTAGACTACATTCCCATCAAAGGCAATCTCAGCTTTTTCATCCATAACATCTTTTGTGCGTTGGTACACCAGTTCTACAATTCAAAATATTTGCAGCATTAGTGTAACTTCTGTTTCACTCTTCTAGTTCTGCTTTTACATTTTTTCCCTCCTGTATTCATACTATTAAAATGCAGTCACCCACTCTCAGACACTTTCTACTATCCTGAGTTTGTAAGCTTCAATCATTCTTGCATTTTCATTTATTCAAATTACATACCCAAGTGGAATTGATTCCCATTTCCCTTCATTTACTCTGAGCTAGAGATTTCTTTAAAATACAGATTTTATGAAACACCTCCACCTCCTTGTTACATTTTTTAATACACTAAGGCCCCAAGATACAATTAAATAATTTGGGCAGAAGCTGAATAGTCCCCATGTGTAAGTCTAACTTGGAGTTCTATGAAGCATTTTAAGCCAAGAGATTCCCTAAAAGCATTTTCCTTTCCTTTAATTTCAGTGGTATTATTAAGAAAGGAAGAGAAAGAATTAATTACTTGTGTTGCTGTTCTCCTTACATTCAATAATAATCTAAAGAGAGGAAATGGTAGTAATTATTAACATCCCTTTTGAATGCCTTTAGTTGTTGTTGTTGTTGTTATGTGCCGTGGAGTCAGTTCCGACTCATAGCGACCCTGTGCAGGGTTTCCGAGGCTGTTCGGAAACAGAAAGCCTCATCTTCCTCCCGTGGAACAGCTGGTAGTTTTGAACTGCTGACCTTAAGGTTCGCAGCCCAACTCGTAACCACTACACTACCAGAGCATATAGTTTTGTTTATTATTATTTTTAAGAAGTCAAAATTATGAGGTTTTCAAGAGTACAAAAATGTAATGTTTTAGAGGAAGAAGCAATGGGATGATGACATGATTCTGAAAATAGGCAGAACTTCATGTGCATCACAACATCACTGTGTGAAGTTAGTTAACTTCTTGACTGTTTTTGAGTTAAATGAAGATGCTATTTGCATGTGTTCATTTTGACGAAAGTATTATAAAAACATAGGATGTCAATTCAGAGTTTCCTTTAAGTAATCATGCTTCAATTTCAAAATCTGGGCAGCATGCCTGTTTTTAATGTTTTTCATGGGTTTCTTCTACTGACTACTCTTGTGGGATGGCCTATATGCTTTGAGCCGTCTTCAAATTGTCACCTTGGTTTATTCATTCACCCTTCTCCTTGCATAACCATTTATTAACTAATTCAATTAGAACACCTATAAGGTACTTGTTACTAACACATTCAGTGAAGTTCTATATAGGACTTAGATACGTATACAAGAAAGCTTAACTCAGAGAACATATGATCTTGAAGAAGTACGCAGATGAAGAAAAATAACTGACTTTTGGCCATTTTCTGAGTGCTAGATTCTGAACCAGGTGGTTTATTATTTATGCTATTTTACTTAACTACAGGAAAAGCCTGTGACTGTTATTGTTTCCACCATTTAAAAAAGTAATAAGAAAGTTAACTATGTGACTTAGTGTCAGAACTAGTACGTGGAAAACCTTAGACTAATATTCAGGTCATTTAAGTCTTTCTTTGCATTGCACTTTACTACTGAATAAGACTCTTGCCACAAAAGAGGTATCAACAATCTGCTTTAGGAGTTCAAATAAGTAACAGATAACACGTTCTATGTAGTGTTATCACTAGGTTGGACACCTTATACTGAAATAATCTTTGTAGGTATTGTCCACTGCAGCATAGATTTCGCTAAGGTAAGGACCTTGCCTTGGTCATCTGACAATTTCATATCTTGACACCATACATGGCACATTGAATACCTTCAACAATCCAATGTGAGCAACTCAGAACTAGATCTTGGACAACCTGATGTTTGGGATAGGCCTTGAAGCATGAGTAGCACTTTATGGCATGAAGATGACTAGGGCAGGAAAGAAAAGATTCCGTTGAAAGGAAGTATTTGTGCAGCAAAGATGTAAAGGTGAGAAAGAATAGACTATGTTAAGAGTAAAAACATGTCCTATTTTCTCAAGTGGAGACTGCATTTATATGAGTACTGGGTCTTAGATGTAACCCCAAACAAAGTTGATTTTAGATGCCATGATTAACTACTGATTCACTGAGCTTAATAGGTTTCAGTTTACTACTCACTTCTTTGTCCAAGAAAATATCTAGGGTAAGTTAATAAAGCAGACCTTAAATAAAACAGCATGAAAGAAATAAATTATAAAATAAGAACAAACTGTTGTTCTAATCTTTGCATAGCACTGACTGGATCAAACACTATTTAAAATTATCATAAAGATAATCTTATGAAGTCACAGTTGTCAGTTTGATTGCAATCATAGTGACCTGTAGCATGGAGTGGAACTGACCTATAGGGTTTCTCAGGCAGTCTATCTTTTATGGAAGCAGTCTGCCATATCTTTCTCTGGTGAAGGATTTGGGTGGATTTGAACCACTGACCTTCTGGTTAGCAGTCAGATGCTTTAGCCACTGTGCAACCAGAGCTCCTGATCTCATGAAATAGATATTAATTATAATGAGAAAGAAAGTTTCTCAAATAGAATAAATTGTTTAAAAATGCAAGATGAGAAGGAGCTCTAATATCTGCATTATTCCAAAATCAATGATATCTTTTATTAGGTAGAGTTCTCTGTTAATCAGAATTAATGTAAATATGCAGAATAATGGTAACCATGTTTAATATACAAATTTTATGAGATCCTTCAGGGCCTTTTGAGTCACCAAAGAAATGCTAAATTATTTTATATTATTTAAATGGAAAACAAATTCTATCATATCTAAATTCATTAAAACCTGGTATTCCGTACATGAAGCCCATGGTAGATATATTAACCAGAATATTTGATCATTCTGAATATTTTATTCTTCAAACCTGCTAAATATTAAAACTCTTATTGTGCTCCTTTCATGTTAATATCTAAGACATTTAACTTGAAACAACAGATTCAAAGTCATCTTCCAACTCTGGGCAGTATTATCATGAATATATGTATATTTTTTTCTGGATAAGATTTGTTCCAGAGATACAGTATGTGAATCCTAATTGTAGTCTTCTGCAGAATGTTCACGATTTTAATACATGTCACAATAATTAATTATGAGTGGATTGTGGAGACAGTAATGCCATTAATTTTTTGCTTCAGTGTTTTCAATTGACAGGTAAGAGTTTGAAACGTTAAAAAGACATTGTAATTGGTTATTAACATGAAACATCAGCAGCCATTCTCCACATGCATTTCTTTATGTTCCTATTTTAAAGAATATGATTTATAACATCTATTGTCATTTTAAAGCTTCAAAATTGAATACCTATTGTTTCCTGTTTTCTTTACCTGCATAGGTCTAATGTTTTATGTATCATTAGTTCTTTTCTTATATAGATATAACATCATATTCTTTAAATATAGTATTGTCAGAGTGATGAGGTTGAGGCACTCAATCTATATTGTGATTAAGAGGTCTATAAGAAAGTTTAAGTAATCAGCTAGAAGGTTCATGAAATAGTGAAAGAGCTAATCTAATGCAAGCTAAGAAAGTGTAAAGAAAGTAAAATGTAACTTATAAAGACATTGGTAAAGATGCTTTGTCTGTAATGTCGCAAATAGTTACTACTCAATGAATAGGTGTGAATTCTACGTAACTCAGGCCTTCAGTTAGAGCTATGAGATTAACCCCGGGACAATGTCTATGAGCAGAACTGATATGTACCATGTATGGAGGGAAGCATAGCCGGTCAGGGTCAATTCCTAATGACTTGTGTTCTGGTGAAAACCCCAAAGAAGTCTTACATTTCAGATGGTGCTGCAACTGTGACCTGAAAACTCTGGTTGATTCTGAATAAACAAGTGACTTTGGAGGAATTCCCTGTACCAAACTGATTCAGCATGGAGTAATATAGAGAAGGATTAAAAAAATACACTTTAAAGGTGTCCAGTCACTGAAATGTCGTGGTTGTTGTCTTAGAAGTTCTGGTGTTGCATTGCAAGGTAATGCACCAGAATGCAAAGTTAGTTTTAACTGCAAGATCAGCAGCTGAAGCTCATCAGCTGCTCCTTGGAAACCCTATACAGGATCGCTATGGGTCAGAACCTACTGTATGGCACTTAACAACAACAGCATCCTAGAATAGGACTTCTGGTGTGGTGCTGTGAATCAGTACTGGACTGCAAACCAAGGCCAGTAGTTCAAATCTACCAACTTCTCCAACAACCTATATAGGATCGGTAAGAGTCGGAAACAACTAAACAGCACTTAACAACAACAACAATATCCTAGAGTAGGCTAACCTAACTTGATTAGAAAATAAATTGGTACTAAAAGTGGAATACTACAGTAAGAAAACCTAAAATATACAACAGTTCACTAGTGAAAACAGGATGAGTCATGTTATGTAGTAAAACACCCGATAGAACTACTGACTTTCCAGTCTGGAAGGAAGAACATGTGCTGTTTCATTCAATAATACCAAGAAAGGGATTGGGGGAAAAAACCCCAAAACACCTTACTAGTGTGAGTAACTTGCTGTTGGCTCTACTTGTTGTTGTTGTCAGGTGCCATCGAGTCGGAATTGACTCATAGTGACCCCATGCACAGCAGAATGAAACAATGTCCGAAACAATGGCTGTACTTAGCACAGTATTATATTATAAAAAATGAGCTACAGTAGGATTAGCCAATACACATGCAGAAATCAAAGGAATTACATATTCTATCCTGCAATTTTGGGGATAGGGAGAACACGAAACAAAGTTTTGGTCAAAAAAGAACTGAGCATCTTAGAGAAAGGATACAATTCAGAGTATATTCTTCTCACCTAAACCACTTAGTATCAAAGTAATTGACACTGTCTTGAGACTGCAATTTGAGGATAGAGAAGTAAAGCTTTAGGATAAATTGGTGGACTGTATCTTGAAAAGAACTTTGAGTATAATTATTTGTATATCAAACAGACTGAAAGTGAATAAGAAGTTTATTAAGTTTTTGAAAGAATTGATTGATACTGTATAAGCCATTCACTGGAAAAAGAGGTGATAATGAATAGTTTAAGAAGACTTATATCGCTGAAATACCATGAGCTAAACTTTCTTGTTGTTAGATTCCTCCTTTAATTGCTATATTCAACAGAAATGAATTGGATACTTTAAATGCATGATAACTGGTTATTGGTATTATGCTGGTATTATCATGGCTATTAAAGGTTAAGAACCATATAGAATGAGGGCTTCACCTAATTAGTCTGGAGTACATGTCATCAATTTGTTACTTGTCATTAAAGTCTCAACCCATTTCTTCTGAAAGACTGATAGAATTCAGAACAGAAAATAAATGGCAGTATGTTCCTTAAGTCAATTACAGAGTCATTCAGATGACCTCACAATGGAAGCCATTAAATATTAAATTATTTCTTATCTCATCTTTAAAGATCAAAAGGAAGTGGGGTAAGATTGAAGCAAGAACTTGAATACAATGCCTAACGCACTCAAGTTGAGAAACAGAAATCAGCTGTTCAGACTACTGCTAAACTTGACTTTATCAATTCTCATTATGGAATTAGGCAAATTCAGTTAAATAAATATAAGGATTTGCTGATAAAATAACCCTTAATAGGCTTCTCTCTGTTTTAGGACTGATATTATATATAAGAGGAGCTCTGGAAGCATAGTGGTTCCAATTCAGGCTACTAACCTCAAGGTTAGCAGTTCTAAACTACCAGCAGTTCAACAGGAGAAAGCTGAGGTTTTCTGCTCTTGTAAAGATTTACAGCCTCAGAAATCCTATACAGGGTTTCAGTGAGTTGGAACCGACTCCACAGCACACCACCACCACCATTATATTTATATGAAAATAAATTCTGTGAAAGTTTAGTTTAGGGAAAGGTGATACCTGATTGATAAATTTTGCTTTTTAAAAAAATTCTTTCCCCCTTCAGATATAAGACAGTTTAGTACACTGTTCTTTGTAGGTACACCCCATGTCTTGAAATTACCAGTAACACAGAAAACACATTATATAATCATATTTTTACTAATAATCTAAATATCACAACCTTGGCAAATGTTCTCACCTTAGCCTCAAATTATTCCTTGACCCTAAGAAACTACCATCAGATTATCAAAGTCTGCATCTGTCTCAGGCGTCCTATTAGAATATAAGATGCTCAGGTGTGGCACTGTAGGATCAGCACTGCACAGTGGATCACAAGGTCATAGTTCAAACCCACTAGCTGCTCCTTGGAAGCCCCGTACAGGGTTCCTATGAGTTGGAATGGACTGAACAGCCTTTAGCAACACCACCACCAGTCACCCTGTAAACCTATGATAGAAGCAAGGCCCCGAAGCACAGGATTCTCAACACCCCCCCAACACAATGTCTTTAATTTCCTCTCTGAAGTACACAAAGCCATACCCGACACCATTGAGTTGAGAATACTCCCTAGTTTCCCTGCAATTATTATGAGAATAAAGATACCTAGGTGGGAAAATAGACGAGTGTCTATGATGGTAACAAGTGTCTTACAGTGCCTACATTTGACTACCACGAGGAGTCTCAGTCTGTTTTCAAGTTGCAGAAGCAAGACATATGACTTATTTTGATATGAATCGGCAACCTATCCTTCACCCAGCTGTGGAATTTCTGAACTTGTGCCTGCCAAACAACATATGATGGAAAAAATGATAGTATTAAACTTCCCCCTGCCCCTCTTTTTTCCCCATATACTAGGCATAGCAACGGCCTTTTTTGGAGATGTGGAAACTGAGGCTCAGGAGTATTGAGTAATTGATCCAAGGTCACTTAGCTATCAATGACAATTAGAATGTGATTCAAGTTCTCTCCCGCTAAGAGTGTATACTTTTATCTTTTGCCATCTGTAATGTATGGGTCCTAGGTCCACGGTTTCAGTGTTACTTTCTCATTGGTGTGCCTGCTTTTTGTTTGTGGCTATGTGCATCCCCTCCCACAACCACCCCCAGAGAACAGGTCTCAACTTTTACACCAGATTCTCTAAAGAGGTTAATAATTACAAAATTGAAACTGCTCAGATGATTCAAGGAGAATATTTTCCACCAGTCTTTTCTGTTGACTTGTTGTAATATCTGTTTTCTACTCTTTCAGGTCTTGTCTGCTATGCCTGACCGTGATCATCCGTTCAATCACAATGAACCACTGCAAACTCACTTCAACAGCGATTGGTATTCTTATTCCCTGTCAACTTTTGCCCACTAACCACTGCCCCAGGTTTTCTTGCCTTTATATATTGCTCCTTGAAGCAAAGAGACTGTTACTAATAATGCACCAGATATTCCAATTTTCATTCATCTTACAAGCAACTCAAAACCTCACATTTGTATTAGAAACACAATATCATTGTTTTCATATACTTGATTAATACATTTTGTTGATACATGTCATATATTTTATTGATACAGTTTTGTATATTTGATTTGATACATTTGTGTGGTTACCAAAAAACTAAACAACAATAAACAACTAGGACATCTTTATATGAGAAGTCTTTGTAGCAATCCTTACTCCTTTCCACTATGCCTCGATCTACATATGGCCCTTAATAAAATAATACGTATATATTTGCAGTGATTCTTTGTGCAACTATGAAGAAAAAAATCAAATATGTATATTCTTACTTTCTTCCAATTCTTATACAAAACAGAAATGTATGCAATGTAATTATTTTTTTAATTAAATGTTTTTATTTTGCATTGAGTGAAAGTTTACAGGGCACATCATCAGCTTCACATTCAACCATTCATATAGCTTGTTTCATTACATTGATTATTATCCCCTCCATATAT
>NW_006408525.1:16542449-16555907 GCF_000296735.1 Chrysochloris asiatica
GACCTATGCAATGTAATTTTAAGCACTATTTATTTAATAGTATAATTTCCATGTTGCAAAAGATGGTGTGGAGACTATTTTGTGCTTCCTCTGACCTTGTTGGACTTCACAAGAAGGCAGCAAAATCACCATCATCAGCTCACGGTCATCTCCTGTGAGGCAGAAATCAGACATGCCTCTACCCTCTAAACTTCTGTTTCAACACCAACCATCCCTCTTCCCTTAGCACTCTACTTCTCAGCTGGCTTCAGTAATCCATTGCAGTGACCACACAGAACTCACAAACAATACTTAGGATTATAGGATTGATTAGGGAAGTTAACAGGGTACAAGTCAGGTGAGAAACAACTCAGGATACAGAAGCTATCTGGTCAGGAGCCCCTCATCTCAGTGGTAACTCAGACATACCTCTCTCCTTGGCCTCTGCCTTCCTCTGGCAAATGTTACAAACTCCATGAACACTGTGGATAAGTGCCCAAAGGGCACCCATTCTGCAACCAGCCCCTGCTGGAAGGCACTTAGCTTCACTCAGTCCATGGTCACAGAGGTCCACTGTTCTGTCTCTGTCACTGGCTCCACTGCTGCCTCTCTGTGTGGGGATCTTGGAATACAGAAGAAACTGTTCATGTCTCTTCTTTCTTACTGGTGGTGAGACACCCCATTCCTCCTTCAGAGGTGGCTCACATAGACCCAGTAGAACCGCAAGACTAACCAATCCCAGTATTACTGTCCTTTATGTGCTGTAGAGTCGTTTCCGACTCATAGCGACCCTGTACAGGATTTCCGAGGCTGTAAACCTTAATGGAAGCAGAGCGCCTCATCTTTCTCTCACAGAACAGCTGGTAATTTCGAACTGCTGACCTTGAGGTTCACAGCCCGATTCATAACCACTACGCTACCAGAGCTCCTTTTTAAATCTTAGGAAAAATGAAAAACTGTAGCCAATTAAATAAGTTTAACGTTATCCTTCGAAACTTGATTTAAGGGATGAGGCACACACATTTTAAAAGTGTTCCATCTAAAGAACTCTGTTATGGTCCCCAAGATGAGGATCTTAATTTGTCTCTTCCCTGTATTAATAATTTATGTGTAAAATTAATAATTATAATGAATTTCAGAAACTCGCAATTCCTTAAGCCAATTTGTATTATTCATCTGCATAAGAAAAAGTAATATGTATGGGGTTTTCTCAATATTATTTGGACTTCTTATTCATATTGCCAAGGATAAGTGTTTCTTTAAACACAGTGTGAGAAGCTGGTGTAGTTTCAGGATGACAAACAGTGAAAGGGATTCTTTTGAATCCACCCATAGGACTTGATATTTTAGGCTTCAAACCCCAGTATCATTGGTCCACCATCACTGCCTGATGAGTTAATCTGTTAGGATGGAGGGATGGGAGGATGGACGGTATCTAGGTAGGAGCTATCTTAAGAAAACTTCACCTCAACAGTACATTTACTTGGAAAATCTATACTCTCAGTAAATTCAGTGCATCCCATTAATAAGAGATGATCACACACAGATTAAACTATTATTAATGGATTAAAGACTAGTTTAGAATCTGCATAATCTCCCAACCTACCAAGGATGCTGACCTAGAAACTTGACACCAAGGTAAAAACAAAACAAAACAAAACAAAAAAACAATAAAAGCCATCAATTGGCAGCTAATTGTCAAAGGTCTTGGATGTAAGTGCTCGGGCTGAATGTTAGAAGAGACTTCTTTGCTTGTCTACAATAAAAAATTAGTGGTGATGAAGTGAGGCCATTTATAGTACTCTGACTAAGCAATCACCATTGGAAGACAAAAATAAACGTCAAAGATTCTAAAGGATTTTTGTCTTTTTGTATTATGTCAGGGGATTAAGTTTCATATGTAAATACTCTTTCCCCAAGAAATTGATCTTTTAAAACATAGCAAATCCCAGTTGAGTCTTAGAAAACATGACATTTCCAAGTATGGATTTGAAATGAGTCATTCAGGTTTTTCTGTTTTTTGAATGTCTCTGTAGTCACAGTGAACCTTAAGGTTGGCACTCACACTCAAGAGCCACTCCTCGGAAACCCTAAACAGGTCACTATGAGTCAGAACCTCTCAGTGGCACTTAACAAGTTAAAGTGGAAATCTCAAATCAGTAAAATAAAGATGGATTGAGAGTTTACCAGAGTCACTAGTGGCTCTGAGGAACCTAGTTAGAAGTTCAGCTCTGGAAATTGCTTGGGTCTGTGGAATCAACATTACTAGATATGTGGAGGCCAAGTGGGCCTGTCTTTTTAAAATTTTTATTGTGAATTGAGTGATCGTTTACATAGGAGAACATGGATTTTGCACTCATCCTATTACATTTCATTTCATTGCAAAGGTTACAATCTCCTCCATGCATCATCATTTAACACTATTTGCTTCTATTTCCTCTGTTTTTTTCTTTTGTTTTGTTTTGTGATGTACACAAAAACATTCAGGAATATATAATTATTTAAATAACCAAAAGGCATATTCTGCAAGCCTGCCTCCTGGCTGTCAGCGAACAGACTTTCTCTTTCCAGGAGTCTAGAGTCTTCAAGTGCTCTATCTCTCCATGTCATCACCTCTACCTTCATTTCTGGTGTCACTTCTTTTCTGGATAGGGTCCCATGTTCTGCTCATGCTCTTCTATCTTGATGGTTCTAGGGTCCTCTGTTCCTGGACTGTAAGATTAACAACTCTCTCCTTTCTGTTACAAAATTTCTACATTTACAGTTGTGACAATTGCAACTAGTCATGATAACAATTACTCACTATTGACATAAAGAATCTTATCCCCATCTCCTTTCACCAGACCCAACTAGACAAGATGAAAAATATTCAGTAGGGAGTCTAGCTTCCCCCACACACTCTGAAACTAAACTCCCTGTTGAAAACTTGTAAGCCAGCCACTTTGTGCCTTTATAGACCCAGCCCCCCATTTTAGGTAGCCAATGTCTAAGTTGTCCATCCTTATCAACACTGTATACAGAGGGGATAGGCTTGATCCTTCACGTGAAGACTCCTTTCCTCTCAGTTGGTATTTTGAGCTATTACATCCATTAGTGTAGGTCAAGTTCCTCAAATTGGAGCAATTTATACTTGTTTCCTTTATCAAGTTTCTTTATCTTCTAGTCGAGCTCTGATAATCTAGCCATCGAAGCTAGGTCAAATGGATACTATCTGTTTGGACATTCTTGTGCATCTCCCCACACTTCATATCAGGTGGACATTTCATTTTCAGCTCTAGTCCTCCATGGCTAGGTCAATGTTCATGAGCTCAGGAGTTCTCAGGTTTCCCCAAACTTCAGACCAACTCTTTCTTCTTGAGGTCAACAGAAGTCTGTGGAACATGGTGGAACTTAACCCATATCTTCATTACTGACTTCCCCTCACTTCCACTCACATGTAGACCAATGTGGTCACCAGCCAGATTACATGTCTGCTCATGTGTTCCCTTTGAGTTTCAGTCTTGGAGGGGAGTTTGTCCTGAAGGAACTTGATTGTTTCAAACTTGATGGCTCCCCAGCAAACAGCTTGCTTTTTCTTGAAACAGCCAAACAGACTGCTGTTTTTGTTTTTTCTTGCTGGTCTTTCTTTCAGAAAAGTATTTTCTGGTCCTCTACCTGCTCCAGACTGGTCTATTTGTCCTTTCAAATGGTAATGTCGCACCTCAGATGGTTCTTGATGGAGCTCAGGATTCCACCGAAGGTCCTATGCACTACAAAGTTTCTGCAAGAAGCCTATTTCCAAGTGGGCCTCTCTTGAAACTTGCTGGGAGCATGTTGATGCAGGAAGGCAATCTTACCAGAATCATTTGGGATCAACAGATTTCTCTTGAACCCTTTGGTTTGTGTTTGGATTAGGGGAAATATGACAAGGAAAGAGACAGTGTTTCTGTACAGAATCTGTGTTCTTCATTCCACTGCTACCCAGGAGAAAACCTTAACTTGCAAAAAAGTGTGTGGTATATGTCTTCCTTTTGCCCTTCCAAAATTATTTTCCATCTTTCCCAACCCTGTTCTTTACACAGAGTAAACTAACTTATATGGATGGCATGCACAGGATCTCATATTCTCATTGGCTTTATGAACAAAGATTGTGGTATCGGGGTGGAGATGAGGCCACAATATTTATTTCCTTTGTTACTCTTCTTTCTGATTGTATTCTTTAACCTATTATCACAAGATCTGTTAGGTGGCTAAACTCTCTTACTATTCCATATTGTCTTCATTGCTCCCATCTTTGTTCCTTCAAGTCTAGGAATTGACATGACATTCCATGAGTAAGTTTTATACCTTGTGGTTTTCCTACACTTTTCCTTTAGTCATCTACTCAAATAATCAAAATATGCTAATTTATGTTAGGATAATAATGAATAGAGAAAATGGTGTGGCTCCCAAACAACAAACTTAAAAATGAAATTTCTGTGATTGGTTGGTTGTCCATGAATATAAGAACAGATATACAGCAAAACAAAAAAAAACCAAACAAACCCAAGTGACCTTATTTCTTCCTTGATAGAAGTGAGAATGAGCAATCCAGACCATGCGATAGAATGTGTATGCATGTGGAAGTCCAAGTATTTGGAAAACATGGGCTGTGGTAATTAGTCACATGAGTAGCTATCAAGATCATGGCAACAGCTGGCCATATAGTACAACCAATCTCTGATATATTGTTGATTTCTGATTAAAAGATCAACAAAGCTTGTTGAAATAATAAGAGCACAGGGTTGTAATTCCACAGCAAATCATTACCTTATTTCTTTCTCAGATAAGTGTTCATTGCCTTAGGTGGGACAAAGGATTTTGGTGTTTAAGTATCTAAGTCTTCATCTGTGCTCAGAAGTCTCAATTATCCCTATTCAGTTCTTATATTAGAAGTTAAATTAAGGCAATTTACTATTATATGAACAAAAGTTCCCACCATGTTCCATTATAAATGAAGGAAATGTAGCAGATACTAAGCTTTGGACAATTATCTAGAAAATGAAGCTACTTGCTTTGGTAGGTTACAACCTTGAAAACTTTGTTTGAAAGAAAGTCTCTATGATATTTTGTACAATTTTTCATCTTCTCTTTTTGCTTTCTCCTTGGTCCAAGAAAATTACGTGTGTGGTACAGTTTGAATACCATCCCATCCCATCCATATAACTTCTGTGTGATCTAGGACAAGTTTATTTCCTTTTTCAAAGTCTTGCTTTCTTATCTATAGAGTTATCTTACGGTGCCACTTCTAATATGGTGCTGTAGGATGAGCACTGGATTGCTAACTAAAAGGTGGATAGTTCAAACCCACCAGTTTCTCTTCAGAGACCCTACAAAGGGTCAATATGAGTTGGAACTAACTTAATGGCACTTAACAATAACAACAATGCTTTTGTAAAGACAACATAAGCTAGTGAATGCAAAGTGGTAAACACAGTGTTGAAAAAAAATGGTCAATGTACAATGGGAATTTCAATTCAAACTTCTTCAAATTGAACCTTGGGAAAACCACTGGATCTTTATCAAGGTCATGAATGGTTTATAAATAAAAGAAACCAGGAGACAGGTTGGCAATGCTGTAATGAGAATGTGTATGCATGCACATACTACAACAGCCGACCTTCTGGAATTTCTTCAGCTTTTTAAAAATACTTGCTTACTAGTGAAAAACACTGCTTAAATAAACATCTAAAAATACAAAAAGGCCAGTCAGTCCTGAAAGTTAGCTTTTAGGGAATTAGCTTTTATCTCTCCTCTTGGCATTATAGATGCACTCAAAGAGACAACGTTCCAAGCCATTTAAGACCACCAAGTGTAGAGAGACACAAGTATAATCAGGAAATATGTTACATATGGGACTGTACTCCTATTATATAGGACATAAGGGTCAGACTTGGATGTGTTTCCATACTTGTTTATCTTTTAATGGTTTTGTTTAACCAAGTCAATAACATTTTGATAAGTTTGTCATTATTTCTTTTCAATGCTCTTATGAATCCACATGATGACTGATGCAAATTAAAAATATTTTATTATTGTCTCCTGTAAAAGAATGGTTAACTGTATACTGACTCTACAAATTCACAATTTCTTTCGTGGGTGAAAGATAATGATTTTGGTGAACACCAAGAAAGAAATGTTAACAGTATTTATGTGGACATCTTGTAAAAAGTTAGATATTATCTCAATAAAGATATGTTGCTGTAGAATTCCCTCTCTTTATTGCTTTCCACAACCAACAGAAAAAAATGACAAAAGAAAGAAATGTACACAGTTTTATTTATAAAATAATTTTTAAAGTAAGAGCACATCGCTACATATGCATGATAGTTAAGTTAGAACGTATTGAAGAGACACTATTTGAACATAAATATTTAAATGTCTAGCTAATTAGTTAAAGGCATTTCTGTAAATATCTAGGGATCATTCTAGTACCATTTATGCTGATACTGGAGTGGTTTTCTGATGTTCTTCATAGAAGAATATCCTCTAGATAAGTGCACTTTGGGGAAGGTTTGATGGTGCCAAAATTGCTGAATTATTAAAAATTTAATATAGTTTCCATAGGAAAGACCCTGTGGAGTATTCCCGGCAAGATAATTTGGGTAGCGAATCAAGACATGTAGACTGGCAGACCAGCCAAGAAGGAAATCAGATGTAAAATGGGAACCACAGGAATCTGAATTATTTAAGTATGGTTGCTTTATTTACAAATGGACTGAGAAAAATATCTCATTAAATAAAAAGTCATTTTCCAAGGGAAAGATTAAATAACCACAACACAGAATAAGAATAAAGATAACAAATGCCAAACATTCAGCTACAACAAACTGTGAAATTACTTTTCCTCTGCCTAATGGAGAGCAAACAATGGCTTTCCATGTTTATTACTTATCAAGCAAATTCCTGAGGGAATAATTTATTCCCACAAAAGCTTTGAATGACCATTTGTTATTAGTTTTACTTCACCAGAAAGGCATAATTCTAACTTACATACTTTTAATCCAATAATAATGTGTGGTCTTTTGTAAATGCAGATGATGAAGCACCCTATAGCAATAGTTTCTAGTGCTATGTGGTCTGCAGGCCAGGACTGCTTTACACACTATTTGTGACCAGAACTCAAGAAGTTTAAAAATTGTAAATTTTAGCAATGTTTCTAGCAATTAGACACTGTCTTGACCTCTTAGTTTTCTGGTGCTGCAATAATAGGAAGAAGTATTACAAGTAGGTGCCTTAAAAGAACAGAAATTTCATTTGCTTACAATTCTGAAAGCTAATGTCTGAATCATTGTCTCAGTCATGTGCGTTTCTTCTATGAGCATCTCTCCTAGTTACTGGTGACTGCCATAATTCGATGACATTCCTTAACGTTCATTGGTATTCCTGGAGTTTCTTGTTCTCGGATGTCTGTCTTTCTCCTGTGTGTTTCTGTATCTGTTCTGCCTTTTTTATAATCCAAATGATTAGAGTTAGGACCCAGCCACTCTTTATGACCTCATTCACATAACAGATGCTGTTGTTGTTTGGTGCCATTGAGTTACACAAAAGAATTAAACACTGCCAGATCCCGCACCATCCTCATTATTGTGACAGGTATACCCATTGTTGCTACCACTATGTCAGCCCATCTTGTTGGGGTCTTCCTCTTTCTCAGTGACCCTCCACTTTACCAAGCATGATGTCCTTCTCCAGGCACTGATTCTTCCTGACAACATGGCCAAAGAATGAGACACTAAAGTCTCACCATCCTGACTTCTAACTAGCATTCTGGCTGTACTTCTTCCTACAGATTTGTTTGTTCCTCTAACAGTTCCTGGTACTTTCAGTATTCTTCACCAATGCCATAATTCAACTGCAGCAACTCTTCTACAGTCTTTCTTATTCACTGTCCAACTTTCACATACATGTGGCTTTGGATCAGGTGCGCCTTAGTCCTCAAACATAATAGAGTTAAAAGTTAAATGTCATTGAGTCAGTTCAAACTATAGTGACCCTCTATAGAACTTCCAATGGTTTAAATACTTCAGGAACAGAAAACCTCATCTCTTGCCCTTGAAGTGGCTGCTGGGCTCTAATCACTGACCTTGAGGTTCTCAGTACACTACTTACCCAAACACAACAGAAGAAAGTCCTTATTTCCAAACAGGAACACATCCACAAGTACAAGGGGTCTTCCTTGAGAAAGAATACTTATAGAAGACACAACCTGCTTCAGACAAGCACACAGCAAGAGGGCCGGAGAAATAAATCCTCAGCCCTACCTCTAATCCTTCTTGGTAATCTCTGATTGGAGTTCCCTATGGGCTAAACTCCTCTGGAGGCCAAAGGTCTTGAATATTGAGAACAGTCTATTGGGGAAAGCACTGATATGGAGAGGCAGACAGAAGACAGCTAGCATAACAGGTTCCATGCACACACATGTGTATACATCTACACACTCACACATGCATGAATACATATTTACCACAGCAGCAGAAGAGACATATTTGCCTTCTTATGTTGTACGTACTAAGTGAAGCAAGATTTGAAATAAATTTGGTTTCACTTACACTTCAGAGAATTTTTTTTTTCTTTTTCTTTTTAGAGTGCATGTGATTTTCATATTTAAAACAACAATAAGGATATTTTCATTGTAAAAATAAGAAAATAATATTGATTGTCATTGTTATTGTGTGCTGTCAAATTGGTTCCAACTCACAGTGACCCTGTATAATGTTTCCAAAGAGCAGTTGGTGAGTTTGAACCACCAACTTTGTAGTTCAAACTGATCTTGAGGTCAAGTGCTTATCTTAAGGTACCACACCAGGACTCTAATATTGGTGGTAGCCCATTGAAAAGGATAGGGAAAAGATGACATAATCCAAAACTGGAAGGAGGTTTTCCTAAATCCTATTTAAGCCTACTTTATCATTAGTAGCTCATGCAGCCTCCAGTATTTTGTTGTAAAAAAAAAAAAGAGGGGTGGGGGGGGAGGCGGGAGTGTAGAGTTAAAAGTATATTATGAGAAACTGCCTGAAATGATGCAGTAGCAGAAAGGATGAGAATTAAAGACTCAAAAGCTATTTCCACTTAACCTCAAATCGTGAGACAGAATATAGAGTATACCAGAATTCTATTTTCTCAAAAAGGATAGATGTGATTCACTACCATGATTTATAGAAAGGTCAATGAATCCTAGGACAAAACAGGGTTAGAAATCAGGTCAGAGATATAAACAACAAAACCCACTGCATTTGTGTGAGCAATGTCTGATATAAATAGCACCTAAGTAAAGACTGATAAGAATTTATAATTAGTTTTTCAAGACAATGCTTTGTTTGCATATATAACTATAACAATACAGAGAAGAGGACTGTTTGAATCTTAGCTCAGATATCTGCTTGTTTCCATGACCTTGAGAATTCTTCACAAAATCTGCAGAAGTACATACCCACCAGTATAAGAAATCATGAATCAAGTTCACTCAGATTAAGTGAAAGCAGGCCTCTAATTTTCTCATGAAGCTTTAATAAACTGCTAATCTTATTTTATTTGCCATAATCTTAAGGCAATCCTAGTGTACCTTTGTCCCAGTCTGGATTGTTGTTCTTGTGAAGTGCACCACCACACCAGGAGCGTGCCTATCTCCGCTGCGGGATAATGCTCTGGACAGCAAGGTCTTTTGAATTCCAAGGTCTCCTGTTCAAATCCACCAGTCGCTCTTTGCAAATCCTATATATGAGTTGCTATAAGTTGGAACTAACTCCACGGCACTTAACAACAACAATCTCCAAACAATAAACACTGGACTGCAAACCACAAGATCCAGCGGTTCAAGCACGCCAGCCATTCCACAGGAGAAAGATGAGGTTTTGTGCTCCTGTGAAGATTTTAAGTGGGTGAAATCTTATTTATACTGAGGGTTGTGGTTATGAGGAACCAACTGCATGGAACATGACAACAACAATCACCCTTCCAAGGATCCCTGGTGTGTAGTAATTAAGTGCTCAGCTACTAACTGAAACATCAGAGCTTCAAACCCACAACTTGTTCCACAGGAGAAAGATGTGGCAGTCTGCTTCCATTAAGACTTACAGCCTTGGGCAAGTTCTTTGGAGAAGTTCTACTCTAGAGTGTCAGTATGACCAGGCATTGACTCAACTACAGTGGGCCTGCCTTGGAATCTCTTTAGTCATTTATAGCCACAGCATCACTTCCAAATTAAAGTAGATAGGGAAACTGATATTTCCCCATTCTTTGACCAAGCTGTTGCTGGTGTTTTTGCTTGCCACTACTATCATTTTGTTCACCACTCATCTGTCTATTTGTTATACAAGGCTGGCTTACATGTTGCTGTGATACTGAAAGTTATGCAGTAGCATTTTAAATATCAGCAGGGACCTGGTATGGCATTGCAGGATAATACACTGGACCTCAAGGTTGATTTGAACCACAAAATGGGTGATTCAAACCCACCAGCCTTGACTCAGAAACCCTATATGGAGACGCTATAAGTCAGAACTGACTCAATAGCACTTAACAACAAGGATCATTCATGATGGCCAGGTTTCAGCAGAGCTTCCAGATTAATATAGACCAGGAAGAAGAAGAGGCAGACTTCTAAATGTTTATCCACTGACAGCCTTCTAAAGAGCAGCAGAACATTGTCAGGTACAGTGTTGGAAGATGAAAACATGAAGCTCAGAAGAACATTGTCAGATATAATACTGGAAGATGAACTCCTCAGGACGGAAGTTACTTCCATCCTGACTGGGGAAGAGCTGCCTCCTCAAAGCACAGTTGATCATAATAACATGAAAGGAGTAAAGCTTTCAGGAGATTTCATTTGTTGGTGGGACACAAGTCAAAATAAGAAAAAAAAAAAATAACTACAAACATCCCTTAGTAATAAGAACATGGAATGAATGGCCATGAATCTAGGAAAATTAGAATTTGTCAAAAATGAAATTGAGTGCAAAAAGATTTCTATCCTAGGCATTGTTGTTGTTAAGTACCGTTAGGTCAATTCCAACCCATAACGATCCTGTGTAGGGTTTCCAAGAAGTGTCTGATAAGCTTGAACTGCCAACGCTGAAATGCCTAAGATATCAATTTTTATGCATTCAAGGGTTTCCAAGGAGCTGCTTGTGGGTTTGAATCTCTAACCTTGAGGTTAACAGCTCAGTGCTTATCCTAGTGTCACACCAGGATTCCATAGCTAAGGCTGAGGTTGGGACTATCATCTAAATGGCAAAGGGAAGAATTACAGACAATCAAAAAAAAGAAAAGAATCAAATTTGAATTTTGAAAAACAAATTAATTAAAATTGCAGAGACTGTTGGGTCTGGACAAAAGGTAGTTTGGGGAGACTAATGTGGATATAGTTGTGATAATCCACACAAGACATGATGATTCCTCAGACTCTGGTATGGTACAGAAGATGACTTCTTACTCAGACTACTGAACTCAATCCAATTGATTTCATGGTATTTTTTTCTTTTGTTATAAGTTTAAAATATAAAGGAATTTCTACTTACCTAAATCAACTGGAAGGCACCTAAGAATAGTAACATCTGAAGTGATTAATGGCAACTCTGTAGACTTCGAGTGTGGCTGTAACTTCTAACCCCACATGACTGATGTCTCTGAGCCAGTGGGGTTTAGAGTGTTATAAATTTGGTGATGAATTAAATGAGTCAATACATGCAAAGAACATAGACCTAATTCATAGATAATGTTAGTTTCTGTTTATACGATGGTTACTGCTACATTGTACCACCTGCACGTCTTATATCCTACCAGTACATCTGGGTTTACCTGGGACTTACCAGAACTAATCCACCGGGTGTAGCAAGGGTTTAGCTACGACCCCCTTCACATATAAACTTACCAACCACCTACTAAGGCTAATCTCACATTTCATCATGCTTTGGGTCATCTCTGAGTTAGTATTTACTATCAATCCCTCAATCATAGAAACATAATTTTAGAAAGAAAAAGTATGCACAATTCATCATTAGTATTTATCACACTCCAAATGTTACTCGATTATTGACTCAAACCCTTAATTAATCAAAATTCACTTAATCATAACTTTTAAAATCTATGTTTATCACTAGTTTTTGAAAGTGTATTGTTGCCGTTTTCTTTCTTTCTTTCTTTCTTTCTTTCTTTCTTTTTTTTTTTTTTAACTGATTCTTTTAAATATTCTCAATTGAGGCTCCAAAGTGCTTTCATTCTGGCTTGCCTCTGCAACTTTTGTTATCAAAACACTTCTTTAGAGTCAGCATTTCTGAGTTACTTTTCACAGTGTTCAATGATCAAGTGTCTTTTAAGTGTAACAGTTGGCATAATCATTCTAGCAAGAACCACATTTCTGGGTAATAAGTGATGCTAAAGCATTTGCAACTTGAAGAGACACACTCACAGGAAAAGACAATCTAACGCACTTCTGCATATAATCAAATGGAAACTGCCCTACATTACTATAACCTGCATTTCCTTACACCTCCCAACTTCGGACTTAAAGCAGGGTCAGAGGGAGATGAATTTCCTCTTCTCGTGCCCATAAACACCATCTCTCCTGAAGGTCCTCTCTGTCCCCCTTTTACTCATGCACTATTTGCAGCTCCTTGAGAATCATCATCACAAGTGAGTTTTAACTAGTTTGACCAATAGTAGAGACATCTTGCAGATTTTACTACACTCTGTTCCTCCTACTAACTTTCCCTACTTCACCAGTTAGCAATCACAGTCTTTTCTAGTGGCTGTTTTAACTCCTACTGAGCATCACTGATTTGCTGAGTGTTACTGCTACTTCTTTGGCGACCATGAAGCCAATGAATACCCACTCTTTGAGGACTAACTATGTGCCTGGTCTCTTACTAGGTATTGCTACTGTCCCTTCTATTTCTAGCTATTGCGGATCAATTTGTTCCACTGTCTTTTTTCTCCCTTTTGGGTTATCGTCTAAGTCATGAAAACCTTTGAAGTACCAGCACTCATGTGTCAAAGTCAGAAGCACAGAACTATGTCTCTCCCACTTTTATGGTTGATTCTGTAACAGAGCTACAGAAGCAATGCTGTTTATGCCGAACAATCTTAACAGAAGGTTTTTTCAGAATATGACTATTCCCTGTTTAACATATATTTTTCTTTACCCTGAAAAAATGTATGTAATTTGAATGAATTGGGGAGGGATTCTGAACAAATAATCTGAGAAGCTGGGTTCTATGAAGAAAAACGTGGCATCAGGATTGGAGGAAGACTCATTAACAACCTGAAATATGGAGATGATACAACCTTGCTTGCTAAAAGTGAAGAGGTCTTAAAACATTTACTGATGAATATCAAAGAGCACAGCCTTCAGTATGGATTGCATCTCAATGTCAAGAAAACAAAAATCTTCACCACTGGACCAATAAACAACATTCTTATCAATGGAGAAAAGATTGAAGTTGTCAAGGACGTCATTCTTCT
>NW_006408525.1:16556597-16577047 GCF_000296735.1 Chrysochloris asiatica
GAAATGTTTCCAGGAAAGGTCTCCACCTCTGGTTCAAATGACCTTATGTCTGTGTTGTTGCTATACACAATTCATGATCCCTATTTAGGTGTTTAATAACATTCAGCCTTTTGGGCAACCAGCTTCACCTCAGATTATCTGCACCTTCTATCTTGTTTTAAGTGCCTCCGTGCAGTTGCATAACAAGGGAATACCAATACCGAACACCATGATTTGAAAATGCAAGCCAGTTTCAGAAAGCTCTGAGATTTTAAAATGTCTATTTCTGGGAAAGGAATGGAAATGATAATTACTGAGTGCTTTGAGTCCCGGTGTGATGCTCTGGTTAATGCGCTGGACTACAATGTTTATTTGAACTGCAAGGTTGGTAGTTCAAGCTCACCAGCTGCTCCTTGGAAACCCTATACAGTGTGGTTATGGATTGGAACTGACTCGATGGCACTTAACAACAACCATTTACGACACCCTGCATTGAGTTATTGATGTATACTTTCAGAATAGATCCTTATAAGGACTCTACAGGGTAAGTAATATTATCATAGTCATTCTATGGACTAGGAAACTGGGGTAACTGCTGTGAAAAAAAACGACTTGCCCAGTATCACATAGTTAAAACCTAGCAGAAACAGGATTAATTTGTTCGCTAGCTTCTAACAATTAGGCCCTTTTTAACTTGCTGTTATCTTCCTTGAAGTATAGTCCTAGCAAAGCATAAAACTAAACCCATCACTCTCAAGTTGAATCTGACTCATAATGACCCTATGAATCCCTGATAGTGTAATTGGTCTACTAACCACAAGGTCAGCAGTTCAAATTCAGCAATCACTCCACTGGAGAAAAATTTGACTTTCTGCTCCTGTAAAGATTCACAGTCTTGAAAACCATGTACAGGGTTCTTATGAGTTGGCACTGACTCAATGGCACACAACACAGTGACCCAATAGGACAAAGTAGAATTGTCCATAAGATTCCCAAGACTGTATATCTTTACAAAAGTACACTGCCACATCTTTCTCTGATGAAGTGACCAGTGGGTTCAAACTACCAACCTTTCAGTCAGCAGCAAGTGCTTTAACCGCTGTACCACAAATGTTTCTGTAGCATAGCCTGTAGGGTCCTGAAAGCTAGATTTGATCAATATTTTCATGATTTTTATTTCTTACAGGTGATTAACAATGAGTAAATAAAACATACCTTAGATTGTAAAGAAGCCATATATGGTCATAAAGCTGACACGCGGGAGCGTGCTGGAAGTCAGCAGGAGTCTCATCTTCCTGTTTAATGCTGATTACAAAAGCACGCCATCCTAGAAGGTGCCATACCCATCATCAGGGATTAACTGTTTACACACAGATTGCATCTCCCAATGTAATTTACACATTGTTATGCTGGTAACTCAAATCCATGCTCTGTTGACTCCTCTATCTGGGATGTATGCAAATATTTTTTATATATGTTGTTGTTGATGTGAAGTGCTGTGGAGTCAGTTCCGACTCATAGTGACCCTGCACAGGGTTTCCGAGGCTGTAAATCTTTACGGGAGCAGAAAGCCTCATCTTTCTCCCGTAGAACAGCTGGTAGTTTCGAACTGCTGAGCTTGAGGTTCGCAGCCGGATTCGTAACCACTACGCATATATTTTCCAAACTCAAATCCAATTTATTGGTATTAACATGTGCTTTCACCCTCCAATATGCTGAGAGAGACAATTTGTGATGGGTCGGAATCGACTCAATGGCACTTCACAACAACAACAACTTGGTGAAAACAGAATCAGGTGTGGGTTCTGATCTAGAAATTACTTGTACATTTCCTTCATTCTACTTCTTATTCCTTTTTAATTTTTTTTTTTTTTTAAATGGGTTAAATGAGACGAAAGGGTAGCATTACGTAGCTTCATTTGTCTGACATAATTATTAATTTGGTAGTAGTCTCTTATATTTATGACTTGTAATCTTTTATCCTATTTCTATTTTTACCATTGGATCTAAGATACCTTTTCCTAGGCAGCAGCTAAAAGAAAGCACATATCTTTGGTTTATAAATTACCCCCATTCCTCACCAGTGTGCTGTAATATAAGGAGTCCAACCTGAAAAGGTACATTATGTGACAATGATTCATAGTGGTCCCTTTGAACAGCTCTTAGTGTCATTCATTCATTCAGCTCCAACTGTGCCCGAGGCACTAGGCACCAATTATGTGTCAGACACTCTCATAAGTATCTAAGTGATCCAGAAGTACTCAGCCCAGCAAAGTTCCCACGTCAGCATCTCCTTAGTCCCATGCAAGCAGCGCTTAAACTCAATCAAGATAGAACTTTGTAAATTTGAGGTTAATCTTTAAGGTAAGAGATGCATACTTTACCTCAGATAATGTGAGCATTTGACAGTGAGCAAATTATTTCTTCCCTTGGAATGCATTTTGTTCATTGTTAAAGTAATAAAATTGAGAAAAAATTTTGAAGTTCCTTTCAGACCTAATCTCCATGATTCAAATGAATATATACTTTACATAATTGCATGAATCTACCTATGTTTATAAATTCTTATGTTTGGCTGGTTTTAAAATTATATATATATATATATATATATATATACATATATATATATATTCAGTCTACAGTTCAATGTGAAATTTTTAGACACTATTAATAGCTACAAAAAGGGGAAGAGTGATTACATTCTAGAGTCAACATATTGCATGTTTGATTTTTGTTTGTTTTATCCACAACTTGGCCTAGAATTTTTATTTTACAAATATTTTTTAACAATAATTGTTTTCCAAATATTTGTGCCTGGCCCACAGGATTCTGTAGAGGTTTTCAAATGGTTCATATGAACTAGAAGTTCTTTACAATAGAAGAGGACAAAAGCTGATAGATTTTAGGGGGCATGCGGCTTTTCCAGCAGATTCAAAGGAGGTATGGAATGCGAGGTTTTGTGAGAAATAAATTCACTACTGAAAGAGAATCTGGATTAATTCCATGGCTATTGCGTGGGCATCCTCACAGAAAGATGATTCCACAATCAAGAGTGAAAAATGGAAAAGAAACTTGCTTTTTGAGCTCATTTGTACTTTTCGAGGTTGTAGCTATCTGGGTGGATCAAGAAGTGGGGAAAGCACCCCATATGCAACAGTGGCTTCTTGAAAATGATTCACAGTGAAAATAAATGAAGGTCCTTGCTCAAGCCAAGAGAAATATTTGCACAGCTAGAAAGTCAGCCAAGTGGACTATATGCTTGCTCACTTCAGAATACTGTCCTCTAGTTATACTGGTTTGGTGCTGCGGGTTATGCGATGGACTGGAAGGTCAGTTTGAACCACAATGTTGGTGGTTCAAACTCACCAGCAGCTCTTTGGAAACCCTATGAGTTGGAACTGACTCAAAGGCACTTAACAACAACAACAACAATAGTTATCTTCTACTTAATTATATAATAATGGTGGTAATATTAATGCATAGCTAACTTTTCTCACTTTAAAATTTTGTAACCTTTCCATACTGGACTGCTAACTGCAATATCAGCAGTTCAAACCCACCAGCCTCTCTATGGGAGCAAGATGAGACTTTCTGCTTTGGTAAAGATTTACAGCCTTGGAAACTCTATTCAGGTTCACTAGAATTCAGAATTGATTGACAACAGTGGAATTTGGTTTTCTGTGATCTTTTCTTGAACTTAGAAAATTATTTTTGCTCCAGGTAAGTGTTCTTCTCTTTATTTTCTACAATTCCATAGCTTTGTATTTTTGTTTTTAACTTTCCCTCTCTTCATTACCACCCAGGAACAAAATATAGATGTAAATATTCCTGTTAAGCATGATAAATGATGTTGTTATTGTTAGGTGCCGTCAATTCCATTTTAATTCATAGCAACCCTATGACAGAATACAGCTAGCACATAAAATTTATATACCTAATCCATAGGGATATTATTGCTGATGTAAGATGGATCTTAGATGAGCAATGAATACCTAAAAAAATGTTTATCTGTGCTTTACTGACCATGGATTTCAATTGTGTGGATCATGACAAGCTATGGACAATATGACAAATAATTAATATTCCAGAACATCTGATGATGTTCATAAGAAACCTGTATCTAGACTAAGAAGTAACAAGAGTTCAAAGAGCACAAGGGAACACTGAATGGTTTAACATTAGGAAAGGTGTATGCCAGGGTTATATTCTTTCACCATAATGAGCACATAGTCTGAGAAGCTAGATTATATGATGAAGAATGTTGTATCAGGATAGGAGGCAGACTCATTAACAACCTGTGATATGCAGATGACACAACCTTATTGCTCTAACTGAAGAGGACTTGAAATACTTACTGATGAATATCAAAGGCAACAGCCTTCAGTATGAGGTCTGGGTTGCACTTCAATGTAAAGAACGCAAAATCCTCACCATGGGACCAATAAACAACATCAAGATAAATGAAGAAAATAATAACATTATTAAAGACTTCATTTTTATCAGATCAACCATGAACATTCATGGAAGCAACAGTCAAGAACTCAAACAACAGGGTGATCATGTAGAGGTGCAGTGAAGTTAGTCTTCAAAAATACCACAGAGTACCAGACGAAGTAGGTTCAGGGAAGAGCTCCAAAACTCTGAACCACTTAGGTAGGAATATTTTTTAAGTTTGAAGGTTTATAGCTAGTGGAAGTTGTACTGGAAGTAAGAAATCCTGTACTTTAGAATCTGCCAGGCTCAGCAGCCCGGAGCCGGCAACATGGGTGACACCAAACAATGGGACCAGGTGGGGAGCAAGCAGACCCACTGGGAATTAATGACCACGAACCTCAGAGCAAAGATGACAATATTATCTGTTTGGTTTTACTTTGTTCTGGTGTTTTTGTTTGTTTGTTTAATTGCTTGTTTTGGTATCTGTACATTGGCTATCTGCACATTTCCATTCTGGTGAGTGAGTGGACACCACCCACCTCCACCACTGGAGGGTTCTTCCACCATGCAAGTGCACAGATGTTCTCAGCATTTAGAGGTACTTGCCTTTATTGCCAGTTGAGTGCCTAGGAGTCGGTTCTGACTCATAGTGGCCCTGCATGGTATTTCTGAAGCTGTGAATCTGTCGAGGTTCTATGTCGGGTTCCAGCCTCAACAAGGAAGTGTGGGTGTCATGAAGAAGGTAGATCTGGCAGCAAAAGGGATAAAGAAAGAGAGAGATGAAATATATACAAAAAAGACAAACACATAGATATGATGAAAGCTGGCAGATAGACAGATCTGCAAACATATTGCCTAGCACTGCACAGCATTGCACAGCATTGCACACAGAATTCACTCTACCTCAGTCTTTTATTCTCTTTTTTAGGGAGGGATTTGTTACAAAGGAAGGATGTAATTCACAAAGGGAGGATGTAATTCACAAAGTGAGGATGTGATTTTTTAGACAAGACAGGATACAGAACTGAAATGTGATTAAGCATTCAAAACAGGACATAATGATTCACAGGAACAACTTTTAAAATATTTTCATAGTTTTTCTTAACAATCTAACATTTTTATTTTTACAGAAAAAAAGTTCAATCAAGCTGCTATATATTAACTTTTAGGCTTAAATGATCTAGAGCAGTGATGTGCGGTTTCTTAAGGATACTTAACATAAAGCAAGGTTCCTGAAAGGAGCCAAGCTGTCTCTGTACACTTTGCAAACTTCTGTTTGTGAGCAAGATCTCAGGCACTGGGCTTCATTTATCTATATCTAAAATGCTACATTTTTCTTATCACATTCCTATATACTTTCAGGAGGAAGGAGAGCATCTGGGTTAAACTGATTATATTCAGAGGCAGTTTAATGGGGCTGCCACTGATCCACCCAGGATCTGCGTATGCTGTCCCTAGCATGAATCTTTGTGGGAGAAGGGGGACTAGTCTTTCTCCTGCAGAACAGCTGGTGTTTTTGAGCTTCTGGCCTTGGTCTTGGTGGCCCAATTCATAACCGCTACACTACAAACAGGCAGCTTAAAATGGCCACAATCATCCCTGAACTGTTTATTCATAGGGAAAAGGCCAGAATGGGGTGAGGAGAGGAAGAGAGTTTAAAAACAAAACAGGCTGAAAATTAAAGCCTAAGGCACAGCATTAAAATGCAAGGTGGCATCTTGAAATTTATCAGATGACCTTGAAGGCAAGAAGCTGAAAGAGGACATTAAAGTCAAACTCATATTAGGCTACAGATTTCTTCTTCTTCTTCTTCTTCTTCTTCTTCTTCTTCTTCTTCTCCCTCTCCCTCTTCTCTCCCTCTCCCTCTCCCTCTCCCTCTCCCTCTCCTTCTTCCTCTCCTTTTCCCGCAATTATAAACTACAGTATCCAATCTGATTTTTTGTTTTGTTTTTGAGTTGAAGTTTTTTTTCCTCTGATTTTTTGCTGTTGCTGTTTTTCCTTTTTTTGTTTTTTGTTTAGTTCTGTTGTGTTTTGGTTTTGTTCACCTTTTACCTCTAGGAGGCTCTTTCTCTCCCTATACTACCCAAGAAGAGACAGCAATTTCTGCCATATAGTTAAGATACAATCACAAGCTATAAAGCCCCACAATCCAGGCAAGAACTAATACCAACTGCCACGCACCAGGGAGGCAGACAACACCTGCAAAAGTTACTCAGAGTTAAGCAATAAGAAGAGTGAAAAGGGAAGCCCACCTCCTGATCACATCTACCTAGAGGAAATCAGAAAGCCTAAAAAAATACTAAAACACACACTCAATTAAGTTGAAAGGCCATAGCTAAACACTAAACACGTCCAAAAAAACAAAAACTAATGACCATATCAGCACAGATCCAGAAATAAGATAAAATGTCTGAGACAAATGACCTAGAGGTATACCTGCGCTACATTCTGGAAGAAGGGCAGGCCTTAGAAATGTCTGAGAAGGAATTCAGAAAAATTATTATAAAATGTTCCAAAACACTTTACAGTTGTTGTTGCGAAATGCCGTCAAGTCAGTTCTGACCCATAGTGATGCTGTATAGGGTTTCCAAGGACCAGCTGGTGAGCTTGAATTTCCAAACCTGCAGTTAGAATGGCTTTGCAGTCTGGCGCATTAACCCACAGTGTTGCACCAGGTAGTTAGAAAAATAAGGAAGAAGTCCTGAAAATGTTACATGAGCAATCAAATAAGATAGACACAGCATTGGAAAGAATTCAAAACCTACAGAAAGAGGTTCAAATGATTAATAATAGAATATCAGAAACAGACTGAAAGGGCAAAGGAGTAGAATAGAAGAGATGGAAAGCAGAACTAATGAACTGGAGGACAGATCTCTCAATACCACTAAGATAGAAGAGCAAGCAGAAAAAAGGATACAAAAGTCCAAAGAAGGTCTAAGATTCATGTTGGACAACATGATGAGGAATAACTTAGGAATTATCAGCATTCCACAGCAGGAAGAATCACACAAGTCCACAGAAGAGACAGTTGAGAAGCTTCTGGAAGAAAAATTTTCTAACATCCTGAAAAGTGAAAAGATAGTCATAAAAGAAGCTCAACGAACCCCAGGAAGGATATACTGCAAAGAAAATAACTGAGACATAACATAATCAAGTTCTCCAAAATCAAAGATAAGGAGACAATCCTGAAGGCAGCAAGAGAAAAGAGAAGCATTATGTATAAAGGCAAGCAAGTCAACTAATCTCAGATCTCACAGCAGAAACCATGCAGGCAAGAAGGCAATGGGGAGACATATATAAAATCCTGCAAGAAAAAAAAACTCTCAGCCAAGAATCCTTTATCCAGCAAAGCTGGCAATCAAATATGACAGTGTAATGAAAACATTCCTGGATAAGCAGAAGGTAAGAGGTTTTGCCAAAGCCAACCCTGAACTATAAAACATCCTAAAGTGAGGTCTGTGGACTGAGAACCAAGAAGAACAGAAAACAAACAGAGGTTGACATGCGTGGCAGCAGCTCCCAGAACTAAATTGACAGATAGAAGAGTTGAGAACAGAACAAAACTATAAGAACAAACTCAGAGAATCTGGGAGGTCAGTCTCTGATCAAAACAATTACAATGTGAAAGAAGGTAAACATGTAAGAACAGAGATCCAGATGGTGAGAAGGTCAGGTCAATTACAGGATAAAATGTTGTTGTTGTTGTTGTTGTTGTTAAGTGCCTTCGAGTCGGTTCTGACCCATAGCGACCCTGCACAGGGTTTCCGAGGCTGTAAATCTTTACGGGAGCAAAACGCCTCATCTTTCTCCCGTGGAACAGCTGGTAGTTTTGTACTGTTGGCCTTAAAGTTCGCAGCCCGATTCGTAACCACTACGCTAACAGAAACTGCACTAAATGGAGGGAAAGTTAATGGACTATAAGGTAGCCTCAAAGAAAATAAACACTTCAAAACATATCAAGAAAATGAAAATCCAAGAAGAAAATGGAAACATTAAAACTATGAGGAAACTCACAAGAAAGAACACTAAAACCATCAACTCAGCACAGGACGACATGCAGAACAAAGAAACAGCAACACCACAAAAAAACCACAAACGTAATGGCGACAATTAATCCATACCTATCGATAATTATACTGAATATAAACAGATTAAATGCAACAATTAAGAGACGGAGGGTGGCAGAATCGATAAGAAAACAAGATCCCTCAATATGCTGCCTGCAAGAGACACATCTCACACACAGAAACAAAAACAGATTAAAAGTCAAAGGATGGAAAAACAATATACCAAGCTAATTGCAATACAAAACAAACAGGAGTGGCAGTACTAATCTCTGATAAAATAAACTTCAAAGCCAAAACAAGCATAACAGATAAAGATGGACATTAACTCATGATTAAAGGGACAATTGAATAACATGGCATAACCATAATAAATAGCTATGCTCCCAATGAAAGAGCTCCAAAATATATGAAACAAACTCTAATAGATTTGAAGAAAGAAATAGATGAATCTACAATAATAGTGGGTGATTTTAATACACTGCTTTCAAAAATGGTTAGAACAACCAGAAAGACGCTTGACAAAGACACAGAAGAACTAAAAAACAAAATCAGCCAACTGGACCTCATAGATGTGTACAGAGCATTCAACCCAACAACTGCACAATATACATTCTTTTCCAGTGCACATGTAACATTCTCCAGAATAGACCATGTGTTAGGCCAATAAACAAACTCCCATAAATTTACAACTATAAAAAAACTACAAAGCATCTTCTCCAACCACAATGCTATCAAATTAGAAATCAACAATAGGAAGACCAAGGAAATAAAGATAAATACATGGAAACTGAATAACAACCTGCTGGAAAGCAACTGGGTAGTAGAAGTAATAAAACGTGAACTCACAAAGGTCCTAGAAACAAATGAGAATGAAAACACAACATACCAAAATCTTTAGGATACAGCGAAAGCAGTGCTGAGAGGACAATTTATTGCAATGAATGCACACATTCTAAAAGAAGAAAGAAGCAAAATTAACACATTAACACAACACCTACAACAATTAGATAAAAAACAACAGAGGGAACCTACAGCCACCAAAAGAAAAGAAATAATAAACATTAGAGTAGAAATAAATGAGACAGAAAACAGAAAAACTATAGAAAGAATCAACAGGACAAGAAGCTGGTTCTTTGAAAGGATTAACAATATTGACAGACCGTTGGCAAACCTAACAAAAGAAGTGCCATGGGCTGCCAAAAGAACCCATAGATCTGTTTTGGAAGAAGTGCAGCCAGTGTGCCCCTTGGAGGCCAAGATGGCTAAACTTCTTCTCTCACACTTTGGACATATTGTCAGGAAGGAACGGTCACTGGAGAAGGATATCATGCTTGGTAAGATGGAGGGCTAGAGAAAAAGAGGAGGATCCCCAAAGAGATGGATTGGCCAGGTGGCAGCATTAATGGATTCAAGTGTGGCAACAGTAGTAAGGTTGGCCCAGGATCAGACATTGTTTCGTTCTGCTGTGCATAGGGCCGCTATGAGTCTGTGCCGACTCGATGGCACCTAACAACAACAACAGCAATATAAAGAAAATGTATAGGTAGCTCTGTCACAGGCATTGAGAGGCAGAATAATCTTTGTTTTAGATCTTGATTATCTGTGAAACGGTTTCAGGCCTAGAAAATTCTCCCAGTGTCCACAATCTCTTTAATTATAGTTAAAGCCACATCTATCCTCACCTACTTCATAGTCACCATCTCAGGACTATGATGGACTTTTGCTCATTCTGTCCCTCAGCTTAGGCTATTTTCTTATTATTTACAAGATGTCAGCTAGACTTCAAGGTTCAGCTCAAGTGTCAATGTTTCCACTTGCTATTGAATTGATCTTCCTACGTCCTGCTCCCTTATCACTTTATCTATGCTTCCATTACAATTTTTTTTTTTTTTACATTCTCTCTGATTGGAGGAAGACTCATTAACAACCTGCGATATGCAGATGATACAACCTTGCTTGCTAAAAGTGAAGAGGACTTAAAATATTTACTGATGAAGATCAAAGAGCACAGCCTTCAGTATGGATTACATCTCAATGTCAAGAAAATAAAAATTCTCACCACTGGACCAATAAACAACATTCTTATCAACGGAGAAAAGATTGAAGTTGTCAAGGACTTCATTTTTCTTGGCTCAACCATCAACACTCATGGAAGCAGCAGTCAAGAAATCAAATGACGCATTGCATTAGGCAAATCTGCTGCACAAGACCTTTTTAAAGTGTTGAAGAGCAAAGATGTCAGCTTGAGGACTAAGGTGCACCTGACCCAAGCCATGGTATTTTCAATAACCTCATATACATGAGAAAGCTGGACAGTGAATAAGGAAGACCGTAGAAGAATTGATGATTTTGTTACAGTGTTGGAGGAGAATATTGAAAGTGCCATGGGCTACTAAAAGAACCAATAGATCCGTTTTGGAAGAAGTGCGACCAGGGTGCTTCTTGGAGTCCAAGAAGGCCAAACTTCGTCTCTCACACTTCAGACATATTGTCAGGAAGGACCAGTTTCTGGGGAAGGATATCATGTTTGGTAAGGTGGAGGGTCAGAGAAAAAGAGGAAGACCCCCATCGAGATGGACTGGTAAAGTGTCAGCATCAGTAAGTTCAAGTGTGGCAATAAATGTGAGGTTGGCCCAGGACTGGGCACTGTTTCATTTTTTTGTGCATAGGGTCACTATGAATTGGTTCTAACTCAATGCCACCTAACAACAACAACAATTTATATAGTAAAACATGTAAATATATGGCTACCTAACTGAACCCTGGTGTGGCGCTGTGGGTTAATGCACCAGACTGCAAAGCCATTTGAACTGCAAGATCAGCAGTTCAAGCTCACCAACTGCTCCTCAGAAACCCTATTGTTGTTAAGTGCCATCGAGTCGTTTTGACCCATAGCAACCCTGAACAGGGTTTCTGAGGCTGTAAATCTTTACGGGAGCAGAAAGCTTCATCTCTGTCCTGCGGAGCAGCTGGTAGTTTCGAACTGCTGACCTTAATTTTACGGTTCACAGCCAGATTCCTAACCACTACGCTACCAGAGCTCCTTCAGAAACCCTATGCAGGGTCACTATTGATCGGAATCGACTCAATGGCACTTAACAACAACATCAATTGAACCCTAATGTAGAGCTGTAGGATAAGCAACGGATTGGTGATTGTAGGGTCAGCAGATCTATCCCACCAGCTACTCTCAGAAATCCTGTACAGGGTCGATATGAGTTGGAACCGACTTGAAGACACACTATAGCAACTGGACTGTAAAGTCTTTGAGGCAAAATTAATTATTGCATCCTCCACAGTGTCTAGAACAATATTTAGTGCATAGAAGTATGCAGTGAATATTTAAAGAAGTCACTAAATAAATCAGTTTATACAATGTTCTTTCAAATGGTGTCTCTTCCTAGGCTCTTCCTTTTATGCAGTAATAATGGTTATATTCTATACTCTCTGTCCTGAAGGTCATTGATCATATTAATTTGTGGAGCCTGCATCAAGATTATCTCTTATTCTCATCTGCAACATAGAAGTAGATAGGGTTGTTGAAAAGATTTTGTTAATCAATGCATGTAAAATGCATTGTCTGGCATGTAGTACTGAATATACATATTGATTATTTTAAATTATGCATACTGCAATTTCAATATAAAATATTTAGTCATTTATATAACTTCCACATTAGGAAGAGTACACCAATTATGATTAAAACAAAACAAAAAAACTTTCTACAATAAGTCTTCCTACAGTACATAGAGGAAAGTAGTCAAGCATGGGTTAGACTTTAGTATTTTCCAAATCTTATAATAAAATTGATAATATTGGTAATGTGTAATAATATATACCAGTAACATTATACACATCCTTTTCTCATTGTTTGCAAAGCTCAATAAATGTGCTATTAGTATCTTTTCCATTTGGTAAATGATAAGGCATACTTGAATCCTGTTCTCTTGACAAGCCTGTCATTTAATCACATGACGCATTTTCCAAGTAATACTTCACTTCTATTTTTGTCTTTCCTCTTACTGTTTTCTGACCAACATGTGACAAAATGATGTTTATTTGCAGGTTATGGTGAATAAGACCTGGTATGTGAAACCTCCCTTAGACTACAATAAAAGGTTGTTGTTTTTGTTTTTTCTTTAATCTCAGAAATTTGATACTAGCTTATGGTACTTATCATTTGAGTCCTGGTGTGGTGCTGTGGGTTAATTTGCTAGAGTGCAAAGTTGGTTTGAACCGCAAGGCCAGCAGGTCAAGCTCACCAGTGGCTCCTAGGAAACCCTATACAGGGTCTCTATGGGTCGGAACTGACTTGACAACACTTAACAACTTCACTTATGGAGTCTTGGAATGATGCTGTAGGATAGGCACCAACCTGCTAACTATAAGGTGAGTGGTTCAAACCTACCAGCGACTCCTTGGATACCCTATACAGGTAACTGTAAGTAGGAACAGACTCAATAGCACTTAATAACAAAAAATCGAATTTATAATCATCAACATATTTGTTGTGGATTTTCTTTTTCCTATTTTTTGGTCTGTCTCATCTGTAAAGTTTTTTGAGAAAATAAATCTGTATTTTGTGTATTTTAAAAACTTACTGCATTTGAACTAAATTGCACGCAGTATGCATAAACATCAGAGATTTTGTATCTTTTTTGTGTTAATCTTATGACATATATTTGATGGACTTCAATTTTCTTAATTTACAGAGGAAAAGGGAGAGTGCTTATTCTGAGCAATCATTTTAATTTCATAGCAATTTGTATGTCGATTTGATCGTGGGGTTAAGGGTGTTTAAAGACAGTTAAACATGAACTTACTTTTGAATTAATCCTATGTTATTTTCATGAACATGACTATCCTGACACTCTAGGCTGAGAAACTTCTTGAGATTTGGTTTCCAGAGATTTTCGTTCTAGTACATTGAGAATTTATTATTGTGGATGCTGCAAGGAGATTAGTCTAATTCCTTATGGAAACAATGTCATTTAGTCTTTTTTAAACAATCTTAATACAAGTTAAAGTGCAATGATTTTTATGTGACCAATTATTTTATCATTGTTCTGTCTTTCTGGACCAATACGTATTGTTTTGTTAAGTGTTTTTGAGTCAGTTCCAACTTATAGCATCCCTGCAAAGGGTTTCTGAGGAGTGGCTGGTGAGCTTGAACCACTGACCTTGTGGTTCAAACTGACCTTGCAGTCCAGCACATCAGCCCACAGCGCCACATCAGGACTCCACTTAGACACAGAATATTAAGCCACCGAATTGAATTTGCAGACTTAAGAAGCATCAATGACACCATTAGTTTTTACTACAATTATAACTTACAGCACTCTCCAGCCATTCAAATGACTTTCTAAGTTCTGAAGTTTAAATGTAGATCTACAACCAGCATTTACTATGTGCCAAAATAATCTCCTCCTGATAGCTGCACTTTTGAAACCTATTCTCTATCACTGTTTCCTGAAAAATTAAAACTAAACTCTCACAAACATCATGGAAATTCCTTTTAAATGCTCTTTTAAAAGTGGTTTTTAATTCACATTTTTCAACTGCAAAGACACTACTCTTTTTAAAATGAAAATATTTGCGTACTCCTTAACTAATGATGCAACTTCTGCGGTTTAAATCAGGGAAGGTTGTTAACTGTCAGGAAGTTAGTTCTGATTCATAATGACCCTGTATAGGGTTTCCGAGGAGCAACTGGTGAGTTTGAATCACTGATCTTGCAATTCAGACTGACCTTGGGGTCCACTGCTTATCCTACAGCACCACATTAGGGAATATTCTCATCCAATATATTATATATTACACCACTTTTTGATATGTGTTTTTGTGTTGCTCAATGTGGTAATTTCAAATTGTATTTTAATACCATTTCCCTTTCTGTAAAACTGTTTATCTTTAGTTCATTGACATATACTGCAACAGAGACATGTTTGTTTAAAATATAAGAAGACTATAAATGGCATCTCCTTTACTAATGTAAGCAGCATCAATTATTTAATCTCTAATGCCATTAGCATTGCAACATGTTGTTGTTATGTGCCGTGGAGTTGGTTCTGACTCATAGCAACCCTGCATAGGGTTTTCCAACTCTGTAAATCTTTACAGGAGCAGAAAGCCTCATCTTTCTCCCACGGAGCAGCTGGTAGTTTTGAACTGCTGAACTACGGCTCACAGCCCGATTTGTAAACACTAAGCTATCAGAACTCCTTATAAAAAATAAATAACGTATTTCAGTTGCTAAACAATTTATGGTAAGTTGTAATCTTGTCAGTCAGTGTGATTACTATGTTTTCAAATTAATCTAGAATCGGAAAATAAAATATCATAAATTATAATCCATATTGAGACCAGGAATGGTTGGTAAAATCATCACCCGTGAAGGAAAGGTTTGACAATAAAGCACTAAATGAACACAGCGCTGGCAAAAGCCTTAGAATTCATCATCATTGCATCATCAAAATTTCAGGTTTCCTTGGTGATTTTAAAGACAAAGAACTAAATGCATTTTTAAAAGTGTAAAGGCAAATAAATTCTTTTAAAATATATTTTTTAAAATTGCTGCAATCTGTAGAAGAAAATGCAGTAATGTTTACAATGCATTTCTTCTTTCTTGTCTTTTAAATGCTCTTTTGTTTTCTTGCTGAATGATGTTGTTGATATCATCCTACAACTCTTCTGGTCTTCAGCCTTTAGTATCTGATACATGAAATCTATTCCTCAGATGATCTATACATTCACGTGGGATATACTCAAGGTCATATGTTGGCTCTCATGGCTTGTTTTCATTTTCTTCAGCTTCGGCCTGAATTTGCATATGAGCAATGGATGGTCTATTCCACAGTCTTCTCAGGTCTTGTTTTGGTTGATGATATATGGCTTTTCCACCATCCCTTTCCACAGATGTAGTCTACTTGATTTCTGTGTTTTCCATCTAGTGAGGTCCATGTGTATAGCCATCTTTTATGTTGTTCAAAAATAATATTTGCAATGAAGAAGTCAATGGTCTTACAAAATTCTATCATGCAATCTTCAGCATCATTTCTGTCATCAAGGCCATACTATGAAAGTACTCATAAGAAAGAAGGAAAAGACCAAAATGGATGTCAGAAGAGACTCTGAAACTTGTTCTCCAGCATAGAGATGCTAAAGCAAATGGAAGAAGTGAGGAAGTAAAAGAGCTGAACAGAAAATTTCAAGGTCAAATTGAGAAGGCAAAATCAAATAATATTAAAAAAAACAAAACTGTGCAAAGACCTGGATTTAGAAAAACAAAAGGGAAGAACACACTCAGAATTTTTCAAACTTAGGGAACTGAAGAAAAAAGCAAACCTTGACTTGCTGTATTGAGGGATTCTATGTACAAAACATTGAATGATGTAGAAAGCATTGAAAGAAGATGGAAGAAAAACTTAGTGTATCAAAACACTTCACCAAAAGAGTAAAGAGGAAACCCACAGACTGGGAAAAAAAATCTAATGACACATCAGATGAGGGAATCATTTGTAAAATATATAGGAAACTACAACACCTCTACAAGAAAAAGACAAATGGGCGCAGGACATGAACAGACACTTCACCAAGGAGGAGATCCAGGCAAACAACAAACATATAAAGAAATGTTCACGATCACTAACCATTTGTTGTTGTTGTTAAGTGCCTTTGAGTAGATTCCAACCCAATCAAAATAACAATGAGATATCATCTCACAACAGTAATAAAAGCAAAGATCAAAAAAGTAGAGGACGATAAATGCTGGTGAGGGTGTGGAGAGAATGGGTTGCTCCTGCATTGCTGGTGGGATTGCAAAATAGCCCAACCTCTCTGGAAAGCAATATGGTATTTCCTCAGAAGGTTGGAAATAGAAATACATTATGTTCCAGAAATTCCTCTACTTGGTATTTACCCACAAGAAATATGAGCCATAAGACGAGTATAGATATATGCACACCAATGTTCATAGCAGCACTATTTAAAATAGCAAAAAGATGGAGACAGCCTAAATGCCCATCAATTGAAGAATGGATAAACAAACTGTGGTACATACACACAATGGAATATTATGCTACCTTGAAGAACAACAAGGAAGCTGTAAGCTACCACATAACATGGATGAACCTTGAGAACATTATGTTGAGTGAAATTAGTCAGTCACAAAAGAAGAAATACTGCATAGGACCACTACTGTAAAAGACTAAGAAAAAGAGCCCATACTAAAGGGGGGGGGGGGGAGGATTGTTTGCTGGTTATCGGGATATGGAGGGTGGGCTGAGGGGAGGGAGGGGAAGGTGGAGCACAGGGCAGGGAATAGACAGTATAGTTTGGGTGCTAATAAGAAGAGAGGGCATATGCATAAGAACACCCACACTTGCAGATAATACCCACTTGATCTGGCTTCAATGGCTGTATGATCCAAGCTCAACTAGAAGAAGAAAGAAGAGGATAAAAAGAGTAATATGATACAATTTGATGAACTTGACCTACACCTATGGATGCAGTAGATCAAAAAAGGGAACAAATCTTTACAGTGAGGATCATTCCCACCCCCTCGATACACAGGGTAGACAGGGATGGGCAACTTGCACATAGGCTACGCAAAATGGTGGGGCAGTGGGGCCTAAAAAGGCAAGAAGTGACTGGCTTACAGGCTTTCAAGAAGGAGCCTAGATCCAGAGGGAGTAGAGGATGGTGGAATCTCCACTGAGTGGTGTCCAATTTGTCTGGGTGGGGCTAAGGAAAGGAGATGGGGATAGCACTCATGTGGCACAATAATGAATAATTGCTATCAGGACTGACTGTGAGGATTGGAAATGTAAAGGTAGACATTTTGTAGCAAAACAAAGGGAGTGGTTGACTTTACAGTCCAGGAACCGAGGTCCCTGGGACCATTTAGGGAGAAGAGCGGAATGTGGGACCCTACCCAGAGAAGCAGTGATGGCAAAGATGGAGGCAGAGATGATGACTTGGAGAGAGGGAACAGCTGGTGATTCTAGACCCAGAGAGAGAGGGGCTGTGTGCTAACTACCAGGGGGAAGACTTGCAGGGTGTATCCTTTGGTTGGTTGATGGTGCATGGGGAGGATTGTAACCATGGCAATGAAACAATAGGATGAATGTAAAGCTAATGTTCTCACATGTAAACTATCACATAATTCACAATAAAATAATTTAAAAAATAGAAACTTATAAAAAAAAAAAAAGAAAAGAAAATGGAAGAGATATACAGTCACTGTATTCAACCATTTCTAGAGGTAGCATATGATGAAGAGCCAATGATCTTGAAGGAAGAAGTCCAAGTTGCTCTGAAGGATTAGCAGAGAACAAGGCTCTTGAAATAGATGGAATATAAATTGAAATCTTTCAGCAAACTGATGCAACACTGGAGGCACTCATTCATTTCAAATACATTTTTTAAACAGCATAAAGGATGACTCTACATATGGATCTCCAAAGATGAAAATCACATGGACTACTTCTGTGGAAAGAGATGGTGGGAAAGCTCCATATCATCAGCCAAAACAAAGCCAGGGGCAGATTGTGGAACAGACCATCAATTGCTCAAATGCAAATTCAAACTGAAGCTGAAGAAAATAAGAACAAGTCCACGAGAGCCAAAATATGACTTTCAATATATCCCACCTGAATTTAGAGGTCATCTGAAGAACAAATTTAATACAAGAGACACTAAAGACCGAAGACCAGAAGACTATGGGATGATATCAAGAACATCACACAGGAAGAAATCAAAAGGTCATTAAGAAGACAAGAACCATGGAAAAGATCAAAATGGATGTCAGAAGAGACTCTGAAACTTACTCTTCAGTGTAGAGATGCTAAAACAAATGGAAGAAATGAGGAGGTACAAGAGCTTAACAAAAAATTTCAAAGGTTAGCTTAAGAAGACAAAGTCAAATAATACAATGAAATGTGCAAAGATTTGGAGTTAGATAACCAAAAAGGAAGAACACACTCAGCATTTTTCAAGCTGAGGGAACTGAAGAAAATATTAAAACCCCAATTTGTATTATTGAAGTATTTTGGGGAAGATTGTTGAATGATGCAGAAAGTATCAAGAGAAGATAGAAGGAATACACATAGCCAGTGTACCAAAAGGGGTCGATGTTCTACCATTTCAAGAGGTAACACATGATCAAGAGCCACTGATACTGAAGGAAGAAGTCTGAGGTACATTGAAGGAATTTGCAAAGTACAAGCCTCCAGGAATTGATGGAATAAAAATAGAAATCTTTCAACAAAGTGGGGTGGCACAGGAGGCAATCACTCATCTATGCCAAGAAATTTGGAAGACAACTATCTGGCCAACTGATTGGAAGAGATCCGTATTTGTTTCCATTTCAAAGAGAGGTGACCCAACAGAATGCGGAAATCATCTGACAATGTCTTTTATATACCATGTGAGTAAAGTTTTACTAAAGGTAATACAGAAATGGCTGCAAGCATACATTGACAGAGCATTTCCAGACGTTCAAGCTGGATTCAGAAGAGGACGTGGAATGAAGGACATCATTACTGACATCAGATGGATCTTGGCTGAAAGCAGAGAATACCAGAAAGATATTTACCTGTGCTTTATTAACTACACAAAGGCTTTCTTTTGTGTGGATAATCACAAGCTATGGACAACATTGAGAAGTTTGATTATTCCAGAACACTTAATTGTTCTCATGAAGAGCTTGTACATAGATAAAGAGGCAGTTAGAACAGAACACAAGAACACTGAATGGGTTAAAATTAGTAAAGTTGTGTGACAGGGTCGTATTCTTTCACCATACTTATTCAACCTGTATGCTGAGCAAATAATCCAAGAAGTTGGGTTATATGAAGAAAAACATGGCATCAAGATTGGAAGAAGATTCATTAACAGCCTGCATGCAATATGCAAAAGACATAACCTTGTTTGCTGAAAGTTAAGAGGACTTAAAATACTGATAAAGATCAATGATCACAGCCTTTGGTATGGATTGCATCACAATGTAAAGAATACAGAAATCCTCACCACTGGACCAATGAACAGCATCCAAATAAATTGAGAAAATATTGAAATTGTGAAAGACTTCCTTTTTCTTGGATCAACCATTCACACTCATGGAAGCAGCAGTCAAGAAATCAAATGATGTATGCAAAAAATGCAAATGATGTTATGCAAATCTGATGCACAAGACCTCTTTAAATTGTTGAACAGCAAACATGTCAGTTAGAGGAATAACATGCACCTGACCCAAGCCATGGTATTTTCAATAATCTTATGTGCATGCAAAAGCTGAACAGTGAATAAGGAAGATTGTAGAAGAATTGATGTATTTCAGTTATGGTGTTGGAGGAGAATATTGAAAATATCATGGGCTTCCAAAAGAACAAATAGATCTGTGTTGGAAGAAGTACAGCCAGAGTGCTCTTTGGAAGCCAGGATGGCCAGACTTCATCTCTCATATTTTGGACATATTGTCAGGAGCAACCAGTCACTGGAGAAGGATATCATGTTTGTTCAGGTGGAGGGTCAGAGGAAAAGAGGGAGACCTCCATAAAAATGGACTGGGAAGTGGCAGCATTAATGGACTCAAGTGTGACAACAATTGTGAGGATGGCCCAGGACCGGGCATTGTTTCTCTCTGTCTTGCATAGGGTTGCTATGAATTGGTACTAACTCAATGGCACTAACAACAAGGAGATATTGGTGGTTCCATTTTAGGTCACGTGGAAGACTTAGATTTGATTCTTAGCTAATGAATCTCATGTGTAGCCCTCAGTATTCTGTCATTTGAGACTTGCATGCTGTAAAGGTCCTGAACAGGCTTCAGTCAAACTTTCAGACTAAGTTTAATTAACAAGAAAGACCCAGTGATCTGTCAATCAATTAAAACTCTATGGATATACAATGGTCCATCTTACATTCAGTGCATTGTGCAAGACTTGGTAGAATTTCATTCTGTTATGCATG
>NW_006408525.1:16578572-16606246 GCF_000296735.1 Chrysochloris asiatica
ATAGGGATCCTGTACAGGATTTGTAAGACTAAATCTTTGTGGGAGTAGAAAACCTCATCTTTCTCCAGAGGAGCAGCTGATTGTCTTGAACCACAGACCTCATGGTTCTTAGTTCAATTCTTATGGTACAGAGCCATAGAACTCCCAAATAAATAAATAGGATTTTATAAATATTAAGGTATAATTGTGACCATTATAACAGAGATGATGCACATTTCTAAACAAAGCTTAATGATACTTTTGATCGATAATGGATCACTTTTTGGAAGAGGTTTCTTTTTATTAATTTATTCATTCCTATAATTGTACCTTAAATAAGTAATTAGTTCAGTTATTTAAGGCCACATAATATTTAGCTGATGTATTGATTCATTTTCTTTTGCTCAATTGTTTTTTTCAAAGCTTTTTTTAACACTCCAGTAGATTTCAAGGTGAATCAAAGGTTAACACTTTGCAAGAGTTGAGATCTGAACCATGTCAATGTGTAAATGGCTCCTATGCTCATGGCTCTGTCTGAAATTAAAACCCAGAAGGGTTTAGATATGCCCATGAGCCATGCATCAATTAACAACTGGATTTAAATCTGAGTTTTAACCTTTGATAATTTTTATGAAGTACATTTGAATTAATTTTAATTAATTGCTTGGCCACTAATTAATACATACAAGGTGCTGATTTATAGCTTCTCGACTTGATAGTTTGATTACAATAAAAATAAAATAAATGATAGATCAAATTATGGTCCCCGGTTCCAATTGTTTAAAAGGCTACAATATGCTATTTTTTCTCCTAATTAGGAAAGCATATGCTTTCATCATTTTAATAAATTCTGTGAATTTAATCTACATCTTAATAAATCATATTCCAGACCTCTAAAGTTATCTCTTATCCAGTCAGTTTCCAATACTGTCAACTCTCCCATTTAGCTAGGCCTGCCCTTAATCTCATTGCTGACCTAATTACTTGAAATCTCCTTAGTCTATTGGAATACAGAATCTTCTGGCTTTATTTTCTTTCTTGGCTATCTTGGACCAAATTCATGGTTAATTATCTCAGTGACTCCCCCGCTCCAAATTTCCATATCTTCACTCCTGTTCACCTTCTATTTCTGACCCCTCCATGGCATTGACCACCTGTTCATCAATATCAGCATCTCTCTGTCCTGGGCTGAGAAACACTAATCTAAGTGTATTCATTATATATAACTGTCTGATTGCAGTTTGGGCTATATCCTGAAGCACTCAGTAATTTTTTGAGCTTTGTTTTTAGTTCCTTTTCCTTATCAAGAGAGTGGCAATTCCAAACCTTTACAACTAACTCTAAATCTCTGTACGAGAAACCTATTCCAGACAGAAGGAGAAACAAAATTATTCAAAATCATAACAGATTGACATTCCAACCTCTATGTAATTATCTCATTCTTCTTATCAACTCCAAATAATCTGAATCCTAGCTGCACTGCCATAATAAATAGATTTTCCTGTGATCACCAGTTATTTACTACTTAGGAAATCTTCTGTTTTAAATCTGTCTCATCTTTTGTCTTAAATCTCCTTGTTATCGTGTCTTCATTACGCTTATTAACCATCCCATTGTGTGTGTCTGCATGTGTTTAAAATTTTATTTTATTTTTTTCTTTGTTTTGGGAAGACTGTTTCCAAGATTCCATCACATAATTTTTTTTCCCTTGAAAAATAACATGCGTTTATATTTCTCTATAATTACTCGTTTTCTCACCACTCCCAGGATAGAGAGGTGGGAAATATTCCAATGAGATAAAGGATATTAGGTTTCTTTAATTTGTAAGGAGACATTGTATTTTCCATCAGCAAATTATCAGATACATTTAATTAAATTAGAATGTCTTAAGTTATAAAGAAGCTAATGTAACTTTGTTACACAGTAGTGGTTTTAACATAAGTAGACCTCACATATGTTTGAATGATAATATTTTGAATGATGTATTACCAATGCAATTTGAAAGAGTTAGTAGGTCACATAAGATACTACTTTAAGTCCTTTCTGCTGTTTCCATGGTCATGTAAATGGTATTAATCACTGACCATTCATTTTTATCTGAAAATGATTCCTTTATGATATTCATTCATGCACTCATTCATTCATTCATTCACTATGCTGGCTGTTCTCAAGATATGTCCCAGGAAAGAGATTTTTTTTTCCACCTTTGCTGAATCTCTGCTTTAAATACAATTGTTGTTGTGGTTTAGTACTATCAAGATGGTTCTGACTTACAGCAACCCTGTGTAGGATTTTTGAGAAGTGGCTGGTGGGTTTGAGCCACCAACTTTGGGTTAGAAATTCAGTGCTTATACTACAGCACGACACCAGGACTCTATAAACACAATTTGATATGTAGTAATCAGTGATGGGTTTATGAGAATCAATTGTGCACATCTCTTCCCAACTCCATCTTTGGAAATGACTCCTTGTTAATGCTAGGTGTCAATGAGTTGGTTCTGATTCATAGAGTCCTGTTATACAACAGAATGAACCATTCTCAGCACTGCACCATCCAACCATTGTTATATTTGAGTCCATTGTTTCAGCTACTTGCTAATACAACTTATTGAGGGTCTTCCTTTTTTTCCTTTACCCTCTACTTTAACATGATGCCCTTCTATGAACTCCAGGGACTAGTTCTTCCTGAGCTCATCTTCAAACTACATCAATAAAGTCTCCCCATCCATGTTTCTAGGAATATTCAAGCTGCACTTATACCAAGATTTGTTTATTCTTCTGGAAGTTCATAGTATTTTCAATATCCTTTGCCAACACCTTAATTGAAATGCATCAATTCTTCTTTGGTCTTTCTAATTCATTGTCTAGCTTTCCCATGCATATGAGGTGAGTTGTTTTAAAGTTGCTACTATTTTTGGAATCCTGGCAGGTGCTGTAGGATAAGCACTAGACTGCAAGATTGGTTTGAACCACAAAGTGTTGGTGCAAACTTACCCATTGCTTCTTGGAAACCATACACAGGGTCATGATGAGTTGGAACCTACTTGAAGGCATGTAACAACAATTATTTATTCTCTCTCCATTACCTATCCCAGTGGGTACGTATAGTAAACACATCCTTTTTTTTTTGGAGTAATTAAATTCCCTCCATTAGTTTAAAAAAAAGTGGCAATTTTAAGAAGAGGGAAAAAAATGAAAAGACTTTCAGAAATATGGTGGACTAGGAAGACACACTACATGGACCCTCTACAACAAAGAAAGGAGAGACAAAAATAAAACAGACACAGATGAAAATTCTGGCTACCTGAACTCCAGAAGAAAGTTTAAAGAGGTGGACGGAGTGCTTGTTGAGAAGAGAGGCCAAGCAGGGATGGCAAGAGAGGGAGACTGGTAATCGGATGACAGGATGAGGCGCAACCATCTTGTGAACAGCTTTGTCATCATAGAGAGTTGGCAGAGAAGATTTGAGTGGGTGACAGAAAAGGTGTCATTTCTTCTTTTTTTCAACACTCCCCTGGTGACCAGAAATGTGGCCAGCTCCCATCTTCATGCTCCTCCAGTGCAGACCCAGAGTTTTGTGTTAGGAGCCATGTGGTTGGGAGTCACACTAGTGTGAGGTAAGGTCCATGTGTGCTGCCTCGGTGTGCTGTTTGGTGCCTGGGTGGTGGGCTCAGCTCTGGATCTACAGAATCCACCAGCATTTAAGCAGTGATGCTATCCCCTAGCTTCCCTATTGTTCTAACAAACACTGAAACCAGCTCAACAAAGGGTCCTCATGAATTAGTTCTGGATTGAGTGACCTGAACATAGATAACACCAAGGCCAATAGCAGCTCCATCAAGGGTCAGGGACTCTGCTGTCACATCCTTCCCACCACCACCTTGTAAGCTCCTTGAGTTGCAGGAGCCTTCCAGAGATTTCTACCCTCTGAGTCAAACAACTTCACTGCTTGGTATTACAAATACTACAACCCTACAATGCCCTGGGGACAACAGGCAATTTTAGCTCACACAAAGAAACAGGAGACAATGGCTCAAACCAAAGATGCAGAGCCAGAAAATGATTCTGAGGGAGAGAAGTTAATGGAACTAACTGAAAAATAATTCAAAAGAATGATAATTTGGTAACTTGAAACATTTAGTAGAAAGACCAAGGAAAGCCAGGAGAATACCATAAAAACTTTAGAAGAATTTAGCAAAACAAACAGACAAGGTAAATGCAAATTTTGAAACAATATCAAACCAGCAATTAGAAATCCAAACGATTAGTACTATGTTCTCAGAAATGGTCAATGTATTGAAGGTTAAAAGAGCAAATGTGAAGCCACAGAACCCTGAATTAGTGAGCTTGAAGATAAATCTCTCAATACTAGTATGCTAGTAGAACAATTATAAAAAAGAATGAAAACATGCAAAGAACTCCTAAGAGTTATGTGGGACATAGTGAAGAGGAACAATTTACAAGTGAATGGAATTCCAGAATAGGAAGAGAAAAGCACAGAAAAAATTGTCAAAAAGTTGTTGGAAGAAAAGTTTTCTAACATCATAAAAGCTGAGAAGATAAGCATAAAAAACCTGAACAAAACCCAAGCAGGATTTATCCCAAAAGAAAATTACCAAGACATAGTATAATCAAATTTCCCCAAAATCAAAGACAAGGACAGAATCCTGATATCAGCTCAGGATAAATGAAAAATTACCCACAAAGGAGAACCAATACAACTAAGGTCTGATTTCCTAGTACACACAATACAGACAAGAAGGCAATAGAATGACATATAAAACTATGAAAGAAAAAGCTTGCCAACCAAAAATTATATACCCAGCAAAGCCGTCCCTCAAATACAATGGTGGCATTAAGACATTTCCTGATAAACAGAAATTAAAGGAATTTGTAATGACTAGACCAACTTCACAAAAAAATGTTAAAGAGTATTCTTTGGACTGAGAACCAACAGGATCAGACAACTGCTTGAGATTACCATATCTGACAACACCACACAGAACTCAATCCATATGTAGAAGTATTAAATGTAAAACAAACCAACAATATTGAAAATAGAGAACCAGAGATACCAATGTATAATGAAGTCAACTGCAAAGCAAAAAAAGGGAATAGATACATAACTTACAAATGATAGGAATTAAAGTAGATTTCAGTATAAAACAAACTGCCTTCAGCAGGGAAAAAATTATTTAATTATAGGGTAACCTTAAAAAAAGTAATACACCCGTGTATCAAAATTTAAAGAGGAAAATCAGAAAGATTTAGTAAACATGAACACAACAGAAATGAAAATGACAAGAAAACCCACAATCAAAATGAACTCAGCATAGAAAATTATGTGGAACAAAGAATCCAGCCATACCACACACATGCATTAAAAACAACAACAAAAAAAAAAAAAAACAGAAAATGACAATTCTTTCATATCTATTGATAATTACAATGAATGTAAATTGATTAAATGTACTATGAGCAGAATGGATAAGAAACCTAAAGAGACTATGAGCAGAATGGATAAGAAACCAGGATCATTTAATATACTGTCTTCAAGAGGCATACAAAAGATGCCCATCAACAGAAAATTGTTAAATGCCCATCAAAAGATAAATGGTTAAAGAAACTTTGGTACATGCACACAGTGGGATACCACCAAACAATAAAAAATAATGATGTATCTGTGAAACGCCTCACAACATGATTGAACCTGGAGGACATTATGCTAAGTGAAATTAGTCAATCACAAAAGGATAAACATTATATTGAGACCAGTGTTGTTAAAATAAATTTTTTAAAAGATTTTCTCAATCAAAGGAACAATCTATGTTGGTTATAGGGGTATTGGAAAATTATTCATGGGCTAGAGGATTGTTGTTGTTATGTGCCGTGGAGTCGGTTCCGACTCATAGTGACCCTGTACAGGGTTTCCGAGGCTATACATCTTTTCGGGAGCAGAAAGCCTCATCTTTCTCCCACAGAACAGCTGGTAGTTTTGAACTGCTAATCCTGAGGTTAGCAGCCCGATTCGTAACCACTATGCTACCAGAGCTCCTGGGCTAGAGGATAGACCCATGTTAATATGGATGACAGGGCAGGCAATATACAAAAAAAGGGAGGTTAGAAGAGGAAAGACGAAAATAATGGGAGACACAGGGAGGAATGAATAGTTAAAATGATGAAACAAAGCATATGATTTGTTGAATATAAAATTGATTACCTATTCTCTAAACCTATACTCAATTTACAATAAAAAGTTAAAAAGAAAGGATTGAATTCTATCTTGAATAATTGTTTTGTAGGGCAAGAAAGATCAATTACAAATGAATGAAACCAATATGATTATACAATTATTAGAGAAAAGATGTTTATTGAGAAATAAACGTAATTAGGAGCAGTAATGTCTGTAATAAAGATGGTCATCCCAAAGTATTCCTATTCATTTATTAAGGGGAATTGAAGAATCACTAATTATTAGCAGCACTGTTATATGTCAGAGTTGTTGGTCCTCTAATATATAAAACATTGGAAAAACCAACTTCAAAGTTTCAAAATGTTCTCCTCAACAATTATTTCAAATTAAAGTTACCTTAAACTGTGAAATTGTTTTTACGTCTATAGAAAATCCTAGAAAGACTATCCTATCCAATAATAAACCAAAAAGGTATATACACAATGTTTCATCAGATTAACATGGAGAAATTTAATACGATTAACAAAGCCCAAGATGTGAATGAAGATATATATTTAGTTTTCAAAATGTGTTTAAGCATGAAACATCAAAATAATATATTTGTAAGCATTCCATAAAAAAACGATATATTCAGAACATGAGGGATCCTATTTCAATAAGCACAACCTCTAGAGTTGTGTTTTCCTCCAGTATGTCTTTCCTTTGATGGTGGTGCTATTTACTAGAGTCTTTTAAACCAGAAAAAAGTGAAAAATTCAATAAGCATGAACATAGAATCCTATAGCATGGCTTGGGCTAATACTTTTTTGTCTGAAGCTTCTGCAGTATATCCAATAGGCTCACTAGTGATGGTCCCTGTTAAAGACCATAGCATAGATGGTTGCCTTTAGTTCCACAGAAATCCATGAAGATTATGAAGCAGTCTTGTCCAACAACTCCTTTTCTGTATCTCTTACCTATTGAAGACAATGTGATATTTTAATGTATTACTAGTCTATCACATAAAATATTTATTGTAAATGAAACTAAAATTAAAAAAAACTTTATCACGAAAGCCGTAAGTTAGTTTCTATCAGTTCCCAGTGGAGAAGGTGTCACTTAAAAGGGGAATCACAGAATAGGCTACCAGAGTGTCTTTATTGAAACCACATGGGGCGTTGAAAGTGCGTGCTCTCAGTCTGTAGCTGTGGAGTATAACACAGTCTGCAATTCAGAAGGAAATTGTTATTACTATTTGCTTCAGATACTATTTGGATTATAGAAAGAAAATAGAGAAAAATAACAGGTGTGGTACAGTGAGTTTACTTAATATATCTCTTCTAACCATGGGTATTTGTAATTCCCACCAGATGACTGCGTGGGACTTTGCAAATAGGTTGTATGGGACTCTGACACAGAGATTGGTTAGTTTTGCCATCCTATTATGTCCTAAGCTCTGGTAGCGTAGTGGTTACGAATCGGGCTGCTAACCTGAAGGTCGGCAGTTAGAAACTACCAGCTGTTCCGCAGGAGAAAGATGAGGCTTTTTGCTCCCATAAAGATTTACAGCCTTGGAAACCCTATACAGGGTCGCTATGAGTCGGAACCGACTCCATGGCACATAACAACAACAACTTCTGAGATGGTTTCTTTTAAACCCAATGTTGTTGTTGTTGTGTGCCGTGGAGTCGGTTCTGACTCATACTGACCCTGTACAGGGATTCTGAGGCTGTAAATTTTTACAGGAGCAGAAAGCCTCATCTTTCTCCATGGAACAGCTGGTAGTTTCCCACTGTTGACCTTGAGGACAGCAGCCCAATTCATAACCACTATGCTATCAGAGCTCCAAAGTGGGAACAGACAATCCCCAGGACCATCAAGAAAGAAGAATCCGGAGCACAGCATGAGACCCCTGTGTGGAAAAGCAGCCGCGGCAGTGGTGGCAACAGAAATAGTGAGGCTAAATGCCTTTGGGCAGGAAGCTGGCTTGCAGAATGGGGTATCTTTTGGGCATTTATCCACAGAGCTAAAGAAGCTTGTAACACTAGGTCAAGCAAGGCAAATGTCTAAGGGCTGCATGGTTGAAATGCCAAGAACGAGACAGGAGTGTCTGCGGTAAGGGTGAGAAGAGGCTCTCCTACCCAGAGAATGGCTGTATCCTGAGTTGTTTCTGACCCTGTTAACTTCTCTAATAAACCACATAATCATGAATATTGTCTGTAAGTTCTTCATGGCCGCTGCAATGGATTATGAAACCCAGCAGAGAAGTAGAGTGCCATGGGAGGATGGTTGGTGTTGGAATAGGGTAAAGAAGGTTGGAGGGTAGACGCATGTCTGACCTTCACCTCATAGAAACTGGTCTTGGACTGATGTGGCGTCTGATTCTCCTTTCCTTTTGTGAAACTAGAAGAAGTCAGATGTCATCTCCATATCTTTTTTGAAACAGGAGAGGAGATACAATGATAGCTTAGGAAGGAAAACAATGAAAAGATAGACAACTTTGTTGTTCTTATTGTGAAGTACTGTCTAGTGACTTCTGACTCTTAGTGACACTGTACAATAGAACTAAACACTGCCTGGCCATGTTCTGTCCTCATAATCATTGCTATGTTTGAGCCCATAGTTACAGACACTGTGTTTATCTATCTTGAAGGTCCTCCTCTTTTTTTAAAAAAAAATTTAATGGTCCTCTACCTTACCAAGCAGAGTCTTTTATTATAAGCACTGGATCGTAAGGTCAGTTTGAACTGCAAGGTTCAAAAGCACCACCCACTCATCAGAAAGCCTATACAGGGTTGCTATGAATAGGAACTGACTCAACAGCACTTAACAACAACAATACCAACCTTAGCCAAGCATGATGCATTTCTCCAGAGGCAATTTTAATACAAAAAATATTCTGAGGCATTAGTGAATCCTTTTTTGCAGATGAATGTAAATCCGTTTTCAATGCATTGAAAAGAAGCAATTGTTGTGTGTGCTTATTGCAATTCTTTGTGTGTGTTGATCGCAGTTCTGGAGTCCTAGTGTGGTGCTGTAGGATCAGTACTGGGCTGCAAACCACAAGGTCAGCAGTTCAAACCCACCAACTGCTCCTTGGAAACCCTATACAGACAGGGTCGCTATGAGTTGGAATCATCTCAATGGCACTTAACAACAGCAACAACATTGCATTTCTGGAGTATAACTATAGTAATTGACAACTTTTTTTTTGCTCTGGAGAGATTGTAAACATCGTGTGATATTTAGATATATAAATTAGTACTGAAGGAATTGTCGATGCTTCTAATATTTTCTTTTAGAAATGAAACATTTGTGCTTCTTCAATCTACTTCTGGGCTTCCAGTAACACATAAGATGCAAAATAAATGCAGTGAATATGAATCTTCTTCAGAACCCTTCATGGGAAAAAAATGGCACCTACCTTTATTTATTTATTTTTAATAAACTATAGCTGGCTCAAAGCCCCCACTCATCAGGGTAAATAAATAAGTTTATCTCTCTGTGGAAAACTTCCCTCCCCCTACATTAATTTAACCTGGATTTATTTCAAGCCAGAAAGCTGCAGGAAAGGCCCATTCCTTTCCTGCAGATGTTAATTACCTCTGTTGTTAATAATGAGATGGTTTTCATTTTCTGTTGAAATCCATTATTTCTTAGTGGGCTCAGAGATACTCATTACAGGAGCACTCTCCTCCTCAGATTGTAGACTACGCTGTGGTGCTATAGGATAAACAGTTCAAACCCACCAGCCACTCCTTGGAAACCCTATACAGGGTTGCTATGAGTAGGAACTTACTGAGTAGCATACAACAATAACACTATGCCCTTAAAGACATCCTCAAACCACAGAATCAATACCCAGTCTCCAAAGGTAGTTCATAGGCATTGCTTTATCTATCTCAAATATTGCAAGTAATCTATTAATAGTTCTCCATCTATTGTAAACATTTACAAAGTACCATCCTCTTCCACTATCAGGTTAATTTTGTGTTGTGTGTTTCTTTAACCTTCAGTTAGTCATATGCTCTAGCTGCTAAATTGAAGAAGCCCCAGGTCTCAGTTAAATGTCCTTGTTGTTGTTGTTGTTAGGTGCCATCAAGTTGGTACCAACTCATAGCGACCTTATGCACAGAAGAACAAAACACTACCTGATCCTGCTCCAACCTCACTACTGTTGCCACACTTGAGAACTTCAATGTCTATGCAAATGTTGGATGAGGGCAATCTTCAGCTAACTGTTCAACTTAGTTTACTGACTAAAACTTATAAATTATTGGATAGATCCTTTAGCAAATGGAATGAGGGATTCAAATCTCTAAAACTGGCCGTCTGATATGTAAGGATTTGTGTACCAGTGGGTAAGATCTTTCTTCAGTAGAGAAAACAAGACAGAAATTAAGACACCTGATAATTCTTCGATATCATTGTTGTTGTTGTTATTAAGTGCCATGGACTTGGCACTAACTCATAGTCACCCTGCATAGAGTTTTCTAGGAGTAGCTGGTGGTTTGAACTACCATCTTTGCAATTAGCGGTGCTGTGGAGTTGGTTCAGACTCATAGTGACCCTATACATGGTTTCTGAAGCTGTAAATCTTTACGGGAGCAGAAAGCCTCATCTTTCTCCCATGAAACTGCTGGTGGTTTTATACTGCGGGCCATGAGAATAACAGCCTGACTCGTAAGCACTATACTACCAGAGCTCCTTAATTAGCTGTCCAGTAGGTTGTATATGCAGAGCTAGCAAAACAGGCTTAAGGCAGGCTAAGTAACTTCTATTGTTTTTTTCCTTTCTTCAGTTTTAATGTAATATATTATTTATTGATGGAAACTTGAGTTAATCGCAATTCATTAAGATTGGTTTTCTGCAATATAGGCAACCTCTTTCTCTGAATTTATATCCTGTCTTATTAAAAGTAAAAGAAATGTTTGCTTGAAGGATAATTATGTTACAAAGAATTTTTTGTCTTGATGCATGTCAAAATAGAGGTTATTATAGAATTGTTCTGCACATGATGATTGATAATACAGATGTTCCAAACACAGAGTGGAGAAATCCCTAAACTTTAGTGATGTTTCTTTGTTGTCTTCCTCCTCCCTTTATTCCTCCTCATGCTTCAGTCTATCTTCCTGTCATTCTCATCATCTCCTTCCTACTCTTCTTCTCTAAAGGTAATGCAGTGGTTACAAATCAGGCTGCAAACCTTAGGGTCAGCAGTTCAAAACTGCCAGCTGTTCCACAGGAGAAAGATGAGGCCTTCTGCTCCCATAAAGATTTACAACTTCGGAAACCCTGTACAAAGTAGCTATGAATCGGTTCACGGCACATAACAACAACTCTTCTTCTCTGGAGTCCTGGTAAAGTGCTGTAGGATCAGTTCTAGACCAAAAGATCAGTTTGAACCAAAAGGTAGGTAGTTCAAACTCATCAGCCACTTCTCAGAAACCTTCTACAGGGTGTCTGTGAATCAGAACCAACTCCATGGCAATTAACAATAGACTGTGGCAGAAACCCATGGACACAAAACACTGTAGCCAGTTTCCATCACATTAGAGCAAGTAGATCTAGATCTTTGTTTCCTGGTTGACTTGGATTATACTTTGTAGCCAAGGAAACAAGTTCTTGAAATGTATGGTGTCACGTGAACTAGACAATAAGGGGGAAACCTCACTATCTGTGTATTAAGCTCAGTTATTGAAAGGGTTTCACAGCCAGGTGGCTTGGGTTTTGAAATACCACAGTGGTTAGTAAAGCCATTCTTTTAAATTGTAAAACTACCTCTAATTAGATTTTCATTGTCTCCTAGCTCTTTATCACCTTCACAAGTCTTGATCTACCTCCAGGATTCTCATGCCTGACGGCTTTCTCTATATTGTCTTCTTCCTTAAAAAATTTGGTAGGTTGTACCTGGTCAGTCGGAAATGACTCCACGGCACATCACAACAACAACCTGGTCAGTAATACCATGGAAAAGGAGAGCTGTTATTGTTAAATGCTATCTCGTCAGTTCTGACTCATAGCCACCCTGTATAGGGTCTCCAAGGAGAGGCTGGTGAATTTGAACCTCTGGCCTTGCAGTTCAAACCGACCTGGCAGTCTAGTGCATTAACCCACAGTGCCACACCAGCTAGTCTTAAATCCTTAAGTTCCAACAATTCTGCACCAGTTTCCCAATCTTTCTCTCTTTCTCATTTCTTAGTCTGTCTGTCCCTTTCTCTGCATCACTTGAAAGATCAGTAGCAAGTGGTCTGTGTGAAAATGTTCACCGCAGTAGTTGTTCATTTAGGTTTTGTATAACGTTCCTGATTATAAAGAACAGAAAATATTTGAGGAATACATGTTTTAGAAGAAAATTAACCTTAAGGCCCAAGAGTAGAGGGAAAATATGCTATCTATAAATACGTTGGGGTCCCGGTGTGCTGCTGTAGGATAAGCATTGGACTTCAAGCTTACCAGAAGATTCTAGAAAAACCAATACAGGGTCGCTATGAGTCCTAACGAATCAGGCTGCGAGCCGCAAGGTCAGCAGTTGGAAACTACCAGCTGTTCCGCGGGAGAAAGATGAGACATTCTGCTCCCGTAAAGATTTACAGCCTCGGAAACCCTGTACAGGGTCGCTATGGGTCGGGACCGACTCCACGGCACATAACAACAAAAACAACATGAGTCCTAACCTACTTGACAGCGCTTAACGAGTAAGTACACTTAAGTGAAGAAAAGATATAAAAAACAGTGATAGAAAATTGTTTGGAGAGTTTGAATGCAAGTACTCATATTTTCAAGGAAAATAATCTAGATGGAAACAAAATATTCATGTTGAGATGCAAACATTTTAATTTTTTTGCTTCCCTGGGTAAGGCATTTCTGAATTTATCAACAACTCACACTTGCTCTTTAATGTAATGTAAATTTGTTTTCCTTTTGACATGATTGAACCAGCTCCCATTCCCAACACATAAACACATCACAATCATCTTTGCTTGCTTCACACGCAACTTAAATCACTGAAAAGGCTTTGAGCCTTTTTTTTACACTAACCATGTGTGATTAAGTCAATTCTGACACACAGAAGCCATGTAGGAAACCTATAGTGTTTCCAAGTCTGGGACCTTTAAGGAGGATAAGCACTGGACTCCTAATCACAAGGTTTGTAATTCAAACCTACCAGTCATTCCTCAAAAACCCTAAACATAGTGGCTTTGAGTCAGAGCCGACTTGACCAGCACTTACCAACAGCAGCAACCTTTAAGGAAGCACATTACTACATGGATCTCCTGCCTTGCATCTTCTGGATTTGAACCATTGTCTACCTTTTGCTTAACATCGAAATACTTTAACCCTTGTGTCTCCAGAACACCTTTCTTGTACTAAAGTAAGATTAAATAAGAACTGTTCCAACTGACCCACAAATCTTCCTTGTAACCCAGCCACTACATGTGTGCAGTTTTGAAAAAATCAAGCAGTTGTTACCTCAAGATCAAAATGACTCACCTGCAGTATTTGAATAAAATGCATTAAGTTATTCATCTATGGCTGCAGTTGTTGTTTAGTGCCATGGAGTCCGTTCCAAGTCATAGTAATCCTTTAAAGGGTTTTCGAGGAGCAGTTAGTAAGTTTGAACTATCAACCTTTTGGTTAGCAGTTCAGCGCTTATCCTAAAGTGGCGACCAGAGGGCCCTGGTGGTGGTTGTGTGTCACCATGGAATCCGTTCCGACTCAGAGCAACCCTCTTTAGAGTTTTCAAAGCTGTAGATCTTGTGTGAGCAGAAAACCTTGTCTTTCTCCCATGGAACAGTTGGTAGTTTCGAACTGCTGACGTTGAGGTTAGTAGCCCGAATCATAATCAATGTGCTACCAGAGCTCCTTACAGAGAGCCCTGATGGTGTTGGTGTTGGTGTTGTTGTTGGTGGTGGTGTGCCGTGGAGTTGGTGCTGACTCATAGCGACCCTGTACAGGGTTTCCGAGGCTGTAAATCTTTACTGGAGCAGAAACTGCTGACCTTACGGTTCACAGCCCGATTCGTAACCACCACGCTACCAGAGTCCTACTAAGTGCTTAATAAATGTTGTTGTTGTTGTTGTTAAGTACCATGGAGTTGGTTCCAACTCATAGTGACCCCACAAAGGATTTCCGAGGCTGTAAATCTTTACGTGAGCAGACCGCCTAATCTTTCTCCCGCGGAACTGCTGGTAGTTTCGAACTACCGCCCTCGAGGTTAGCAGCCCAATTCGTAGCCACTACTCTATCAGAGCTACTATTATTATTCCTAAGGAGCCCTGGGGGCTTAGTGGGTTATTGTTGGGGCTGCTAACCACAAGGCCAGCAATTTAAGACTACCATCCACTAGTGGGTTTGATCCACCAACGTTTTGATTAGCAGTCCAGTGTCACACACTTTGAGGACTAAGGTGCCTTCGATACCAGACATAGAACTCTACACAGAGACCCAGTAAGTGCTTAGTAAATGTTAGCTATTATAATTCTTAAGGAGTCTTGGCTGCAGCTAATTGCAACAAAATCCTCTTATCAATGCAGTTTATGTCAAAAGCTAGTAGAAATCGATGTGTTGATCCTTTATACAGAGAGTTTTACCTTACAGTCACCTAGACCACTTGTACACGTTTTTCATGATCTATAGGCTTCCTTTCAGTTTATTCTTCTTGTATGTTTTATATCTAGTGTCTGTCCTAACTTTAGATGAAGAATCAAATACATATTGAGAGAGGAGGAATATTTGGGAGGTGCTAGCCTTAATGTTTTAAAAGAAAGGTATGTTGTTAGGTGCTACCCAGTTGGTTCCAACTCAGAGCAAACGTTGCCTAGCCCTGCACCATGATTCTTGTCATATTTTGAGCACATTTTGCAGATCCTGGGTCAATCCATCTTACCGAGTGTCTTTCTCATCTTTGTTTGCGCTCTTTTTTACCTAAACATGATGTCCTCCTCCAGGGTCTGGTCGCTCCTCATCACAAGTCCAAAGTATGTAAGATGATGTCTTGCCATCCTCATATCTAAGGAGAATTCTGGCAGTAGGAGTACTTCATCCTAGACACTTTGGTTCATTCTTCTGGTAGTCCATGGTCTATTCAACATTCTTCACTAGAACCATAATTTAAATACCGGTGTGGCACTGTGGGTTAATGCACCAGACTGCAAAGCTATTTAAACTGCAAGGTCAACGATACAAGCTCACCAGCTGTTCCTTGGAAACCCAATACAGGGTCGCTATGGGTTGGAACCGACATGACAGCATTTAACAACAATAACATTCTCCGTCAGTGTTCCCTAATCATTTCCCAGCATTCGCATGCATGTGTTGTAAAATGTGGTCATGTCAGTTTTGACTCATAGTAACCCTGTATGCAGTTTTCAAGGAGTGGCTGGTGGGTCTGAAATGCCAGCCATGTGGTTAGCAGTTTAGTGCTGATTCTACAATGTCACACCAGGAGTACGGTGACTGGAAGAACTATATCTGGTATGGGTGCACCTTAGCCCTCAAAGTGATATCTTTGCTTATGAATGTTTTAGAGAAGTCTTTTTCAGCAGATTTTCCCAATAGAATACATTATTTGATTTCTTGATACTACTTTCATGGGTACTGATTATGAATCCAAGTGAGCATCCTTAACAGCTTCAGTATTATTTCCATTTATCATGATGTTATTTGGTGGTTCAGTTGTAAAGGTTTTTATTTAAAAAAAAAAATTAATGTTAGTTGAAATCCACATTGAAGGCTGTAGTCTTTGATCTTCATTGGTAAGTGCTTCAAAAAATAGATCAATCCAGTTCCATTGCAACTGGGTTGTTCTGACTCAAGAGACCCTAAAGGATAGAGCAGAACTTCTTCATAGGGTTTCCAAGATTGTCAACCTTTGCAGAACCAGACTCCCACATCTTTCTTCTGCAGAGTGGCTTTTTTATTTTTTTATTAATTTTCATTTGGGAATTTAGTGATAGTTTACATGGGAGAACATCAGGTTTACCCTCATCCTATTGTATTTCATTTCATTGCAATGATTACAACCCCCTCCGTAATTCTAGTTTTCATTTTCTCATCTGATATCTCAGTTCTTCTGCAACTTGACTCTATGCCAGGTCATCTTTTATGTTCCTCCCCCAATCCTGTATTGCTCTCGCAGGTCGTAGTTTAGATCAAGGATTCTTAACTCTGACTGCACATTACAGTCACTTAGAGAGTTTGTGGCACAGTTGTTAAAGTGTTCAACTGTTAACAGAAAGAATAACGGTTCAAACCCACCCATCATTCCACTGGAAAAAGATATTTCAGTCTCTTTTTGTAAAGATTACAGTCTCAGAAACCTTATAGGGTAGTTCAACTATATCCCATAGGATCGCTCTGAGTTGGAATCAACTTGATGGTCAGAGTTTGATTTTGATTTGGAGCACTTATTAAATCAATTTTTGTCCCAGACTCATTCCAAACATACATTGTTCTTAAGTGCTGACTCAGTGATCCTGTATAGGGTTTCTGAGGAGCAGTTGGTGAGTTTGAACCACTGACTCTGTGGTTCAAAATACAGTGCTTAATCTGTAGTGCCACACCAGGAGTCCAAACATAAGAGGGAGTTTCAAAAAGTTAGTGGAAAACAGAATGAAAAGATAATAGAACTTTTGCACAATCTTCTTGAAAATGTCCTCTTTTTTAAAATCAGAGGGTGGGGGTGGAACCTTTACCATAACTTCAAAAGTTTTCTCCTGTGGATGGAAGGTGTTGAGAAGTGATTCTAATGCAAAACTATGACTGAGAATCACTACTAGAATACTGATTCCAGTCTAACCTGGCTTGCCCTAATATTTATCACCCAAGATCCAGGGGAAGCCTTGCGAAAAAAAATGAAAAGGTCTGATCTTTGAAAAATCCATAATAATGTGAGATATTCACATAGTGATTCGTGATAGTATTAAGAATTTTTTTTTTCAAAAGGGCAATGTGGTAATTGTAGGATATATATCATGTATGTAGATTTCAGCTTTGTTTAATGTTACATGTGTAGGGCAAAGGACATATAATGAGTATTATATGAAGATATATAATCATACAATTTGGAAAGAGTAAACATAAAGGAAAATGTGTTTGCTTATAAGGTGACGTAAAATTCTAATGAATAATATTGTAAATGTATGCACTTAAATGAGTTGAGAACTTATGGAATAGATGCCACAAAGTGGTTGGAAGTCAATTTTTAAAAGCCAGGATAATTCTCTTCTTATTCTTCTAAGGAGTGTTCAATGTGCTTTGTCTAAGAAACAAGTTTCCTGGTTAATCTTTCCCTTCAGTGTGTTTCAGGAAAGTTCTTTGCCTGAATCTGCGTTTTATTAAAAAGTTATCGATTGCGAAAGGTAGAAAGGGAGTACATGTTAAGGATATTCCACATCAGACAAAAATTAAATTCTATGTTTTTTTAAAATTGGGAAAGTAGGCTCAGCATTAGAAGTCAAATTAAAACATCACAAGACTGAGCATTATTTTCTGTTAAAGATAGTTCAATTTTCTAGAAAAGTCTGAAATAACAGAAAATCACTATCTACAAATCTTGGAAAGCAAATTATTCAATGCCTTATCACTAATAGAGAAAGAATAGTATTAAGAATAGTATTGCCAACTTCATTAATAGCCTTTTTTTTTTTTTTTTTTTTTTTTAATGAATCCTAACCATGAAAGGAGCTCTGGGAGCGTAGTGATTACGAATCGGGCTGTGAACCTCAAGGTCAGCACTTCAAAACTACCAGCTGTTCAGCGGGAGAAAGATGAGGCTTTCTGCTCTCGTAAAGATTTACAGCCTCGGAAACCCCGTACAGGGTCGCTATGAGTCGAAACCAACTCCACGGCACACCACCACCATCACACCAACAGCAGTCATGTTAACCAGGGCTCTATCAGTGATTCTGAATTCTGATTGCAGATTTGAAATACTCTCTGTGATTTTAGCTTACTAAGTTAAAATCTGGGTGGGGAGGGAAACTTACTAGAGAAAACAATAGCGTCAGTTTGAATAACAACAACAATATAATATTAGAAATGCTGTTAAATATTTATGTCTTAAGCCTTCCCTATAAAACATTTAAGGTTTTACTTGCATGCCTTTAGTAATTCCAACACTGATTTTAGCAACTGTTAGAGGCTGATTTATTTTCTAACACATCTTTCCTGATTTTTTAATAATCACACAGGTGAAATGCCATTTATTCAGAGCTATCACTCTGTCAGTTCATTCTTAGAGAAAAAGCAATTAGTAGGCATTACAATCACCATCTTAAAATGATATAATCTGCCCATGGTCACCCAGTTTCTAGTCTGGTGGTGTCTAGATTAGGATGCAGCACCTTTAACTCCACATATATACTGAGAAATTGACTATACCTTGTACCTGAAATCAACCAGTCAAAGCATTATTGATCATAATTTATTGTCTCTTAGCACTTCAAAGACCGTGTGCCCATGTCTCATTTATATTCGATTTGCATGATCCGACTTCTCCTACTGCACTCCCCCCATTCCACATAGGTTGCTTAAGGACATCTACATCCATGAATGTATCTAAACTAGAAATGATCTTCGGCTAGAAATCATCGTAGAATCATCTTCGGCTCCTTGCTCGCCTTTACCACCTCTTCCCCAACATCAAATAAAGCATTCTGTCAATTATAGCTTAAACATATACATTTTTATTTTCATTTACTATCAGCTATCACTAAGGAGCTCTGGTAGTGTAGTGGTTATGAATCAGGCTGCTAACCTCAGGTCCAACAGTTCAAAGCTACCAGCTGTTCTGCGGGAGAAAGATGAGACTTTCTGCTCCCATAAAGATTTACAGCCTCAGAAACCCTGTACATGATTGCCTTGATTCGGAACCAGCTTTTACTACTCCAAAGCCCATGCTTTGAGTTCATTGTATCACAATTTCGTATATTTATGTTTCAATCTCAAGGAATTGTAAGAACATTAATTAATATATGTAAACGGGTTTTGCATAGTGTCATAAACAAACAAACAAAACTCTTTTGTCATTGAACTGGCCAGAATAGGACTAGCCCATAGAGTTCCCAATGTTCATGGCAACAGTAGTTTGTGGCTGTTGAGTTACAACTGCCAACCTTAAAGCAAGCAGCTTAAACACTATGATAGCAGAGCTTCACATAGGACCCTGTTGTTGTTAAGTGCCATAGGGTAAGTTCTGACTCATAACAACCCTGTATCGGGTTTCTGAGGAGCAACTCACCAACCTTTTGATTAGCACTCCATTGCTTATCCTACAGTGGCACATCAGGACTCCACCGAGGGTCCTAATAAGTACTTAATGAATGTTACTATTATTATTCCTAAGGAGCCATGGAGGCATAGTGGGTTACTGTAGACCTACTAACCACAAGGTCAACAGTTCTAGTCCACCAGCTGCTCTGAACAAGAAAGATGAAGCTTTCTGCTCCCATAAATGTTATGCCTCTGAAACCCTATATATGGTTTCTGACTTCATGGCACTTGACTACCACCATTATTATTCCTTCTGAAAGGAATTTCATATAAAAACAGGTAGTTGAGGATGCATGTAGTTTAGAAAAAGTTTTCTTGATTTGCTCTGAGAGTGCATGCACTCCCCTATAGGAAGTTGAACTTGATTTTAAGACGTGCTCAACATATAAAGATTGTGTTCGTAAACTGTCCCCTCTGATTCCTTAACTATACAACTCCATAGCATGGATGCCCAACTGCCAAGTATATAAACTGGGCCCAGCTGACTTAGACCTAGTTTTAATACAGTGATTTCCATTCAATATCAATGTATAGGTTATGATGCCATGTCCTCTCAACCCTTATCTCTAACCTGCCTTTTATGAATGGGTCTGTTATTTTACATTTGAGTATTCAGAAGACAGTCCAGTAGACTTTGTTTCTTCCCTTATATCTCCACTATTACCCTTGCTTATTCCCTGTGTAATGATAAGGATAGAACATATCCATGCCAGTTGATTTTTGCAGGTGGTTATGGAAGAGATTAAAATGACTGGACCTGCTGAAGTAGTTATTTCACATTAGCTTTCATTATATGCCATGTACCTTGGTGAGATGCTGTAAGATAAGCAATGAATTTCTAACCTCAGGGCTGGCAGTTCAAATCCACTTATCATTCTCTATTGGTTTATTGTACTATGGTGGCTTGCATGTTGCTATAATGCTGAGCTTCCAGACTAAGAAGAAGGAGAGACAGACTAATTATGAATATTTAGTCAATGGAAACATTATTAATAAGAGTGGAACACTGTCAGCACCAGAATATTGAATATTGAAGAACCATGATGAAATGTACCAGAATATTGTCAGATGTAGTGCCAGGAGATGAGCCCCTCAGGTTGGAAGGCACTCAAAATACAACAGTGAAGAGCAGTCTCCTCAAAGAAACATTGACCGTCACTTTGGTCTTCCTTGTAGATGTATGGATGTTGTCCTATCACAGATGGTTTTCTATTTCAAGATAGATCTTGAAATGTTCTTTTTGGTCATGAATGCAACATCATTCTTCTTCAATTTGTTATTACATGCATAGCAAACCATGTTATTTACAGATTCAAAATGGTCAATACCAGTCCATTTCTGTTCACTAATGCCTACAGTATCGATGTTAGTATATTTCATTTCATTTTTGACAACTTCTAATTTTCCTAGATTCATACTTCATACATTTCATGTTCTAAATATTGATATATGTTTACAGCTGTTATTCCTCATTTTGAGTAGTACCCCCTCAGCAAATATTCCATTAGCATCATCACGGTCAACTCTACTTTTTTATGCTTGAGTGCTTTCCAATCTGAGGGACTAGTTTTCCCACACTATATCTGACAATATTCTGGTGCTCTTCATCATGTTTCAATATTCAATATTCTAGGCTATTTGACAAGGTTCCTCTGTTGTTCATAAGGTTTTCAGTGATGAAATATTCAGAAGTAGTCTGTCTCTCCATCTTCCTAGTCTGTCTTTTTCTAGAAGCTCAGTTGAAATCTGTTCACCCAGGGTGACCCTGCTGGTATTTAAAATACTGGTGGCATAGCTTCCAGAGTCACAGAAACATGCAAGCCACCTACAACTGGCAGATGAGTGGTGGATGGTCTCACTAGGGACCTTTCAAAAATAGGTCCAATCAAAACATTTCCTTCTCAGAGTTGTTGTTGTTAAGTGCTGTCGAGTGGGTTCTGACCCATAGAGACCCTGTACAGGGTTTGGAGGCTGTAAATCTTTACGGGAACAGAAAGCCTCATCTTTCTCCCATGGAGCAGCTGGTAGTTTTGAACTGCTGACCTTAAAGTTCACACCCCGATTTGTAACCACTATGCTACCAGAGCACCTTGAGGATCTGCTTAGCTAGTTAAATTTAAGAGGACAGGTTAGCTCAGAAGGTTATGATAACTGCTTTTTGAAATTTCAAAAGGGTAATTTCTAGCGAGGTTTTGAAGGACACAGGATAATCACAGGGACTTATTGTGAAGAAACTTTAAAAAAAATAGAAAACTGCAGCATTGAGCAAAAGTCCAGGAAATTTGCATCAAGTTTCTGTCAAGACAATGTGCCTGCTTATATTTCAGGAGTTGAAAGGAATGTCCTTTCATTGGAAAACCTTCCCCCATCCACTCCACAGCCCGCATAGTGTCTCTTCAGACTACTTTCTTCTCCCCAAACTCAAAGAACACTGAAAAGGTACACAACTTGAGTCACTTGAGCATTGCAAAACCTGCCATTTTGAAATGATATAAATCAAAAACCTTTCTTTGAGGAAGGCTTACAGAGATAGGTATACAATGTTCAGAAGTGTGTAGACCTCAATGGAAGCTATGTTGAGAAACAATAGCGTCACATTTTGATATTTTTGTTTACTGTTTCTCTGATTTTGTAGAAATACTTTTTGACGTACTCTCATGGTATGAAGAGTCTGAGCCTTGGAGTTTGATAACCTGAGATTCGATTAACATTACTGTGAAATTTGATAGCTCATCTGTAAAATAGGTATATTAATGGCTACCTTATAGATTTGGGTATATATGTCGATAACTGGTTGATGAGTAGTATAAGCAAGGAAAAGATAATTATTGTCATTACCTTTATCTTTATCATCAATTACCATCATCATCACCATTGCCATGTCCTCATCTTTTGCTGTGAGTAAGAGATAACACTTTGAAAGGCATCTGTCAGTTTATTACTCCCACTATATAATACTCTGCAAGTAAACTACACTTACAATTTATCTCTGCTTGTCATAAATATATATGTAATAATAAATCTGACCACTGTCCAAGATGCATGATACAATGTTTCAATCACTGCCGTCAACTTTGTCTGAAGAACTTGGTGAGATTGGATATGGGTGGTGTTTGACTTTGGGTATATTCATTTGAATAATTCCAATATGAATATGCTTCCATGGGTTACACCCCCACACGTCTGTCAGTCTGTCATAATGTAATGACTTGTGGGTTGATGTGATTCTGTAATCGATGCTACCTGTGTTTCAAACATCAGCAGGTCACCCATCGTGAACAGGCTTCAGTGAAGCTTCCAGACTAATAACAGGCTTAGAAGAAGAATGAGGTGGCCCACTTACAAGGAATTAGCCATTGAAAACCTTATGAATTACAGCAAAACATTGTTTGATATGTGCCAGAAGATGAGCCCCCTAAAGTTGTGAGTCACTCAAAATATGCAGTGACAACAACAGTGGGCTCAGACATAATGACTGTAAGGATGGTAGAGGACAGGGTCATGTGCTCTTCTGCTGTGAAGAGTGTCACTATGAGTTGGAGCTGACTCAGCAGCACCCAATAGCAACAACAATGGGTTACCTATTAGATACCTTATGGTTTCAGTGTGAAAATTGACCCATTAGATATCATTTCTGGCCTCTGGTGACTGGAAACAGTGAAAAACAAATTAATTTTAAAAAAAAACAAACATATTTTGAATGAGACCTATTACTAGGGAGATTAAAATGTTGTGTGCAATTATGCAAAGCAAAGGAAATGAAAATTGTGTTCCCTATTTGAAAGCATTGTCAGGCATTCAGGTTTGGAAGTGAAACTGTTAGGATAAAACACAAAGAGGTCTAGCAGAAAAGAAACCCAAAGGGCTCCCTAAAGTTACTTTTTGTTTGGATCCAAAGTCAGAGGTGTCAGGATAAAATTTCTTAATGAGCTTAATTTTTTTCCCCATTAAAGGATGGGAAATTTGTCAAATTTTAATGGCTCAGGCTACATATATGGTATATATGCAAGCTTATATGTATGTACTACAAGGTTGGCGGTTCAAGTTCACCAGCTGCTCCTAGGAAACCTCATACAGGGTCGTTATGGGTCAGAGTCAACTTAACAGCACTTAACAATAACAACATATGTATGCATAGCACAATTTTTTAATTTCAAGGTTTTAAGAAGTAGGATTGGTTATGGCTAATACATTTTTATAACTTTACCCCTTGTACAGTCTAGTATATTCATGGATATATTTATAACACATTTAAATACATATGTAGAAATAGTGTCTGTCAAACCTACATATATTCATGGGTGTAAACCCATTTGCTTTCCTACTCCTGTTCAACTTGCCTGTATCCATCCATAGATTATTATAATTTCTATCATTGTAGGATTGTGTATATATAGAATTTACCTTTGTTGCCTTTTTCTCTTCTACTCCTTCCAGTGTCTTACTTTGTCTTGGTTGTTTTGTATTGACCTCCCCCTTTATTACATACTTCCTTTCCCTTCTTAGTCATAACCAACCACCTTGAGGAAATGAGTCGATGGACCTTTGTGAGAAACATTGTTGATACTGACAAACACTCAAGTAATCCAATCTGTACTCATTTTAGCTAGAATGATGTTTTCGTTATTCAATTTGGCAAAATCGGGTGCCCAACCCAGTAAACATAGGCAGATGTGCCGCATGGCTGGCCTGCCAAGAGTTTTATTCCCCTGTCTCAATAAAACCCCTCCTCCAATTCCCCTTTGACTGGGTACTATGGAGTTTTACAATCTAACTGGAATGCCCTATTTTCCCTCCCCCCAGAATCCCACAATCTAGCCTGAATGGTACCCATGGTCTTAATTACCATATTCTTATTTATAGTTACTAGTCCTAAAACAGATTTCTTCTTCCTTCCTCCCAATTTATCCTATGTCTGCTCTAGCAATCTCACTGGCCCTTTATTCCTGAAGGTGGACCATCTTGAGAATTTCTCACACTAGGAAGTCAGGGCCATAGTTTTGGGGAACATCAAAGTTGATTGGCATAACATGGTTCACAAAGACATGTTGTACATCCAACTTTGGTGAGTAGTGACTGGGGTCTTAAAAGTTTATAAGCAGCCGTATAAAACCTAATTATTGGTCTGTCCCCATCTGAAGGAAAGAATAGTGAAGAGTGAAGAAAACCAAAGATGCATTTGGAAACCATTAGTCCAAAAAACTAATGGACCACGTGAACCCCATCTTCCATGACCTTGAGACCAGAAGAACTAGATGTTGCCTGGCTGCACTACCAACTGCTTTGAAAAGCATCTCAGTAAATACTGAATAGAGTAGGAGACAAATGTGGGCTAAAATTCAAAATCATAGAAAAGACCTGGCTTACACATCTGATAGAGACTCGCAGAATCTCAAGGACTATATGACCCTTCAACTCAATAAGCCTGTTTCTGAATTCTCTCCATGGCTAAATTTTCAGCCTATGAGGGGACTCACATCAGGAGATACACACTCCTTAAAATAGCCAACTATTAGAGCGCAAAAGGACAGCATTTGCCAAGGGGAGTCCTGGTGTGGTACTGCAGGTTAATGCACCAGACTGCAACCTCTGTTTGAACCTCAAGGTCGGCAGTTCAAGCTCACCAGCAACTCCTCAGACACCCTATACAGAGTATCTATGAGTGAGAACCTACTTAACAAGCACTTAACAACAAAAGCTCAGAAGGGCAGAAGGAATGTGAAAGAAGGATCAATGAAAATAGTATATAGGAAGGAAGTGGGAAGAATGCTGCTATTCTGTGGGTATTGCAATCAATGTCGGGAATGAAAACGTATGTGAATTGTTGAATAGAAAATCAATTTTCTCTGATAACTTTACCCCAACACACAATAAACAGTGAAACTTAAAAAGAAGTTGGGTTTGGAAATCTAGACATTGAAACAGAGAAACTGCCTTTTCATTATTGCTGAAAGAATTTCAAACACATAGTGGCATATATGAAAAGTCAAATACTCTGAACTATGCTGATAGATTAAGAAACACATTGGCATATAGGAAATTGGGGATTTAATAGTATTCAGGACAATTGTCTGTTCAGATATGTACTGGTAAGGAAAATTCCCCAAACAGGTAGATCTAATCTATTTTTATTTTAAATATGTATGATTGCCACTTAAAATTGTCATCATTTAAGCAGTTGCACAAAAGAGCATGTGGAATTCAGCTATCATATATGTAAATTTACAAGGAAAAAAATAACTTTCAGATGCTATAAGCCATTTTTTTCTATTAGATGGAAAGTGCATTAGTACATATTTACCTTTCAAAATGGACTATTGTTAAGTCACAGTGATGAAAAGAAACACAGCTCTATAAAAAGCATTAAGGGAGGATCAATTCTCTGCCAGAACATCTTGGATGCTGAGTAGTTCAGTATGTCAATAAATTCACAACCACATCTCACAGGATTTTCTTTTGTTATAGTAGTCCACAAATCTATGCAAAAGGCTTATATGGATGCAGAAAGCTGTCCTGTTGTGTTTCTGCATTACTGATCTCTGAGCTTTCTAAACGTTTTTACTCTAATTAAAACAAAACAATAGGCAATTGGGTTTAAGTTTAATTTTTAAAATGTGTTTTTCCTCTTTAATTTGACCCTGAAATGTCTGTTGTGTCGTGTGGTTATAGATCTGGGAGTATAGGTATTTTGTAGTTCTAGAATGCCTAATCTTTAAATCTTCACTTCATTTCATTCTTCACCATTTTTATTGCTGTTACAAATTCATGTTCTATGGCAATAACTGATTTTGTGGTATCTGAAGGGAGGAAAATGCTCACATGGGAAGATGGCAGATTTCTTCTCCCCAAGTCTGAACTGGGGACTATTCCACTTGCTTAAATACATGTTGGAATACCTAAAAGATGTTAGCTACAGTAACAAGAAGACTTGTTTTGAGATCCTACCAATCACTAAATTGTGTCCTTTCAGATTTCTAGCAGTAGCCCACTTGTTGAATATATTGACTCTCACAAATAGAAGATGTAAGGAAGCACTCTTGGAGGCCTGGATATATAGTGGAGCTTTAAGTTTAAGTCCCCTTCCATGAATGATGCTATATGTAAATCCTGTCTTGGGTAAATCATGACAGCTCTGAACCAAAAGTCATTTGGTTCCCAAGCGTATAATGTGGAATAGTAATGACTGCTCATATCATCTCAGATTTGTTGTATAATAAAATAATGTTTCAAAATGGGTTTATTACTGCTGGTCTCAGATTCTACCTCATTATAATTTTAAGTCTGAACAATATATTTTCATAAATTATGTGGGATAACAAAAATTTCTCCTTGAATTTAAAGTTACTGGTCAACTTTCCTTCATTCATTTCCTCCCTCTTTCCTTCTTTCTTCTCTTCCTCCTTCCTTTCACTCTCTTGTTTTTTGTTTTTCTTTTTTCTTGAGATCATTTTGCCCAGAGTTTGGCCCATTGGATTTGTATAAGAGATGGAATAAGATGGTAGAAGACCATGGGGAAAGATGAGTATTAATCACTTGCAACATATCAGGAAATTATCTGTGTTTTGCATGCATAATGTCACTTAATCTCCAAAATAACCTATGCACTATATATTATGACAAGCTCCATTTTGTGATGAGAAAACTGAGGCCTTGAGAGAATGCGTAATATTGCCACAGTTATGCACCTAATGTAGGGCAAATGCAGTCATGAATTGTATTCTCTGTAACTCCAGAAATGGAGTCTTTAAACACTATAATATAAGTACTGTGGTGATACTGCTCAGAACATCTAGAGATTGATTATTTCTTGACGCCTTTTTGTATTTGATGATTGAAACAAATAAGGTACAAGTTAGGAATAGGTTATACTTTTATTTCTATATATTTTATATATTATTGCTCTTGTACAGTTCATTGAGTCAGCACCTAATCATAGCGACCTTATGCACAACAGAAGGAGACTGTCCAGTCTTGTAACAATCTCACAATCATTGCTACGCTTGAGCCCAATGTTGCTGCCACTATGTCAGTCCATCTCTTTGTGAGGTCTTCATAATTTTCCCAACGTCTACTTTACCAAGCATGATGCCCTACGCCAGGAACTGGCCACTCCTGATAATATATCTATAGGATTAAGAGATGAAGTCTGGCCATTCAAGCTTCTAAGACACATTAAGGCTGTAATTCTCACAATACAGATTTGTTTGTTCATCTGGCAGTCCAAGGTACTTTTTTTTTTTTTTTTTTT
>NW_006408525.1:16611991-16639377 GCF_000296735.1 Chrysochloris asiatica
TTTCTCATGAGTAAAATGAAGTCTTCTTGAATATTCATTCTCCAAAATGTTGCCCATAGCTTGTCATGATCTGCACAATCGAAAGCCTTTGCATAGCCAATAAAGCACAAGTAAACATCTTTCTGGTATTTCCTGCTTTCAGCCAAAATTTATCTGATGTCAGCAATGATATCCCTTGTTCCACATCATCTTCTGCATCTGGCCTGAACCTCTGGCAGCAACCTGTCAATGCAATACTGCAGCTGTTTTTGAATTATCTTTGGCATAATTTTACTTGCAAGATATATTAATGATAATTGTCTGATGATTTCTTCATTGTGTTGGGTCACCTCTCTTTTGAATGGGCACAAATATTGATCTCTTCCAATCAGATGGCCAGGTAGCTTTCTTCCAAATTTCTTGGCATAGATGAGTGAGTGCCTCCAGTGCAACATCAGTTTGTTGAAAGGTTTCGATTTGTATGCCGTCAATTCCCAGGGGCTTTGATGTTGTTGTTTTTCCAATGCCTTTAGTGCAACTTGAACTTCTTCCATCAGTATCATTCTTTCAGTAGTTTGCTACCTCTTGAAATGGTTGAACATTCATAATTTCTTTTTACTACAGTGACTCTGCATTCCCTCCATCTTCTTTTGATGCTTTCTGCATCATTCAATATTTTTCCAATAGACTCCTTCAATATTGCAAGTCAAGGCTTGATTTTTTTCTTCAGTTATTTCAGTTTTGGAAATACTATAGCTTGTTTAGATAGATATATAGATACAAAGATAGAGACAGAGAGATAGACCCAGTGGTCTAATGGTTAAGGCATCAGCTTCCGGAGCTGGGAATTGTGGGTTCAAGTCCCAGCTGAGTTGCAGGGGAATTCATTTTGGAGACCTGGTGTGATGCTATGGGTTAATGCAAAGTCAGTTTAAACTGCAAGATTGGTGGTTCAAACTCACCAGCTGCTCCTTGGGAACCCTATGCACGATCACTATGGATTGATACCAACTCGACAGCATTTCACAACAACAAATATATATATATATAAGCTAATTTTTATTGGTATGTGAAACCCACTTCTGTTCCTAGTCTACTTTAAGATTGACTTATGAGTTAATTGGAAAATATAATTTATATAATTGAAGTACTCTGTGATAGATGTGGTTACAAAGCTCAGCTGTGCTGTAATTACAATTAAACTATGATAAAATGATAAAATTACACTGGTTTTATTGTAGTCGATTGAGTATGTCAGTGAAACAAGAATATCATGTAGATTGCTCTGTATTTACTCAAAGAATAACTTTTTAAAAAACAATATCCATTAGACTTTAGAAATCTTACCTTAGCTATAGTTTAACTTGAACATATAGATTACTTTTATTTTAATGTTTTATTTGGGTTATGAGATGCACAGTGGGACAAAACTCTCAATTACACATTAAACGTGAACACCAGCAGTGTGTGAGTTCCACTTTCTCTTCACCCATGCCAACATTTGTTGTTTTCCATTATTTGATCATCACTATTATTGGGAGTCCTGGTGTGGCACTGTGAGATAATGCACTGGACTGCAAAGTTGGTTTGATCTACAAGGTTGGCGATTCAAGCTCACCAGCCACTCCTCAGAAACCTTATACAGGGTCCTGATGGGTTGGAACAGACTCAATGGCACTTAACAACAGCAACATAATTTTTAAGATAATATCCTTTATATGCCAGGTGCTTGTATACAAGGGGAAACTTGAATAAGTCAATACACATTGTATTATCATTTTCAAAATTAAATGATATAATAGATTGTTGTTCTTAGTTGCTGTGTAATTCAATTCTGATTCCAAGCTACATGAACAAAACTTCAGTTGCTAAAGGCTGCAATAAATGAAAATGAACACATATTGATGATAAGTTAACTTATATAGAAACTTACAGGCCACATTTCTCAAATACAAAGATTTGAAACTTGATTTATCACCAGAAACATAACCATACTGTCAAAAATGTAATTGAAATAAAATGTATTTGATTTTCTTAATGTATTTGTTATAATTACAAATTTCTATTTATAAAAGCAATTAGAACATCTGGAGCAAATGATTAACAAATATATCAGAATACTGGCATTTAGAAACAAATGTGAAAATACAAAAATAGTATGAGTACTGAGAATGGTGAATTACAATTTCAACATCCTTGGGCAAAATAGAATAAGTCCATATGGAATGTAATAATTGTGAAGTTAATTTTCCCTTTTCTTTGAGCTACATATCTGGAGAACTAGCTAGTAACAATTGGAAGTGTGTACTTTTAAAGACCACAACTCATCTGTCAGGTTGTTGTATTGTGGTTGTGGTGTGTGTTGCTATGGTGCTAGAAGCTATGACACTGGAATTTTAAATACCAGCAGGGTTACCCATGGTGGACAGCTTTCAGCATAGCTTCTAGACTAAGACACACTAGGAAGTAGGGGAGATGAGCGACTTTTGAATAAATAGTTAGCCACTGAAAACCTCATGAACAGCAGCAGAACATTGTTAGATAAAGATTGGCCCCTCAGGCTGGGTGGCACTCAAATATGACTGGGAAAGAGCTACTTCCTCAAAGTAGAGTTGACCATAATTACATAAATGGAGCTAAGTTCTTATGACCTTCATTTGCTGATGAGGCACTACTCGAAATGATGAAAAACAGCTGCAATTATCCATTAATAATTGGAATTTGCAAAGTACAAAGTGAATCTAAGAACATTGGAAATTGTCAAAAATGAAATGGAACACACAAAGATGGATATCCTAGGCATTAGTGAGCTGAAATGGATAGGTAATGGCTACTTTGAATTGGCCAATCATAAGATTTATATGCCACGAAGTTCAATTAAAGAGGAATGACATTGTGTTCATCATCAAAATGAACATTTCAAGATTTGTCTTGAAGTACAATGCTGTCTGTGATAGGATAATATCCATACACCTAAAGGAAGACCAGTTAATACTATTACTATTCAAATTTGCACATCAACCACAAAAGTCAGTGATGATTACATTGAAGAATTTATCAATTTTTTCAACTTGAAATTGATTAAATGTGAAATACAGATGAATTGGTAATTACCGATGTTTTGAATGTAAAAATTGGAAACAAAAAAGAAGGATCATTAGTTGGGAAATATAGCCTTGATGATAGAACTAATGCTGGAGATCGCACTATAGGATTTGGCAACAACAATGGCTTATTGATTGCAAATACTTATTTTCAACAACATTAAAGGCTCATATGCTAAGCTGAAGAAAACTAAAACAAGGACACGATAGCCAAAATATGACCTTGAATTTATCCCACCTGAATTTGAAGACCATCTCAAGAACAGAGTTGATGCATTAAACACTAATGATGGCATCAAATACATCAGACAAAAAGAAATCAAAAGGTCAACCAGAAGACAAAAAATAACACAAAACACACTAACATTGATGTCAGAAGAGACTCTGAAGTTCGGTCTTGAGAATGGAGAAGCTAAAACAAGGGGAAGAAATTAGGAGATAAAAGAACTGAACAGAATATTTCAAAGGGCAGCCACAGAAAACAAAGTCTAGTATTATAATGAAATGTGCAAAGACCTGGAGTTAAAAAAACAAAAGTCAAGAGCACAGTCATAATTTCTCTCCCTGAATGAACTAAGGACAATATTCAAGCCTCAACTTGCAATATTGAAGGATTCTATAAGAAAAATATTGACTGATGAAGCCAGCATCAAAAAAAGATGGAAGGAATACTCAGAGTCACTGTACCAAAAAGAATTCTTCTATGCTAACCCATTTGACCAGCACTCATCTATCAGTTTGTCGTACTGTGGTGGCTTGTTAGTTGCTGTGATTCTGAAAGCTATGCCACCAGTATTTTAAATACCAGCAGGGTCACCCATGGTGGACAGGTTTCAGATGAGCTTCCAGACAAACACAGACTAGGAAGAAAGAGTGACGAACTACTTCCGAATATTTACTCACTGAAAACCTTAAGAATAGCAGAGAAACACTGTCAGATACCATGCCAGAAAAAGAGCCCCTCAGGTTGGAAAGCACTCAAAATGCAAATAGGGAAGAGCTGCCTCCTCAAAGTGATAATGGGAATGGAGTAAAGCCTGAGGGAGAAAAGCCCACAGGACCTTCATTTGCTGATTGGGCACAACTCAAAATGAAAAGAAACAGCTGTAAACATCCACTGAAAATCGGAACATGGAATGTATGAAGTGTGAATCTGGGAAAATTAAAAGTTGTCAAAAATGAAATGGAACACATAGACATCGATATCTTAGGCATTAGTGAGCTAAAATGGACTGGTATTGGCCATTTTGAATCTGACAACCACATGGTTTACTATGCAAGGAATGACAAATTGAAGAGGAATGGTGTTGCATTCACAGTCAAAAAGAACATAGCCAGATCAATCATGAGGTACAATGCTGTCTGTGATAGGATACTATCCCTGTGCCTACAGGGAAACCTACTTAATACCACTATTATTCAAATTTACGCACCAACCAGTAAAGCCACTGAGGATAAAATAGAAGAATTTTACCAACTTCCTCAATCTGATATCGATCAAACATGTGATTAAGAGGTATTGATCATTACTGGTGATTAGAATGGAAAGGTTGGGAACAAAAAGGAAGGATCAGTAGTTGGAAAATATGGCCTTGGTGATAGAAATGATGCTGGAAAACGCATGATAGAATTCTGAAAAACCAATGATTTGTTCATTTCAAATACCTTCTTTAGACAGCAGACACACTGCATGACCAGCCTACAAACAGTTTTATTATTCTGTCTTGAAAAAGCCCCTCCTGCAGTTCCCTTTTTACTGGGTACTATGGAGTTTACAATCTCCTCCCAAGGCCACCTACTAATTCTTACTGGTAGCATTCTCATTTAAAGTTAGTTTTCCCCTTTCCCCATGATCTTCCCCTACTTCCTTGTTGAATGTATTCTTATTTTAAATTTCCTAGCCAGGTCAAACTAGTTCTTCCCTTTCACTGAGCTTCTTTTGTTATGCCAGTCTGCTACCCCCAGGACTCCCCTTTGTCCTGAAGATGGACAAGGCAACATGAGTTATTTTTCACAAAGGTAGAGTGCAATCAAGAACCAAGGGCACTGAAGGAATAAGTCCAAGCTGCACTGAAGGCTTTAATGAAAAACAAGGATCCAGGAATTGGTTCTTAGAAATTGAAATCTTTTAACAAACTGATGCAGCACTGAAGGCTTTTAACAAATCTTTTGACAAACCGATTCAGCACTCATTTATTTATGCTAAGAAATTTGAAAGAAAATTGGCCCACCAATTGGAAGAGATGTATATTTATACCCATTCCAAAAAGAGAAGACTCAATGGAATGTGGAAATCATTGAACAATATTATTAATATTCACAGGCAAGTAAAATTTTTCTAAAGATAATTTTAAAAATAGTTGTAACAGTACTTCAACAGGAACTGTCAGAAGTGAATTCAGAAGCGGATATGAAATGAGAGATACCATTAATGATGTCAGATGGATCTTGGCTGAAAGCAGAAAATACCAGCAAGATGCTTACCTGTGCTTGATTGACTATACAAAGGGTATCAACTTTGACAAACTATGAATAACGTTTTGAAGCATGTGTATTCCAGAACACTTAATTGTTCTCATTAGGAACCTGTATATATCAGAGATAATCATTTGAACAGAACAGGGGAGGACTGAATGGTTTATAATAAGAAAAGATGTGCACAAGGATTGTATCCTTTCACCATATTTATTCAATCTGTATGATGAACAAATAATCTGAGAAAATGGATTATATGAAGAAGAACATGTCATGAGGATTGGAGGAAGACTCATTAGTATTCTTCAATATCCAGATGAAACAACCTTGCTTGTTGGAAATGAAGAGGGCTTGAAATACTTATTGATGAAGATCAAAGACTATAGTATGGATTTCACCTGACTATAAAGAAAACAAAAATTCTTACAACTATACCAATAGATGACATCATGATTAATGAAGAAAAGATTGAAGTTGTCAAAGAGTTCATTTTGCTTAGATCCACCATCAACACATGGAAGCAGCAGGCAAGGAATCAAGTGATGAGTTAGATCTGCTGCACACAACCTTTTAAAAGTGTTAAAGGGCAAAAATATCAGTATAAAGAGTATTGTGCACTTGACCCAGACCATGATCTTTTCAGTCATCTGAATTATGATATTGGAGCCAAAAAGCTGTACTCTCTCAAGGTTCCTGTTACAAAACTAACTAAAAAATACAAACTCCAGTGACGCACACAGTACTGATTGGCTGGGGTGACATTTGAATCACAGCAAAACCATGTGAATACCTCACTTTTGGGTAGGAGAAATTATAAAAATAAAATGATGAAGTAAAAAGATCACCTGAGCAAGTAACCAAAATATCCACGCTGTATCTTTAAAGTCTAGTTTGATAGTTGGTAGGACAGAAGTTCTTTCATTGTTTTTGTTGTTATTGTATTATTGAAATATATTTTTTCAATCTTATCCCTATTTGCCTATTTATATTTTCTGTGAATTTTAAGATCAATTTGTAATAAAATGTTCCTTTAAAATTTGTTGGATTGAAACATTAGTTACAATAATTTAAGGAACAGACCCAGACGCTGCAATGATGGTTTTGTAAAAAATAAATAAATAAATAAATAAAAATCATAGTTCCTGGTTTCTACACATAACTGCATGCATTTTCTCTCACAAGTATCATTATGTGTAATGGGGGTAGTAGAGATGTTAATGTTCTCCATGTAGTTCTGAAGCCTGTAAATATCGATACCTTTGTAGTATTTAACAGAGAAAGTAATCTCAATTCTTGAAATTTGCTTTATTTTTTTGCCTATTAACTAAGTTCCTTTGAGGCCTGTGGTGCTCAAGTCATTCTAAGGACTTAAGTTACAATAAATAAAAATAATATCAGAATTTCAGGTTCATTCAAGATTGTTCAGGATTTGACTACTTGTGTACCTTTCAATATATATTTGATACACATACTATATCAGTATTTGCACAAATTGATTATTTATTGCTTCGCTGTCTATTGCAAAGGCAAAGGAATCCGTAATTATTGGTGATACCTTTGAGGTTTGGCTCATATATTAAAGTCTGTGTTTCCTGTGAGCACAGAACAAAGTTAATTTATTCTTTAAAGACAAAAAGTAGAGTGCTAAGAACTTGTAAATAATCTTTCAAATGATGAATAATTTTTATATTTTCAAATCTACTTAGCTATTCTGTTTCTCTCTGCTGATTCTGTTTTCATAGGTGTAATTCCCTGTCGCGCTGTGGGCTAATGTGTCAGACTGCAAAGTCATTTGAACCACAAGGTCGGTGGTTCAAGCTCACCAGCTGCTCCTTGGAAACCCTATTCAGGGTCTCTGTGGGTTGGAATCGACTTGACGGCACTTAACAACAACAACAATTCTCTGATAGAATTCTGTTTGGAAATGTCCTTGTCTGAAATTATCATCATGGACCAGAGAAATGCTCCTATACTATCACTCATCCCACCCCTGATACAAAGAAAGAGGAATCCCCTGAGACAAAGGTACATCTTAAATCTAGTTAGGAAATTCAGTTCAGTTCTGCTGAGAAAAAAACTATATAAAACAGACACACGAAGCAAAGAGATAACAGTCTGCTACAGTGAGAGTATATGTCTGACATTATAAAAAAAGGGCATAAAGCAAAACGTCTTTAAGAAAAGTTTCAAGTGGAATGTGTGTTGGATCAGCTTAGCTATTCCTTTGGTATTTCCAGTCTCTTATTGTCTTCCTTCTTAGTCCAATAAAATAAGCCTTCTTTCATGTAGAAGAAAATAATCTAAAAATGTTTGGTGGGAATGGTGTTGACAAGTGTGATTAGTCCATATTCTTCATTCCCTTAGTCTCTTGGATTCATCCAAATAAATTATTCAGAAGTCATGGGTCATTTCACTTTGATTATAGGGAAGATATTTTTTTCTGCTATTGCCAAACTGATAAGATGTAGGTGTGGATCTACTGGAGACTGTGAGAATAAAAGTGGGCGGCTGAAAGTAGGGCTCAGAGCAAGAATCGCCACTTCAGGCATAAGAGCTTGCTCTGAGACCTGCTTCAGGCCGGGGCCATAAGAACAACCAGGCATGGCTAGGCAAGTCCCCAACAGAATATCTTAAGAGACACAAATGCAGGGAAAGAGCACACTTGTAAAACTGTCACAATCGAAGACTCACAGGCCAGGTGGCCAGAACGGATAACAGATAAGATGAAGGCGGCAGGACAGGAAAAAGTCTTAGTACTATAGGTTACTTATGTGATGTTATGTTTAAATCTATTGGATCCCGCGGTTTCTGAATGCTCCATTGGGTAAAAGTTGTAATCCTAGTTTGCATATCCCCCTCCCATGGTGTGTCCCAAAACCCTATATAAGGTGTGGTTTGTGAACTGCTTGGGGTCGAGCTTTGGTGAGCTGATGCAGTAACACTGCTGTAACACTGCTGTAACACCGCAGAACACTACACTGCCAGCCGCCACTCGACCCTAGCATGCTAGCTTGAATAAAGCCCGCCTGCTTTTGCATTATCTTTGTCTCTTGGTCTCCTTATTGGGTGGTGGTCTCGGACCCTAACAAGACCACATTTCTTATACATAATTTGTGTGAAAATAAAGCTAACTCAATGAGAAGCTGAACTAGAAGATGAAAAGAGATAAACAGTAATTCTGGGATCCCAAAAGCATTTCTAAAGTCTGGATCCTGACATTTCTGAAGATCAATTCCTGGGTATTTAACTTTATGAGTTAATAATATTCCCACTGGGTTTAAGTTAATTTGTGTTAAGTTTCTTTTACTTATAACCAAAGCTTAGTAATTTTATTAATGCCTGGAGAAGAGAGCATGGTAATAGAACAGTGAAACCACTCTATTGAAAAAGACATAAGAGTTTCCATGGATGGCATATGATTGAACATAGTCGTGAATTCGTGAAATGTTCATGAAGCCCTTCCTCTGTGCCTTAGTGTGCTAGATGCTAAAATTCTAATAATTCCAAACACCATACAAGGTTCTGCTTTTACCAACTTATAGTTGTGGCTGAGAAAGGAATAAGGAAGCAGTTCTTGAGTAATACATTCTGACAAGAGCCTTAAAGGGAACTAATAGGCTGCTGAGATCAAGAATAGGCAAAATTATTCTCAATGAGGTGGTCAAAAAAAAAAAAAAAAGGTTTCTAGAAGGAGCTGCCATTAACACTGAGACCTGAAGGATGAAAAGGAACTGTGCATGCAGAAATCATAGACAAGAGTAGGAGCAGATATACTTGTGCACATGTGTGTCTGCATGGGGATTTGTGCAAATGCTTACATGAGCAATGTTACGTGGGATCTTTATTGCAATACAGTCAGCTTCTATAGGAGGAAGTTTTGGAAATGTTTTTCAAATTGGCCCTACTAATTTTCCAGAATCTCAAGCAATTCAGAAGGAGCTCTGGTAGAACAGTGGTTACGAATTGGGCTGCTAACCTTAGACACAGCAGTTTGAAACTACTAGTGGTTCCACGGGAGAAAGATGAGGCTTTCTGCTCCCGTAAAGATTTACAGCCTCAGAAAACTTGTACAGGGTCGCTATGAGTCGGAACCAACTCCACGGCACACCACCACCACCAAGCAATTCATAGCATCCTGGTATTTTGAGATTGGCTACATTAGAACTTTCTCAGCATTTATCATACCCAATGTATTGATACACTTTAATGACTTCAACATGTGTTTGTGAAGTGAGACTTTGGTGATGAGTAAGAACCCTTTCTGGGTAAAAAGCCTCCGCAGTGTAAGATTTAAGGGACTTCACTTTTAGGTGGAAAACAGTGTAGTTGTAAATGTCAAACTTGCAATTCTCTTATCACTCAGAATTTTAGATCCATTCTAAGCAAATTTTAATGAAACGGTCTCATTTAATCATTTCATGCTCATGTAATTTCACAGGGACATTAATGGTCTATCCACTTTCTTGCTGACTACACCATTTATGCTTTGTTTAACAATGGCTGGAGAGAGGAACACACAGAGAGAGAGAGTACACTTATTTTTTAAATTTTTTTATTTCAAACACATCCTTGGGCAAATTCTTACCAGTATTTTCTCTCCTGGCTGTTTCTGCAGAGTAAGCAAGTTAATTCCTGCCTTGAAATCATTTTGTGAGCGGTTTACATCTTGGCATCTGCTGAGTCATAACATCAAAATGGTTTTCCCATGTTGATTGTAAGATAAATCAAGTAGACTCTTTGGTAGTGGTATTGATTCTGCATTAATCACTCAATTCTCTATGCATCATAGCAACTTTTCTAAAACATATTAGCTTCTTATTTCTTCCAGAAGGAAGAGGCAGAGAACTGTACCTCTCTGGATAGAAGAGCAACACAAGTAAATCTAAATTAGTTATTATTGTGAATTGATTTGTGTTCTCCCAAAATATGTGTTATAAATCTTAAACTGTATGCTTGTGGTTTTAATGCCATTTGGGAATGAGTTTTCTATTCTGTTAATAAGGCAGGATTAGTGTAAGGTTTATCTGGAGTCAATCTCTCCTGAGATATAAAGAGAGATTTAACAAGCAAACAGAGCAGTGATGGGGAAAGATTGATACCAAGGCACAAGAAAATTGCCAAGCCTAGGATCAGAAGCTCAGAAGAGACAAGGCTTTTCCTCCAGGTCTGACAGAGAGCAAAAGCCTTGCTGTAGAGCCAGCACAAAGAGTTTATACTCCTTTACTGTGAGAAAATAAATTCCTGCTTATTAAAGCCACCCACATGTTATTTCTGCTATAGCAATACTAAATATCTAAGACTGATGGATCATACTAGCTACCACAACAGAAAACTCATCAGTTGAGTCTGAAGGGGACAGAGAAAGAACAAATGGAAATAATGGACTCTTGTCTCTTGAAATTCTACAAGCAGGAAGCAGACTAAAGGAGCTATTATCTGTTGTCCTCCAAGAAAAGAAAAAGACCACCCCTGAGCAGCTTAGAATTCAGCAAAACTGTTGAAAGGCGAAACAAGACCTTCCTGGCTCTAAAGCGTTAGACCAAGGTCTCCTGGATCTCAAAGGGCACAGCCTCCTAGGTTTCAAACAATCAGAACTTTGCCCACTTGTTTCCAGAGTGTAGAGCTGTTGTTAAGGTATACCAGGGGATGGGGCCACTGCCCAAAGCTGAAGAAGAGGAGCTGGCATGCCCAAGGGAAAGTAGAATTGGGCCTGTCAGGGCTGATGAGTGTACCTATGCATTTCAGTTGTTGTTGTTGTTAAGTGCCTAGTCCATCACCACTCAGATGGACTAGGAAAATGGGGTTTCTCAAAGCCAAGGGAGCAGCCTTGCCATTCCCTAGGATCTGAAAGACAGAGATGAAGAACAGAGCCGGACAAAGAGTTTCAATGCAGAATCCAGAGCAGCTGTCTACCTGGTCTCAGAAAACAAAGGATTATTTTCAAGCCTTGACAGCTAATGCAATGTCTTTGGCTGAGTTTTGAACTTGCTTGGTACTCGTTATCCTTTCTTACGCTCAAATATCTCTCATGTGTAAAGGAAATGTCTACCCTTGTGTTTGTTCTACCGCTGCGCTTGGAACCACATAACCTTGGAACCACATAACTTATATTCTATACTTCAGAGATTTCCATATGAAGAGGAATTGTGTTCCAGGATGGAATATGCCTAAAATCTCACCTGTATTTGATTTAGTTGATTCAAAAAATGAGATTTTAGACTTTGAGTTGATTTAAGGCTTTGGGGATGAAGTGGTAAGGAGAATGTGTTTTGCATGTGGCAAAAACATGAATTTGGGAGGGGCAAAGAGTGGAATGTTACGGATTCAATTGTTTACCCCAAAATGTGCATTGTAAATCATAGTCATTATACTAGGAGTAGGATTTTAAAGGGAAAAACAAAACAAAACAAACTGGTCTTTCTAGCTAGAAAGCAGAAAGGGATATTCCATAATTTGGAAACGTGGAAGCTCAGTTGTAAAGCATTCTATCTCCAAATTATTACAAGTGCAGACCAAACTTCACAGACTACAAAGACCCTTCCATCTCTAAATATAATGAACCAGTAATGAACTCATTTAAACTAATACTCCCAGAAAGTCAAGGCCTACGTCAGATATTAAAATGATCATTCAAAAACTACAAAATTAGAATTGTAAGATGCTAAAGGATCTATTTGAAAAGTGAGCAATAATTGTAAACAGATTGGGAATTTAGCAGAGACCTGGTAATTAAAAGGATGAAATGAAAATGTTACAAAAGCTCTTGAACTGAAGAATTTGTTAAATGAGTTTAACATTAGATTAAATTCAGTAGAAAGCAGATTGTTGTTGTTGTTAAGTACCGTGGAGTCAGTTCCGACTCATAGTGACCCTGAACAGGGTTTCCGAGGCTATAAATCCTTTTGGAAGCAGAAAGCCTCATTTTTCTCCCTTGGAACAGCTGGTAGTTTTGAACTGCCGACCTTGAGGTTAGCAGCCCAATTCATAACCACTACGCTACTAGAGTGAGTTTAAAGACAGAGCCATGGAAATACAAGCTAGAAGAATAAAGAAGAAAGGAAAGTGATTTTGACCAATTGGATTTCAAGAAGGAAAAGAAAGTGAAAATAGAGTACAATTATTGAAGGGACAATAGTCACGGATGTTTCAAATTAAATAAAGAACCCAAATAACTAAACCTACTGCCATTGAGTTGATTCAGACTCATAGAGCTCCTTTATAAGGTTTTGAGACTTAAATCTTTATGGAAATAGACAGCTATCTTTCTCCTGTCAGTTTAAACTGCCAGCCCTTTGGTTAGCAGTCCAACAACTAACCCACAATGCCACCAGGGCTCCTTACATATGGATGAAAATCATTTTATTGAGAAAAGAAGTCACACACACACACACACACATTTCTACATACATTAAGGTCAACTCTACTTTGAGGAGGCAGTTCTTCCCAAGTTGTATATTGAGTTCCTTCCTACCTGAGGAGCTCATCTTCCAGAACTGATCAGTGTTCCAGGGCTATGCAAATGATTTTCAGTGGCTAACCATTCAGAATTGCTCTACCTTTCTTCCTTTCTAGTCTTTCTCATTCTGAAAGCTTCTCTGAAATTCCAGTGGCACAGGCTCCAGAATCACATTAAGATACAAGCTGCTGTGAATGGGTGGTGGTTTGCAACTACAATCCAGGCAAAGGGGAACATGCAAATAAACCAAAGTACAAATGATCAATTGGATTACAAGTAGATACTGATGAAATTAATACACAGGATACAGCAACATCCAGGTATATGGGTGTAGGAAGAACAGGATGTGTGTGAAACTCACTCTGAGGCAGTTTTCAAACCAAGGAACGCCTTGATGAAAACCACAAGGAAAACCTTGCGTGCCAAAGATTCTGGGAGCAAAACACACTGACCAGGTTCTGGGGGAGTGATCTAAAATGAGAAGAAAATATGTGTGCCTAACTGTTATTTAGTAACAACAAACTACAGCTTTGTTGTGGTGTCTGGCTACGCCTCCTGCCTAAGACTGTACTTTAAGCTGTATTGTAGGTAATAAAGTAGCTCTTGGTTGAACATCTCGAGTTACCTGTTGGTTTCATTCCCTGTCCGCCTCTGGAGACCCCCTCGTGCAGGATGGTCCTGCATATGGGGGCATAATAAATATTCCTCTGCCCAGCTGAGAAAACAATACGAAAGAAGAAAAGGAGAAGCAAATAGAAATTTCATATTCAGTGATCATTGTTGTTGTTTCGGCTTCTACTCATAGCCACCATGTATAGGGTTTTCTGAAGAGTGGCTGGTGAGTTTGAACTTTCAAATATGCAATTCAAACTGACATTGTGGTCCAGTGCTTTTTCTACAGCATCACACCACACTAAACATGAATATAACCCAATGTTATAAATAATAAATAAAACCCAGATAAATGTAGTAAAGAAAATGTTTCGTTGAAGGAAGACATCAAAATGTAACTTCTTCAAGAGGACAGAAATCTCCAAAATAGTAGTATAGAAAGAAAGGGAAAATGTGTAGTTACTTGAATAACTCCAGTGTGAGATGCCTGTTTTAACTCCTGTGTTTGCTAAGGGAAGAAATCCCTAAAGAAGGAATGTCCTATAAAAAGATAACATACACCTGTTACCTGGGGAAATGAGCCTCGATATATAGGAAATTAGGTGACTGAAAAATAAACTTGGAGCTAAGGTTTTCAGAAAATATACAGGGTGTCCAATGAAATTTCTGTTTGAAATTTTATTGAGATTTCGATGAAAATTTATAGAGTACATTAGTTTTCCATTAAAAAATGTATACCCATTTTGTTTCATGACATTAAATGCAATCTCCTCAATGTACCAGCATTCTTCCCACTTTCTCCCTGGATTTCTTATTTCCATTCAGCCTTCTTTCCTGCTCCTTCTTACCCATGAGCTTTGTTTTGGGGTCAACACTGCCCTTTTTCTTGTATGGTGGATTGTCTTCAGGATTGGGCTCTTCCGTGGTATCCTGATCAGAGTGCTCAGTAGTGCGAGCTTGGTGCCGTCTATTTCTTCTGATCTTAGGCTAGTGGAGGCTGTGGTTTGTGTGGTCCATTAGTCATTTGGACTAATTGTTTCCTTGATTCTTTGATTTTCTACACTCTTAGTTTTTCTTCTTACAAGGAGAGACCAAAAGTTGAGACTTGGATGGCCACTCACAAGCTTTTAAGCCCTCAGTTGCTGCTCACTAAAGTAGACTGTAGATTATTGTCTTTATGAACTATGTTAAGCTTGGTGCCACCTGAGACCATGGTCTGAATGAACCCCCAAGCTCAACATCTCATTCCTTCGAGATGTTTGGTTATGCCTAAGAAGTTTTCATAACTTTGCTCCCTGTATGCTCCACCATTTTCTTGGATATATTTGTGGTTTAGGCAAATTGTTGTTGTTGTTGTTAGGTGCCATGGAGTCAGTACCGACTCATAGTGACCTTATGCAAAGCAGAATGAAACACTGCCTGATCCTGGGCCAACCTCACTATTGTTGCCACACTTGAGCCCATTGATGTTGCCACTTTGGCAATAATAGCTATGTACAAATATTCTCTGTCAAACCTATATATTTGTGGTATACTTCTTGTCTCCCACACTAGTCTGAGTATCTTTCCACTGACTTGTAGATCACTGAGACTATGTGTTTCTCCAAGTGTCTTCTTCTGCCTCCATCATTTTTGTCGTTGTTGTTTGTTTTTTGTCAGCCTCTCTATTATTGTGTTTTCACTTTCACTGAAGTTAACATGGGTCTACTCTCTAGCCAATGACTTATCTTCCCTTCCCCTCTTATTAACCATCAAAGAATGTATCCTTTCATGTGAAAATGTTTGCTTAGTATTTAGATGGCCACTTGTACTCTTATAAGATCCCAGCCACTTGTCACCAAAGTAGGATGTAGAACATTGTCATTGTGGACAATGTTATGTAAATTACCTACATGTATACCAAGACTTGATCCTAAACCCCAAGCCCAAAATTTCAACCACTCTAAAGGTGTTTAGTTATGGCTAAGAAATATTCATATCTTGATCATATATGCTTTGCTATCTGTATGAATATATTTGCAACACTTACAAATACACGTGTAGAAATAACCTCTGCCAAACCTATACTCATGAGCATACTCCTATACATCATTTCACACCTGGTCATTTTACATATCTACCTGTGTATCCACTCATAAATTATTGCTTCTTATTATTGTTATTAAGGAGCTCTGGTAGCATACTGATTATGAGTCGAGCAGCTAACCTCAAGGTCAGCAGTTTAAAACTACCAACTATTCTGGAGGAGAAAAATGAGGCCTTCTGCTTCCATAAAGGTTTACAACCTTAGAGACCCTGTGCAAAGTTGCCATGAGTTGGAACTGACATCACCACCACCATTATTGTCATTACAGGATTATGCATGTGATTGCATTGACCATTATTGACTTTCACAGTTGTGTACCTCCAGGATCTTCCTTTGCTTTCATCCTATTATTACTGGTCTCCCCCTTATTGTAGATTGTCTTTCTCGACACTAAAGTTAATACGTGTCTACTTTCTAGTTAGGGTTTTTCCTCCCCTCACCCTCCCATCCTGGTAACTATTGAAGAATTCTTCTTTCTATATATAAACCTTTTACTGACTTTTTATACTAGTGGTCTCATACAAGATTTTCCTTTTGTAATTGACTTATTTAACTCAGAAGAATCTTCTCCTGTTTTATCCATGTTTTAAGATATTTCATGGATGTATTGTTATTATTTAATGTTGCTTAGTATTCCATTGTGTGTATATGTTGTTGTTGTTAAGTACCATGGAGTCAGTTCTGACTCATAGTGACCCTGCACAAGGTATCCAAGGCTGCAAATCTTTATGGGAGCAGAATGCCTCATCTTTCTCCCATAGAACCACTGGTACTTTCAAACTGCTGACCCTGAGGTTGGCAGCCCGACTTGTAACCACTACGCTACCAGAAGGGTCCAGCATTGCACACACAGGGCACAATTTTATCATGGCGCAAAGCCAATTAAAGTCCCAGTTGAAATTCCAGAGGCTAATCATTGAAGGATGAAAAGATAAGTATTCAAGAAGCTGAACAAACCCCAGGAGGGATAGACCCCAAAAGAAAATCACCAAGACATGTCATAATCAAGCTTTCCAAAATCAAAGACAAGGTAAGAATCCTAAAAACAGCCTGAAAAAAGAGAAATGTTACTTACAAAGGCAAACAAATCAGATTAAACTCTGATCTCTTAGCAGAAACCATGCAGACAAGAAGGCAATGGGCATATATATATATAAAACCCTAAAAGAAAAAGAACCCTAACTGCCAACCACAAATTATCTATCCATCAAAGCTGTCAATAAAATATAACGGTGTAATCAAAACATTCCAGACTAAACAGAAGCTAAGAGACTTTATCAAAGCCAACCCAATGCTTCAAAAAATCCTATAGGGAGTTCTTTGGACTGAAAACCAACATGAACAGACAATAAGAGATTGACACACATGGCAACACCACCTAGAACCCAGTCAACAAATAGAAAAGTTCAGAATAGAAGAAAATTACAACAATGAATTCAGAGGACCTGGGAGGTCAGTCCAAGAACAAACTAATGCCAATGTTAAAGAAGGGAAAAATATAGAAACAAAGATCCAGGTGGCAAGGAGGTTAGGTAGATTGCAGGATAAAATAGACTGTCTCAAGTGGAGGGGAAAGTTAGTAAATCATAGGGTAACCTCAAAGAAAAGTAATACTTCACAACATATCAAGAAAATGAAGATCCAAGAAGAACATGGGAACATTAAAACTAAGAAGAAACTGACAAGAATGAACACAAAAAACATGAATTCAGCACAGGAAGGCATGCAGAACAAAGGAACCAGCAGTGCTACAAAAAAAAACTAACATAATGACAGCAATATAGTCATACCTATCAGTAATTACACTGAATGTCAATGGATTACCTGCACCAGTTGAGTGACAGAGTGGATAAGAAAACAGGACCCTTCAATATGCTGCTTGCAAGAGACACACCTAACATACAAAGACAAAAACAGACTAAAAGTTAAAGGATAGAAAAAACTATACCAAGGTAATTGCAATAAAAAAAGAGCAGGAGTGGCAAAACAAATCTCTGATAAAATAAACTCTAAGGCAAAAACCAGCATAAGAGATAAAGAAGGACACTATCTCATGAGTAAAGGGTCAATTGAATAAGATGGCATAACCATAATAAATACCAACTCTCCCAATGAAAGAGCCCCAAGATATACAAAGCAAACCCTACTAGAATTGAAAAAAGAAATAGACTAATCTACAATAATAGTGACTGATTTTACTACACCACTTTTGAAAAAGGATAAAACAACCAGAAAGAAACTTGACAAAGATACAGAGGAACTAAATAGCACAATCAACCAACTTGACCTCATAGATGTGTGCAGAGCATTCAACCCATCAACAGCACAATATACATTCTTTTCCAGCATACATGGAACATTTACCAGAATTGATCATGTGCTAAGCCACAAAACAAGCCTCCATAAATTTACGAACATCAATATACTGCAAAGCATCTTCTCAGATCACAATGCTATAAAGTTAGAAAGACCAAGGAAATAAAGTCAAATACATGGAAACTGAAGAAGTGAATGCTGCTAGAAGTTTATCCAACTTCTTCTGTATTCTCAATCTCAGCACCCTCCAAAACTGCTGCAGCTAAAACAGAAGAAAGTTTTTGTTTTTTGTTTTTTGTTTTTTAAAAAGAAAAAGCCTGAATAGTTTTCATCTTGTCTAGTCTGGTGAAAAGAGATGGGGATAAGAGTCTTATGTTTCAATAGTGAATAATTGTTGTCATGACTAATTACAACTATCACAACTATAAAGGTAGAAATTTTATAACAAAAGAAGGGAGTAGTTAATCTTACAGTCCAGAGACAGAGGGCCCTAGGACCATCAAAGAAAAACAGCACGAGTGGAATGCAGTACCCTATCCAGAGAAGCAGTGACACCAGAGATGGGGGCAAAGATGAGGGCATGGAGAGAGAGCAGCTGAGGACTCTGGACTCATGGAAAGAAAAAGACTGAGTGCTGGCGGCCAGGAGGCAGGCTTGCAGAATGTGCCTCTTGGTTGTTTAAATTATTATATATTCCTGAGCAGTTTTATGTACAGACTCCCCAAAACAACAACAACAAACAAACAAAAACAGGGAATAAAAGCAAATAAGCAAATACTGTTGAGTGATGATACACATGATGCACCAAGGAGATCGTAATCATTGCAGTGAAATGATGGTGTAAAACCAAGGTTATCCCATGTAAGCTATCACTCAAGTCACAATAAAAACTTTACTTAAAAAAAGACAAAAAAGCAAAGGATGATTTTTGAGAAGTAAGGAAGTAGTTTATTTTGCAAGTCGCAAAGAGAACTAGGTAGGCATGTAATGTTAAGATGATTGAAAAGTTACTTCATCATCTGTTATCCTTCAAGCTGTGTTCCGACCACAGGCATGTCTGTCTCAGAAATATCCCCAAACTGTGTTCTGGATCCTCTTTCCCTATGCAATTCAGTGGAGCTCTTGTTAACTTTGAAGCCACTCATCATGATGTTTTCTGTGTCAGCCCACTGAGAATAACAGAGGATTCTTGCTTCTCAAATGGCTCTAGACTGACATCTGAAGCATATTATTTACATGACTACCACAGAATAGAAGACTCTTTCAGGGACAAGGAAGACATTTTAGGAAAGCAAAATAAAACATTTAAAAAATATATCTGCATGTATAATACAATGTAAATATTTGTTTTATTTCTGAAGTTCTAGGAATCTAAGCTGAGTTTGAGAGCCATTCAGTTTATAAAATTCTGTAATAAAGAAAAAACAAAAACAAAACAACTACAAGGAAACTCTACTGCTACTACTGGCTCTTTGTTGTTGTTGTTGTTAAGTACCGTAGAGTTGGTTCCAACCCATAGTGACCCTATATAGGGTTTCCAAGGAGCAACTGGTGAGCTTGAACCAACTTTGCAGTTCAAACGGCTTTGCAATCTAGCTCATTAACCCACAGCGCCACATCAAGACTCCTTGGGGGGGGGGGGGGAGGGGCGAGGAATGTGTGTGAAAATCTGGATAATTGTTTAGGATCCTTTCTGTATGGTGCAAACATTTAAGACTAGACACATAGGACTGTTAGGATGGCCCCAATTTTCATTTGCATGTTTTGCAATTAAACATATATTTGTATAAATTATGAAAAGAAATGTTTTCAAGAACAATATTAAGCATCATTAACATTATAAAGTGTTCCCTATGTAAAGGCATCTCACTTATATGGTTATTCTAATTTAAGGAAGGTCAGTGCAAAAGAAGAAAACCCCTAATGAGATGGATTGATACAATGATAGTAGAACGGGGTTCAAATTGTGAGAATGGCACAGGATAGGTCAGTGTTTTGTTCTGTTGTGTATAGGGTCACTATGAGTCAGAATGGTACCAAGTGGTACCCTCTTCCAGTTGATAGTTTTTTATCTATAAATTATCAACCTTTTGAAAGGAAAATATTTCAAATGTTGTTTTTCAATGGATTTGCTATTTAGCTTTAAATAAAAGTGAACTAAACCTAAAAAGAAAGGAAACAGACTTCTCAAGTGCAGTGGGATATGTATTCACTGACCTGAGGAGCAGACTACACTGCTCCAGGAAGCACACAATAATAGTGTTCATCAAACAGGGCTGGTTTAAGCGGTCCAGGCTGATAAACACTGTTACACAGCTGAGCCCTTAGAGCCATAAGGTAGTTGTAAGTTTGAAGAAAACTCCACGGGACTAAAGAATCAGAAGTTCTTCCATCTCAAGCAACATAACACATTGGGTAAAACTTTAAACAGAAACTTGGAAGCGAGTTGCTAGAAACAATAAAACTCAAAATCCAGTGAGAGTACCCAGGCCTCTTGGCAAAGTGAGCCTCATTCTTTCCTGAGAAATGAGGTTCAGAGTTTCAATTTAGGATCCCCAAAATAAAAACAAACTGACAAATCTCTTTCTTTCCTGCCTCCTGCCAATATTCTACCCATGTGTGAGTGGTCCTGTTGAAAGCACAACATCAGAACTTTAATTGATTTACACATAAAAATTAAATCAGGATTAAATTATATAAGGCAGGTGGAAACATTGTAAAAATTGTAAAATATTGCTCATAATAAGAGATTGTCGTGGGAGGTTGGAGGCATTCAGCAAATAGTCTACTATACTTTCTCACCTTCAAGGAAGATGAAAGAGGCATACTTACTATGCCTTGACTAGGGAATTTAATAAATAAGATATTAGTAGACACAATTAAAGCATATGATTCATATATGCTTGTCTTATTGGAGTGTGTATGGGGTGGATCACTCTGACTTCAGCAATTTTTCAAGCCAGTTATCAAATATAGCCATTATTAAAAATGAGAAAAGTTAGAAACAAAAATAATAAACATACAAAACTCATCACTTTCCAACTATATTATTGCATTTTATTATTATATATGGTGTTGAGGTTATTTGCATCTATTGTATCTACAGAGAAAGGTTTGTGTAAAGGATTTTGTACTTTCATCTCTTGCCAACTCTCCACTTGAACACCCCTTGTGCATCATCAAGATAAAATCATCTTAAGTGATATAACAGAAATATGTATGAATTGAAACAAGCTGTTTTCTAAGATGCATTTGTACAATTGTTGCTCTTGGTTGGTGTTTGGGAATTTATATTCCCCAAGTTGTCTTAACCATTCTCTACCAGATATGTGTGGTTCACTGTGCCTAAGGAGCTTGTACAATTTGGTTTGTGCTAATTCTTCTGGAAGCCTGGGATTTTGGTACACGCTAGGCAGAAAATGGCGTCCTGTTGTGACGTTGTGGGATAAGTACTCCACCACAAGGTCGGTTTGTACCACAGGACGGCGGTGCAATCTCAACAGCCGCTCCGAAGAAATTCTACATAGGGTCCCTATAGGTCCCCATAGGTCGGAACCAACTCTACTGTACTTAACAAGGCAGTAAGTACCAATATGACCTGCCCCCAATATAAACTTTGGAGGCTGAGTTTTAAATGATCTTCAGCACTTCACAGGTGTTGTATCTGCAAGAATAAAGTGTGTCCAGGAGTGAAGTATATGATCACTAATTTATATGATGTAGCTTAACTGCAAAGTCATTTGAACTGCAAGGTCGGCAGTTCAAACTCACCAGCTACTCCTCGGAAACTCTATACAGGATCGCTGTGGGTCAGGATCAACTCAACGGCATTTAACAACAACAACAACAACAACAACAAACCGACTCAGAGATGCCTTGAAAGAAAGCCCTAAAAATGTGCATGTGTAAAGTCCCAGTCTTGAAACGCCTATGGAATGTAGCTCTACCGTGCAACACGTGGGGCCCGCCATGAGTCACAATTGATTCCAAGGCAACTGGTTTTGGGTTTGCCATTGTTTCACTCCACAAAGAGAGAACTGTTGGCAAGTTAGGCCGGGTTTCTTTGGTTTTTGTCCGCTGCACTTTTGGTTTTTTTCCCATTGCAGAATTTACTTTCTATTCTTTCACTGAATTCAGTTATAGGATGCGTTCTGTGATTCCTCCTAGCAACTCACCAAATCTGGAGATGATGTTGTGGACTCCAAAACCATTATGAGCTCCTGGTGTGGCACTGTCGGGGAAGCATTGGACTGCAATTTGGTCTAAACTGCAAAGTCAGCAGTTCAAACTCACCAGCCAATCTTCAGAAACACTATACAGTGTCACTGCGAGTCAGAATGGACTGGACAGCACTTGACAACAACAGCAATACAATTATATGAGCTGATTGTATCAGTAGAATGTATGTTGCTGTTGTTAAGTGATGTTGAGTCATTTCTAACTCATGGAGACTCTGTCTAGGGTTTCTGAGGAGTGGCCAGTGAGTTGGGACCACCAAGTTTATGGTTCAAACTAACCTTGCAATCCAGTGCTTATCCTACAGTACTGTGTATTGAACACGTTTCAAAAAAATTTGTGAAAAAACTACACCATTGTTTAATTTCACTTTTCCACAAACTTTTTTCTTTCTTTTTTTTTTTTTTTTCACTTTTTATTGTGAGTTTAGTGAAAGTTTACAGAGCAGATCAGTTTTACTTTCAACAAATCTCACACTTCTTTCATCTCAATGGTAATCCCCTCCACGTAACATCAATTATCCCATGTGGTCACCATGTTGCTTGTTTCCATTCCTCTTTCTTTCCCAACCATTCTGAATTTGTCCTTAACTGTGATGGTTAACGTGTTATGCTGACTTGTCTGGATCCCACTTCTCACTGGTTTGACAATTGTTAAGTGCCGTTGAGTCTGTTCTGGATCTTAGGAACTCTCTATGGGTTTTCCAAGGACTGGCTGGTGATTTTGAACCACCGGTCTTGTGGTTCAAACCTACCTTGCAGTCCAGTGTCTTTGCCTACAGTGCCACACCAGGAGAGATAGTAATCCCCACGCTAACTATTGCTTAACTGCCAAACCACTGGGGTCCTGGTGTGATACTGTAGGACCAACAGTTAACTTTGAACCACAAGGTCAGCAGTTCAAACCCACCATCTGCTCCTTGAAAACTCTATAGAGGATCACTGAGTTGGCACAGACTACCCAGTACTTCATAACAACAACAATAATCTCCATGGTGAGATCTAATATACTGCAATGCCCCTCATTATGTGATCTAATGTGATTAGCCATGTTATTGTTGTCGCTTTAGCAACCCTGTACAGGGTTTCCAAGGAGTGGCTGGTGAGTCTGAACCTTCGGACTTGCAGTTAGCAGTCCAATGCTTAACATACAGTACCACAAACTGATCTCATGTAATTATCCTATGCTGTAAATCGTCATTTCTTGGAAACTCTATACAGGGTCGCTATGAGTCAGAAACGACTCATGGAATTTAACAATAACAACAATGATGTTGATGCAATATACAGAATTAGGTTGTTACTTGAGTCATCTATTTGGAGATATAAAGAGAGACGAAGTGTTCAGAGAAAGAGAGGGGACCTGTTAGCCACCAAAGAAAGAAGATCCAGGAGTGGGCTGTATCCTTTGGAGCTGGAGTCCCTGCACTATGAAGCTCCTAAATCCACAGAAAGATTGATACCAAGATACATGGAGATCTCCAAGGAATGTTAGGCCTACAGATGCTCAAAGGAGACAAAGACCTTTCTCCAGAACCAGCATTCTGAATTTGGACTTCTACCCACCTGGTAGCTCTGGTAGTGTAGTGGTTACAAATCGGGCTGCGAACCTTAAGGTCAGTGGTACGAAACTACCAGCCGCTCTGCAGGAGAAAGATGAGGCTTTCTACTCCCGTAAGGATTTACACCCTCTTAAACCCTGTACAGGGTCGCTATGGGTCAGAACCGACTCGATGGCACTTAACAACAACAACAACACCCTAAAGTGTGAAAGAATAAACTTCTGGTTGTGAAAGCCATCCACTTCTGGCATTTCTGTTACAGTGGCACTAGAAAATTAAGACATTAGGTAAATACCACCATTTTGAGCTCAAATGGTTGATCTTTCCATTGTGTGTTTACCTCACTAGAGCTATTGTCCACCTTATATATCTATCTAGTGCTTGACTGAAAATTGTGCCAAGGAGGTGAATGCAATTCCAGATCAAAAGGGTTCTACCAGTCTTTATCTGACTAGTAAGCCTGGTATATTTTAAGAATCTGAGTTTTATTCTGCACTTTCTCCCATGCTACCCAGAACCTTCTAATGTGTCCCTTTCAGAGCAATTGTTAACAGTAGCCGGGCACCATCTGGTTCTTCTAATCTCAGGGTCTTGGAGACTGATGTTCACGTAGTCCATTAGTTCACTGTACTCATTGTTTGAAAGCAATTTTCATTACTCTTCTTTCCTTTGGACAGGGAAAACCAATAGTTGCACCTCAGATAGCCCAGTTGCTTACCTGAGATAACCAAAGTAGGATATAGAACATTTTGTTTCCACAAACTTTCTGAAGTCCCCTCATACAGGCACCAACGGAACATTTTCTTCAGTAAATTCTTACCTCGTATTTCTTGATTCTGGCTCTGAGGGTTAAGGACTACTTGCCTATTTGATACATTTAATAGTTAAACTTTATGTATTGATTCCCTTAGACTCTAAACTTTAATTTACAGTGTCTGGGAGTACTCTGTGATAGCGATTTAAGTAAATTTTCAGTGTATATATCTGAATGACTTCCAGTTTTGATAGTGAGTCACAGTTGAGAAATTTTGGTTACATTATTAATACGTTCAAATTTTAACTCCCTAAAGGTATTTTTGTTTTAATCAGGGACACTGTATACATCTTTTAATATATTTATAGTGTAGTCATTTTTTGGGAATCCTGCTATAAATATACCTAAAAACTAAACATAAAAATAGGTGAGTCTAGAAACTGGTATGCATAATTCATTGATGATAAGGTATTATGCAAGTTCCATGCTCTAGAGAATGGTTATATAAAATCTTAATGTAAGTTTTGGCAACCCAAAGCTTATCTTATGCTATTGAGTAACACAGGGGAATACCACTTTCCTCAAAGGTGGATCTCGGCAGCTAACTTATACCTTGTCAAGAAGATAAGTTCATTAAGGTTCTTACTGACCTACAGAAATATTGGACTGAGTTTCCATCAATCCTGAAGCACCAACCATCATTTTAAAAAACACCTGTGTTGCTTGTTGTTGTTGTTGTTAGGTGCCATTGTGTCGGTTCAGATCCATAGCAACCCTACATACACAACAGAACAAAATACTGCCCAGTCCTGCAGCATCCTCACAGTTGTTACACTTGGGCCCATTGTTGTTGTCACTATGTTAATCCTACTACTTGGGAGGTCTTCCTCTTTTTCCCTGACTCTTCACTTTTTCCAAGCATAATGTCTTTCTCCAGACACTAGGCCCTCCTAATAACATGTCTGAAATATGAGAGACAAAGTCTAGCCATCTGTGAGATTTTAAAAGGGTAAAAATAGCACTTCCCAAAGAGGTCAATTGAATGTTTAAATTAGTATTAGTGCTTATTAATGATAATACACTGCAAAGTACATAATACGAATTGGATCTTACGGATAAACTATCTAGGATGAAAGGGATAAAGTATGCTATTTGGAGTGAATATTCTTCAAATGGGACCTAGGCTTGGCACAAACTTCTAGCAAGCATGGTGCAATGGTTAGGGTTCTGTGTCAATTCGCTAGGCCAGGGTGTCCAGAGGTATGTCAGTTGGTATGTGCTTGCGTGGTGATGAAACCTAATACGGGCATAGTTAACTCTGTGATGAGTGACTTTGAACATTCAGTCATGGATGGTTCCATGGGGGTGTTGACCTGCTTCCAATACAATGGACATGTGGGAAAGTCTCTCTGTCTCTCTTTTCTACTGGGAACTTGGGGCTAAGTAATTGTAAGCTATTCACTTGATAATAAACTTCTCGCTATATATGTTGTTGTTATTGTTGTTGTTAGGTACCATCAAGTTGGTACCGACCCATAGTGACCTTATACACAGCAGAATGAAACACTGCCTGATCCTGGGCCAACCTCCCCACCATTGGCACACTTGAGTCCATCAATGCTGTCACTTGACTAATCCATCTCGTATATATGCATAAACACGCTTCACTGGTTTTGCTTCTCTAGAAAACCTGGTCTAAGACACATGGATAGGAGTTGTTAAAGAGTTCGTTAGAAACAAGGTTTATTGGTGATAAAATTTTGCTTAGTCAACATTCACAATAGAGTGATGATGCTTTCTAATTTATGGAAGACACAATTGTGTCTTTAACTATCATATTTACCCAAATGAATATATTTTTAGACTTTTTCTTATCTACAATAAAAAAGTTTTATTCATTTTGTTTAATCTGGATTGACTTGGTATTTGGAGGGCAAAAATCTGAAAATTTAGGAAACCACAGACCACCTTGATGAGTTGATAGGCAGAATGTTGTTGTTGTTAAGTGCCATCAAGTCAGTTCTGACCCATAGCATTTCCCAAAATTGTATAGAATTTCCGAGGAGTAGCTGGTGAGCTTGAACCACTGACCTTAAGGTTGAAATTGATTTTGCAGTGCAGCACCACACCAGGACTCTGCTAGATAGAACTGTGATTATAAAAATATATATGTGCAATGAGAAGTAAAAATGAAAATCAAAGTTAAATGTTGGGAATATCGCTATCTTTTAAGAACTTTTACCTCTGATTTTAACCAAGAACTGTACATTTAAGTGAAAAGTTTTTGACTCTGATATTTTTATTTGCTGTGAATTGATTCCATGAAAATTAATTAAAATGCAAATATTATTATTTGAAAGAAAGGAACATATTACTTCACAGGCTGAAAAATGAACTTTTCCTATGTAGTAACTGTAATTGCATTACATAAGAAATGACTGATGATCTTGAGTGAAGTCACTAGATTTTTTAGGTACAAAGAAAAGGAAGACATAACTGTAAACAATGCCTACCCCTAGATGTTAAGAATCTATAAACTTTAGAATTTAGCACATTTTAGCAAATGAGCATATTATACTGAGAATCAATGAATACCTTTATTAGAAAAAAAAAAAAAAAGGAGAGTACGAATTTTTAAGGTAAATATGCAGATAATCCTAATCCAGGGCCAACTCATATCTACCATACTGTTCTTTCTGACTTTGCTTCTTATAAATGAGCTCCTACTCTTGATTTCTGAGCCTCATGTGCACAAACAACTTCAACTTTGTCATTCTTAAATGTCATGGAGTTGATTCCAGCTCATA
>NW_006408525.1:16640827-16642189 GCF_000296735.1 Chrysochloris asiatica
CCATTCATACAAAGTTTTTGCATATGTGTTTGGTCTCCTTTTTCCTACCCAATAATCATTCCTAATCTGGAATCAACAGGTTTTCTTCTGTCGTCAATTTGAACTTGACAAGTTGTGGCTGCCATATCACTAGTCCTGTTGTGGCTCTGTAGGATAATTACTGGACTGCTAACCACAAGGATGGTAGTTCAAACCCACTAACCACTCCTTGGAAACACTATACAGGGTCACTATGAGTCAGACTTGATTCAATGACACTTAAGAACAACAACCTAGTACATGGGAGGATCTCAGCAAATGTTTGTTGGAATTAGTAAATAAATTAATTAATACTTCCAAGAAGTCTTACAGCGCTATATAGCTTTTCCTTCTTTAGATATTACTTCTTCCCCCTTAATTAAATTCTTTCAGATTTTCAACTCCTAGTATCCAGAGTAAATATTTGCTGTCTGATGCAATCTGTTGTTCTTAGGTTCCTTCAACATGGTTCTGACACATAGTGACTATATGTACAACAGAAGAAACAGCACCCAGTCTAAGCCATCCTGACAATTGCTGCCACAGTTGAGGCCATTCATTGCTGCTGCCACTGTGTCAATTAATCTCATTGGGAGTCTCAGTATTTTTCGCTGACCCTCCACTTTACCAAGCATGATGTCCGTCTCCAAGGACTGGTCCCTCCTGACAATATGTCTGAAGTCTGAGAGATGAAGTCTAGTTGTATTAACTGCTAAGGAGTGTTCTGGTTGCACTTCTTCCAACACAGATTTGTTTGTTCTCTTGGCAGTCCACAGTACTTTTAATATTCTTCTCCAACATCACAATTCATATGCACTAATTCTCCTAGGGTTATCTTTATTCAAAGTTCAACTTTCACATGTATATGAGGCGAGTGAAAATGCCATGGGTTGGGTCAGGGACTTTAGTTCTCAAACTGACATTGTTGCTCTTCAAAAATTTAAAGAGGTCTTGTGCAGCAGATTAACCTAATGCAATATGTCATTTGATTTCCTTACTACTACCTCCTTGAGTCCTGGTATGGCGCTGTGGGCTAATGCGTCAGACTGCAAAGTCTTTTGAACTGCAAGGTCGGTGGTTTAGTGCACCTTGGAATTCTTATTTGGGGAACATTGCCTCTTGATCATATGCTACTTTTTGAAATGGTTGAACATCCACCGCTTCCTTTTGGTACAATGACTTATTCTTTTCATCTTCATCTTTCAATATTTTGCTCATAGAATCCTTCAGTATTTCAAGGCAAGACTTAGATTTCTTTGTCAGCTTTCTTCTTGAGTAATGCTTGGCATGTTTTTCCTTTTTTTTTTTTTTTTTCATTTTCTAACTCCAGATCTTTGAACATTT
>NW_006408525.1:16642359-16660522 GCF_000296735.1 Chrysochloris asiatica
GTATGAGGTTCTTGATATCATTTCACAACTCCTCAGGTTTTTGGTCATTAGTGTCTAATGCCTCAAGTTTTGAGATGATCTCTAAATTCAGGTGGGATGTGTTCAAGGTCATATTTTGGCTCTCAGAGACTTGTTTTAATTTTGTTCAGCTTCAGTCTGAACTTGCATAAGAGCAAATTCAAACTTGTGGTGGTTGTTATATGCTGTGGAGTTGGTTCTGACTCATAGCAATCCTGTATAGGGTTTCTAAGGCTGTAAATCTTTACAGGAGCAGAAAGCCTCATCTTTCTCCCAAAGAACTGCTGGTAGTTTCAAACTGCTGACCATGAGGTTAGCAGCCTGACTTGTAACCACTAGGTTATCAGAGCTCCTTACAAGTTCAAACTACCAACAGGTTTCTAAGGAGGGTCTGAGTATAGTTCACATTATGCTTTTAGTTTTGTAGCTATTCTTGCTCTTTAAGAAAATTAATGAAAATCAGACTTTGTGTTTTCACCTCTCAACAGGGCTGATTATGTTTCCAAAGAGTACTTTCCCAAACCTGATCTCAGATTCTTGACTCATACTGTTTTTGAAAAATTGTCAGTAGCAGTGCAAATCCCAATAATTGTTTAAATATGAATAGTTATCAAAATGTAATACTTATGATGGAAGAATATAGATTGTAATGCCCCCAACAAACTAGAAAATTTGACAGTGATGCTATAAAAGGTAGCTTCCTTACAACCTAAAATTTATATCATATATAGTTTCCTGGGAGGCTTTGGACGCTATTTTAACATCATGATATATATCAGCTCTCTGATAAGCTGTAAATGTTAAGCAAGTAGAAAGACACACCAAGCTATTTTAAGTGCTGTATTTTATTAACTGTTCATTGAAGAATGCAATGAGGAGTTAGACATGTGTAATCCAGCGAAAAGGAAACTCTCTTTTAATTTTCCTGTAGAGGATCATAAAACTGAAGATAATTGTTCTAAATACAGATGTAGGTGATATATCTTATTTTTGCTTTGCTCTTGTGTTAAAATCAAGCCTCATCTTTGCAACTCTGACAATTTCCAACACCAGAGTTTGAACGCATGAAATTTAGTTAAGTGATCAACAGGGAAGGAAGCTAGACAAAGAGCAGCCTCTTGCTCAAAACTAGAAGGAAAGGCTTTCAGTTTAATGGTTTGTTGCTTACAGACTAATCAAACTAGTAGCTGTGTTGTTGCTTTTCTGTAATGAACCCGAGTCTCAGGCCTTGGTCCATCTGAGGTAGCATTAGCTATTTGAGCTTCTAAAAGTTCTTGGTATTTTGCTGAGCAGTTTCAAACATGGTCAGATTGAACCCAAGACTCATTTGTAAAGAAGCATGTTTCAACAGGAAATAGATGCATCTGTATGGAACCTATTCAGCTGCCATTTTTTAAAGACACATCTGCCAAGAAAAGGAACATAAATAATTCTTAGAATTGCACAAAGGCATTATGTTTCCATCCATCTGTAAATATTTTTTTGCTTGGATTTGGGAACAAATCAGGTTATCCGACATAAATATATTGCACATGGAAAAATTAAAATTTAAAATATTTATGCTTAACAAAGATAGCTCAGGCATAAGAAAGTCAGGCAGGAGATTTCTGGTAAAAGAAATAAAACTAATGTGTCGCATTTGGTGACAGATTACTTATCATTCCAATTACATATGCATTATTTTGGAAGTTTATTCTCATGAGCAGTGCTAAGCATTTTTTCTCCTTAATAGTAGTTTGGAGGCAGCGCTATTTGCACAACAAAGCATATTAAAACCACAGCACTGCCTACTGCAGAGCAAACAAATGTTCTAATGGCCAGGGGACTCTGACTGGGGCTGAGCTGACAGTTCAATTATCCAAACAGGTTACAAATGATTGCATTGAAGACAAATACTTGTGGAGTTTTATATTGATCACAAGAAGATTGAAATATGTCAAAGAGAACATGCCGTTTCTTAATATCTCTATACAAGGTCACGGTTTCAGCCCACACTTCTGGACAAAGACGAAGCTTTCTGCTCCTGCAAAGATTTATAGCCTTTGAAAATCTATGGAGGGTCATTACAGGTGAAAATCAACTTAACAACAACATATAGTGTTGTTGTTGCTGTTAGGTGTCATTGAATTGGTACTGATTTATAGCTACCCTATGCACAGCAGAACAAAATACTGCCCAGTCCTGTGCCAGTCTCAGAATAATTGCTACATTTGAGCCCATTACTACTGCCACAGTGCCAATCCATCTCATTGGGGGTCTTCCTCTTTGTCTCCCACCCTCTACTTTACCAAACATGATATCCTGCTCTAGACACTGGTCTGTCCTGATAATATGTCTGAAGTATAAGAGACAAAGGCTGGCCATCCTGGTTTCTAAGGAGCACTCTGGCTGTACTTCTTCCAGTATAGAGTAGTTATATATTAGTTTGTTCTTCTAGAAGCACACACATACATATAAAGTTGCATTATGTATCATGGAGTCCATCTCTATTCAAAGTGATACAATACAGGATTTCTGAGGAGGGGCTGGTGGGTTTGAACTATTGGCATTTAGTTTAGCAGTCCAGTGCTGCCTATCGTAAAGCACCACACCAGTATATACACATATATATTTGTTGTTAAGTGCTGTTGAGTCATTTCTGACCCTGTATAGGGTTTCCAAGGAGGAGCTGGTGAGCTTGAACCACCTACCTTGTGGTTCAAATGACTTTGAAGTCCAGTGCATTAACCCACAGGGCCACCAGGACTATATATACTTCTGAGGAACAGTTGGTGGGTTTGAACTGCAAATCTTATGGTTAGCCGTCAACTGCTTATCCCACGGCACAAACCAAGACTCTACATATATATTTGTTGTTGTTGTTAGATGCTGTTGAGTCGGTTATGAAATACAGTGACTCTATGAAGAACAGAACAAAATACTGTCTAGTCCTATGCCATCCTCAAAATTACTGCTACACTTGGGCCCACTGTTGCTGCCACTTTACCAATCCATCCCATTGTGGGTCTCACTCTCTTTAACTTTCCCTCCACTCTCCCAAGCATGATGTCCTTCCCCAGGGATTGGTTCCCCCTCATAATAGATGAAGACTCACCCTCCTGACATCTAAGGAGCATTCCGGTTATATTTAAAACTCAGATTTGCTTGTTTTTCTGGCTGTTCATGGTAACTTTAATATTCTTCGCCAACACCATAACTCAAATTAATCATTTCTTCTATGGTCTTCCTTATTCATTGTCCAACATGCATATAAAGCTATTGAAAATACCATAGCTTGGATCATGCACATTTTCATCCTCAAATTGACATAGTTACCCTTGAACACTTAAAAGAGGTCTTTTGCAGCAGATTTGCCTAATGCATTATGTCATTTGATTTCTTGACTGCTACTTCCATGATTACTGATGGTAGATCCAAGCAAAATGAAATCTTTGACAACTTCAATCATTTCTCCATTTATCATGATGTTATTCACTGGTCCAGTGGTGAGGATTTGTTTGTTTTCTTTACATTGAGGTACAATCCATACTGAAAGCTGTGGTCTTTGATCTTCATCAGTATTTTAAGTCCTCTTCACTTTCAGCAAGAAAGACTGTGTCTTCTGTAAATTGAAGGTTGCTAATGAGTCTTCCTCCAATCTTGATACCATGCTCTTCTTCATAGAATACAGCTTCTCAGAATATTTGCTCAGCATGCAGATTGAATAAGTATGGTGCAAGAATACAACCCAGGCACACACCTTTCTTTATTTTAGATCATTGAGTATCCCCGTGTTCTGTTTGAACAACTGCCTCTTGAAGTATGTACAGGTTCCTCATGAACACAATTAAATGTTCTGGAATACTCATTCTCTACAATGTTGTCTATAGCTTGTCATGACCCACACAGTTGAAAGTCTTTGAGTAGTCAATGAAGCATAGGTAAACATCTTTCTGGCATTCTGTTTTCAGCCAAGATTTATCTGATGTTAGCAATGATATCCCTTGTTCTACATCCTCATCTGAATCTGACTTGAACCTCCAGAAGTTCTCTGTCAATGTATGGTTGTAGCTGTTTTTGAATTATTTTTACAAAAATGTTGTTTGCATGTGATATTGATGTTATTATCCATTGTACAATATAATGTTATTATCCACAGTCATTCCCTGTCATTTTGTTGCCCTGTGGTGGATTGTGTGCTGAGATGCTGGAAACTATGCCACCAGTAGTTTGAATGTTAGCAGGGTCACCCATAGTGCACAAGTTTCAGCTGAGCTTCCAGACAATGACAGATTCAGAAGAAGGAGAGGTGAACTAATTCTGAATGTTTACTGAATACCTTATGAATATCAGTGAAACACTGTCAAATAGCACCACATATGTATATGTACATATGTATATGTATATGTATATGTATATATATATATATATATATATATATATATATATATATATATATATATATATATATATATATATATATATATATATATATATAGTAGCAAAGCAGTTATGAGTCTGGCTACTAACCTCAAGGTCAGCAGTTCAAGACTATCAGCCATTCCACAGGAGAAAGATGAGACTTTATGAGACTTTCTGCTTCTGCAAAGATTTACAAACTTGGAAACCCAATGCAGGGTCGCTATGAGTCGGAACCAACTCCACAGCACACAACCACCACTACAATGTATATATATACTATTATTAAGTTCTGATGCTTTAATATTTTGCAGAGCAAAAAGTCTCATATCTCTCCAGTGGACCAGCTGTTGGACTTGGACCACCTACTCTGTATATGTGTGTACACACACACACACACACACACACATATATATATATATATATAAAGTTTGCAGATTATTGATATTTGAGCAACTTAAATATTTTATCTTCCAGTCCCATAACATTATAATGAACAATGACATTGTGAATATTCTGAAGTGTAAGTATTGCACTATTCTGAACTACCTTTGGAATTGTTGTAGCAAAGTGCCATCCAGCCAGTTATGACTCATACTGACCCTGTATAGGATTTCCAAGGAGCAGCTGGTGTGTTTGAACTTCTGACCTTGTGGTTCACAGTCCAGTGTTGATCCTACAGCACCACACCAGTAGTCCACTTTAAATTAAAAAACAAAACACACAACATGAAGATAGTGATACATTCTATTTTTTGCAAGCTAGAAATCACAAAATGACATTGAGGCTAACACGTAGCTATAGATCTGTCTAACAAAGCACTTCATTTCCCTTGACAGGATTATTATTGAGCTAAAAATGAAAAGTACAACACATGAAATACGTTATTTAAGTCTTCACTTGGTTTCATTTCTGTGGGAGGGGGGTTAATTTGAGTGAGAATTTGTCTTTACAATTATATGTATTATAAAAATATATACATATGAAATTATATGTATTATAAAAAGTCATGTGTCTTTCAGGTTGTAGAACTATGTGAATGTTCAAATTATACTCCAGTGTTTGTGAGACTTCACTAAAGGAAGAAAGTTACCATAGGTTGGAGGAAAAGCATAAATTTCAGAGTCAAGTTAACACAGGTTCCAATAAAGGTATATCATTCTGCATAGCCTATTTAACATGATTATCTCTCACCAAGATTTACAACCTCAGAAATCCTAAGTAGGGTCACTATCAATTGGAAGCGACTCCAAGGCACACCACCACCACCATCTTTAATTTTATTCATTTCTCAATGTCTCTGTAAGTGTTTGTTATTCATATCATCAGTACATAGGATCGCCATGAAAATTCAACGAAAGGATGCTCATAAATCACTCAATACAAAGTTGGCACATCATAAATACTTTGATGATGCTAATTATTATCGCTAAAGTGAACTAAGTCTGTTTTGAATCAGAGTGGCACAGACTTCATATCTTTTTAATGGTTCACTCCATTCATTTAAAAGATGCTAACTGAAGACTGTATCAGATAACCCCTGGTAAATAAGTGGAAAAGGCTATAAATGAGTAACAAGGAATCTGGAAGTATGACTACATGGCATGGACAATATGCAAGTAAGGACTTCATTGCAACAAGTGTGGGAATTTTCAGGACAGAGTGAGGACAGAGGCACAGAATCTAGGTTGGAAGATAGACTAAGGGAAGGCCTCCTGAGGAAGAGAATTCTTGAGAAGAGTCTTAAAAGTGAACATGAATTGTTTTTGTCAAATGTTATCAAGTTGGTTCTGACTGATAGTGACCCCATATAGGGTTTCCAAGGAGCAGCTGGTGGGCTTGAACTGCCAACCTTGCAGTTACTAGTTCAGTTCAGTGATTAGCCTACAGTGCTAAAGCCAGACTCCAAATAAAGGTAAGTTAGAGATATTTGAAGCTTCAAAACTAGAAAGAATCTGTGATATGTAAAAAAAATTCTACAGGTAACTTTTGATTCTAAGTCCATACATCCTTAATACATCCTGTTTACATTATCTAAGGTATCTCCATTTAGATTAGTAAAAGAAAATTGTTCCATTTTTGATACTTATCATCAGAATGAAAACAACAGGTCAATATTGTCTCTAAATAAATGGAAGCTATTTATACTAATCTTGTATGTAAGTGCCATTTAGTCTTTCCTGACTCATAGTAACCCTGTGGTTTCCCAGGAGTGGCTGATGGGTATTGTAAATTGCTGTTGCTGTTAAAAGCTGTTGAGTCAGTTCTGATTCATAGCTATCCCATATGGAGTTTCTCAAGAGCATCTGGTGAGTTTGAACCACCAACATTGTGGTTCAAACCGACCTTGGGGTCCCGTGCTTATCCTCCAGTGCCCCACCAGAACTCCAATGGGTATTGATTGTATAGACAGAAGATGTTTGAAATTTTCTGTTATTTTTACATCTATTGTTGTTAGGTGCTGTCAAGTTGGTTCCGACTCATAGCAATTCCTATTGCAACAATACACAATACCACCCAGTCCTGCACGATCTCCACAATTGTTATCATGTTTTAGCCCATTGTTGCTGCCATTGGGTTAATCTATCTTGTTGAGAGACTGTCTCTTTATTATTTTCCTTTATTGGTTCAATTAGTCAGTAATGTGAGAACCAGTATTAAAAAGCAGCTGCACATGCATCTATGTATATTACGGTACTAATAAAAGGCTACTTACATAAACCTTACCCATCAAGCATGTTGATGTTCCTAAGTGTCATTGAGTTGGTTCTGAGACTGTAAACCTTTGTTGCTCTTGTTAAGTGTTGTCCAGTCGGTTCCAACTCGTAACAGTCCTGTACAGGGTTTCTTAGGAGTGGCTAGTGAGTTTCAAAAGTCAATTTTGCAGTTTTAATCGACCTTGCAGTCCACTACTTAGCTTCATCTTTCTCTCACAGAAAGGTTGGTGGGCTCAAACTGTAGACCTGTTGGTTAGCAGATCAGTGCTTATCCTACAGAGCTACCTTTCTACCCCTTCATAAAACATGAAAGTAGTTAATATACAGAATGGTCTAGCATTGTGGGTTAATTTGTTGGACTGCAAAGTTGATTTGAACCACAGGGTCAGTGGTTCAAGTTCTCCAGCTGCTCCTTGGAAACCCTATACAGGGTTGCTATGACTCAACGGCACTTAACAACTACAACATATATAAGGTGTAGTCCTGGTGTTGCACTAGACTGCAATGTCAGCTTGAACCCCAAGATCAATGGTTCAAACTCAACAGCCACTTCTCAGAAACCTTACACAGGGTTGCTATGAGTCAGAACTGACTCTAACAACAACAAACTTATACATGGTGGAGTCTTGGTGTGGTTGTGTAGGATAAGTGCAGGACCACAAGGTTGGTTTGAACCACAAGGTCGGCAGTTCAAACTCACCAGGCAATCCTTGGAAACCCTATACTGGGTGGCTATGGGTTAGAACTGGCTCTAAGGCACTTAACAACAAGCAACAGCATATGCAGTGTGGGGAGCACAGTGGCTCCATATGATAAACCTTGAACTGCTAGCCACAGGTCTGTTGTTGGAGCCCACCAGCCTCGCTGTGGGAGATAGATGGACTACCTGCTCCTGCAAACATTGAGAGCCTTGGAAACCGTAAACAGGGTCGCTAGTAGTCAAACTGACTTAACAACATTATCAATGTGTCAGACAAAGTACCAAACATACTGCCTTTTAATTCTCTAACAAGAATATAGGACTTACCATCTCCTCATGTGGGGCTATAGCATAAGCACTGGATTGTTAACCTAAAGGCCTGCTGTTCAAACCCACCAGCTGCTCCTCTGAAACCTTATACAGGTTTGCTGAGTCAAAACTGACCAGATGGCACTTAACAAATACATCTCTGATTTTAAGAAGGACAAATTAAACCCAAAGAAGATCAAACACTTTCTGAAGTCGTAGTTTGTTATCCAAATGTTTTCATGAGAACTTCTTAACCAAAATGGGCACTAAATAACTCTGGGGGTAGTTGTGTGCTGTGGAGTCAGTTCCAACTCATAGAAACCCTGTAAAGGTTTCCAAGGCTGTAAATCTTTATGGGAATAGAAAGTCTCATCTTTTCCCGGAGGAATGGCTGGTAGTTTTGAACTGCTGACCTTGAGGTTAGCAGCCCAATTCGTAATCACTACACTACCAAAGAGTTGTATGGAGAGAACTTATGGACACATAATCATTTTCTGAACATTAATACTTACTGCAGTGATTCATGGTGCAGTGGGTTAAGCATTGGGCTTCCAACTACAAGATATACGTTGAAACCCATCCTAAGACTCCATGGGAGAAAGACGAGGCCATCTGCTCCTGCAGAGGTTTTCAGTCTCAGCAACCCTATGGAGTAGTTCTACTGTGTCCTACAGGTCGTTGTAAGTTACAAGTGATGGCAGTGACTACAGTCATTCAGGAGTGTACAGTGGGAGAGGGTAGTGGGGTGCCATTGAATTGGTTCTGACTCATAGGGACCCTGTATATGGTTTCCAAGGTAACAAAAAGTTTCATCTTCCTCCTGTGGAGATGCTGGCAGATTCAAACTGCTAACTCTGTAGTTATCAACCCAACCCATAACCCACTATACTACCAGGGCTCCTTTAGTTGTTGTTAAGTGCCATGGAGTCGGTTCTGACCCATTAGCGACCCTGGTTTCCGAGGCTGTAAATCTTTACGGGAGCAGAAAGCCTCATCTTTCTCCCGCGGAACAGCGGGTAGTTTCGAACTGCTGACTTTGCGGTTCGCAGCCCGATTCGTAACCACTACGCTACCAGAGCTCCATAGGACTCCTTACAGAGGTGTGTAAGTTAGTTTTATCTAGCCCTTTCCTCATGTAACATTGTGTGCTTTATAAATGCAACATTTTTTTTTTTTCATTTCTGTGTTTCGTTCTTTATTTCATTACTACTCATAGCTGTAATGTTTATTATTATAAGTAATTTTATTTTATTAATCCTGTGGTAGTTCAATTAATAAATCTACATTAAATCAGAATAAAATATCTACCAATAGCCACACATGCAATAGTACCTTGCAACCCATTGCGTAAATCCAAAGGAGACATCTTTTGAGGATGAGTGTAGGATCAACACAGGACTATAAACCACAAGGCCTGCAGTTCAAACCCACAAATTGCTCCTTGGAAACCCTAGATAGGTTTTCTATGAGTCGGAACGGACTCAACGGTACTTAACAACAACAACCATATACCATAACTTATTGTTGTTGTTGTTGTTGTTAAGTGCCGTTGAGTCCGTTCCGACCCATAGCGACCCTGAACAGGGTTTCCGAGGCTGTAAATCTTTACGGGAACAGAAATCCTCATCTTTCTCCCGCGGAGCAGCTGGTAGTTTCGAACTGCTGACCTTGCGGTTCACAGCCCGATAATTTATAGAACTTTCAAAATGACAGGAAGTGTCAAAGTTAATATGACATGAAATAATTAAGAAAAACATTAGACTAATAACCCTTGGATATTATCTGGTGCATCATTACAAAGTTCAGTTTTCTGTAGTCTCTTCTATAATCCTTGTGGACTTACGTTATTAGCTTACAAACACATTTAAGACCCATTCCACGCACTTTTTAGTTATTTGGATGTTGCGCTTTATTTTAAAAATACCACTCGGATATCATTTGGAAGTATGAATTCATTTTAAGCAAAAGTTCACATTTAATTTGGTAATATCATTTCTATTTTTATTGAAAATGCTTAAATAAGACCATGGAAACATTTTTATAGTCATTAACAGTCACATTAGAGGCATAATTTAATTTGAATGCTGAAGAGACTGTTTGTTTTATATTTCAACATCACAGAAATCCTACATCTTAAATTGTATTCCTGTTTTCCTTCCTCAAGTCCAACATATTGCTTTTGTCCACTCTGATTTGATTAGATTGGAAGAACTGTCATAATTTAAAAAGAAACTTCAGATTTTCAGTCAGAAGATTATGCGTAGGAGTAGATTAGATAAAATGGAAGGCTGGAGCTGGAAAGTCTATAATACGTCTGTATGGAGAAGGTTTTCTTTAAAAACAATACGTTCATCCTCGATAACTGTTCCCGTAAAGATTTACAACCTCTGAAACCCTGTACAGGGTCGCTATGAGTCGGAATCGACTCCACGGTACATAACCAACCAACCAACCGTAAGGTCAGCAGTTCGAAACTACCAGCCATTCCATGGAAGAAAGATGAGGCTTTCTGCTCCTGTAAAGATTTACAGCCTCGGAAGCCCTGTACAGGGTCGGTATGAGTCAGAACAAACTCCACAATACTTAACAAAAACAACTACTATTGAAATCAATTCTGATAAACATTCTACTCACAACCCTGACCCAAACGCTACAAAAATTTTTCTTCTTGTTTTCCCTTACCGTACAGATTGACGCTGCTGTGGAGTATGTTTGTAAAGATTGTTATCAGGTGCTATGGAATCCATCTTGATTAAGAGACCCTGTATGACAATGAAGAATTGCTAAAGCTGAAATGAGTTTAGTCAATGCAACACAATCCATTTCTTCATAGTTCAGATATTACAGATTCCAGTATAGGCATACAAAGTCATTACAAAATAAATTCTCCCAGAATCTCCTGGATCTCCTGACAGGTGCACTTACTTCCCTAAGGAATGCTGAAATGAAATGGTCTTCTACCTTCAAAGGTAGTATGTCTTGGAAGTGAACTGGATTTAGAGAATTCTGATTCTGATTTGGTCTCATGAGTTAGTTTTGTAACCTTGTCAAACAAAAAACAAAAAACAATGTTCTTTGGATTGCCATATTTTTTAAATGAAAAGCAATATGAAAATAAAGTCAATAACTATTTGTTTAAGGAGCAAAAAACCCAATAATTTAAAAAGAAACTTGTATTCAAAAAACTTCTTTCAGTCATATTTTTACGTACACTACAACCATAATTCAATATCTAAGACCTATATTAAAAAATCAATTAGGTTATTTGCTCATTACATATAATTTAGATAATTATACAGTAGCGGGAGACTTTTTTCAATCCAGTGGTTGTTTGAGTTTCACACAATTCTCTGAAACTGTTGTAGAAACTCAGTGATTTTTTTAGCCCTAAAGAAATGATTGGAGAATGTTCTTAGAGTCCTGAAGAGAAGCACTATGAACTTTCATGTGATTCTCTACAAAATATTGCCTTAAATTCCCTGGGCTTAGGTTAACCTTCTCTACTCTATTGGTGGCCTAAAGTTGAATTTAACAACTTCCTTCCTTCTCTGTTGAAACAGAATCTACTTCCTCTGGACAATTCTTCAGACCCATCTGAGCAAAGAGAGAAAGAATAAAAAGAAAAAAAAAAGTGCCTAATAGCCCATTTCTGCTGACATCAATGAATAGAACTGTATAAAGACTGCTACTTTATCCTCCTATACTTGTGCTTGTATGCATGCTTGCTCAGTCTGCCAACATGTCAACAATTCGGTAATATGCCAATAATGGTAAGACTGTGATGTGATTTTGATGGCATTTTGATCAAGGACCTATAAAAACTGGAATCCTTTTCTGCCTTTCATAGAAACTTACGTTTAGTTCTTTCTTTAAATCTCTGATGAGAATTTTAGAAATTATAAGTAAGGAAGGGACGATAACTTGAAATACTGACAAAAATCAAAGACTATATCCTTCAGTATAGATTACACTTCACAATAAAGAAAATAAAAATCCTCTAAACTAGACCCAAAATTTTCATAATGGTAAATAGAGAAATGATTAAAGTTGTCAAAGACTTCATTTTGCTTGGCTCCACTATCAACACTCATGGAAGCGGCAGTTAAAAAATCAAACAGCACATTTTATTAGGCAAATCTGTTGCACAAGAACTCTCTAAAGTGTTTGAGAGCAAAAATACTGGTTTTTAAGACTAAGGCGTGCCTGACGCAAGCCATGGTATTTCAATCACCTCATATGCATATTAAAGTTGAATAGTGAATTAGGAAGACAGTAGAAGAATTAATGCATTTGAATCACAGAATTGGAGAAGAATATTAAAATCACCATGGACTGCAAGAAGGATAAATAAATCTATCTTGAAAGAAGTGCAGCCAGAATGCGCCCTAGAAATTAGGATGGTAGGACTTCATCTCTCATGCTTCAGAGATGTTATCAAGAGGGACCAGTCCCTGGAGTGCCAGTGAAGAAAAGGGAGACCCTGACCAAGATGGATTGACATAGTGGAAAAGACATTGGGCTTAAATGTAAAAACAATTGTGAGAACGATGTGGGATTGGGTGGTGTTTCATTCTGTTGTATATTGGGTTATTATAAGTCAGAACCAACTCGATGGCACCTAATACCTATACAAGGTCACTATGAGTCAGAACCTACTTGATGACATTGAACAATAACAACAAATCTTTATGAGTGCAAAGAATCAGTGTGACTAAATTATCATAGTGAGGTGGTATATGATAAAATGATATCAATGAAGTTAACTGTCGTCATAACATAAAGTTTCATAAACTCATGATAAAGAGTCTAGACTTTTCTTAAGGCAAAGGAAAGTTATCAAAAAGTTCTAACCAATAAAGTGATGTAATCATATTTAAGTTTAGGAAGATTACTCTGGTTGCCCTATGAAAAATGCATCTTAAGGTCAGTGGTTCAATATAATATAATAGAAAAAAAAATCATGATAGATTTGAGAGTCATTGGCAAACTGTACCAAAATCTCAAAAGTTGTAATTGAAATAAATGGATGGACCCAACAAGCATTAGGAAATAACAGAACTGGATGAGCAATTGGATGTGGGGAATGAAGAAAATGATGGATCAGGAATGACTGCTAAATTACTGAGGAGCAAAAGGACAGCAGAAAACCCTGAGGCATCTCAGTTGGAATGCTGAGGATATTTGCTATTTTGCGTTTGACATACCTTTCTTCTCCTTCCTTCTGAATAAATCTTTTCTGCCCTTTAGCACTCTGATCAAGCATCACTTTTCCTAGGAAACCTCCCCAAGTGTCCTTTGTGTGTCTGTGTCCCAAACATAACACCACAATAGCCTTCATCAAAATACATTGTAATTGGTACTTTTCGCCTCTACTTCCTTTTGTAAGTTGTTTGAAGAAAGAGGCTGAGTCTTTCATCTCTGTGTCTCTGATCATGGCATAATGCATGATAGAGCTAGGGAAAGTGATCAATAAATGTTCATTGAAACATTGGAGGAAGGAAAGGGAGAAAGGGAAATTATTAAATGAATAATTTACACATGTAAACAACCAAAAGATATCAGTGTCTTATCATTACAGTGGTTTATTTCTCACCCACTTTGTAGTCCTATGTAGGTTTTGCAGGTATTCTGTGCAAGACTTCTCAGAAGACTTTTCTGGCTTTACAGGAAAGTAGTTGGCAGTTGGGGGAAGAAAGTTTATGAAGAACTAACCAGATAGCCTTGATCTGAAAGAGTGATATGCATCACGTCTATGTGCAATCCTTACAAAAGTTAGATACAGATTCAGTCTTAGAGCCAGCGAGTTTGGGAAATGGATGAAAAGCAAACAAACACATGGATATTGTTGTGCAATAAACAGTCTAAACTATATCAAAACCCAAACAAATCCACTGCCATCTACTTGATTCCAACTCACAGGGACCCTGGAGGAGAGAGCCAAACTGCTACAGAGAGTTTCTGAGGTTGGAAATCTTTATGGAGTCCTGATGTGGTGATGTAGGATAAGCACTGGATTGATAGCTGCAAAGTCAGTCGTTCAAACCTACCGGTCACTTCTAGGAAACACTATACAAGGTCACGATGAGTCAGAATCTACATGATGACACTTAACACTAGCAACAAGTCTTTATGGAAATAGTCTCAATTTACTCTTAGGGGTTTGAATCAGCAACTTTTTGGTCAGTAGCCCAATTCTTTACTGACGACGGCACCACCAAGGTTTTTTCTGTTGTTGTTAAATGCTGCAAAGCCCATTCCGACTCATTGTTGTTGTGTTGTGGAGTTGTGTCGTGGAGTGGGTTTCGACTCATAGTGACCCTGCACAGGGTTTCTGAGGCTGTAAATCTTTACGGGAGCAGAAAGCCTCATCTTTCTCCCTCAGAACAGCTGGTAGTTTCGAAATGATGACCAGAGATCCTTATTCCGACTATTAGAGACCCTATATAGGGAAGGTTTCCAAGGAGCGGCAGATAGGTTTGAACCACTAGCCTTGTAGTTAACAGTTCTGTGTTGATTCTATAGTGCTTCGTCAGAACTCTTTTTTTTTTTTTTTTTTCCTAATATAGGATATAAAAAATAAGCAAATAGGGAAGGAAACTAAGTACCTGAACACATCTGGTGACGGTGACTCCGTGCGGTGGTGTCGGTTCCAACTCATAGTGACCCTGCACAGGGTTTCTGAGGCTGTAAATCTTTATGGGAGAAGAAAGCCTCGTCTTTCTCTTACGGAACAGCTGATAGTTTCAAACTGCTGACCTTGAAGTTAACAGCCTAACTTGTAACCATTACCAGAGCTCCTGGACATAACTGTTGTTGTTGTTGTTGTTAGGTGCCATTGAGTCGGTACTGACCCATAGTGACCTTATGCACAGCAGAACGAAACACTGCCCGATCCTGGGCCAACTTCACTACTGTTGCCACACTTGACTCCATCAATGTTAGAGTATAGTATGAGTAAAAACTAATATTCAGAAAGAAAATGTATTTATAGGCTGTATGATTGGTGAGCTAAGAAGCACTGTGGTAAGGAGCCCTGGTGAGGCTGTGGGTTAGGCATCGGGCCATTGCTAACTGCCTACCAGCCACTTTGAGAGAGAAAGATGACACTGTCTGCTCCCATACAGATTTATAGTCCTGGAAACCCTATGTAAAGTCCCCATGAGTTGGAAGTCACTTCATGAGAGTGGGTTTTTGTTGTTTATTTGTTTGGGTGGTGACAAGTGCCAAGAACATCTCTGTTAGAGATCCAGAATCATACCTTGTAAAGTGAGCATGTTGTTCTTAGGTGCTTTAATATTTGACTCATTGTGACCCCATGTGATGAGTAGAACCACCCCATAGAGTTTGCTAAGCTGTTATCTTTACTGGACCCAAACACAGGACTTTTTCCAGTAGAGCCCTTTTGTTGTTGTCATTAAGTACCGTTGAATCAGTTCTGACTCATAGCGACTCTGTATAGGGTTTTTGAGAAGCAACTGGTGAGTTTGAACCATTGATCTTGCAGTTCAAACCAAACTTATGGTCCAGTGCTTATCCTACAGTGTCACATAGGATTCCAATAGAGTCCCTGTGGGGGTCCAAACCACCCATCTTTCAGTTATCATCAGAACACTTAACCATTGAGCCGCCAGGGCTTCTTTATTATTGTTGTTGTTAGGTGCCGTCGAGTTGGTTCCCACCCATGGCGACCCTGTATAGGGTTTCCAAGGAGCGACTGGTGAGCTTGAACCACCAACCTTGTAGTTCAAATGGCTTCACAGTCCAGCGCATTAACCCACAGCGCTATACCAGGACTCCAAAAAGTAAGCATATGAAGCCGCAAAATAATTTTTCATACCACTTATCAATGGAGAAAACATTGAAGTTGTCAAGGACTTCATTCTTCTTGGATCAACTATCAACACTCACGGAAGCAGCAGTCAAGAAATCAAACAACATATTGCATTAGTCAAATCTGTGGCACAAGACCTTTTTAAAGTGTTGAAGAGCAAAGATGTCAGCTTGAGGACTAAGCCTGACCAAAGCCATGGTATTTTCAATAATCTGATATGCATGCGAAAGCTGGACAGAAAATAAGGAAGACCGTAGAAGAATTGATGCTTTTGAGTTATGGTGTTGGAGGAGAATATTGAAAGTGCCATGGGCTGCCAAAAGAACCAATAGATTCATTTTGGAAGAAGTGCAGCCAGAGTGCTCCTTGGAGGCCAAGATGGCCAAACTTTGTCTCTCACACTTCAGACATATTGTCAGGTGGGACCAGTCGCTGCAGAAGGATATCATGTTTGGTAAGGTGGAGGGTCAGAGAAAAAGAGGAAGACCCTCAACGAGATGGATTGGCAAAGTGGCAGCATCGATGGACCCAAGCATGGCAACCGTAGTGAGGTTGGCCCAGGATTGGGCAGTGTTTCAATCTGCTGTGCATAAGGTCACTATGAGTAAGGACCAACCCAATGGCACCTAACAATAATAAAATAGTGTTGGTGTGGCACTGTTGAATAAGCACCGTACTGTTAACTGCAAGTTTGACAGTTCAAACCCACCAGCTGCTCCTTGGAAACCCATACAGGATTGCTGAGTTGAAACCAATACCCTGGCAACTTACCAAAAGCAACCATACATGTAGTATGTCACAAGGTAAACACATCCTTGACTTCATATATTTCTTCAAAGACTTTCTCACTTGCACATGCTGGTCAAGCAAGGTACACTAAGGTAGAGTAATCACATTGCCTTAACTTTCCTTCTCATCCAGAGAGGTTGAAAAGCAAAAGATCAGTACAGGAAGTTCTCTTGGTGACACAATCTCAGGTTACTTATTATTCAGAAATGCAATATTGGAATGTACAGACCAGAGATGAATGCACAACTGCTTAAAACTCATAAGCTGATCTTCATGCAGGCATTTCATGCAGAATGCGCCCAAAATTTATAGGATGAATTTTATAAGAATATGAGCCTCAGTCTCAGGAGGTATCCTTACTATGCAAAGTATTTCACTACTTATCCAGTTGTATTTATGTGTTTCAACAGATTTGCTTTGCACATTTATTTTTAAACATAAAATTGGGTTTCCTTGCTTGATTTTTATAGCAGAATTAGCATATTCATAACATTGAAGGTATAATGTTCATATTATTGAAACTCTGCCTCTGGAATCACACTTTAGTAAATATGTCTTAATGTGGATTCATAGAACTATAACCAGCAGTGACATTGCATAATCTGAAAGCACACAAGATGTGAATGTCAAAGGCAAAATGTAAACAGCAAACCTGAATCAAACATTTGAAAATCATACGACTGCTTAAGCATCTTGGGTAATTGAAATGGAGTACCCCATTTAAAATAATCTTTCTTATGTTCAACTAATTTTCCAGATCTTCAGTTATTTAAAATTATTTATTGCACAAATTGTGTTGAGAGCAAATTAGAAAGTATATACAGAGATGCCTAGAAAAGCTACTGTGTAATAGTTTACATATTTACACCACTCCCTATTGATAAACTCTCCCTTACTGTGATTATAAATGAAGCAGTTGATAGGGTAATATAAAAAAACTAAGGTCTACTCATGATACTGTAGTGAATAATGCTTATCAGGACAGATTATGAGGGTTGGAAATGCAAAGGTAGAAGTATTGTAACAAGGAAGGGAGTGATTGTTTCTCCAGGATAGGAGTGGAGGCCTCTGGGACCATCAGCATAGAAGAGCCTAGAGCGGGACCCTACCCAGAGAAACAGAGATGCCTGAGATGGAGACAGAGATGATGGCATGGAGTGATGAAACAACTGGGGACTTTGGACCCAGAGAAGGAAAGGGACTGTGGGCTGAAAACTGGGGGGAGGAGGGGGAAGTGTAGGGAGCAGGTTTCTGGGATATACCCTTTGGGTTGTTGAGGATGCATGGAGGGGATTGGAACCATGGCAGTGGGATGATATATGATGGAATGAATGTAAAACTAAAGTTCTCCCATGTAAACTATCATATAATTCACAATAAAACATTTTAAAAAAAAGAGGA
>NW_006408525.1:16661827-16663061 GCF_000296735.1 Chrysochloris asiatica
CAACTTTCACATGCATATGAGGTTATTGAAAATACCATGGCTTGGCTCAGGAGTACCTTAAATCTCAAACTGACGTCTTTGCTCTTCAACACTTTAAAGAGGTCTTATACAGCAGATTTGCTTAATGCAATAGGCCACTTGATTTCTTGACTGCTGCTTCCATGAATGTTGTTGGTTGACCTGAGCAAAATGAATTCTTTGACAACTTCAATCTTTTCTCCATTTATCATGAGGCTATTTATCGGTCCAGTGGTGAGGACTTTTGTTCTCTTTACATTGAGGTACAACCCATACCGAAGTCTGTGATCTTTAGTCTTCATCAGTAAGTATTTTAAGACCTATTCACTTTCAGCAAGCAAGATCGTATGATCTGCATATCAAGGGTTGTTACTCAGTCTTCCTCTTATCCTGATGCTATGCCTTTCTTCATATAATCCAGCTCCTCAGATTTTTTGCTCAGCATACAGATTGAATAAATATGGTGAAAGAATACAACCCTGGTGCAACCCTTTCCTACTTTTAAACCATTTAGTGTAGTGTTCCTTTGTCCTGTTCAAACAATTGCCTCCTGGTCTATGTACAGGTTTCTCATGAGCACAATTAAGTGTTCTGGATTACTCATTCTCCTAAATGCTATCCATAATTTATCATATTCCACACAATAGAAGGCCTTTGCATAGTCAATAAAGCAGAGACAAAATCCTGGGATTCTCTGCTTTCAGCCAAGATCCATCTGATGTTAACAATGATATCCCTTGTTCCATATCCTCTTCTGAATCCAGCTTGAATCTCTGGAAGTTCCCTGTCAATGTATGATTACAGCCATTTTTGAATTATCTTTAGCAAAATTTTGCTTGTACAGGTATTATTGATAATGTCTAACAATTTTAGCATTCTATTGAGCCACCTCTTTTTGGAATGGGCACAAATATATATATTAGATAGAACATATGTTTTCTAATTGTTGCATATAGAATTCTATGTCTTTATGAAATTAAGCTTTATTATTGGTTATTAAAATGTATAGTAATTTCTGAGTGATGTTAAAAATCTCTCTGATTATAAATTTGTCAAAATCTACTTCTAATTCTTTTTAATAATTTTTGTGTTCTAGTTTTTAGAGGAAGCGTAGGCCTGAGTTTTATACTTTTCTTTAGTTCTTCTTTTTATCCCTTTGTTCCTACTAAGAATGCTGCTGCTAAGTTCCTTTGAATTGGTTCTGACTCAGAGCGAA
>NW_006408525.1:16670711-16684291 GCF_000296735.1 Chrysochloris asiatica
GGGCACATGCATAAGAACACCCACACTTGCAGATAATACCCACTTGACCTGGCTTCAATGACTAGATGATCAGAGCTCAACCAGAAACAGAAAGAAGAGGGAAAAAGAATAATTTGATACAATTTGATGAACATGACATACACCTATGGAGGCAGTAGCTCAAAAGAGGGAATGAATCTTCACAGAGAGGATCATCCCCACCCCCTCCGCACACGGAAAGGACAGGGATGGGCAAGTTGAAACTAGGCTACCCAGAATCGGGGGTGAGGGGAGGTGGGGGGTAGGGGTGGCTACAGAGGCAAGAAGTGACTGGCTTACAAGCTTTCAAGAGGGAACCTAGATCCAGTGGGAGTGGAGCAAGGTAGAATCTCCACTGAGTAGTATCCATTCTGTCTAGTCGGGGCTGATGAAAGGAGATGCAGATAGGTCGCTTGAGATACAATAGCGAATAATTGTTATCAGGACTGATTGTAAGGGCTGGAAATGTAAAGGTAGGTGTTTTGTGGCAAAGGAAGGGGAGTGATTAACTTTGCAGTCTAGGAGCAGAGGTCCCTGGGACCATCAATGGAGAAGAGCGGAGAACAGAACCCTACCCAGAGAAGCAGTGATGCCAGAGATGGAGGCAGAGATGATGACATGGGGAGATGGAGCAGCTGGGGACTTTGGACTCAAAGAGGAAGAGGGGCTGTGTGTGGAATGTCTGGGGGCAGGCTGGTGGGGTATACCCTTTGGTTATTGGATGATACATGGAAGGGATTGTAACCATGGCAAGGAAATGATATATGACGGTATCAATGCGAAGCTAATGTCCTCCCATGTAAACTATCACATAATTCACAATAAAGCATTAAAAAAAACGTCATTTTTGTTTCTTTTCAGTTGTTTGAAACTCATCACCTCATGTTTGAACTACCATAGCAATCTCAGAAATAACAACCCCTCCACTCACATATTCATACACACATACAACCTTTAGTCTATACATCTTTTCTTTAATCTTTGGGATCACATGAAGAATCATTTTCATAAAAAATGTTTCTCAGAGTTTTATGAGTTCGAATCTCATTTGCAAAATAGCAGCCACCCTGTATGTATATTGATCTCAACCTCTATGAAACCTGATTTTCTTCCCTATCCTCAGACAATGCCTTTATTCTCCTTTTCTGGAAGTGGTGCCACCATCCTTGTTGTTGTTGTTAAGTATTGTCGAGTCAATTCTGACCCATAGCCAACTTGTATAGGGTTTCCAATCCTACCAGTCCCCAAAGTCAAAGTCATACTTGACTTCTGTTTGACATCTAAACAATAGTTAAGTCTGTGCAAAGCCCTTCCACACCGATATTTCAATTGTTTTTCTCTACGTTAGCCCATTGGTGTATCTCACCTCTGTACTTACCATAGCCTCTTTCCTAGTTGCCTGGCTTCTTGTCTCATCTCTCTTTACGCATAATTCTTACTGCTGCCAGAAATTCTTTATAAAACATGAGACTCACAATTTCATTCCTCTTTAAACAATTTCCAGTAGTTCCCACAAACCACTGCATTCTAAACCTTTTAACATTCTCTCTAACGATCTTGGTAGTCAGTTATATCATCCACATCTTGTCTTCTATAATTTCTCATCATGCCTCCTATACTTTTGTCATAGCATGATGGATTACTTACTTTGGGACTATGTTATGCATTCTCACATTGTCATTTATTTTCATATGCTATGCTCTCTAGGAGTCTTGGTGTGGTGCTGCAGGATAATGCATTGGATCGTGGGTCCATGTGAACCAAAAGGTCAGTGGTTTGAACCCACCAGCCACTTCTCAGAAACCCTAAACAGGGTCGCTATGAGTCAGAATCAACTCAAAGGCACTGAGCAACAACATTCTTTTTAAGGATTCCTGTCATGGCACAGTAGGATACACAATGGACTTCTAACTATAAGTTTGGGGCTTCAAATCCATCAGTTACTCCTTGAAAACCCTATACAGATTCTCTGTGAGTTGAACAGATTTGACAACACTTAACAACAACATTCTTTCTAAGGATCCTTGTTGATTCAGTGGTTAAAGTATTTGGCTAGAGTGGTGCCTTGAATTTACTTGATGTAGCTTTTCTATTCTATTGCACGGAACCATGCAAATAAGGTATGCAGGACTCTAAGGCTGGGATTGCCCTCCAGCTGGGCTTAAAAGGAGCCATCTCAGAAGCTAAGACAGAGAATTCCAGAAGGAATTCAAGAAAGAAGAGCATGCGTGATACATGAGATCCCTACCTAGAGAAACAGAGATAGATGGCAGAGGTGAAACCAGAGGTGACAGTAAAAGTCAGCTTTGGGTTTTAGGCCCATGAACTGAGTAAAGCTGAGTGCCTACAGGCAGGAGACTGGTGTGCATAATGTGTCCTTTGGACATTTACAGACTGGCTAAAAGAGCTTGCCAGAGCAGGGCAGAGGCCAAGAGACCACATGGCTGAGAGACTGAAGACAATAGTGAGGCCTGCCTGCAGTAGGGCAGACAAGAGGCATTCCTGACTGGAGAACTGCTGTCTCCTGAGCTGGTTTTGATCCTGAAATATAACCTGTTGGCTTCCCTAATAAACCCCAATTCATTGTTATGAGTTCTGTGTGGTCATTGCAATGGGTTCTCGAACTCAGATGTGAAACAGAGAGTGCTGTGAGAGGGATGGCTATTCTCAGACTAGTGTAAAGAAGCATATCTGACCTCTGCTTCACAGGGCTGATTTTGAGTTTGATTCTTTTCCCCCTTGTAAAGCCAGGGGGAGTCAGACATGGCTTCCACATTTTAGCAGCTGCTAACTAAAACCTACCAGTCGTGCCTTGGAAATCCTATACAGCATCACTATGATTTGGAATTGGTAGAATGGCACTTAACAACATTCTGTCTAAGGAGCCCTGGTGATGCAGTAGTTAAGACATTTAGCTGCTAACCAAAAGCCAACAGTCTACAGAAGAAAGATATGATAGATCAGAAAAGCAGCAACACCAGAGATGGAGGCAAAGATGAGGACATGGGGAGAGGGAGCAGCTGAGGACTCTGGACTCATGGAAAGAGAGGGACCGAATGCTGGCGGCCAGGAGGCAGGTTTGCAGAATGTGCTCTTTGGTTGTTTAAATTATTATATATTTCTGAGTGTTTTTGTGGATACCCTCCCTCCCCCCCCAAAAAAAAAAAAACAAAACAGAGGGAATGGAAGCAAATATTGTTAAATGGTGAGGCATGGAGGAGATTGTAATCATTGCAATGAAACAATGGTGTAAAGCCATTGTTCTCCCCTGTAAACTATCATTCAGCTCACAATAAAGACTTTGTTGAAAAAAGAGAGAAAGATGTGATCGATTGTTTTTGTAAAGACTGACAGTCTTGGAAAGCCTCTGTGGGAGTTCTACTCTGTCCCATGGGTTGCTATGAGCTGTGAATTTTCAGTTCAGTTGACAGTGGTGACTTTACATTTTAGGAGTTTTTCATTTTCTCTATATTTTCTGTTTTTCACTCAGGTAGGATTTTAATATTTGATATCCAGCTCAGCTAACACTGCCTATTACAAGCTTCCTTTCCAAACAGCATCGAAGTGTTCCTTCATCTGTACTTTAATAGAAATTTTTATATGATCGTATAATGAGTTAAAATTGTTTTCTTTTTCTAGATACCTGTGATCCCATAAGTAAATGTGAATCCTGTTATTATAGGATTCATTTATTTTTTCATCCATAGGATCTAGAGCTGTATTAAGTAATATGTTAGGTCTTCAATGTAGATCTTTAAAAATTTTTTTTTTTTAATTTAATTTGAAAGCTGGAGGCTTCTACCTTGCACACACACTGCCTGTGTAGCTCGGGACAGTCGACCACAGCCTCGTTGCTGTTCCAAAGTGGTGGTTTTTGTCTCTGCATTTATATTACTTCTGCTTTTGGTCCTTTTGATCACACATCTTTCCTGGAGGTGGGAGCTTTTTCTCCCTACGTTACCCAAGAAGAGACAGTAATCGTGGCCATATAGCCAAGCTATAAGCATACCCCATAATATTCCACCACTGAGACAAGAACCAACAACACCTGCTAAGCATTACATATGAAAACGGAAGCCTGTCTCCTCCAGGCCCCTCCTCTAGTTACTACAGTAGAGGTGTGCAGGTAGATATTGAGCATTAATAGGAGAAAGATTGCCCACTATTTTTGTCTCTGGAGGTCAGTTAGATAGATATCTAAACGTGTACAGTGCAATTCTTGGAATGGTTTAGTCCCTTTATGTTGGGGTTTTAAAGATTGCTTTGTATGGGTAATGCGCAGGGAGCTCAGGTAGTGCAGCGGCCACTAATGGGGCTGTGAACTGCAAGGTCAGCAGCTCAAAACCACCAGCTGCACCATGGGAGAAAGCTTCCTTCATGAGATCCTCGTCCCTTCACAACAGAGAGTTTCCCTACCTGGTTTCTGATGCTATCACCCAAACCGGAAGTCTTCAATGTATTTCTTAAATGAATGAATGCGTGAATGAACGAATAAATAAATGCATTTATCACATCAACCCACTCCAAACAGTTATCTGTTGGTTGTTTTCAGGATAATGTCCTGGTTGTAAATAGCACTCTAAAGATACTATATTATGTGGCAGGTTAAACATGCTGAGCAAATAATACGAGAAGCTGGGTTCTATGAAGGAAAACGTGGCGTCAGGATTGGAGGAAGACTTATTAACAACCTGAGATATGCAGATGATACAACCTTGCTTGCTGAAAGTGAAGAGGACTTAAAATATTTACTGATGAAGATCAAAGAGCACAGCCTTACGTATGGAATACAACTCAATGTAAAGAAAACAAAAATCCTCACCACTGGACCAATAAACATCATTCTTATCAATGGAGAAGAGATTGAGGTTGTCAAGGACTTCATTCTTCTTGGATCAACTATCAACACTCGCGGAAGCAGCAGTCAAGAGATCAGACGACGTATTGCATTGGGCAAATCTGCTGCACAGGAACTTTTTAAAGTATTGAAGAGCAGAGATGTCAGCTTGAGGACTAAGGTACGCCTGACTCAAGCCATGGTATTTTCAATAACCTCATATGGATGCGAAAGCTGGGCAGTGAATAAGGAAGATCGTAGAAGAATTGATGTCTTTGAGTTGTGGTGTTGGAGGAGAATACTAAAAGTGCCATGGACTGCCAAAAGAACCAATAGATCTGTTTTGGAAGAAGTGCAACCAGAGTGCTCCTTGGAGGCCAAGATGGCTAAGCTTCGTCTCTCATACTTTGGACATATTGTTCGGAGGAAACAGTCGCTGGAGAAGGATGTCATGCTGGGTAAGGTGGAGGGTCAGCGAAAAAGAGGAAGACCCCCAACAAGATGGATCGGCCAGGTGACATCATTGATGGTGTCAAGTGTGGCAGTGGTAGTGAGGTTGGCCCAGGTTCAGACATTGTTTCGTTCTGCTGTGCATGGGGTCGCTATGAGTCGGTTCCAACTCGATGGCACCTGACAACAATGACAACAACAACTCTCATTATCAGTTGTCAACTTGTGCCATGGCCACTTCACCAATGCTTACCTAAGTTCTATCCTTTTTAACTGATTTGTCTATTACCATATTCAATAGACACACAAACCTTTCTTCCTAAGGGTTGAATATAATCTTAAAGTTTGCTCGGCCAGTGGGACCTTTGTGAATCTACTATTTGAATTTTCTTATCCAATTCCAAATACCATGTTAGAAGTAATTCAAGGACTTTTTAGGTAATTCCATTTTTCACTTTCATTCTGCAAAAGGTCTCCATTTCATTCTAAGCAAAACCATCAGTTGGTCATAGCTCTCTCCTTTCTTGATGACAGTATTAATGCTTCTTTAGCTCCTGGCTATGTGTCCTCTGCTCCATTCACCAATTTTTTTCAGAGCTCTCTTCTCTGTTACATTTAACAAGTGGTATTTCAGCTGGTAGGAGTTCTATATATCTGGAACACGTCATTGAATAGAATCAGCAAAGATCCCTGCCTTGGTGTAGCATATATTTTAACACAGATAGGCCAATAAATAAATAATAATAATAAAAACAATGCTAAGTACATTGGATCGTTTTTTGAAAATGGTAAGTGATCAAAAACAAAATGAATATCAGGATAAACATGAAAAGAGTAACTGAAATGTGATCTGAATCAAGATCATTGAAAAGCTGACATTTGTACAAAGATGTGAAGGAAAACAAACCTAAGTGACATGAGGTGAAAAAGGGGACAATCAATATAATGACTCTAATTTGGGAAAGTTAGTGGCTTGTTTGAGGAATAGAAGGAAACCTTTGGATGAGGCATAGTGAAGAGGCAGGGTAAGTAGAATAAGTAAGAGAAGCAACCAAAAGTGTGTGACTTACAGAGAATATAAGACTTTGAAAATGTTAGGTATAATGTCATTCCTAAGCACAAAATCATCATTCTTTATCCTTTTATCTCATTTCCTTCAGAGTTTATATTAACATCTTTGTGCAGTCCATTTTTTTAAATGTATTGTGAATTGAGAGAAGGAATACAGCAAGATCATTAGCTTTACATTCAACAAGTCATTTTGTTTCATCTCAATGATTGCAATCCCCTCCCTGCAACAACAATGATCCCGCTTCCTCCCTGTGGTTCCTGTTTGCATTCCACCCACCTTTCCATCTTCTCTCAATTTTGTCCTTGTTGTTGTTGTTGTTAAGTGCCGTTGAGTCGGTTCCAACCCATAGCGACCCTGTACAGGGTTTCCGAGGGTGTAAATCTTTACGGGAGTAGAAAGCCTCATCTTTCTCCCGCGGAGCGGCTGGTAGTTTCGAACCACTGACCTTAAGGTTCGCAGCCCAATTCGTAACCACTACGCTACCAGAGCTCCTTAGGTAAATGTTAAGATCCATTTATTTATGTATTGTTGTTGTTTAGAGATGTCCAGTCGGTTCCAACTCATAGAAAGCCTGTAAATCTTTGTGGGAACAAAATGGCTCATTTTACTCCCTTGGAGTGACTGGTGGTCTCCAGTTACCAGACTTGTGGTTTGCAGTTCAGAGTTTATCCTAAAGAGCACTGCACTCCATTTATTTATTGTTGTTGGTGTTGAGTGACATTCAGTCAGTTCTGACTCATAGTAACCCTGTAATGGGTTTCTGCCGAGCAGCTGGTAGATTTGAGCCACTGACCTTGAAGTTAGCAATCCAGTGCTCATCCTACAATGTTACAACAGTACTATTGTCTCTTTCTGTTGTGCATTGGGTCACTATGAGTCATAACCAAGTTATCAGCAACTAACAACTAATTATCTCCCATATGAATTCTTGGATGGCTTGACTACTGATGGAATCCAGGGAGCCATAAGAAGACATGTTGGACTTAAGAGCATGAAGAGGATACAATAGTTAAAATAGGTATAAAATTGAGGCGGGGGGGAGAGGATGTAATACAAGGAAGAGAAGGAAAGAATTCTGAAGGCAATTGAGTGTTACTTCTGGAGACTTATCTGTATTTTCTTTACTGATATTCCTTCAGTCAAAGAGATGTCTCCATGTGCTTATGATAAGACTTCCTTTTGGTTAAGCTGATTGGTTTAGCTCTTAAATCATAAGCATGACATAAACAAACCCTGGGAAAGTCACAAAAGAATAGTGATACGAATGGTAATAATGATTTGGCAATCATTTTAATAATGCTTTACAGTTTTCCTACATTCTTGGATGATTTAAATTCTTTGTCATTTTTTTTTTTCAACAGCTCCCATGTAGTAATCAATGAGCTAAGTATTTTGAAAATTTTATATGTGGTTATATTGTTGTTAAGTGCCATCGAGTTGGTTCTGACTCATAGTGACCTTGTATAGGGTTTCAGAGGACCAACTGATGAGTTTGAACCACTAACCATATGGTTCAAACTGACCCATGTCACCCAGTGCTTATCCTATAGCACCACACCAGGATATATATACCTCACTCTATTCAAGTATGAAGTCATAGTGTGGCATTGCAGGATAAGCACTGGACTGCTAATCCTAAAGTGAGTAGTTTAAATCCATCAGCTGCTCCTTGGAAACCATAGACAGTGTTACTATGAGTTGGCACTGACTCCACGGCATTTAACAACAACAGCATTTACAAGTAGAGCTTTCCTAAGAAACTTTTCTCAGCAAAATCGTCTTAAAGCGAAGAAGCAATTACCATTATGTTATGCGACAAAATCTTTTTGTAGGTTTCCAGATCCAAAATATAACCCACCAAATCGTATGAAACAACACACACACACACAAAATAAAATAACGCTAGCATTTATTGTTCACTGGGAGCACAGCGGATACATAGGATAATCACTAGACTATGAATCACAAGGTGGGTGGTTCAAGTCCACAAATTGCTCCGGGGAAGAAAGATGAGACTTTCGATAAAGGGTTGTTATGAGCTGGTACCTAATTGATGGCACTTACCAACCACAACATTGTTCAAAGATAGTTCAAAGTTATGACAACTTGATGCTAAGATGCTGTGTAGTTCCCAGGGAAAGCGCTTGGCGTGTGCACTGCCTCATTAATGTCTTGATGCAAAGCAAATGCTGAAAGGCAGCTTTATTTTTCAACTTTTTTCTTAAAAGTGAAAATCCCCTTCAGATTTATTCCAGTCAGAGAAAAGAGGTACTAATGAAGGTCTTTTGTAAAAGCAAAGTGGAGTAAGGGGACTTGTGAAAGTTACCCCACTTCTCAAAAGTTCACATTACACACTTGATTTTATAAAGACTTACAGTAGTACCTGTTTTTGATAGCCGAAATAAGATTGCAGGACCAGAAAGAGACCAAGTTCTTGCCATACATACACACACACACACACACACACACACACACACACACACACACAAACTACCAGCTGCTCTGCAGGAGAAAGATGAGGCGTTCTGCTCCCGTAAAGATTCATAGCCTCAGAAACCCTGTTCAGGGTCGCTCTGGGTCGAAACTGACTTGATGGCACTTAACAACAACAACAACACACACACACACATATATATATACATAGTACTGGTGTGGCATTATGGAATAATATATACTTTGTTGTTAAGTGCCCTTGAGTCAGTTCCAACTCATAGCAACCCTGTATAGGGTTTCTGAGTCCTGGCTGGTGAGCTTAAACCACCAACCTTGTGGTTAGTACTCCATTGTTTATCCTATAACACCATAACATGACTCCATCTGTATATAAGGAGTTCTGGTGTGGTGCTGTGAAATGGACCTAAAAGGTCTGTTTGAACCACAAGGTCAGCAGTTCAAAATCACCAGCCACTCATGGAAGCCCTATACAATGTCGTTTTTTAAATTTATTTTATTTTATTTTTTAAACTTTCTGCAACATTCATCTCATACAATATTTGTTTTTTTTGTGGTTAACTAAATACAGCCTTGGAAACCCTGTATAGGGTCACTATGGGTCAGAACTGACTCGAAGGCACTTAACAACAACAACAATTTCACTCAATATAATGACCTCCAGCTTCAACCATGTTGTGAAGTATTTCACAGATTCATCATTCTTCCTTAACATTTTATAATCTTGGTGTGGCGCTGTGGGTTAATGCACCAGACTGCAAAGCCATTTGAACTGCAAGGTTGGCGGTTGAAGCTCACCAGCTGCTCCTCGGAAACCCTAGACAGGGTTGTTATAGGTCAGAACCGACTTGACAGCACTTAACAACAACAACGAGGTAATATATGAAATTAACCATCACGCTCCTAACGTAACTATCTTTAAACTTTTTATTCTATTTCCTTGTGTTTTATTTTTAATGGCATTATCTGGGAGTCAGTCCAGGTCTGGTGCTTTAGGATAAGAACTGGACTGCTAACCAACAAGGCTGACAGTTCAAACCCACCGGCTGCTCCTCGGAAACACTATACAGGGTTGCTATGAATTGAAACCAACTCCATGATACACAAACACCACCAACACCAACAACAGGGGTATCTCAAAACCTAACTCTTACTGTTGTCATTTGAGGGGTTTTAGTTTGGCTATCCTAGTTGTCTTTTATGGGTGAAATAGAGAAATTTAAAAAACTAACAAAAATCATGTCACTGCCACCATCATCAAAGATTCCCAACAATAAAACTGATTCTTTACATACAACAAGATAGATGAAGTGGTGGTGATAGAAGAAATATGGACGCCAACAAAAGCAGTACATGGAATATAAGAAACAACCCTGGATAGGAGAGTTAGAGACCTCAATGCATCAGAACACTGGTATTCTAATTTAGATTAGTGCCTAACTTTTAATATAATTTTGGTGAGTAACCTGCCATCTTATTTTCATATTTCTCATGGAAATAGTTCATATTTTATCCTTTTGGGTTTATATTTTTAAATTCCTATAAACTAAAGATTAAGATTTCAGCTGTCTATTGATGCTTTAAATGCCACATCATATTGGTTCCAATTCATAGTGACTCTGTAGAGGGTTTAAGTCTTTTGGCCACAGAAAGCCTCATCTTCCGCCCATGCAGTGGCTGGTGTGCTAGAACCACCTTCCTTGTGATTTGCAGCCCAGTACTTATTCCCTTTAGTTGTCTAGCCTTACTGAAAAAAACTACAATGTTTTTATCTTTCAAAAATAACATCTAATTTCCTTCTCATGGTACTAAGGATTTTGTATCAATATTCCATTTCTGATTGGCTCTGCCCACCTTCAAACCCTCTCTTCTAACAGCTCTGTGGTTTTAATCCACAAATGTATTTTAAGAATGTTTTCACTCTTTTGCTGTCTTTGATAGGATTCTGTAAACTGGTTCAGACAGAAATCTTTGTTGACCAGCTTTGTCTGTTGAAACTCAGTCTCTTTATTTTGCAATTCATTTACTTAGGAAGGGTTCATGCATCCTCTGCCCCAACAACAAATAATCTCCTTTCTCAGATAGAACTTTTATAAATCACGCACCGCTTGAATTACAGTAAACTGGATATGTAATATGTTGGTTTTTTCATTATATATTACAGACTAAGCAAAACGGTATAAAGGAACACAAATGAACTAACCTTAACTTGGGAGTTAGGCCAAGTTTTTAATTGTGATTTTGCCATTTATCAATCGTGTGACTTTAGCCAAGTTCCTTAAGTGCTTTGGATTTAGCATAAAGACAATGATATTGAAGAGTTTGTTGTAAAGATTAAAGCAATCATTATTCATCTTTCTCAAGTTTCAGACCAGTGTACAACTGTCTACATAATACATTCAGTTGTTGTTGTTGTTGTGAAGTGCTGTCAAGTAGGGTCGACCCATAGTGACCCTTCATAAGGTTTCCAAGGAGAAGCTGGTGAGCTTGAACCACCGAACTTGCAGTTCAAACAGCTTTGCTGTCTGGCGCATTAACCCACAGCGCCACACCAGGACTCCAATACATTCAGTTAGCATGTCCAAAATAAGATTTGTGATACATATGCCCTCATAGAGAGTATCTCTCAACCTCATAGTGCCTATTGCAGAAGTATACTGTCACCAGTTACTCAAACCAAATAACATGTTGTGTGGCTGCTAAGTGCTGTCGAGTCAGTTCTGACTCATAGCAACCCTGTATAGGCTTTCAAAGGAGAACCTGGTGGGTTTGAACCAACAAAATTGTGCTTAGATCAGTGACTAGAAGATTTTTTTAGATTTTTCTCTTTCTTGGTCTCTAGTCTCTATCCCTAAGTACATCACCAAATATAGCTCCAAATGGTATTTCTGCCTCGACTGCTGTCTGATCCACCAATATCTCTCACTGGGCAGACAATAGATTTCTAAATTTCCATTTGACAACTGTCTATGCTTAGGTGGAACACCAATCAAAGTTATTTTAAATATGTAAAGCACTACATACCTTTCTTATTTAAACACACTCTGTACCTGTACATAGACCAAGAGACAGTCATTCAAATAGTACAAGAGGGCACTGAATAGTTTTAAACCAAGAAATGTGTGTGGAGGGCTGTATTCTTTAAGCATCCTTATTCAATCTAAGCAAATACTCTGTGTTGTAAATCAAAGAGCACAATATTCTTTGGGGAAAATTTTAGAGAGATGGAAACACCATGTTCCGAGGATTACAGAGCTGCATGGAATCTATGTAAAGAAAATTAGCTTCACATTTTGATATTTTTGTTTGTAGTAAAAGTGGCTATGATATTATAGCAATACTTTTTGACTTATGCTCACTACCAGATATCAGGAAAACACAACTTTGTTTCACCTCTCTGGGGTGAAAATGTTTTTAATAGTAACACGATTTTGCTGAAGCAAAAGGAAGAAATGAGGAGGTCAAAGAACTGAACAGAAAATTCCAAAGAGCAGCTCTAGGAGGCAAAGTCAAGTACTATAATGAAATATACAAAGATCTAGAGTTAGAAAACTGAAAGGGAAGAACATGTTCAGCATTTCTCAAGCTGAGAGAACTAAAGAAAAAACTCAAGCCTCGATTTGAAATATTAAAGGGTTCTAAGGAGTATCAATGTTGCGCTATAGGATAAGCACTGGACTGTTGTTGTTGTTGTTAAGTGCCGTCGAGTCGGATCCAACCCATAGTGACCCTAAACAGGGTTTCCGAGGAGCGACTGGTAAGCTTGAACCGCCGACCTTGGAGTTCAAACGGCTTTGCAGTCTGGCGCATTAACCCACAGTGCCACACCAGGACACCAGCTTTGGACTGTAAGGTCGATATAAATCTAAAGGTTGGTGGTTCATACCACCAGCATGCTCCTCAGATACCCTGTACAGCTCTATGAGTTGGAATTGACGGCACATAATCAAAACAACATGGGCAAAATATTTAGCAATACAGAAAGCATCCAAAGAAGATGGAAGGAATACACTGAGTCACTGTACTAAAAAGAAATGGTCAATGTCCAACTGTTTCAAGAGGTACCATATGAGCAAGAATTAATGATATTGAAAGAAGAAGTCCAAGGTGCATTGAAAACGTTGTCAAAGATCAAATTTCCAGGAACGGATGGAATACAAATTGAAACCTTTCAACAAACTGATGCAGCATGGGAAGCACTCACTCATCTCTGCCAAGAAATTTGAAAGACAGCTACCTAGTCAACTGATTGGAAGAGATTTATATTTGTGCGTATTCCAAAGATGGATGACCCAAGAGAATGTGGAAATCACCAGAAAGTATCATTAATATCACAGACAAGTAAAATTTTTCTAAAGACAATTCAAAAGTGACTGCAACAGTACATTGATAGGGAACTACCAGAAACTCATGCCAGATTCAGACAAGGACAGGGAACGAGGTAGCATATGATCAAGAGCCAATGAGACTGAAGAAGGAGATCCAAGGTGCATTGAAGGAATTGGCAAAGAATAAGGCACCAGGAACTGATGGAATACAAATTGAAATCATTCTAGAAAGTGAAGTGGCACTGGAGACACTCACTCATCTATGCCCAGTAATTTTGAAGACAACTATCTGGCCAACTGATTGGAAGATATCCATATTTGTGCCCATTCCAAAGATTGGTGACCCAACGAAATGCGGAAATCATCAAAAACTATCTTTGATATATCATGGGAGTAAAGTTTTACTAAAGGTAATACAGAAATG
>NW_006408525.1:16686172-16687062 GCF_000296735.1 Chrysochloris asiatica
TCACAAGTTACTGTTTTGATTAGACCATTTTTGAAGGCACCCTACTGAGACTATGACAAGAATACAGCTGAGAGTCTTAGTCTGCAACTGTCCACTGTTTGCATAGATAACGCTTAAACACATTTTATGGGGAATAAATCTTTGCATGTATGAGCTGGAAACCTAGTAAGAATACTTTTTGACTCACTCTCCTAGATATGCTTTTAAAAAACAAATTTAAATCCAATTTTAACCTAACTGAAGTTATAGTTAATTGTAAATCCAATCACTATAGCTGGTATGTTTTACATTTGGAAAGTAGCTAATAGCATCCAGAAGCATTTACAATGAATCCTAAGTAACTGAAACAATCACACCAGTTATGAAATACTGAAATGCTGGTTTCTAACAAGACGCAATTGAAAACATCAACTTGTTGGCCATTAGAAAAAAGATTGGATATCAACCAACAAAAGTATCCAAAACAAGAAGCAAAATAGAGATGCCCTAAAGGGATTCCTATACTGGAGTCTATGAATAGAAATAAACTAAATTGTTGTTGTTATTAAATACTATCTACCCAGTTTTAATTCATAGAGAACCTATATAGTGTTTCCAAGAAATGCCTGGTGAGTTTGAGCCACCAACGTAGGAGTAAGTAGTGCAGTGCCTACCTTACAGCACCATACCAGGACTCTGCTTTTTGATTTACAGAGTGTCAAAGTGGTAATTTGGGGCATCTCCTAGGAACTAAAATCATATTCCTTTGAAATGTTCTTTGAGTTTAGGTAACAAAAATAATTCTGAAGGAACAAGATCAAGACTGCAGAGTGGGTAGGGTGAGGTTTTCCAAGCATAGACCAGCCCTTGCTATGCTTGAAGAATGAATAGGTCCATTATCATAATAGGAA
>NW_006408525.1:16687162-16703879 GCF_000296735.1 Chrysochloris asiatica
GAGAGACGAAGTTTGGCCATCTTGGCCTCCAAGGAGCACTCTGGCTGCACTTCTTCCAAAATGGATCTATTGGTTCTTTTGGCAGCACATGGCACTTTCAGTATTCTCCTCCAACACCACAACTCAAAGGCATCAATTCTTCTACGGTCTTCCTTATTCACTCTCCAGCTTTCTCATGCATATGAGGTTATTGAAAACACCATGGCTTTGGTCAGGCACACCTTAGTCCTCAAGCTGAGTTGCTAAAAGTTGGAACTGGCTCAATGACACCTAGTAACAACCACTGCACCATCAGGCCTCAGCACCTTTACTCTTGAGTAGTACTTTGCATTTTCTTGTGTCACTTAATACTCTGTAGTCATTGGTCTCTGTGGCCATGTCTTGTCCCTGTCTGGATTTTAGTGGACTTCTGCTGCACATCCAATCTATGAAGGCCATTTCTAGGTATTTCTGGAAGGCAGAAGGAGTGATCACATGTGGATGCTACTGAGCACTGTAGTAGATGGACAGCAGTTTTTTGTTGTAGAGCATAATATTTTAGAATGTGGACTCTGAAGCTAGACTATTCGATACTGAGAGAGTGACTTAAACTTCTTGTTGGTAAACTAGAAATGACAATGCCAAACTCATTGAGTTCTGTAGAAATTACCATATTACCTTTTATCGTTGTTGTTGTTAAGTGCCACCAAATCAGTTCAGACTCATAGCGACCCTATAGTGGGTTTCCAAGGAGCAGCTGGTGGGTTTGAACTGCTGACTTTGTGGCTTGCAGCTCAGTGCTTATCCTACAGCACCACAACAGGAGTCCACCTCTTACATAGTGTGCTCTCAACAATGTTAGCTACTGTGAATAGAGTGTCTACAGACGTTTTCATTGGTTAATGTGCTTGGGTGTTAACCTAAAGTTTGGCAGTTCAAGTTCACCCAGAGGCACCTTGGAAGGAAAGCGTGGTGATTGACTTCTGAAAAACCAGCCTTGGGAAACCCAATGAAGCCCAGTTGTATTTGGACACACAGGGGTTCCTTTGAGTCAGAACCGACTAGAAACGACTGGCATGTTGTGTACATTGTGGACCAGGTTCACTAGTGTGCAGACGTGGGAAGATTCAGAGCAGGGGAAGCATAAGAAGTCAAGTGAGAATTATTAAAGGCTTCTGAGAAAGAAAATGTAAATAATGCTACAAACGAGGAATTCTATTGTACACACAGCATTGTTTCACTGGGTATATCAGAGTTTGTGGATTTGGGGGGCAGTAACAAGATGCTGGGCACCCCATTGAGTGGCCACCATGATACAATCAAACTGTCATAGAAGCCACATAAACCCTTGTGAGTGCCACTTAGGAAACATTCCAAAGAGTGTTCATTACTCGGAACCACAGGGAGTCATAGAGGAGAATTTGCAATAAATCTGGTGGGTTTGGAGCCATAAAATGACATGTTGCACTATTTTATAATTCAATTCTACACCAAGTTGGTGCAGCCAAGATAATTACTTGCTATTATATATATTCCTGGAGCCTATTGCATGGAATGTCATATAATAGGACTCAATAAGTTTTTGCTGAATGAATTAATGCTGAATCTTCACTTCCTCTTGGCAATCAATATTTTAATTACATTGGTGGCAGTTATGGTTAATTCATGAAGCACTAATGGGAAGCAAGCACATTCCACAGTAAGAAAATAAAGAACAGAAAGCAATAAATAGCATTTGGATACCATTAGGCAAATATATTAGTCTCTTTTTTTTTTTTCCATGCCTGTATTCTAGAATCGGAATCCCATATGGAATAAAACAGCTGTGTTTCATGCCTTCTCTTGTTGTCATTTCTATTCATTTTACAACAAATTTTTCAGTTATCAAGGCTTATCTTGAAGCCAATTTTGACTCCTCTTTTAACCCTAATATATATTCAATTATATTTGCTAAGTGTCTGTCATATTTTAGGCACACAGTTAGGTATTGAAATGACAATGATAAAAGACCAAGTTTATGTCTTCAATGCACTCAAAGATTCTTATGAGGGAGAGACAAAGCAATAGAAATATGCTAAATCCTGTTTTTGAAGACTTTGAAAATGTGGAAATTGACCTTCCTTTGATGAATCATTGATTTTTCAGAATTTTTTTTTTCTCACAGTTTTGTCAGATAAATATATTTCCAAAGGATCTCTGGTAGCGTAGTGGTTACGAATCCGGCTGTGAACCGCAAGGTTCGAAACTACCAGCTGTTCTGCGGGAGAAAGATGAGGCTTTCTGCTCCCGTAAAGATTTACAGCCTCAGAAACCCTGTACAGGGTCGCTATGAGTCAAAACCGACTCCACGACACATAACAACCACCAACAAATCAATTTTATCACTGGGTTTTAAAGTTGGAAGTAGTGAAATTATGAAAAACTTTATGTATATTTTTACTACCAGAAAGTAATAAACTGATTACTTAAGTATACAGATACAAATCTATGTTACTGCACGTATGTTCTATGGATTCAATGGGATTTATGATTTCCCGTGGTTCAGATTCAGGACTTGATAGGATTTGACTAGATATGGTTTTAAAGATAAGTTTTATTTCTCTTCACAAGTATGGAAGTGTTCTAGTGTATAACACACCTCCTCTAATCTTGATGAAAAGGGTATGATTTTCATTTTCACAAAAGTTGACCAAATCTCTTTTTAATTAAGGTATCAGTGTGTAAGACGCTATTTGCAGAATTGGTATTTGCATTCTTTGCAATGCAATGAATACTAGCAGTGTTAAAATATTGTTAAATTAATGCCAGCATTGTTTAAAATTGATGTTGTTCTTAAGGATCGTCAAGCTGATTCTGATTCATAGAGATTCTCTCTAGAGCAGAATGAAACACTGCCCTGTCCTGAGCCATCCTTAATATTGTTCTTATGTTTGACTCATTGTCACTGCCAATGTGTCCGTCCATCTTGTTTGGGGTCTTCTTCTTTTTCACTGACCCTCCGCTTTTCCAAGCATGATGTCATTTTCCAGGGACTGGTCCCTCCTGAGAGTATGTCCAAAGTACTACGCCCAAAGCTTTGACATCATCACTTCTAAAGAGTATTCTGATTGTACTTCCTCCAAGACAAATTTCTTTGTTTTTCTGGCAGATAGTTCATAGTACTTTCAGTATTCTTCACCAACATCACAATTCAAATGCATCAATTATTCTAAGGTCTTCCTTACTCATTGTCCAACTTAAAAGGCAATGTTGTTATTAAATGCTGTCAAGTTGGTTCTGACTCATAACAACCCTGAGTAGTGTTTACAAGACTTTACTTCTTCATGGGAGCAGAAAGCCTCATCTTTCTCCTGCTAAATGGCAATAGAAAGGAGGGAAAAGAAAATAAAGATGTTGGAGAGCATGTTAGACAACTCACTGCTGTCTAGATTATGCATTTTTAACCTAAAGTCTGTATTAGGAGAAAGTGTCATACATTGGTTTGGGGGATCTCTAGACCTTTAAAATTATATGAAAAGCAAAATCTACACATTCAGCTTTTTCTAGGAAATATTCAATAGATTTCCAGATTTTGCAAAGGAGTGTGTGCAGTTAAAAAGCATTTTCCTTTATTTCGTCCTGCACCCACATTTCAAACTAGACCAAAGCAGGTGGTATTGTTTTTAGATAAGTGAGTGTAGAGACAGTTTTCACAAAGAGGTTGAAGAATGATAAAGTTAGAGTAGCCAGCCATCAAAGTTTTCTGTGGACAATACCGTTCTACACCTGTTACCCAGCGTAATTATTAATAGTGTCCTCTTGCATGCTCATAGCAAAATGATATGGTCATTTAAAAGAGTGATGGAAAAATTTAGGAATGATTAATGGCTGTGATTGAACAACATAATGAACATAATTAATGTCATTGAATTGCATATGTAAAGATTGCATAAGTGGCAAATGTTCTATTACCGATATATGTATTGAGTCAGGGAGAAAAGAGGGTCTAGAAATCAGGACTAAATATGAGCCATTTATTGACTACACCCTTGTGACTAGAACCTTGAGGAAGTTTGAGGCCTGCACCTCTCCATGCTTGAACAGTTGTAAAGATGTGCAGGGTGCGTTCCAGGGCATAACTGAGTGGCCACATCCTAAGACATGTCATTATGACCAGACCAACCATAAAAGTGTATTTTACTTCCTTGTAAGATGCTTTTCAGGCCACATTCGTTTTACCCAGTGCTCTAGCTATAACTTTAAAGGAGAAATTTCCACGTGGGGCGGAAAAGAACACCAAGCCCATGAGAGGGAACTCTAACCAAAGTACTGCTAAACTATGCATGTTTGGCATCTCGAGAAGTTTTTTCGGCCCCTACCAAAGGCCTTTGAAATTAAATCCATCTTAAAAAATGCTGCCCACACACCTAAATTGCATGTTGTTGTTGTTGTTAAGTGTCGTCAAGTCAGTTCGGACCCATAGTGACTGTGTATAAGGTTTATGAGGTGCAGTTGGTGAGCTTGAACCACCGACCTTGCAGTTCAAACTGTTTTATTTCACGATGGTGGTGGTGGTAGTGTGCCATGTAGTTGGTTCTGACTCTTAGTGACCATCGCATAGTCTCCTAAATGGGGTGCTTCCCAGAAATCCCCATGCAACTCTGTGAATAAATACAATGCCTTTCCCACCTGAAACCTTTTAAACTCCAGCAAAGGTTCTATTTGGAGAGTCAGGGGTTAATCATTGCATTAGGCACTCCCTGTCTCCACTTGCAAGTCTCTTTCCTATAATAAACCTTTGTTTGTATGCAAACTTTGTCTCAACAGACTATTCTTAATCAGCAGAAGGCAAGAACCCTCTCTTTCATGGCAGAGGTGTGGTTAGCCCTCACGCATACACACACACACACACACACACACACACACACAGAGGGAAGATGACCATGTGAAAATGGGGGTAGAGACTGGCATGTTACAGCTACAAATCAAGGGAAACCAAGGATTGTCAGAAACCACCAGAAGTCAGGAAGAGACAAAGAAAGATCTTTTAGAACATTCAGAGAGAAAATGGCTTGATCCACAATTCTATTCTCTAGCCTCTAGAACTGTGAGGCAATACATTTCTGATGTTTTAAGTCACCTGTAGAATGTATAGTAGCCCTAGGAAACTAGTTGTTGTTGTTAGGTGCCTTCGAGTTGGTAATGACTCCTAACGACCTTATGCAGAGCAGAATGAGACACTGCCTAATCCTGGGCCAAATTTGAGCCTTGCTTTCAACCTTGACTCCTCCCCTGTGCCTCAAAGAAAGGTCATATTTAAACAGCATAAATGCTAGCCATTTAAAATGATCTTCTGTCCAAAAATTTATCTGGGCTTCCAATATCAATCAAAATAAAGGACAAAGTGTTCTAATGCCTTTAAAGCAAATCAAGGGTGTGAGTGAAGACCTTTCCAGAAATCCCTGAAACACTTTAGCTTGTGCCTAACTTCCCCCCAAAATCGCCCTGGTTATAATGTATGGTAAGCACTGGGCTGCTAACCACAAGGTTGGCAGTTCAAAGTCAACAGCTACTCCATCGGAGAAAGATGAGGCTTTCTGCTCCCATAAAGATTTACAGCCTCAGAAACCCTACAGAGTTGCTATGAGTTGGTGGTAGTGGGTTGAGTTTGTGGTTAATTTCCCCTGAGGGAGGTGATAGCTGGCGGTTGCTCTGAGGGACCTGGAAGATGGCATTTTGCTGTACAGTGCATCAAGAATTGGTATCTTGATTTGGACAGAGGTTGCTCATTTTACATCAGACAGTTCATCTTCTGCACAGTGATGGCTTTGATCTTCTAAAACAAGTCACAATTTGGTTTGACAAATGAAATCACAGTGTTTTTGTATCATAACAAACACTTTAGCGTCTTTTGTTCTGTAGACAAAACTGTTTTTCATGTTTATATTACCAACTAGCTTACTTTTCATGCCTGCACTGTGGCTTGTTTCATGAAAATAAAAAAAAAAAATTGCATCAAATAGACTCACAGTTTTAGCTCATCCTCCCTACCTCTAATTCCTGCCCCTATTCAACTGTATCCATGATATTCAGAACAAAGACACCAAGTGGTAAAGTGCTGGAGCTGAATCTCTTAGACTAATCACATTGATGAATGAAGGAGAGAAGACCTCTAAAGTATCACATGAAACTTCACCTGAGACAATGACAGGCAATCCCCGGGGTTCCAGATGTCCAATTTCTCTACTCCTACTTGCCCTTTGGACCTTCGGTGTGGCACTGTGGGTTAATGCATCAGACTGCAAAGCCATTTGAACTGCAAGGTTGGCGGTTCAAGCTCACCAGCTGCTCCTTGGAAATCCTATACAGGATCGCTATGGGTTGGAACCAACTCGGAGGCACTTAACAACAACAACAGTTGACCCACAGCGACCTTGCACAGGGTTTCCGAGGCTGTAAATTTTTACAGGAGCAGAAAGCCACATCTTTCTCCCATGGAACCGCTGGTAGTTTCGAACTGCTGACCTTAAGGTTCACAGCCTGATTCGTAACCACTGCGCTACCAGAGCTCCTTTTTGTTGTTGTTGTTAAGTGCCATCGAGCCAGTTCCGACCCATAGCGACCCTGTACAAGGTTTCCAGAGCTCCTTAACACCTATAATAAAACAAAGCAAATATACAAATCCACTGCCCTCATATCGACCCTATAGGACAGAGTAGAACTGTCCCAGGGCTGACCCAACCTCTACCTACAATAAATTCACAATCACCATAACATGCCACATTGCAGCTCTGAAATCATTGGAAAGGCTACGAGTTAATTCTTAAATTAAAGCAAGGCAAAGTAAGGATTGTATACACTTGTTCTGATTTACCTACAATTTCTTAAAAGTTACAGTTAAGAAAAGATCTTGTTTGTAACCTGGGGACTACCTGTATAGGAAAGACAGGAGACAAGTTTTTCTCCTTTATTTGTCTAGTACAAGATGAACTCTTCAACACGCTATAATAATTACCCAATGGAAGCAGCACTTGTGAGTTAGTTTTCAGTAACTGGCTCAAAGACTAAATGCAACATTTAAATAAGAATTATTCAATTAAAGTAAGTTAATTTTGGATTTCCGGTTTGGAGGCGGGAGAAGCAGAGTCAGGTAGGACAGGCTCCTTGGGGGAGGTGCAAAAAAACCAGAGAAGGTGCTTTCACGGAGCAGCTCCAGAGCGCTGAATCTAGTATAAGGTGCAGGGCATCAGTTTCCTACACCCACAGGTGGAAAAATCACTGTAGAAAGGAAAATACTGTGATTTTGGAATTGATCAGGATGCAGGACTTTCCCTGTGGCCGCTCTGCCTGGGCTGATACCAGAGGGCAGGGCCACAGCCAGACTGATACAGTGATACGGTGCTATAAACCACGCAGTGGCCTTTGAAAAAAGAGGTGTGGGGGATTCCACATATTTCTTACCTCCTTTCCCCTGTTGCACCCTCTGTACCTTCAGGCGGGTGAGAACATGCCCCCAAAAGGGTCCAGCATTAAGCCCACAGTTTCCCTATGGCACAGAGAAGAGAAGCCCCATTGGTCCCATGGGCTGATCCTTTGGTGGCTGCTTATGATGTCTAACCCAGCCCTAAAGTTGACCTAGGTGGGACCCTTTATTCCTGACTACCCAGCAAGAAAAAGCAGACCTAGTTATACAGACAAACTGTATGAACACTCTGTAAAACCCCAACATAAAAGGCAAGAGCCAACACCAACTACTACATACAAGGATGCAGCTATTTTGAGAATTTTGCTGTGCACATGCAGATACCTAACTGAGCTTCAGAGATAAAAATAGTGGACAATCTTTCTCCCATTAAATTCTCAATATCTATCTGCACACCTCCACAGAGGAGACTAGAAAAGGAAGCTGAGCGAGTGGACACCCCCACCCACTGCTGGAGATTTCTATTGTGCACGCACACTGACCTGCACACCAAAGACTACTGGTCAGTCGACTATGGTTTTATTTTTGTTTTTGAGTGTTGGTTTTTGTGTAAGCTTTTATATTGTTTCTGTTTTTTGTCCTTTAGAACATACTTTTTTCCTGAGGGTGGGAGCGTTCTCTCCCTATGTTACCTAAGAAGAGACAACAATTATGGCCATATAGCCAAATTATAAGCATACACCATAATATCCCACCATTGGGACAGAAGCGAATACCAGCTGCTAGCTAGGCATTACACATGAAAATGGAAACCTAACTCTAGATCACACCCACCAGGAGACACTCAATAAGCTTAACAACACAGCAACATACATTCATTTAATCATTGAAAATGCACCTAACTGCTGAAAATGTCCAAGAAAAAGCCACAAAAGATCTCAACACATGTCCAACAACAGAAAAGAGTAACTGAGACAAATGACCTCAAGGCAGACATAGACTTTCAACAAGAAGAAACACAGGCTTTGGATTTGCCTGAGAAGGAATTCAGAAGAATGATATGGCAACAAATTCAAATGTTTCACAGAGGAGTGGAGGAAAATAAGGAAGAAGTCAGGAACATGAACATGCTACAGGAGCAATCCAATAAGATAGATACACCATTGGAAACAATTCAAAACCTGCAAAAAGAGGTCCAGATGATTAATAATAAGATATCAGAAATGGACAATACACTGAAAGGAGGGTAAAGGAGTAGAATTGAAGAGGTGGAAGCCAGAACCAGCGATCTGGAAGACAAATCTCTCAATACTGTTAAGATAGAAGAACAAGCAGAAAAAAAAGAATTAAAAAAAAAATCTGAAGAGAGTCTAAGATTCATGCTGGAAAACATGAAGAGGACTAATTTAAGAATTATTGGCATTCCAGAACACGAAGAATCACAGAAGTCAACAGAGGAGAGAGTTGAAGAGGTACCGGAAGAAAATTTCCCAAACATCTTGAAAGATGAGAAGATAAAGATTCAAGAAGCTAAACATACCCCAGGAAGACTAAACCCCAAAAGAAAATCACCAAGACATCTCATAATCAAACTATCCAAAATCAAAGACAAGCAGAGAACTCTAAAAGCAGCCAGGGAAAAGAGAACCGTTACCTACCAAGACAAGCAAATCAGATTAAGCTCTGACTTCTCAGCAGAAATGATGCAGGCAAGAAGGGAATGGGGAGACATATATAAAACCCTGAATTAAAGTAAGCTGTAATATTTAACAACCACCTTGGGAAAAAGAATGATAACAAGAAGTTGTTTAAGAGAAATAGATGTGTCAGTCATATACTTTTTTGTTTTAACAAAAAGAAAAAGTTCCAATAGTCTGGACATTTTCAAAGCACTTGGTTTTAATTTCATCCTGAGCTCTGCTATTCCATGCTTTCCAGAAAAATCAGTTAAAATGTGGTGAAGTGCTGGGGTGGTGGTTCAGAAGCTTTTTTGCAAGAGTGGTAGAAGTGCTTCTTGGGAGACAGCCAAGCAGAACAAGAATGTATGAGTTCATGAGATTTCCTTGTGTCATTTTGTTTTTGTTGTGAAGTGCTGTCAAGTCAGTTCTGACCCACTGTGACCCTGCATAGGGTTTTTGAGGAGTAGCTGGGGAGCTTGAACTGCCATAAGACACAGCAAAATTAGCAAAACTTTCTTCATTAGTGAAATTATTTCTTTATTCAATAACTCATGATTCTTGTTGGTATTAAATGCTGTCAAGTAGATTCCAACTTATAATGACCCTGTATGAAGCGTCTGAGACTTTAACCTTTACAGGAGCAGAAAATTTTCTCTTTCTTTTGCAGATTGGCTGGTGAGCTAAAACTGTCAACCCTGTTGTTATCCTAGAGACAGCAGTGTTTCCACTCCTGTTGAAGCACCTAAAATATACGTGGACAGGGAGTTAGATACTAGGAATTCAACAATAAAAAAGAAAAGATTAATCTTTACCAACAATCTAATTGGGGGAACTAGCATTAAGCATAAATTTCACTAGTGTTTAATGAATATTTATATAAAATGTTAAAAAAAGGAAAAGTAATTTTAATAGATGGACATAATCCTGTATGGATTTAATTTCAGAGAGAAATCTTGGAAAGGGGTGCTTTATTGCTGGTCCTTAGCCACCCACTGCAGATAGCAAATATATATTTCCCTATAATAGACAGAGCACATTTATAATGATACCTTAATATCATCTGTAAAGCACCCACATCATACTTGAAACATAACAAAATGCTCAATAAATAGCAGCTCCCTCCTTTCTGACATTCTTGCCCATTTACTCATTATCCACCTTACCTTGGCACCTCTAGAAACCACCATAATCAACAGAACCAAAAATAACAGATCGATGATAGGGGTATCTTTTATTTTCTATTATCAAATTCCTTACTTCATTTTTTAAATCCTGGTGGTGGTGGTGGTGGTGGTGGTGGTGATGCGCTGTGGAGTTGGTTCCGACTCATAGTGACCCTGTACAGGGTTTATGAGGCTGTAAATCTTTATGGGAGGAGAAAGCCTCATCTTTCTCCCATGGAACAGCTGGTAGTTTCGAACTGCTGACTTTATGGTTCGCAACCCAATTTGTAACGACTACACTAGAATTTTAATAAACATCTTCCTTGCCGTATATCAAATGTGATAAAGGCAGGCCACAAGACATGAACAAATGTCTTTGATATTCATCCACTACAATCCACATCCTCCTTTTGAGTCTCTCCATTTCTTGGATATTTCTACAATTTCTCCCCAAATATTGTTCATCTCTGTTTATTCCACATGTTAGTTTCTTGTCCCTGTCATGGATGCCCTTACAGTGATGATCCATGTGAATAAAAAATCTCTAGGTAAAACTCTGCACTATGTTGAATATTCAGCTTATTATTTTTCCAACTAATTAGAAATGAAAATGTTTTCAGGTGATACATTTCAGTTCATGTCCATATGCCTCTGTGCAACCCAGATAGACAGGTTGCTTACACACCAAACAGCTGCATACAAAGCTGTCAAGTTCCTAAGGATCATCCCTTTGAGTCTGCAGAGTAATGGTGACTATAATCTTTAATAAGCATTTGTTAATATGTATTAAAGAAGTTTCCACAACTTATATCATCCCAGCCAAATTGTTAGTCAACCCATAGAGGAGTCTCTAAAACCATTCTTGCATTTAAATGGATTTTTGGTGAAACAAATGAGAACAATGAAAAATAAAAGAGATAGCAGATTACTGTTTTCAAATATTTGAAAGACTGTCTTTTGGAATGGGAATTGAATACACTATGTTTATTCCAAAGTGCAAACTTTGATAAGGGTGGACAACTCTCAATATGTAAGTGAGAGATCCAAGGAGACAAATTGGGTTGTTGCAGTGCACTGAATTACTTCACATGGCTTGTATATGCATAGTCTTTGTAACTCCCACCAAACAATGTTTTAGCACTGCTGGGTCTGGATAAGAGAAAGTGGGAGAAGATACTGCTAGGATTTTGTGATTCAGTTGTGAGTGGTTAACAGATTCAATTGTGATGGCAAAAACTTGGAACTCTAAAGTATACAAAATGAGCCATCTCAAAAGCAAGAAGGGAGAATCTTACTACCATCCAAAGAGTCACAAGTGGAGCATGTCTTTTGAACCCTGAGATCCCCGATTGAGCCTCTTCAATCCAGGGACAGAAAACTGTGACACCAGAGGAATGACAGAGTTGCAGAAACATCAGAAACAAGAGCCAGAGTACAGAGCGGTGGCCTTTCTGGTCTACAGAGTCAATTAGGATGAGTGTCTTTGGGCAAGAGGTTTCTTTGCAGAATGAGGTGCCTTTAGGCATTTAACAGTGGAGTTAGGGTTGCTAGCACAAGGAGCTAGAGCTAAGCGCCTTTGGGCTGAGGCTTATGGTGAAGATGTTTTCCCTTTGGCCATTTATCTGCAACATTAAAGGAGCTTTGTAACATTGCTAGAGCAAAACGGAGGTCAAGGCCAGGCCAAGGGACCAAGGATCAGAGAGAGGCCTGCCTGTAGGTATGCCTGAATAGAGGCTGCCCTGACTGGAAGAATGTGTCCTGTTACATCTCTAATCCTGACTTGTAACCTGCTAAATTCACTGTAGGATAAGCACTGGACCTCAAGGTCAATTTGAACCACAAGATCAGCAGTTCAAACTCACAAATAGCTCCTTAGAAATCCTATACAGGTGGCTGTGAGTTGGAACCAACTCAATGGTACATAACAACAACAACTTCTCATATACTCCATAATTATGATTACAATGTCTGAGTTCTGTGTGGCAGTTACAAGAAATTATCAAAGTCAGCTGAGTGAAGAGGGCTGGGGCAGGGTTGGCTGGGGACATTCTTTTGCAGTTCACATGTAAAGGGAATCTAGATGATAGTTGAAATTTGTAAACAATGAATTTGTCGGTCTCCTGGTTATAATCTCCCTAATCTTGAAGATTTACAGCCTCAGAAACCCTGTACAGGGTCACTATGAGTCGGAACTGACTCCAAGGCACATAACAACAACAACAATCTTGAAGTTAACCAAATTGGTAGTTGTAAAGGATTAAGTGTATGGGAGTATTCCTTTGTGGAGTTAAGTGGATTTTCTTTAATTTGCTGTTGTTGTTTTTAGGTGCCCTAAAATTGCTCCCAACTCATAGTGACCCTGCGTACAACAGAACAAAGCACTGTCCACTTCTATCCTGTCCTCACAACCCTTGTTTCAGTCACTGTGTCAGTCCATCTTGTTGAGCTTCTTCCTCTTTTCCATTGACCCTTTACTTTACCAAGCATGATGTCCTTCTCCAGAGACCACTCCCTCCTGACATGTCCAGAACACGTCCTCTTTAGATTTCTATGGTTCTAAATTAACTATGTCTTTTTTGTGTGTGTATGTGTTTTTTCTTTAATTACAAAGGGGGAAAAAAAGATTAAATAGACTAAGAAAATTTTAACAATACACCAAATATTCTTTCATTGAGAAAAAAAAAATACCTTATGTTTATATATAAAGCACCCAACGTAAAAAACATGCACACATATATAATGTCCATAGTGGGCATAGGGAACTAATGTGTTAAGGGAACATCTTGCAAAAGAATCAAGATAGTATGTATTTTATTTGTGTAAAATATGGTGATTCTTCAGAGTCTATTCATGCAAAGTGAAATTAATAATACACTGTTTTCTCAAAAGTTCTCTATATTTATTTCTTTATTAATTTTTATCTTTATATGGCTTCCAAGGAGCTCTGGTGACCACTCGGTTATGGCACGGTAGTTTTACAGTTTTACCTGGAGAACAACCCTCTGGAAGTCTTGGTCTGGTACTGTAGCATAAGCACTGGACTCCTAACCACAAGGTCAGCAATTCAAACCCACCAGCAGCTTCTCATAACTCTATGCAGTGTTGCTATGAGTCGGAACTGACGACATTTCAGAACAATAGCTGCCAATGAAAGAAGTGGCTTTGAGCTGTACAGTCACAAGATTCATGATTTTCACCTCATAATGGGCAGTGAATACTAAAAACTAAAGATGAGATGTGTTTGAACTTCTTTGTCAAACCTACCTAAAAAATAATGGATCATTTCAGAGTTTCTAAAAAATAATGGATCAATTGAGCACTCCAAATAAAGGCTTTCCTTTTTCACATATGTCAGTTGCATTTTACAGTTTGAAAGCAGTACAGTAATGTTTGCTTGTTTTCCCAATTCATTTGATCAACAGAAATGTTAGAGAAAGGAAAGATCATCTCATTCAAACTCCTCAGAAATGGAGTGGGATGTGGCATGAATTTCACATAGGTCCTAACCAGAGGGACTGACAATGACTTTGAACATCACTCTTCCTGAGAATGTGTGACGTTGGTAGCCTCATTCTACATTCCATGTGGCTAGTAATACTAGTCAAGCATTAGACCCGATTAACATGAGCCAGTATCGAGGCTGGGAAACATAGGGACATCAGTCCTAACCTGATATCTCTTGTTGTTGTTGTTAAGTACCATGGGATCGGTTCCGACTCATAGTGACCCTGTACAGGGTTTCCGAGGCTGTAAATCTTTACGGGAGCAGAACGCCTCATGTTTCTCCTGTGGAACAGCTGGTAGTTTCCAACTGCTGACCTTGAGGTAGGGAGCCCAACTCGTAACCACTACACTACCAGAGCCCCTTAGGAAGACTTTGTGCATGTTTGTTTCATCCCAGGTTCAGTAACAAGTACTGAAAGCACAGATCCAAAGAACATAAAGTTCCTATTTTTAAAGAATTCCATTCTAGAAAAGAAGGAAAATAGTACACAGCATTCAAAAGTAGCACATGGTTTTATAAAGCAATGCAAAGATAGGATGGCATACAACTTTGTAACTAGAAGCAATAGAATGCAGACACCAAAAGAACAGGATTTTGTTTAATTTACTGCAAATATCTAGTTCTTAAAACACTGTGTGGAAGAATCCAAGCAAGAAAGACAAGAATGTACAAAGATACCAAAGTCATGAGAGAGCAGTTTGAGTTCAATGTAACTAAAGTTCAGTGTGCACGGCATGGTGAAAGATAAGGCTGGAGGTTGGCATAGAAGTGAGGTAATGAAGTGTGAGCTAGCCACAGGAAGCTGTTTGTGTTTGTCTTATTAAAATGATATTTAGGTCCCAGAAACGATATTCCTAGGAGAGGAAGCAGCATGCGCTAAGACTTAACACCAGGGGGAAACTAGAAGTGGTTTCTTTTAATTGAATTGTAGCATATAGATGCAGAACTAAGAGAGGTAGACAGAAGCAAGATCATAAAACACTGTGTTAAGTTAAAGGGCCTGAATATACTCTTGAATTGATGGAAGAATGTTGAAGGACTGAAGCAAAAAGTAACACTATGAATGAAATGCTAATTGTCAAAGTATAATCAGCTCTGCTCAAATGCTTTAGCTCTGCAATGACTCAGGCTCCTATTACAATAACATAATGTGAGGAGTGCTTTCGATTCAGCAACTACAAGGAAAGCAGACAAATGAATGTTCTGTAAATTCTAATCTGACTTCAAGTCTTAAGTAAAGCCTAATAGTGTTTTATTTGTTTTTCACTTTTGCTCTTGGTCATGCTGGTGGTTGAGGCATTATTCTTTCGCTCATATCTACCCTTTGTGGCATGAGTAGGAAAATGCCGAGAACCAACTGTGCTCCATTTTCTAAGAGATCCAATAGGTCAATCTCCAGGAATAAGTGAAACAGGAAAAGGCAGTGTCATAACCAAAATGAGGGCCGACACCAAAGACTCATTGTTACGAGTGAGTGGGTAAGGCAATCACTGCATTAGTGAACAGTTATGATGAGTTAAAATTAATTCTATATGGAAGGACAATGAGGTGAGTGAACGGGTGAGGAAAAGAATGGATAATTCAAAGAAGAATGACATCTGGGCCAGTAAGAAATTGAAAAATTAAAATGTAAAGATAATTACAGAACTCCAAGAGGCACAAGACTAGTAATAAGTGCAAGGACCATGAGCATCCCTCTCTTGTTAGGCTGAAATTATTCTCTGATGCCTTCAGTCCCAACCTCTTTCCCTCGTCACACACCCACACACATGCACCACAGAAACAAAGAACATATTAGGAGAGTTGAATATATGGAAGAAAGCATAAATGACACTGAAGCATATACTATTTCAGTTTGTATATTGCATCGTTTCTATGGTGTTGAATGTGAAGCAAGGAAGGAAGCAATTTTTATTGTTTGTTGTTGTTGTTATGTGCCATCGAGTCGGTTCCGACCCATAGCGACCCTGTATAGGGTTTCCGAGGGTGTAAATCTTTACGGGAGTAGAAAGCCTCATCTTTCTCCCGCGGAGCAGCTGGTAGTTTCGAACCGCTGACCTTAAGGTTCGCAGCCCGATTCGTAACCACTACGCTACCAGAGCTCCTTAATTTTTATTGTTACTGGTGCATATTTTACTTTTGTTACTGAGTTTGTTGTTTGTTGTTGTTGTTTAGTTGGTTCTTTGAACTAGGCTACATCATAAAATAATCAAACTTTTAAAATCACCTACTAACATTTTATAAACAAAGTAATGAGCCAAGTGTCTTAAATATATTTTATCATCTAATCCTTCCCTGAAGTATAATCGCATTGATCCAAGGAATACATTCACTTTAAGTTGGGCAACTCACCTTAAGTCTCATTGAGTATAATAAACGGTCTGAGAATAAATGGTAGATCACTTTGAAAATATTTTGGCAGTTCCTCAAAAATGGTAAACATACTTTATGATCCAGCATGTATATTACTACTTCTGCTAGATATATGGAGTCCTGATGTGGCACTGTGGGTTAATGTGCTGGACTGAAAAGTCATTTGAACTGCAAAGTCGGCAGTTCAAACTCACCAGCTGCTCTTCAGAAACCCTATACAAGGTCACTATGGGTTGGAACTGACTCAACGGCACTTAATAACAACAACTCTGTATATACCTAAGAGCACTGAAACATATATACAAACTAAAACTTTTATATAAATGTTCATAGAAATACTATTCACAAAATCTCTGAAGTAGAAATGACCTAATGTCTTTCAGTTGATGAATGGAGGATTATTTGGCTATAAAATGGAATGAAGTATTGATATATACAATGCTGATGGATCCTGAAAATATTACTCTAAATGAAAGAAGCCAGTAGCAAAAGTCCATATGTTATATGATTTCTTTCTTATAAAAGTCCATAATAGAAACAACTATAGGGGATAGAAAGTAAGTTAATGGTTGCTTAGGGCTAGGAGAATCGGGAGATATGAGGATGATGGTTTAAG
>NW_006408525.1:16706918-16708863 GCF_000296735.1 Chrysochloris asiatica
TTACATGGGATAGTAGGGATTATTTACCATTCTGTTTTACAACCAAATTTTGCTTGTTATCCTACTTTTACTTGAACAAAGCACACTTCAGGATTTTGTGTATATGTTTAAGTATACTTGGATGGAGAGAATATCCCAAAGTTACTACCATATTTTTAGAATTATGCAAAGGCAGTACTATATTTTAATTCATTTACATTGAAAATATTGCATTAATTCATCTACAAGCAAGAATAATTTAACAGAAGCTGTGGATAATATTCCTAAATGAATACATGTTATGGTCATTATTTTTAAATTAAACCCAGCATTTCCATTTGTGTTCTCTATGTGATTAGAAATGCCTTGCTAAAGGTCAGAGAGTGAAGAAATGGGCCAAGAAGCAAACACAGTAAGCTTAATTCTCCTGTAGAATTATGTTTTTAGCAACTGGCTACTATAAGTATATCTGTATCTGTATCTACACCTATATCCACATCTATACACACACACATATATATATATAGGAGAATCGGGAGATATGAGGATGATGGTTTAAGTGTATTTGAGGTAATAAAAATATTCTGAAATAGACTGTGGTTATTGTTGCATGTATTTGTGAAGGCAGTAAAAATCACTGACTTTAAAATGGGGAATTGTAAGGTATATGGATTTTTTTTTTTTTTTTTAAAGAAAACCTAAGTGGGAAAGTCAAGATTTGAACTCAGTCTAATTGTAGTACATGCAATGGAAACGATTACGCTAACATATTTCCTTCTACTTCTTAAGGACATTTTCATCATTAGCAACTACTTGAACTATGATATGGACACCAGAGGTCCTCTCATCCCTTACCTTCACAAATGGGAGACTCTTTCTAGTTCAATGGGTCACATTAACTTTTCTCTGCTTCAGATTCTCTTGACTTCATTTTCCTATCTTTTAGAGACAATATCTTTCCTTTTTTCTTGACACAAACAACTTTATTTTTCTCTTCTGGCTTTTCTCTATTATAAACTCTTCTCTATAAATTATGTTTTTTGCTGTTGCATGCTTGTCTATTGGTTTGTCTACCAGTGCTCTCAGATGATCCCCATCCTTAGGAGAAAAATATAACAAGACAAGAAACTTCTCTATGTCTTCCTTTCTCTCCTCAACCTACCATCTGACATCTCATTTTATGACTGGTAAATGCATTGTACAAGGCCAATTGATGGATTCATTTCTTCAAATCCTATTTAGGCTAAGTGTAACGACATTGCCCAGTTTCATTCATTCAGTCTTACTGAGGTCTACTGTGTAAATTTGACTTCTTATTACCACACAATGGTTAGATCCACCAGATTTTTAAGCTCAATAACTGAAAGTGGAATACTATTAGAATCAAACAACTTTAGATTTCAGTACTTGACTTCTAAGTATGTCACGCTCTGAATTTGAGTAGTCTTATTTGAATTAGTATAGTAAGAGATGTTAAAAACTCCTGTGGTATCAGAAAGTTATCAGCCGGTACATGTAATTTCTATAATATATGTTGAATGAGAAGAGTTAATATTTTTAAGTTTTAGGAATTGAAGAAACAAACTTCAACTAATCTGCTCTAACATGATCCTGATTAATGATTTATACATTCAATGGAAACTATATAAGATGAAAGCCAATTATTGCTTATTGCTTCATAGGAAAACAAAAACCATTTCTATAAACTTTATTTATTTCATCATTTAGGATGAATCATATGAAAGAATCTTTTAAGATATTAGAGTTAAATATAAATTGATGATATTATTATGATCCATGGTATGTTGTTGTTAAGTGCCATCTAGTCAGTTCTGATCCATAACGACCCTGTATAGGGTTTCCAGGGAGCAGCTGGTGAGCTTGAACCACCGACCTTGCAGTTCAAATGACTTTGCTGTCTGACACATTAGCCCACAGAGCCACACCAGGACTCCATTACATGGGA
>NW_006408525.1:16709708-16718204 GCF_000296735.1 Chrysochloris asiatica
AGGACTAATCTAATCACATGGGATCTTAAAGTAGAGGTCTGTCTCTGGCTCGTAGCAGAGGAAGTCAGAGACTGAAGACACAAAAAGAATTAATGTATTGCTTTTGGCTTGATGATAGAATGGGTCCCAGTACTAAAATCAATATACTTAATGGGCATGGAGTCCTGGTGTGGCACTGTGGGTTAGTGCTCTGGACTGCAAAGTTGGTTTGAACTGCAGGGTTGTCAGTTAAAGCTCACCAGTGGCTCCTTGGAAACCCTATACAGAGTCACTATAGGTCGGAACTGAGTCAACGGCGCTCAGTAACAACAGCCATGGTCAGGGAAGCAGAACAGTCTTAGAGCCTCCTGATAAGAGCTCAGTCTAGCCAGTATTTTGGCTGAGGCCCTCCGAAGCCCTAAACAGAGACACAACTGAGTCACACCGAGTCACACCAGTAGTTTTATGGAATCTTGATATGGTAGCAATAGAAAAGTAATACAAACCCTTAACAATAACTTCATAATAATGTGACAAGCCTTGATATACTTGGCATTGATTGCATTTAATAATGAAAATGACAGAATATAGGATTTTTAAATTACAATCTGTCTATGAAAATATACATAAGAAAGCTTACAGAAAGAATTGAAAGACATCATCACTAGGATAAGTATTTTCTGTGTTTTATATCCCTGGTTATGAGAGAATCAGTAATATGTGTTGGCTAAATATATATCATAGTGTTATACGTAAAAGAAAAAGTCTAACTACTTTTGGCTGGAGTGTACTTTTGAATTCAGTCTCTCAGTAGATAACCTTTAAATTACTCTTGATGATCATCATATTAAACTTGGTCTTCAATGTGTGGACTCTGTACGCATAGCCAACATCAAGCAGCTGATCCTAAATGATCAAATAAATAAATCTGATTCTTCTACCCAGAGGTGAAGGAAGAGAAATTGAATGGTTTCAATTATTTCTTGTGATAGTTAAGGTTTTGCGTCATTTGAATGGGGCCAGGATGCTCACTGGTTTGGCAGCTGTGATGTCATTAATCCTGCAATAATATCTAATCTAATATAATGGAATCTATGATAAGTTCTGTTATGAGCAACCAATCAATTGAAAGGTTGTTTCCTTCAGGGTATAGCCTGCTTCTGATAAATTAGACACTCAGACAAACCTTGCTTTTTCTTTGCTGCATTTGGAGCTTGCATATGACTCATCCTCTGACCTCCAGTTCTTTGGACTTGAGCCAGTGGCCTGCTGTATTACTTGAGTGACTACCTGACTGCCAGACCTACCAGATCTGCCAGACATGCCTGCCTGACCTGTTTGCCCAACCTAACTTCCTGCCTGCCAAATGTGCATGCCTACCTGCCATCTGACCTGCCTTTCTTGGTTCATCTGACCCGAACTTGGGACTCTCCCATCTCTACAACTGTGTAGGCAATTTCCTTGATATAATTTCTTCTCATATGTAAATGTATGACTTTCACTGGTTTTGCATCTCTAGAGAACCCAGCCTAAGACATTTGATACCATAAATGGTTCTAGAAAAACAAAATCTTAAGGATGGATTTTCTAAATTAGTTCTCAAGTTTGACTGGTTTTAGTGGCATTGAAAGCTATGCTTCTATTAATAAAGAGAGTGTTGCTAACCCATACGTGAGATGACAATGTTAATACACAAATTATCATCACCAGTAGATCAAATATTGATGACAAGAGAGACTCTGAGTGAATGTGTGTTTGATACTTTTCTGAAATCTGAGATGTATAGAGAAGCTGGTTGGATGGTCCTACTGACAAAAGACTAAATGGTAAAGGAAAGAGACCAGCTCAGGGCTTCAGATTAAAGCTCAAGCAACACATGAAAGACCTCAATGTTGCCACTTGCACCCTTAAAAATGGACTTATTAATTGTAGTAACAGAGCTGATATTGCCAAAAAACAAACCCAGAGTCTATCATAAGAGTGGCTGAGTTACAACGCCAACAGAATTCACAGTCTTGAATGGTGCCTGATATTAGGTGATGGTATTGATTGGGAAGAAATGGGAGCCTTGAGTTGGGGACATATGGGGACATAATCAGAAAGCTGAGAATACTGAGCCCCTAAATTCTGTCGAATCACTCTTGCCAATGGCACCAGCCCTCCCACCTAAAAAAGTGACTCCGTCTTTGTCTGCAGATCCATTATCTGTCAAAGCTTTATCCCTTAGGCCCACACTTGATGTGATTACCCCAACTCTGCCTAATAAGGTGATATGATGTCTGAGGCAGTGTCTGGGGCACCACCTATGACAGATGTCTTGCAAAACATTGAAGAATGTCCCCAGGAAACACCTCCACCAATGATTGATTTTAGACCTGTAGCTAGACTAAAGTCCTAGCGAATCCTAAAAGGTGAGGTATAAATTGTGACCCCAGAAGAAGTAAGCTACACTCCAAAAGAATTACTTAATTATTCCAATATGTATAAACAGAAACCTGCAAAATACATGTGGGAATGACTTTTCAAGGTGTAGGATAATGGTTCAAGGAACGTAAGTTTGGATCAGTCTAAATTTATTGATTTGTAACCACTAAGCACAGACACTTCATTCAATGTTTCAGCTCAAGAGAGTAGAAGAGGATCTAATAATTTATTTGATTCATTCACCAAAGTATTGATTGTGCAATAGCTTACCATATATAAAGTTGAAAGACCAGACCTGTCTTGGTATTCTGTAGAAGGAATAATCCAAAGGCTTCCAGAAATTGGCATATTAAAGTGGATTTACCAGGATAGACCAATAAACTCACACGCCCAGAGCACACACTTTTTAATCACAATAGTGAGGAACAAATTTGTAAAGGGAGTCCCAGAGTCCCTGAAAACTGGTGAGATTGCTATTTTATGTAAGCCAGATTTCACAGTGAGAACTGCCCTAATTGAACTAAGACACCTAACTACAATGGGGCTGCTTGGAACATGTGGTAGCAGGGACAAGGACATGGTAGGCATGGCTACCGTAAAGGAGAGCAGAATCAAAATAAGAATCACAATAGTCTGACTCATGTGGATTTATGGCATTGGCAACTTAAGCAGGGGGTCCCTAGGAGTGAAATAGTTAGGAAACCTACCAAATATTTACTTGATCTGTACAAGAAGAGGAAGTCTAGGTCAAGTGATGGGTAGTCTGACTTGAATCACCAGGATGAAGTGTCACCTTCTCCCAATCCCTAGATTTGAACCAGTTTATTGACCCATTACCCTTTGAATGAAAGGGTGGTCAAATCCCCTTTAGGAAGCATCCAACCGCACGGCCAGCTGTTAGACTTTTTCGCAGCTTTCTTCAAAGGAATCTATGGTCTTTTTACAAGAATGACTGCTCACTGGGGTAAAGGAAATAAGCAAACTTTTCAGGGATTACTAGACACTGGTTCTGAATTGACACTAAATCCTGGAGAATCAAAATATCGCTGTGGCCCATCAGTCAAAGTGGAAGTATATGAAGGTTAAGTTATTAATGGAATCTTAGCTCAGGTCTGTCTCACTGTGGGTTAAGTGAGGTCCCAAACTCATCCTGTAGTGATTTCCCGTGTTCCAGAATGCATAATCTGAATAGACATACACAATAATTGCCAGAATCCCTGAAATGTGGAATAAGGGTTATTAGGGATGGACAAGCCAAGTGGAAGCCAATAGAACTATTTCTACCTCAGAAAATAGTAAACCAAAAGTAATACTGCATTCATGGAGGGATTGCAGAAATTAATGCTACAATCAAGGACTCGAAGAATGCAGGGGTAGTGAATCCTACCTCATCTCCTACTAACTCACCTATCTGACCTGTGCAAAAAAAAAAAAAGAACAGATCTTGGAGAACGACGTGGATTATTATAAATTTAACCATGTAGCAATTTAAACTGCAGCTCTGTTCAGCTATTGTTTCATTGCTTGAACAAGTTAATGTATCTCCTGGTACTGGGTTTGCAGCTGTTGATAAGACCAATGGCTTTTTCTCAGTTCTGGATTACCGGAAACAGTTTGTCTTCAGCTGGCAAAGTCAGCATCACACCTGTACTGCCCTACCTCAAGACTACATTAACTTTCCAACAATATGTCATAATTTAGTCTTCAGGGACCTTGATCACCTTCCCCTGCCACAAGACATCACACTGGTCCATTACATCGATGACATTATGCTGACTGGACCTAGAAAGTTAGACATATCTATGACTCTAGTCATTGGTACAGCATTTACATGCTTGATGGTGGCAATTATACCAACAAAAATTCAGGCAATTTCCACCTCAGCGAAATTTCTAGAGGTTCTGTGGTATGGGGCATGTCTAGATCATCATACTAAAGTGAAGGATAAGTTATTGCATCTGACTCCTCCCACAACTACAAAAGAGACACAACACCTGGTAAGCCTCTTTGGATTTGGGAGGCAATATTTCCCTCATTTGGGGGTCCTGTGCTGGTCTATTTGTCAAGTGACTCAAAAAAGCTGGTAATTTTGAATGGGACCCAGAACAAGAGAGGACTCTGCAATAGGTTGGCTGTCTTGAGAGGCTCTCTGCTGCTTGGACCATATGATCCAGCTTATCCAATGGTGCTTGAATAGAGATGGTATTTGGAGTGTTTGACAGGCCACTATTGATGAATCACAGAACAAACCTTTAGTATTTTGGAGCAAAGCTCTGCCATCCTCAGCAGATAACAAATACTCTCCTTTTAAGAAACAACTTTAGGCTTGATACTGGGTCTTAGCAGAAACTGAACACCTAAGCATGGGTCACCAAGTCACCGTGCTACCTGATCTAACCATTATGAATTGTCTGGTACACAGAGTCATAAATTTGGACATGCGTAACAGCACTCTGTCATGAAATGGAAATGGTATATACAAGACTAGACTTTAGCAGGACCTGAAGACACAAGTAAGTTGCATGAGGGTCTCTATGGGTCAGAACCAACTCTTAACAACACTTAACAATAGCAATAATATGCTACCAGAGCTCCTTGGAGGTATGTATGGTACTGATGGTGGTTGTGTGCCATAGAGTCAGTTCTGACTCATAGTAACCCTTATCTTTCTCCTGTAGAGCAGCCAATGGATTTGAACTGCTGACCTTGAGGTTAGAAGCCCAACTCGTAATCCACTATTCTACCAGAGAGTCATGGACCTGTGTATTGCTGTTGTTAAATATGGTAGAGCTTAAGTTGGAAACATCTTAGAAGCTATAGATGAAAAACTTAAAAGGAAGATGAAATACAAGATAAGTGACCAAGAAATTGACTTGGACTCTGAAGCTAGTAAGTAACCAGATTGAACATTGGTGGCACCCCAAATGCAAAACTGACTTTTCACCAAAAATGAAGACGTTTAAGAAAAGAGAGCAGTTTTTCTAGTGAGTATTGTAGGATGTCTCAAGATATAATTCACCAAATGATAATCATTCATCAGACATTTATTTTAATGAGATCAAGTTTTCCATTAGTCAAAGAGATGGACTCTTAACTGAGACAGACTTCAAAATGTCAAAGCTGGAAACAAGGAATCATGGGACTATATCAACTGGAAGAACTGCAGAGATCCTCTAGAGTACTTGTTTCAGCATCAGAATACAGAGATGTATGAAGATTGAGTTAGTTACCCTAGTTCCTATGGTGAAAAATAAAATTGTTGAGAGAGCATTCAATTAGTTCTTTTTGACTATGAGGTGATAATGGGGCTATAAAGTGAAAGGATCCCTTGAAAAATATAGATTTAAATAGAATCAAAGTTAGGAAAAAGTAATCAACATGAGGTTGAGGTCTTACAATAGTCATCTAAGTAAGAAAGAGAGAATAAACATTAAAGTAAAATTCAAGAACATAGCCTTAGGGAAGCGCTTAAATATGAGACAAAAGTAAGAAATAACCTGGGAGAAGCAGACAGAAACAAAAATGCTACAACTTGTTGGCAAAGCAGAAAATGAACTTCAAGAGAGGTGATAAAGGACAATTTTCTATAGAACTATTTGCTCCTGGAGTCCTGGTGTGGCACTGTAGGATAAGCACTGGACTACGAGGTTGATTTGAGCAGCAAGACTGACTATACAAACTCAGCAGTGGCTCCTTGGAAACCCTATACAGGGTCGCTGTCAGTCTGAACTGACTTGATGGCACTTAGCAACAACATTTGCTACTAAGGTCAAAGCCAATGAGAATAGAAGATAAGTATCAGGTATGGTAAAGAAGAGGCTATGAAAAATAGTTAATATAACACTTTGAGGGGTTATATTATAATGATTAAAACCCTGGGTTCTAGAGTCAGCAAATCCTTGTTCTCTACTTAGTAATTTTGGTACCTTCAGTAAATTATATTCTGTCTCCAAGTGTCTCTTTTTCTATTAAAATGTGACTATCTCTTGTTGTTGTTGCTGTTAAGTGTCATCAAGTTGGTTCTGACTCATAGTGACCTTGTGTGAGGTTTCCAAGGACTGGCTGGTACGTTTGAATGGCCAACCTTGAGGAGCAAACCGACCTTGTTGTTGTTGTTATTATGTGCCTTGGAGTCGGTTCAGACTCATAGTGACCCTGTACAGGGTTTCTGAGGTTGTAAATCTTTACAGGAGCAGAAAGCCTCATCTTTCTCCCACGGAATAGCTGGTAGGTTTGAACTGCTGACTCTGTGGCTCACAGCCCGATTTGTAACCACTACGCTACCAGAGCTCCTGAAACCGATCTTGTAGTTGAGTTCTTATGCTATAGCACCATACAATGACTACCTCTTATGGTGTGATAAATATTAAATGAACTTTTTAAAACACAAACAAAAACTAAGTGTCATATTTTAAGTTCTCAGTCATTACCTCATAAATACTATAATAACTAATATTGAAGTATTGGAGAAAAGAAAAAAAAAAAAAAAGCCAGATACATTACAAATAAATTTAAATGGACACAAAAAAACTGAAAAGAAAACCAGTGCCTTCGAGTAGATTATAGGATTTGTAATGACTCTATATAGGGTTTCTGAGACTATAATTCTTTACAGGAACAGATAGCATCCCTCATAGTAGCTGGTGGGTTTGAACCTCTAACCTTGTAGGTAGCAGCCCAATGCCTAATGCACAGCTCCACCAGAACTTCTTTAAAGAACCAGAGTTGGTATAATAGGACATGGCTAGAATTTTGCAATTTATGGAAAAATATTAGTATTGCAGAGTAAACAGTAGTAAAGATATATTTCAGTGGGTGGTGTAAATAATATATTTTATAAACACAGTCTACCAGAGTATTTCCAAGGTAATTGTATTTTGTTTACCATTTTTTTCACAATGAAAAGATACTGGCTAATATTCTATTTTTTAGTGTAATATTTATGTCAGTGGTTTTGATCATATTTCAGAATGATTAGAGTCCTAGTGTGGTGCTGTGGAATAATGTGTCAGACTACAGAGTCGTTTGAACTGCAAGGTTGATAGTTCAAGCTCACTAATTGCTCCTTGGAAGCCCTATACAGGATTGCTATGGATCAGAATTGACTCGACGACACTTAACAAAAACAACATACTATTTACATTATATTTATATTTTAGTGTTATATTTAAGGTGAAATGTGGAATTAAGCGATTGGGAAGCATGAAAAGCCTCCCACCATCTCAATTGCCATAAATGATAAAAACTTTGCCCATTTTTAAGGACTGACATTTCAGTTATTTCTTAAACTCTGTGAGGACTGCTGTGGATGGACCCTTTGAGAAGATGTGAATAACAGAGTAGACATGTCTATGGACTACTAGCCTAGTGGCAATGATATCAATAGTATGTTAGGGTTTAAGAACACCACAGATGGTCTGAACTGCATGTTAATTGGTCTTGTTATTCAATTAACACAAGAACAAAATGTGTACTGCTTCTTGTTGTTGTTAGGTGCCATCGAGTCGGTTCCACCCCATTGTACAACAGAACGAAAAACCATTGGGTCCTGCGTGATCCTCACAGTTGCTGCTATGCTGAAACCCATTACTGCTGCCACTATGCCGGTCCATCTCATTGGGGCTCTCCCTTTCTTTACTTCTGTCCTGGCTAGAAAAAAAAAAAAAAAAAGTACATGGAGCTATGGAACAACAATATGTTGTTGTTGCTGTAAAGTGTTATCGAGTCGGTTCGGACCCATAGCGACCCTGTATAGGGTTTCTGAGGAGTGACTGGTGAGCTTGAACCACCAACCTTGCAGTTTAAATGACTTTGCAGTCTAGCACACAATATCAAATGTTGTTGTTGTTGTTATGTGCCATGGAGTCAGTTCCAACTCATAGCAACCCTTTACAGGGTTTCTGTGGAGTGCCTTCTAAATTGAGTGACATCTCAATTTAGACTATATATATGTTGTTATTGTTGTGATGTGCATTGGAGTCGGTTCCAACTCATAGCGACTGTGTACAGGGTTTCTGAGGCTGCAAATCTTTACGGGAGCAGAAAGCCTCATCTTTCTCGCGTAGAACAACTGGTAGTTTCCAAATGCTGACC
>NW_006408525.1:16722234-16754567 GCF_000296735.1 Chrysochloris asiatica
ATAAAAGGGACTGATGAGTTCAGAAAAAAAAGTGAGTAAATCACTATGGTTCATGAAGAGAAGACATTTAGGTCAGCAGTTGGAACTCACCAACAGCTCTGTGGGAGAAAAAAAAAACCCTGGAGACCTTCTCTTTAAAGATTTGAGACTCGGAAATCCTACAGGAAGTCCTACTGTGCCCTGTAGGGTCACTATGAGCTAGAATAGACCAGAACAGTGGGAATGGAAAGCAGGACAAAAGTTGACAGAGGAGGTATCCATCAGCTGCATATCAGAACTCATGGCCTATCAGAAGACCCAGGAGAAATCTGGAAACATGTTGTGAATGGGCTTCATCAATATTAATAATCAAAGTCAGATCTGCTTAGGGCCCATTGTTACATTTATGCTTTCTCTTCTGAGGAAGTGTAGAGTTGTGGGTTACAGCAACTGGTGTACCAACAATGAAGGTGTGTGATCTGGAACCGTATGGATTCCCTGAGAACACTTCAGCTGTGGTGCATCCTGAAGTTACTATTTGAAAATAAAGTTATGCTTAATGGTGTGGTACTGAGGGATAAAGCACTGGACGGCATGGTTGATTTGAACCACAAGGTCAATGGTTCAATCTTAACCAGCTGCTCCTTGGAAACCCTATGCAGGGTCGTTATGAGTCAGAACCAACTCGACGGCACTTAACAACAAGAAATATAAATAAAAAGCCACAAATCTGTCCTTAAAGACATGTAGCTAGAAGACTTCTTAGGAGCAATGAGAGACAGGATTCACTTCACATGCTAAGAGAGGTTATGAGGAGAGACCAGGTCCTGGAGAATGATAGGATGACTGATGAAGTAGAGGATCAGCACAAAACAGGAGGACCCTAAATGAGATGGGCTGACAAAGAGCTCGCAACAGTGGGCTCAAACACAGAAAAGATTTTGATTTTGGTGCAGGAATGGGCAGCATTTCTTTCTGTTGTACAGAGGGCCACTATGCATTGGAAGAGACTCGACAGCACCTAATAACAACAACAACAAATCACATTTTAGTGTAATAGCACAAAGGGGAAATTGTGTTCCTGGCATTTATGTTATATTTTTGCCTTTACTCTAGAGTTTTACACAGAAAAATGGACTGTGAGCAAGAAGAAATTAAATGGCTCTGTTGAGATACCTCCTTCACAGTTTATTATTTTTTAATCCAAATTTCATTCTTTGTATGAGTATTTTATGAACAACAACAAAAATGTAAAGAAAGAGATCCAATATCTTTCTTCCCTTTAGGAATTCATTTACTGATAAAATGTCTTTTCTGTCAAGAATCATCATCATAAAAAGAGATATCAAAAGAATCACTCACTCTTTTCTTTTTCCAGCAAGTAAGTTCTACAGTTCCTTCATGAACTGCTTCATTGGCTGAGACCAACTTCACAATAGATAATTGCATTGCTGTTGTTAAGTGTCATCATTTTGGTTCCAACTCATAGTGACCCTGTATAAGAATTCCAAGGAGCGGTTGGTGAGTTTGAACCAAATAGACCTTATGATCATGTGCTTATCCTATAGTGTGACACCAGGACATAAAGCTGTATAAATGTTTGTAATGGGAATTTGAAACACGCAAGTGTCGGTAGATAAAAGCAAACAAAATAAATGGTGTCTTCTGTGGTTTGGAGTTATATAACATAACATGAGCAGATTGAGGTGAATGATTGAATATCTTCAGTTTGGTCTCCTGAGAATGAAGTCTTGAAGATGTGGAGTTCTGCCATCAGGTGAAGTTTATCTTAGGTGCCTAGCCTGAACAAACTGCTTCATGTTTGCTGCAATGTTAATCTTATTGCAATGTGACCCTTTATAACATTTTTTTATAAATTTCGTTTCATGGTTTTAATATGGTTATAGACCAGCCTACTTTTGTTTATGAGAGGGGGCTTCAAAAAGTCCATGGAAAAATTTTATCATCCTTCTATTTCACTTTTCTATGAACTCTTTGAAACTCTTATTTGCCTATCTTCTCCATTAAAAACCTAGCTGGTGTGGTGCTGTGGGTTAATGTGTCAGTCATTTGAACTGCAAGGTCTTCAAGCTCACCAGCTGCTCACTGGAAACCCTATACAGGGTTGCTACGGGTCAGAATCGACTTGACAGCACTTAACAACAATATCAAGAGACTATATAATAACAGTTTTGATTACTTTGTTACTATTTATGGTAATGAATACATTTAGACACGTCACTCTTTTTAAATTTTCTGCTTTATTTATGTAATCTTTTATTCATCCTCCTCCCTTTAGGAATCTACTTTTTTCCTTTACTTATAAATTTGAATGTTAATCCTTCTCTGGTTATGTAGTTGTTGTCATTTTTTATTGAATAAATTCTAAGTAATAACAATTCCAAGTTCAAAAACTGCCCTATAGGGTTTTCTAAGCTTTGTAATCTTTGTTGATGTCAGATGGGTCTTGGCTGAAAGCAGAGAATGTCAGAAAGATATTTACTTGTGATTTATTGACTAAATAACGGCTTTCAATTGTGTGAATCACGACAAGTTATGGACAACATTGCAGAGAAGGAGTATTCCAGAACACTTTAGTGTGCTCAGGAGGTACTTGTACATAGAAAAGAGGCAGTTGTTTGAACAGAACAAGAAAACACTGAATGGTTTAAAATGAAGAAAGGTGTGTGCCAGGGTTGCATCCTTTCACCATACTTATTCAGTCTGTATGCTGAGCACATAATCCGAGAAACTGGATTATATGAAGAAGAATATGGCATTAGAAATGGAGGAAGACTCATTAACAACCTGCAATATGCAGATGCTACAGCCTTGCTGGCTGAAAGCAAAGAGAACTTAAAATACTTACTGATGAAGATCAAAAACCACAGCCTTTGATATGGGTTATAATTCAATATAATATAAGTATTTTAATGCCATATTCTTCTTCATATAATCCAGTTGGAACAATAGAATGCACAATAGAATGAGACACTGCCTGGTCCTCACTATTGGACTGATAAATAACATCAAGAAAAGTGAAGAAAATATTGAAGTTGTAAAAGACTTCATTTGGCTCAGACCAACCATCAACACTCATGGAATCACCAGTCAAGAAATCCAACAACATATTGCATTAGGCAAATCCGCTGTACAAGACCTCTTTAAAGCATTCCAGAAAAAAGATGTCAGTTTGAGAACTAAGGTGTGCCTGCTCAAGGTAAAGTATTTTCAATACCCTCTTATGCATGTGAAAGTTGGGCAATGAATAAGGAAGACTAGAGAAGAATTGATGCATTTGAGTGATGGTTTTGGAGAAGAATATTAAAACTACCCTGTTGTTGTTGTTGTTGTTAAGTGCCATCGAGTAGGCTCCAACCCATAGCGACCCTGTATAGGGTTTCCTAGAAGTACCAAAAGAACAAATCTGCGTTGGGAGAAGCATAATCAGAGAGCTCCTTGAAAGTCAGGATGACCAGACTTGTATTTCATACCTCAGATGGAACAGTAAAGATGCTTAGTAAACTGGAGAGTCAGAGAAAAAGAAGACCTCCAAGGAAATAGATTGGCTTAGTGGCAGCAGCAATGGGCTCAAGTGTAGCAATGATATTGATGCAGGATCAGACAGTGTCTCATTCTATTGTGCATTCTATTGTTCCAACTTTATGGCACCTAACAACAACAAAAACAAAGTCTTTATGGAAGTATACCACTGGTTCTTTTTCCTAGGGAGCAGATGTGTGAGTGAACCACTAACCTTACTGTTGGCAGTTAAGTGATCAACCCATTGCACCACCAGAGCTACTTGAAAAAAAAAATATACCAATGTTTTAAATTTGCTTGTCATATCATACATAAGCACTTGACTACTAACTGCAGGTCAGCTCTTTAAACTTACCATCTACTTCTCAGAAATCCTATCAGGATTGCTATGAATTGGAACATACTCAATGGCATTTAATAACAACAACAACAAAAGTTAATTCAATATTGACTATTAAACAATAATAACTAATTTTATTCTTAAAAATTATTGACAACTATAAAAAGGAACATGGAACTGTAGTGTTAAATGAACAGGTCAAACACACTTCTGTTTTTATAGTATTTGGAGGAGTGGAATATTGTTCTTATTTGCTGACTAGCCAATGCTGACTCATAACAATCCTGTTTAGGGTAAGCACTGGACTACTGTAGTACATTTTAATTAACTAAGGGATTACTAAAGTCTATGAAGATGAAATTGAAGAATTTTACCAACTTCTTCAGTCTGAAATTGATCAAACATGCAAATCAAGATGCACTGATAATTACCGGTGATCGTCTGCTAAAAAATATGCCTGTTTGTCATACTGTGGTGGTTTGCAGATTGCTGTGATGCTGGAAGCTATGCCACCGGTATTTTAAACACCAGCAGGGTCACCCACGGTGGACAGGTGTCAGCTGAGTTTACAGACTAACACAGACTAGGAAGAAGAAGAGGCAGACTACTTCTGAATGTTTAGTCACTGAAAATATTATGACTAGCAGTGAAACACCATCAGATAGTACCAGAATATTCAATATTAAAGTATGATGAATAACACCTGAGTATTGTCAAGTATGGTGCCTGAAGATAAGCCCTTCATGTTGGAAGGCATTCCAAATACGACTGGGGAAGAGCTGCCTCCTCAAAGTAGATTTGACCTCGATGACACAAATGGAATAAAGCTTACGGGATCTTTGCTGATGAGGCGTAACTCAAAATGAGGAGAAACAGCTGTAAACATCCATTACAAATTGGGACATGGAATATACAAAGTAAGAATCTAGGAAAATTGGAAGTTGTCAACACTGAAATGGAACCCACTGGACAGTACCTAATAATTACAGCAATAATACACCCATGATTTCAAGATATGAATTTGGCTCCTTTCTCCTTCTCTGCATATATTAAAATATTTAAATAAACCCATTACCATCGAGTCTATTCCAACACAAAAAGATCCTTAACAGGATTTCAAAGACTGTAAGTCTACAGGACTACAGAGAGCATCATCTTTCTTCTGCAGAATGACTGGTGGTAATCATTCTCACATGATTTCAAAAACAAGACAACATCAGTAACAAACCTAGACCTGCCTGTTGATTTGAGGCCAATCAGCAACACAGGTTGATTTTTGGTAGTTGCCTTATTTTTGGTAGTTTCCTCAAAAAATATGTGAGGGTGACTTTTGTTGTTGTTGTTGTTAAGTGCCGTCGAGTTGGTTCCGACCCATAGCGACCCTGTATAGGGTTTCCAAGGCTGTAAATTTTTATGGGAGCAGAAAGCCTCATCTTTCTCCTGTGGAGCGGCTGGTAGTTTCGAACTGCTGACCTAAGGTTCGCAGCCTGATTCATAACCACTACGCTACCAGAGGGTGACTTTAGCTTTCCTTTTTCTCTCTTTATATTTTATATAAAATTTTCATATTTTTGGCACAGGGACAACTCCAAGGATGAATGATCAGTTAATACCACTTTGACAAGGACTTTAGCGTGACAATTTTATTATTTGCAGGCACTTGATTGCCCTAATGTAGTACTATAGGTCAGCCCTGACCACAAGGTCGGCAGTTCTAACCCATCAGCTACACCTCAGAGACCATATACAAGGTTACTATGACTCAGAACTGACTAGATGGCACTTAATAACAACAACACTCTGGTTGCCCTATCCAGAATGGAATATAAAAAAGGAATAACACAGTATTTAGAGTTAATGTGCTGGACAGCAAGGTCGGTTTGAACTGCAAGGTTGGCAGTTCAAGCTCACCAGCCACTCATTGGGACCCCTATACAGGATCATTATGAGTCAGAACTGACTAGACAGCACTGAACAACAATAACAACAACCTTGAATTGGTGGTGGTATCTTTCTGACATCCAAACCTCTGAACTATGGATTCTGAAACATGATATGCATTCCTATGTCACTAATAGTTCATTACTTCCTATCTCAATGTCATTGTTAAGTGCCTTCCTTTGAGTCAGAGTTGGTTCCAACTCATAGCCACCCTGCATAGGGTTTCCAAGGAGCAACTGGCGAGCTTGAGCCACCAACCTTATGGTTCAAACCAACCCTACAGACCAGTTTGGTACTCGCAGAGCCACACCAGAACTCCCCTATCTCAGTGTTGTTGTTGTTGTTGTTAAGTGCCGTCGAGTCAATTCTGACCCATAGTGACCCTGTATAGGGTTTCCAAGAAGCAGCTGGTGAGCTAGAACCACCAACCTTGAAATTCAAATGACTTTACAGTCTGACGCATTAACCTACAGCACCACTCCTAAAGTTGGTGTCTTCTGTCTATTTTTGGTGACTTTTGTCTGTCTGCAAAGGAAGGAAATGAGTAATTTCATTATATCTGAACTTTATGATTAACCTGGTAGCTGCCATCATCAAGACTTTTCAACCCATAGAACACAAACCCACGTACACACACAATCTCACACCTCACAATGAAAAAATAAAAAGATCAATAGGGAAATTCAGAAACTGCATGCCGGGTTATTTATTTTTATTTTTGCTTTTGCTTGGTAGCATTGCACACTTCCAAAAGTACCACTTCCTTTAATCAGGTCCAATGCCTTGGAAGAGAGCCCATGAGAGGAGAGTTGATTATTGAATTCTCACAGCTTTCAAAATATCTCCCCTTGCTGAGCCGTCACCGTCAAAGTCAGAAACTGTAGATTGCTAATACATAGCTGTAGTCTAAGTGGTAAGACATAGTCCTTGGTCTTGAGGAAATTGAAAAAGAAATCCCAAACTGCCTGTAGCTTGCAGTGGTTTCATGTTCAGAAATCAAAAGAAATTTCCAAATAGAAAATTTATGGCCGATGGAACCTTAGTAGAGTGACAGAAGGGCATATGGAAAAACTATAAACAAATCTCAAGTGAAGGTCTTACCTGAACCTATAGATTTTATAACTTGGGCTGAAGGTTCCAGGGGCATATTTCAAAGTTTACAAAAGGATACATAAAACCATTCTTGTGGAAGCAAAGGCTACCATCCTCAGGTCTATTTAAATTGCTGTGTTCCTAAGGGAGAATAGAAACCCATGTTTACTGAGTATGTGGTGTGTGGGAATATCTCTATAGTCCAAGTTTTCTATATGGAATATCCAATTTCATGGCGTTTATCTTGGTTCTTGAAATTGTAAGATACATTTCAATGAAAGAACATCAGGAAAATATGTATACACACATACTTTTTTCACCTGAATTTTCTTTGCACACACATCTTTGTAGCATCGACTTAATTCTTGCATATGAATTTAACTTAAAAGGATGAAAAATAAACATACTACCTGACTCCAGAATAAAGGTGGTCTATGCTTCTTCAAAAGGCACTTAAGTCTCATGGCTGGGCACATCATTAAACAATAAGGTACAGCTTGGATTTGATCCTTTTATAATATTTTGCTGTGTTTCATCACTTTAGCGGATCTGATGCTACAAATGTGCCATTCTGATCATTAAAGCACCATATACAGAATTTAAACTGATCAATACAAATCTACAAACACTACTAGAAACTCAGTTTCAAACACACAGTATTGTATTTGGCAATATATTTACCTTGAATGCAAAAATTGTACAGATGCAAATCAACAAATATCAAAAAGATTCTGGCCTGAGGAATTTTTTACAGTCTCAGGCAAATCCGCTTTTCTATAAAGGTTTCAGATCACTGTATGTGCTACATATATTTAATTTTAATTTACAGGTTATCTTGTAATTCATACAACAAACATTTATCAAGTTGCTACCAAGGGCAAAATACTGTTGTAGTTGTTGGTAGGAATACAAAGATAGATGGGCTATTGACCTTTCCACAAACAAGCAAGTAAGGAGCACAGAAAAACTCTAGTAAGGTGCACAGACAAACTAATAAACAAATGCTTTTAGTATAAACAAACCATGTATTCACAGAGGGGATAAAGATATAATTTGTTTTGAGATAATAGCCAAAGATTTTTTTTTTTCTTTCTAAAGGTGAAGTGTGATTTTTGTGGCCCTTAAATTTCCTAATAGCCAAACATACCTGGAATGTTTAATATTTTAATGTTTTGTTGTTATTGTTAAGTGTCATAGGGTTGATTCTGACTCACAGAGACCTTTTATAGAATATCTGAGTCTCTACATCTTTACAGGAGTAGAAAGGCTCATCTTTTTCTCAAGAAATGGAATTTGGAAACCCTATGCAGTTGTCATAAGTCAGAAATGACTTGATGCCATTTAAAAAGAACACAATATTAAGAGAGTGACATTTCATCACATTTATCATATAGTTTGGAGTCCTGGTGTGGACTGTAGGGTAAACGCTGGGCCACAAGGTCAGTTTGAAGTTCATCAGTCACTCCTCAGAAACCCTATATTGGGTCTCTATGAGTCAGAACTGAATCAACGGCACTTAGCAATAAAAATCATATAATAAAATTTCCTTTGGATAGAAAAGGTTTTATCTTCATCTAGTTCAATCAACAAAAATGCACTATTCCTATATTTCATATAATGAAAGTGATGATGATAAAGAGAAAGATTATAACCCTAGAAATTAACAGTTACTGGTTTACATTTGTCCAAAAGTGTGCTGGAGTACTAGTATGGTGCTGTAGGATAAGCAGTGGACTGCTAACCACAAGATTGGTGGTTCAAACCCACCAACCTCTCCTTGGAAACCCTATTAGATGGCACTTAACAACAACAACAACAACAAAAGTATGCTAAGCACTATGCATACAATGTCTTTTTAATGCAACAATTCTAAGAAGCATAAAATATTGTTATCACCTTCTTAAATATAAGAAAACTGAAAGCAATTACCTTACCTTTAGCTAAATCTTACTATAAGAACATTAACTATGAAAGTGGCTATTTTCACGTAAGATAAAAAGAGCAGCTAAAGTTTGGTCAATGTAATTATAAATATGGGATAAAGGTTGATAGTTCAAATACACCAGCCGCTCTTTGTAAACCCTATACAGGGTTGCTATGAGTTTGAACAGAATTGAGGGCACTTAACAGCAATAACATTTGCTGAGGTGAAGTCCTGGTGTAGAACTGTAGGATAAGCACTGGATTGGAGCTTCAAATCCACCAGCCGCTCCTTGGAAACCCTATACAGGCTCTCTGTGAGTTTGCTATGTTATGAAGAAAAGTAAAAAACAGTTTCTTGTATTTAGATAGACTAATCTCTAAGACATCTGAATAAATAGTGACAATGATGCATTCAATAATGAAAGAATTGTGAGGACTAAATTTGGACAGATACTCTCAACATTCTGATTCAACCGCCTTTGGAATTTAGGTTTTCCATTCCAATTGACATGAAATTAACATTTACTATCAAGGAGCTCTGGTAGTGTAGTGGTTACGAATTGGGCTGCTAACCTGAAGGTCGGCAGTTCGAAACTACCAACGGTTCCACGGAAGAAAGATGAGGCGTTCTGCTCCCATAAAGATTTACAGCCTCAGAAACCCTATGCAGGGTCACTATGAGTCGGAACCGACTCCACAGTACTTAACAACAACAACAACAACAATTAGTTACATAGGAAAGAAAGCATTATCATAATACATGATTTGGCACATCAGCGAACACTAGTTATATAATAAAAATACATGAACAATGTTTTAAACTGTTTATGTCAGCTTTTTTCTCTATACAGTGAAAATAATATTTGCTAACATTCAAAGTCATTGTAAGAATGAAATAAAAGGTGTGTATAACTTGCATAGCAGAATGATTAGTATATGTTGTTGTTAGTAGGTGTCATGAAGTAGATTCCAATTCAGTGAGCCTGTGCACAAAAGACCTAAATGCTGCCTCATCCTGCGCCATCCTCACCATTCTTGTTCTGTTTGAACTCACTGTTGCTACTACTGTGTCAACCCATCTCATTGGGGATCTTCCCATTTTTCACTGACCCTCTACTTTATCAAGCTTGATGTCATTCTTCAGGGATTAGTCCCTCTTGATAATAAGTCCAAAATACGTCAGCTGAATCTTGCCATTGTCACTTCTAAGAAGCATTCTAGCTGTACTTCTTCCAACAGAGATTTATTCATTCTTCTGGCAGTTCATGGTATATTAAAAAATCTTCATCAAGACCATACTCCAAAGACATCAATTCTGTTTTGGATTTCTTTATTCATTGAGAAGCTTTTAAATCTATTGAAAATGTGATGACTTGGGTCATGAGCACCTTAGTCTTCAAAGTGGCAATATTGCTTCTGAACATATGTTGTTGTTGCTAGGTATCATCGACTCAGTGCTGACTCTCAGCATCCCTATGCACAGCAAAAGGAAATCCTGCCTGGCCCTGAGCCATCCTCACAATGGCTGTTATACTTGAGCAATTGCTGCGGCTACTATCCCAACCCAACTCACTGAGGATTTAACTCCTTTTGGCTGACTCTCCAATTTACAAACATGATGTTCTTCACCAGGCATTGGTCCTGTCTGATATGTTCAAAGTATAAGCCATAAAGTCTCACCATCCTGGTTTCTTGGGAGCATTCTGGCTGTACTTCCTCCATTCACTTGTTTGTTCTTCTGGCCTGGTACTAGTAACATTCTTCTACAACATCATACATAATTCAAATACATCGTTTATTCTATTGTTGTTGTTAAGTGCCACAGAGTCGATTCTGATCCATAGCGACCCTTTCTAGGGTTTCCAAGGACTGGTGAGCTTGAAGCACCAACCCTGCTATGACTTTACAGTCTGACGCACCACACCATTCCTATGGTCTTCTTTATTCATTGTCAAATTTTCACATGTGTATTCCGCATATAGAAAACATTTAGTAAAGTGTACTATTAAAATAATTGACCACTTAGACATATGAGAAGAGATTATTACATCCATAAAACAAGAATATAATTCTTGGACAAAGGAAGCAAGAATAAGAAAATAATTCAAAACTTATAAACTCCATAGATAACATTTAAAAGTTTTAGAATAACTATTAGAAGAGAAATTCAAGAATATTTCCCATAAATTCATATAGCAAAAATGAAGACAAAAATTAAAAATAATAGTTAAATGTATAAAAATTAAGAAAATATATAGAAGATATAATTTCTAACTAACAGAGTCTGAAGAAAATGGGGGAATAGATACTCCCTAAAAGTGGATGAATGTGTCCTGGAGCTAAACCATGTGAATCTCTGTATTTATAGTTCACTGGAGGACAGTGTATAGAAAATAGTAAATAAAAGACATAAACTAATGCACATCATTGTGAATTTTCACTACAACTGGATACTAAAAGATCCCCAAAAAGATGAAAGAAGCTGAAGGATCATAATGCCACCCTACTTCTGAATAGCAACACTGGAAGCTATGAGACAATGGAACAAATGACCTCAAAATTATGAACAAAAATGATTTCTAAGCTACGATTCTGTACCAAAGCATATCAGTAAGATATAAAAAGGAACAAAGAAATTGTCAGATATTAATGGTTTCAAAAATGTTGCTTCCCATGCATCCTTAATTAGGATAGTGTACAAAAACCATAAGGAAAAAATTAAGAAGCAAGCAGATATAGGGATTAGGACACCAAAGGCTTTACATGACCAAAGAGCTGTCATAGGAAGTCTGTGCTCAGTAGATGATCATAACTAGGGTTGTATCCTTTCACCATGGAGTTCTGGGGTGGCGCTGTGGGCTAATGCATCAGGCTGCAGAGTCATTTGAACTGCAAGGTCAGTGGTTCAAGCTCACTAGTTGCTCCTTGGAAACCCTATACAGGGTCGCTATGGGTCGGAATTGACTCGATGGCACTTAGCAACAACAACAACAACAAATCCTTTCACCATACTTATTCAATCTTTATGCTGAGCAACTAATCTGAGAACTGGATTATATGAACAAGAATATGGTATCAGGTTTGGATGAGGACTCATTAACAACCTGAAAAATGCAGATAATGCAATCTTGCTTGCTGAAAGTGAAGAGTACTTAAAATAGTTACTGAAGAAGATCAAAGACCAAATCCATCAGTATGTGTTGCACCTCAGTGAAAAGAAAACAAAAATCCTCATCACTGCACCAATAAAAAACACCTTGTGAAAAGACTGAAGTTATCAAAGATTTCATTTTGCTTGGATCCACAATCAACACTCATAAAAACAGCGGTCAAGAATTCAAACGACATTTTATTAGGCAAATCTGCTGCACAAGACCTCTTTAAAGTATTCAAGAGCAAAGATGTTATTTTGAGGACTAAGGTGCACCTGACTTTACTCAAGATATTTTCAATTACCTTATATGCATGTGAAAATTAGAAAATTAATAAGGAAGACTTTTGAAGAATTGATGCATTTGAGCTATGGTGTTGAAGAAAAATATTAAAATTACCCTGGACTGCCAGAAGAACAAACAAATGTGTGTTATAAGAAGTACAGCCAGAATGCTCTTTAGAAGCCAAGATGGCCAGACTTCTTAAGACACATTATCAGGACCAATCCTTGGAGAAGGACATCATGCCTGGTAAAGTAGAGGGTCAGAGAAAAAGAGGAAGACCCTCCATGAGATGGACTGGCACAATGGAAGCAGCAATAAACTCAAGTATAAAACAACAATTGTGAGAATGGGACAGAACTGGGCAGTGTTTCGTTCTGTTGTGCATGGAGTCTCTATGAGTTGGAACTGACTGGATGACACTTAACAACAACAAATATCCAAGTCTTATTGTTGGGTGTTGTTGTTTTGATTCCAACTCACAGTGACCTTTGAAGACAGAATAGAACTGTCCTCAAGGATTTTTTTAATGGAAGGAGATCACCAGGTCTGTCTCCCACAGAGCCACTGTTGTTGAATTGCCATTGAGTGAGTTCTGACTCATAGCTACCTTGTATAGGGTTTCCAGGCAGTGGTTGGTGAGTTTGAAGCATCAACCTATGGTTTAAACTGAGTTTGTGACCCAGTGCTTATCAGACAGTGTTCCAGGTGGTCCAAATGCCCAACTTTAAGATTAACCTTGGTGCTACCAGGGCTCTTAAACCAAGACATAGAACAGACCATTTAGACTGAAGCAGGACAGTTCATTTATGTCCAAATGAACATAGAAGTGTAGGGAATAAAAATAAATGTATGTATAGGGGGCCTAGAGTAAGGCAGAATCTCCAGTGAGTAGTATCCAATCTGCCAAGGCGGAGTTGATGAAATGAAATGCAGATGGGTCTCTTGTGATACAATAGTGAATAATTGTTATCAGGACTGATTGTGAAGCTTGGAAATGTAAAGGTAAACATTTTATAGCAGGGAAAGGAGGGAATAACTTTTCAGTCTAGGAGCGGATGTCCCTAGGACCATCAATGGAGAAGAGCCAAGAGCGGGACCCTACCCAGAGAAGTAGTGATGCCTGAGATGGAGGCAGAGACAATGACGTGGCGATGGAGCAGCTGGGGACTTTAGATCCAGAGAGGGAGAGGGGCTGTGTGCTGATGACTGGGGGAGGGGGGCGGGGGAGTTAGTGTATGGGGCAGGCTTGCAGTGTATACCCTTTGATTGGTTCATGATGCATGGAGGGAACTGTGACCATGGCAATGATACGATGTATGATAAAATGAATGTAAAACTAATGTTCTCCCATGTAAACTATCGTATAATTCACAATAAAACACTTAAAAAAAAACAAAACAAACAAAGAAAAAATAAATAAGTGTATGTAAACATACGAATGGAAAGTTTTCTGATGAATTTGAATATTTGGAGAATACATAATTCAAACTCAATTTGAATATTTATAAAATAATTAAGTAATAATAATAATAACATAACAGCAATTGTGAGGATGGGGAAGGATCAGGCAGCCTTTCATTCTGTTGTGCATCGGGTCTCTGTGAATCAAAATCAGCTCAATGGCACCTAACAATGAAAGATATTTAGAAAATTATTTAAGGTTAAAAGAATATTCATCTTTACCTTCAGAACAAGATGAAAGCCAAAGCAAATTTAAAATAAAAGAAAGATAAAATGTTGCATAGATAAGGAAACAATTGCATATATCACGTGGTGCATTAGTCAGCAATATTTACCTAGTAAGAATAGTACTATCACTGACTACAAAATGAAAAAAGTCATCAAAAAAGTCATATTAGGAAGATACAAAGATGATAAATAGAGGATACAGGAGGGGTTTGGGCCAATCAGACAGCTAAATATGTATCCACCATAAATAAAATCTAAAATCGATTAATGCAAATTGTATTATAAATATGGAAGTTGTTGCTTAGAAGAAATATGTCTAGGCAGTGTGCAGGCACAGACAGAGACTATGCCTTTAAGATATAACATTATTTGTATATAAAATGTGTATACTTGCATAACATGAAAAAAATCAAGGTCAATTTTATAATATTAACAGATGGTGGCTTCTCAGAGTAATATGTGAATTCTCCTTTTTGACTTGCTCCCCTGTATCCTTTAAAAAGCTAAATCAAGTTTATCATCTGTACCTGCTGAGTAACTCTAATCTAATTATGAGACCTCTGTGGCTCCTACCTGATCAATATACAAACACAAAATAGGTGCTTTTGTGTGCTTACTATCTTTTGTTGTTGTTATTTTTAAGCACCAAAGAGTCGGTTTGGCTCATAGCAACACTGTATAGGCTTTCTGAAGGAGCTCTGGTAGCAAAGTGGTTACGTGTTGGGCTGCAAATCTCATGGTCAGCAGTTCGAAACTACTAGCTGTTCCGCAGGAGAAAGATGAGGCTTTCTGCTCCTGTCAAGATTTACAGCCTCAGAAACTGTATACAGGATCACTATGAGTTGGAACTGACTCCACGGCACATAACCACCCACCATAGGGTTTCTGAGGCTGCAAATTTTTACTGGAGTAATAAAACCTTATCTTTCTTCTATTGAGCAGCTGGTGGACAAAAATCATTGACCTTTGGGTTTGTAGTCCAGTGTTTATTCTACAGCACTACCATGCTCTAAATTAGTTATCTTTAGAGTAGTGAAGAGTCCATCTCTCTCTGCACCTATCTATGAATCCTGGTGTTGGATCAACACTGGACAGCTCATCGGAAACCCAATACAGGGTCACTATGAGTCGGAACCAACTTGACAACACAAAACAATAACAAACCATCTATTTATCTATCTAACTATCTTTGTTTCTTCCACTGTACATCTCATAACAGGAGGTTTGAATTCAAATGCATTTAGAGATTTCCTCTATGATATGAATGCGGAGCATTAATTATTCAGCAGGTTAGCCTACATAGGTTGGTATATGAGATGTTGCTGGTGGTGATGACACTGAATACAAGAAGCCCAACATAGATTGAATTTTGTTATTTTAGGTGAGCTCCCTGGTGATTCAATGGTTAAGCCCCTGGCTGCTAACTGAAAGGCCTGCAGTTTAATCCCACCCAGAAAATCTGTTGGAGAGAAGACTTGATGATCTGCTTCCATGAATAATTTACACTAGGAAACCCTGTGGAGCAGTCCCACTCTGTCCTATGAGGTTGCTATAATTGGAATCAACGCAATGGCACACAATAACAAACTTCTAATATTGAACTTCAGAATCATGTGGGAAGGCCCAAAGAGAGAGAAATGATTAATGTAACAGGTTAGCCCTGAAGGCCAAAAAGAATATTCATTCTCACCTTCCCCAAAACATATTGAGAGAGGATTGTTGTCCCCACAGTTTCTACTTGAGGAATATTAAGTCTGACTTCTGATGAATTTGGTATTAAATAAATTACCTGAAGCAACTAGATTCATTGAGCAAAAGGGAGGGAGAAGTGTGTGAACTAATTGGCAGCAGATGCCTGTAAAGAAGAACGTTTTCAATGAGATTTGAAACACGTAAAGGAAAACACCACTGTGAATAAACAGAAGGCACTTGATCTGATAATGTTCCATTGCTGTTCATAAGGTTTTCAGTGGCTAACCATTCAGAAGTGGTCCACCTCTCTTTCTTATAAATCTTTCTTAGTCTGGAAGATCCGCTGAAACCTGTTCCTCATGGGTGACCCTGCCACTATTTAAATTACTAGTGGCATAGTTTAAAGCATCACAGCAACACACAAGCCACCTAAATATGACAAACACATGGACAAGTGGTGGAAGATAGGCGGTAAGATGTGTACCTTAGGCAATATGTGTTTCTAGGGCATGCAAAAGTTTGGATACAGTCATTGTGGAGAGTGAGCCACTCAGTTGTCAAGAAACAGAAAAACAGATTGTACAGAAATGTTGCTACTCCCATGAAGGTGACTGACAATTAAATAGCGTTTAATCTATCACTAACTTTCTCTGTAAATAAGAGGTTTGGGGAAAGTAATTTGCCAATCTAGTATTTGTTTTAAAAATGAAAGCCAATGATGATCAGAACTCGGCTAGAGGAACATAAAAAAAACAATTTTTGATAAAGGGAATAATTTGATGAATTTGTGGATGGAGTAGCTCAAACTAGCAACTGAGAAGGAAGGAGTCTTCACATACAACTTTCAATCCTATTCCCTCGGTACACAGAGTTGATAGGGACAGGCAATTTAGACATTGGCTACCTAAAATGAAGGTAAGAAGTGACTGGTTTACAAGTTTTCAAGAGAGAGTTTAGTTTAAGAGTGTGCAGGGAAAGGTAGAGTCCCCACGGAATAGTTTTCATCTTGTCTAGTTGGGCCCGGTGAAAAGAGATGATGATAAGATTCTTATGATTCAATAATGAATAATTGTTACCGTGACTAATTGCAACTGTCACAACTGTAAAGGTGGAAGTTTTGTAACAAAAGTGAAGGAGTAACTAATCTTGCAGTCCAGGAATAGAGGACCCTAGGACCATCAAGGGAGAAGTGCATGAGTGGAATGTGGGACCCCATCCAGAGAAGCAGTGACACCACATATGGAGGCAGAGATGAGGACATGAAGAGAGGGAGCAGCTGAAGATTCTAGACTCATGGAAAGAGAAGGAGTGTTGGTGGCCGCGAGGCAGGCTTATAGAATGTGCTCTTTGGCTGTTTAAATTATTATATACTCCAGAGTTTTTGGTGTACATCCCACCCCCCAAATAAAACAAAAAACAGAGGGAGTAGAAGCAAATACTGCTGAATGATGATGCACGAAGGAGATTGTAATCATTGCAATGAAATGATGAGTGTAAAACCGATGTTCTCCAATATAAACTATCACTCAATTCACAATAAAAACTTAAAAAAAGAAAATGAAAGCCATTCAAACCTGTTTCTTTGTTTGTAAATGTGAAGGAGCTCTGGTAGCATAGTGGTTATGAGTTGGGCTGCTAAGCTCAAGGTCAGCAGTTCGAAACTACAAGGAGTAAGATGAGACTTTCTGCTCCCATAAAGATTTATAGCCTCGGAAACCCTATACAGGGTTGCTATGAGTCAGAACTGACTGCACGGCACATAACCACCACCAATGTAAAGACCCTACCTTGTAACTGCTTTTCCTTCCAACTGATAATAATGCTATTCATCATTAGTGAGTCCCTGGACACTCAATGAGACTTGAGGAGAAGAAGTAAACAGTTTCATAGGGCAAATTCCTGTTCACAAGCACTTGGAGATCCTTGCAGACAAACTATATCCTTTTAAATAGCTTCAAAAGATCTAAATACACAGATCATATTGACTGCAGTCCTTTTTTTGTTGTTTTGCAGTTTAAATACATCTTTGTATTATAATTGATGATACTTTTCTAGTCCTCACATCAATGTTTCTCAAGGCTTTGGGAAGTTTAATGAGTGCTGCCTGATATTTTTCATCTCATGCTGGATAAGTCCTATCAGATTTCCTGCTGCAGCATTTTGATTATTTCTAATCTGTAGCTTCGTCCTCCAGATTGGCTTTTGGGCGGGGATCATAAGAAGATAAAAGTCTAGTTTGTAATCTCACAGGGTGATTTGAGGATTGGAGCCCTGACGTTGAGTTCTTCAATTACAACCTGCTTTGCTTACCATATGAAACTGTTCAAAACATCCACCTTTTTGTTTACGATAGTGTCACTGAATAACAGGGAACCCATCCATTGAAACTTTGATGTGTCAGCTGTTCTTTGTTGGTTTTCTTCTAACGTACTTATTAAACTCAAGTTGGTCATGCGTACCCTTGACTCCCAGTGACTGTATGTGACAGAGTAGAACTGACTCTTTATGGACACAGATTGCCACATCTTTTCCCAGATCCAGGAGTGAACTCACACCTCCAGTCGTTCAATTAGCAGCTGAGTGCTTAACCTTTTGTTCCATCAAAACTTTTAAACATTTGGTAAAGAGGGCTCTGGTAGCGTAGTGGTTACGAATCGGACTGTGAACCTTAAGGCCAGCAGTTCGAAACTACCAGCCGCTCCGTGGGAGAAAGATGAGGTGTTCTGCTCCCGTAAAGATTTACAGCCTCGGAAACCCTGTACAGGGTCGCTATGGGTCGGATCCGACTCGATGGCACTTAACAACAACAACAACAACATAGAGTTCTTAACCTGATGAATATGAGTATCACCTAAGGAGTTTGAAAAATATAATGCCAGGATCTCATCTTAGATATTTAATAGATTTGGGATGTATCTAAGATGTGAATAAACATTTTTTTTTAATTCCCAGGGTGTTCTAACATGAACTCTGATTGAGAACTACTGTTCTTGCACTGGAGAAAAGCTAGGCTAAATAAGGAGGATATATATTGCATCCTGGAAAAAATGTCCAAAGCACCTTCTCTGATCCATTGGCTAAGTGAAGAATGCTCAATGATATAAGTAGTGGAAATGAAGGTATGTTCAAGAAAGTGTGGGTTAATAATGATGCTTATGACAGGGAATAGAGCTGGAGGGAGAATATAGTTTAGGTGAAATTTGCTTGGCGTATAGAAAGTGCGTACACGATTTCTGCATTAAGTTTGCCATAACATGGCTTAAGAAAAACTAGGTATCTTCTGATATTTCTCTAGTCCCCTGAACAATGCACTTGGTAAGAGTGTGATTCAGCCAAAAGCCTGTGGGCTAGTGCTAATTTGCATGCCTCATCCCTTGATGCTAACATAGGTCAAAGCTTCCCAATGCTTATATAGTCAGTGACGAAGCTGAAATACAGATGAGTTTTTTGACTTTTGGAATGGCAGCATTTTATTCAGAGTGGCAATATCCTATTCAGCGAGGGGTTCTGGGCTGGCTGATTCCAGTGCTGTTGGGTCTTTTATACTAGATCAGAGGCTGCCAGCAGTTCACAGAAAAGCAAAATGGTCCTATGGTCTAGCCTCTTTTCCAGATGTCCCCCCACTGGAAAAATCCTCTCCCTGAGGCCTTTCCTCTGTATTTGATCTTGCTGACTTCTTCCTCCCCACCTGGATGGCTGCTCCGTCTCCTTGTTTCTGGTCTGCTACAACTTTGAAGATTTCTGACGGCAGAGTCACAAATGGAGCATCTGGAGAATTAAGTACTGTGTCCAGTAAACACAGGAATTTGGCTTGAGGCGAGTCCCTTGTGAGCAGTCAAGAATGCCATTCCTTTCTAATTCTTGCTTCTCTAACCCCACAGGAAATAAATATGAGTACTACAGCCAGAGGGAAGCACTCTGCATCTTTAATAGTGGTTCCCTGATGTGGGAGAACACCCTTTCTTTTCCCACCTGATAGAAAGAGCCATTCGAATTTATCTCCGAGGAATAATGGAGGGTGAATGGCCCTTTTCTTGCTGCTGTAAAGGGAGAGAGGTCTCCAGAGTGCTTTTTATCCTGGAAAAGCTTTAGCTAAAGTGAAAAGCCTGCTAATAGTATACTTAATTTACATGTATTGTAAAGACAGTTTCCTTCTGCTGCTAATTGGTGTGTGGACCATTAATGCTGTGAGTCCAGGAACAACCCCACCCCTGGTCAGTCACTTAGAGAATCATTGCCTGGGGAAATGAAAATTTCTACCCAGCTCCCTGGATTAATGAAACTGTAGAAGAGTAATGAACTCAGGACTTGTACATACACAGCTGTGAAAATGAATTTTAATTTAGTCTCAGATTCATAATATCTTTGTTCATTTTGTTTTTGTTCTGTGCAGTTTTCTCTAAGATTTGGAATGCATTCTCTTGGTTTACAAATGGGTTAATATGTCTGGTGACTCTTCAATGTAGATATATTTTTCCCCTTTTTGTATATCTGTTTATTTCTTATTTTCTTTTTACTTTGATAAAATATATTTACAAGCTAGAGCATTGTCCTAAAATTCTGAAGGATGTATAATTTTGATTTTGAGGATTGGCCTCTCTTCAGACAATATGATATACTATTGTTATTGTTGTTAAGTGCTATTGAGTTGGTATTGATCCATAGTGACCCTGTATAGGGTTTCCCAGGAGCAGCTGGTGAGCTTGAACTATGGATCTTGTGGTTCAAGCCGGCTTTACAGTGCAGAGCATTAACTTGCAGCACCACACCAGGACTCCATATGATATACTATAGCAATATTAATCCTAGTATCTCTTCAAATTCACCTCTGAGTATGTAGGACACCCTAGGATTATCCATCTCAGATATTCCAAGGACTCCAGTACTTACCTCTTTTAGCTTTACATTATTCAATATAACATCTCAAGTTACTGTTTAAGCGTGAGATTTTATTTCAATGTACTTTTTGAGCATGTGATTATTATCCTTAAAATATTAGATTTTATTTTGAAATTCCATTGTTAAACTTAATTAAAGGTCATGTATTATGGAAAAACTGCCCAAGCTTGTAGCCAGATCAAACTCTTCTTGTTTTATTTGCCACTAACAATTTGTGTGACTTTTAACTAGTTGATTAATATTTATAGCCCTCCATTTCATCGTTAATGACCCCTGGTTGGTGCAATGGCTAAACACTCAGCTGCTAACTGAAAGGTTGATGGTTCGAACCCACTCAGCATTTCTATGGGAAAAAGACCAGGTGGTCTGTTGCTATAAAGATTACAGCTTACTGTCACATGAGTTGTAATTGAATCAATGGCACCTAACATCAATAACATTTTTCCATCTGTACGTTAGAATTAGTATGATTTAAAGAAATATGGTATTTAGAGGATCGCTGGTATGGCACTATGGGGTAAAGCACTGGACTGCAAGGTCAGTTTTAATCATAAGGTCAGCAGTTCAAACTCACCAGCTGCTACTTAGAAAGCCCATACAGGGTTACTATAGGTACCGATAGGCATTTTCTGGTCATTAAATCAATATGTGCTCATTATTTTAGAACTTGATGAATTCTAAACAGCATAACTTTTTTTTTAATTTGATAATGACACATTCAATCTTAATATATTTAGTCCGCTTTGAACAGTGAAAAAAATAAACACATTGTTGGATTATAGCCCACAGAATAGAATCTATGAGTACATAAACACACACACACACACACACACACACACAAACAACCCAGTGAATAAACCAATACAAGAGTGGATAAAAAGTAAATCAGTGAAAGGGAATAGATCTTCCTTATTAAAAAACCCCAAATCACATAAGTAGCCATACCCCTCTCCAAGAGATGTGCAGTCATTTCCCTCTCCTTGAGTGTGAGTTATGCTGACTTACTTGTTTTAAATGAATAGATGGTAAAAAGGGTAAAATCTTACAAAGAAATCTGTCACACACTTCTTAGTTTGGTGATGAAGGTGAATATGTTCAGTGATAAATTACACTGATATAAGGAATCCACTGATATATGATGAGGATACAACACCTTGAAACCTACAAGTTCAGAGTAATCACAAGGAAACGCTGCAGAAATCCAAATTGAGGAACATTTTACAAAGGGCCTGACCATCATTCTTTCCCACTGTTAAGTACTTGGAAAAGAAAAGACTCAAAATCTGTGACAGGATCCTGAAACAGTAAAAAAAAAAAAAGACATTAGTGCAAAAACCAATAACATTTGAATATAGTTTATAATTTAATTGATAGTATTGTGCCAGTGTTAATTTCTTTTGTTTTAATAAATGTACCCATCACGGAAGGTGTTAACCTTAAACTGAAACTCTCTTACTAATTTGTGTAACTTTTCTGTAAATATAAAAGTATTCCCAAGCCAAAATATTTTTGTAATGCTTTTTTTTTTTTTTTTCTTTTTTAAGAAACCCAAATATTTATTCCTAAACAAAGGAATTAGAATTGGGAATGAGAAGGTACAAAATATTTCTTTCATTTTTTCAAACAACAGGATCATTTTGTTGTATTGTTGTTAGTGCCTTCCAGTCGGTTCTGACTAAAGAGACCCCTGTATAAAGTTTCCAAGGAGCAGCTACTGGGTTTGAACCACCAACTGTGTGGCTAGCAGTTCAGTGCCTATCCTACAGGACTACAGCAGGCCTCCACCAGGATCATTTTATAATAAGTGCCAAAAGCCAAACCAATGAACTTTTAGTAGATTCTGACTCCTGGTGCTCCATGTACATCAGAGAATAATTGTTCCACAAGGCTTTCAAATAACTATGATCTTTCAGAAGTAGATCACCAGACTGTTATTTCAAGGAATCTCTGGGGGGATTTGAACTGCCAACCTCTTGGTCATTTGGTTAATAGTTGAATGCTTAACTGTTTTTGCCATCGAGGGGACTCTAACCTAACTACAAGATATAATATTAATGAAACAACCTCTATTTTCAATAAAGTAATGATCATTTTGAGATAGAGAAAGGAGTAGTCTATTGAATGTGGTATGATAAGGATCATCATAATGTACAGAGATACTGGTAAGAATGAAGATGATGATGAAAATTATAATGAATAGTATATATTGATTTCTCATATCTTATTGCAGGCATGGTCTTGCATGCTTGTGTTGGATTAGAGCTTAATCCTTAGTATAATATTATTCGCAAATATCTGTATAAATATATGTTTTGTTGTTGTTGTTGTTAAGTGCCATAGAGTCAATTCCAACTCCTAGTGACTCCATAGAGGGTTTCCTAGGAGCACCTTGCGGTCAGTGCTTTATCTCACAGCGCCACCCCAGAACTCAATGTATATACTGTTATTAGGTGCCTTTCAGTCAGTCCGATTTGACAGCAATCCTATGCACACAGAATGAAACATTGCTAGGTTCTGTTCTGTCCTCACAATTGTAATGTTTGAGCCCATTGTTAATACCACTAAGTCAATCCATCTCATTGGAAGTCTTTCTCTTTTTTGCTAACGCTGCACTTTATCTAGCTTGAAGTCCTTCTCCAAGGAATTGTCCCTGCCAGCCACATGTCCAAAGTACCAGAGACAAAGTTTCACCATCCTTGTTTATAAGAGGCATTCTTGCTATATTCCTTCCCAAACAGAAATGCTTTTTTTTCTGGCAGATTGTGGTACTTTCAATATTCTTCACCAACACCAGGATTCAAATGCATCAGTTTCTCTATGTTCTTCCTTATTCATCATCTAACTTTTGCGTGGAAAAAGGCAATTAAAAATATATTGGTTTAAATCAGGCACACTTTGGTGCTGAATGTGACATCTTTGTTACTAAGCACTTTAAAGAAATTTTGTACAACAGATTTTCCTAAAGTAACTCATTGTTTGATTTCTTAACTGTTGCTTTCATGAGTGTTGATTGTGGATCTAAGAAAAATGAAGATTTGATGGCTGTTAATCGTTATTTTACTTACTGGTTCAGTTGTGAAGAATTTTGTTTTTTCACAGTGAGGTACAATCTATCCTGAAGGCTGTGGTCTTTGAACTTCATCACAAAGCATTCCAAATCCTCTTGCATTCAACAACAATGTTCTCTTTTCTTCCAGCATGCAAGACCTCTTTGCTTTCAGCAAGCTTGTGTCATAAGCAAGTTGTAGGTTGTTAAGGAGGTTTTTCCCAACCCTGATGCCATGTTCTACTTAATGTAATCCAGGTTCTCAGATTATTTGCTCAGAATACAGATTGAATAAATGCAGTGAAATTTATTCATCTGTACGCACACTTTTCATAATTTTAAACCGTTCAGTATCCCCTTATTCTGTTCAAACCACTGCCTTTTGATCTTTGTACAGGTTTCTCATGAGTGCAGTTAAGTGCTCTGGAATACTCATTTTTTGCAACAGCAGCCATAATTTGTTTTGACCCACTGAATTGAATGCCTTTGAAAAGTCAATAAAGCACAAGTAAACATCTTTCTGGTATTCTCTGCTTTCATCCAAGGTCTATCTGACTTCAGCAATGATATTCTTATTTTCATGTCCACTTCTAAAACTGGCTTGAATTGCTGGCAGCTCCCAATCAATGAAGTGATGCAACCATTTTAAAATATTTAGCAAGATTTTAATTTCACATATTATTAATGATATTATTCAATGACTTCCATATTCCATTAGATAACCTTTCCTTAGAATTGGAAAACAAGATGGATCTCTTTCAATCTGTTGGCCAGGTAGCAGTCTCCCAAATCTCTTGTTATGGACTACTGCATGCTTCCTGTGCTGTGTCAGTTTGTTGATACATTGCAGTTGTGCTCCATCAATTTATGAAGCCTTCTTTTTTGCCAGTGCATCCAGTGTATCTTGACCTTCTTCCTTCAGTACTATTAATTCTTGATCATTTGTTACCTTTCGAAATGGTTGACCATTGACAAGTTATTTTTGGTACCTTGACTATGTATCTCTTCCATTTTCTTTTGATCCTTCCTGCATTATTTAATAGTTTACCCATGGAATCCATCAATATTGTAACCCAAGGCTTGAATTTTTCTTCAATTATTTCAGCTACAAAATGCTGAACATTTTCTTCCTTTTTGGTTCTCCAATTCCAGGTTTTTGCACATTTTTTTGTAAATTGGTTCTGTCTTCTTGAGCATCTCCTTTGAAATTTTTTATCCAGCTTTCTTCCTTAATAATTTCTTTTATTTGCTTTAACTCTCTTATTTTTTAAGACCAAGTTTCAAAGTCTCTTCTGACATCAATTTTGGTCTTTTCTTTCCTTCCAGTATTTCTAATCACATTTGACTTTCTTCATATATGATATTTTGATGGCATCCCACAATTCTTCTGGGTTTTGGTCATTAGAGTCTAATGCCTCAAATGCGTTTTTGAGATTGTCTCTAAATTCAGGTGGGCTATGTTCAAGGTCATACTTTGGGTCTCATGGACTTGTTTTAATTTCTTTAAACTTCCTCTGAACTTGCATATGAGTAATTGATGGTCTGTTCTACAGTTGATCCCTGGCCTGGTTTTGACTGATAATATTGAGCTTTTCCACCATATCTTCCCACGGATGTGGTCAATTTGACTTCTATGTATTGCATATGGTGAGGTTCATCATTATAGCTGCGATTTATGTTGTTAAAAAAAAAAAGATATTTGGAGGCTGACACTCACAGGGTCCTTGGCCACAGTGAAAAGGAGGTCTCCCTAGTGGTTGCCCTTGAGCTGTGGCGTAATGGATTGCTCACGGCCTTGTAGTAGAATCGACTTCATGCCGGTGGTCAGTAATGTGAGGCGACTCGAGGCTTGAGTCTTAAATGCTTTTTTTAAGTGCCTGTTTTTTTCTTCCTGTTTTAGAATTTTATTTTGCTTTGTTTTCAAACAAATGTTTGATTTTTTTAATGTGTCTTGTTTTGTTTTTAATTTAAGACTGTATCATGTTTCAGTATCATAAAAAAGTATTCACAAAGATTTTTTTAGAAGGATTATAATACCTTATGAATATTTTTTAACTTGCTTCAACAATTTTCTTTTCAGAGAATATGTGGACTCATTTGAAGTGTGAGAAGTGATATTTGGAAGACACTTAGATTCATGAACAAAAGTGATCCAGACTATTAAATCTCAAGAAGTGGGAGAAAGTGCATTCCCTTAGCAGGTTGTTCCAGCACCATAGGAGACTGTGGATATTTGGAGACAGAATCCATAACGCTTCCCAAGAGAAGCAAGGAAGAAAAATATAAATAAATAGAACAATAGAAAACACATATTACTTACTTTTTTCTATCTACTGAATTCTTGCAAAGGGGTCTACAAATAACCACTCATCCACTCTCTGGGTAAATTGATAACAGAATAAATCAGGCCATGGCACAGTGCCTGCCTCAGCTTGAGTTAATTGAGAGGTTTTAGAAGACTCTTTTCTTTACATTCCTAGGATGATGATTATCAGTGATTCATTCATGCTTCTAAACGTGCAGAGAAATATTTAATTAACAGTCCCTATCAAATAGAAGTGGAGTCTTGGTGTGTTACTGTAGGATAACCACAGGACCCCAAGGATGATTTGAACCACAAAATCTGTGGTTCAAACTCACCAGCCTTACATTAGAAATGTGAGATTTCTAATACATATTTTCTTATCTATTTTCTATTTGATTATGGAATGTAAGGAGCTATGTGTATTGCATGTTTGTTGTTGTTGTTGTTGTCAGGTGCCATCGAGTTGGAACCAACTCATAGCGACCCCATGTACAGCAGAATGAAGCAATGTCCAATCCTGGGCCAACCTCACTACCACTGCCACACTTGACGCCATCAATGATGCCACCTGGCCGATCCATGTTTTTGGGGGTCTTCCTCTTTTTCTCTGACCCTCCACCTTACCCAGCATGACATCCTTCTCCAGCAACTGTTCCCTCCTGACAATACATCCAAATGCATGTTTCTAGTTAATATAATATCTTTTCTGAATATATACAATTGAAACAGTCTGTCACTCCATTGCTGGGATTTATCTAAAGGAATGATTACTCAGTTCTCATTTTAATGAACATTATGCTTTATCTACAATTATTTTATGTGAGTATGGTGCATGCTGAGACTTTGTCATTGAGGACCTAAGAAGGTCTCTAATTAAACTATAATGTCTTTAAGTCAAATATTTCTTTTTTGCCTTTTAAATTTTAGAAAATAAAAGCCTAAATCTTTGCTGATGCAACAATATCATTGAGTTGCATTTGATTTGATTTGATTTTTCTAAGTTTTTATTTTGAATTGGGTGATAGGTTACATGAGGGAACATCAGTTTTACACTCACTCTATTGTATTTGTTTCATTGCAATGATTACAATCCCCTGCATCACATTTGATTTTTATGCATTAGAACTCTGGTAGCGTAGTGGTTAAGAATTGGGCTGCAAACCACAAAGTCAACAGTTCAAAACTACCAGCTGTTCCGCAGGAGAACGATGAGGCTTTCTGCTCCCGTAAAGAGTTACAGCCTCGGAAACCCTGTACAGGGTCACTATGAGTCGGAACCGACTCCACGGCACATAACAACAACAACAACAACAACAGTGTCCTCATGCTGAAGTGCCCTTTCCATTCGCTCCTTAACCAATTCAACCATTTCTTCAATGCTCTGTCCAAATCTTTCTGTTGCCTTAAACTTTCCTTGATGTTTTTCTTACCTTCTCTCTAAATTCATACTAATCTTAATCTTCAAATTCTAATGCTCTTGAACACATAGATTAAATACAAACTTATTGCATGCTGCTTTCTGGTTATCTGTGTGGTAGGTGGGGTACAAGAATTATCCAACAGGTTCTATCTTCCAGAAATCTGTGGTAATGGTTGCGTAACACTGAGTTGTTTCCAACTTGTAGTGTCCCTGCTTAGGGTTCCCTAGACTATAAATCTTTATGGGAGTAGAAAGCCTCATCTTTCTCCCACAGAACGCCTGGTAGATTCAAACTGCTGACCTTGCAGTTAGCAGCCCAACTCATAACCCACTTAGAATGCAAGAGCTACTAGAAATCTGTGTGCTGAACAAATAAGTCAGGAAGCTGGGCCACATGAATAAAAACTCAGCATCCAGACTGGAGGAAGACTCATGAACAACCTGTGATATGTACATGACACAACTTGCTGAAAGTGCAAAGGACTCAAAACACTGATGAGGATTAAAGATTACAGGCTTCAGTATAGATTGTTGTAAAGTGCCATCAAGCCATTTAAGACTCGTAGAGACTTAAGACCCATATAGGGTTTCCAAGGAGCAGCTGGTGAGTTTAAACCACTGACCTTGTTGTTCAAATTGACCTTGAAGTCGAGTGCTTATCCTATGGTGCCACACCAGGATTCCTCAGTAAACAAGCCTCTGTATAAGGCAAACAAACATCCTCACAATCAGACTAATAAACATCATCATGGTAAACTGAGGAAAGTTTGAACTTCTGATGGATTTTCATTCTACTTGGATCCAAAATCAATACCCATGGAATCATCAATCAGAAAATCAAATAGTGAAATGCACTGGATACATATTTTAAATGTTTGAAAGCAAAAATGTCAATTTGAAGACTAAGGTGACCTGAAGCAAGCTGTGGTATTTGCATTTCCTTCATATGCATGAGAAGGATGGACAATAAACCAGGAAAACTGAAGAAGAATTAATAAATCTGATTTGTGGTTTTGCTGAAGAATACTGAGTATACCATGAATTGCCACAGGAATGAGCAAATCTGTCTTGAAAACAGTATACCCAGAATGCTCCTTAAAAGAAAGGATGGGTGAACTTCATCTCATGTACACTGGCTAGTTTACCAAGAGATTGTGGTCCCTGCAGAAAGTCACCATGCTCTCATGTGACAGAGTAGAACTGAAAGTCATGTAAAATGTCTTGATTTCATCAGTGCCCAGCTTCTCTCTTTGGTTATTCATTGTTGTTGTTAAGTGCCCTTGAATTGGTTTTGATATAATTTTTTCTTACATAAGGGATGTTAGCAAACACTGAGAATATTTTTGGAAATTAAATGTCAGATGATTAGCATAAATCAAACACTTCATTCAGAGAGAATTGAGGCCCCATTTCTAAAATTATTACTAATAAAGTTTGCATGTTAAATCAGGCCTTTTGGTGTCGCTGATTCCCCAACTTTACATAGCATCTCAGTTATTATTTTTTTAATTGTCAAACTTCATCTTGGCTATTCCAGTTCTACTAAAGACTGAACTAGTTGAGGATGTCGTTGTTGTTGTTAAGTGCCGTGGATTCAGTTCTGGCTCATAACAACCCTGTGCAGGGTTTCCGAGGAGCAGCCGGTGAGTTTGAACAGTCAACTTCGCAGTTCAAACTGACCTTGAGGTCCAGCGTATTAACCCATAAAGTCACACCAGGATTCCCATCTTAAAATAACTTAGGAGGTTTAAGGAATGCATAGTACCCAACATTTATTAACAGAGGTATGAACTTCTGACCTTACAAGGAATGTAGCATGTAATTATAATCTTGTTTTGATAGCTTCTAATAGAATGTAATTAAATATTGTTCACCTAGCATTCTGATGTTAATTATGTTTCTTCTTGCTAGAGGCTACTTCCCCAGAAAGCCCAAAGACAGTGTCTAGATAAACATCAAATAGATTAATTGCAAGTAGTAGATATTCACATTAACCTAACTCTGGAAGTTCATTTGAATGCTTTTCAAAGAGGTCAATCAATCCTGAAGATTGATTCTCAAGGAGCTAGAATCTCCAAGTGGTCAAGTAATGCAGTAATCATGGTTTCATCAGCACACTGAACTGTATGTGTTCTGCTTCCAGCTGTGTTGATTATGCATACTATTGTTCAATGGCACATTTCATTGATTAAAGGAGCAGAAGGTGCTCTTTTGAAACTGTTTAATAGTGGCAAAGACTAAATCCCTTTGTAATCTTGCTACAAAGCATTAGTGTATATTTCTTTCACCTTCTCAGGCACAAAAGATCACCATCCCACCCTGCTTTGTGGAGGACTAGAAAACCATAAAGGAGAGTGAATGCTTTGGGAAAGCGTTTCATTTTCTTGTGATTGAAAATAGCTAGTTGGGGTTGTGGATGAAGCCATAAATACTCTTGTTAGTTTATGTTTCATTATTATTGCTTATTTCTTATGACAACACAACATGAATAGAAAAATATCACTGGGGAAGAAATTGCAAAGCAAATAACAGATAAGGAGATAAAATCTATACCACTAAAAAAGGACTCTTACAAATTGCCAAAAAAATAGATAACTTATCTTAAAGAAAAGTGAGCAAAGAATAGAAATAGACAATTTACAAAAGAGCAAAACTAGGTGTTCTCATGTCAACTCTATTGAAGTAAAAAGAGATTTATTGAAGGTACAGAACAGGTTTGAACTGGAGATATTCTCAGTTCATAAAATGAAACCAGGTACTCCAGGGAGATGAAGGCAAGCAGGTATATTGTATTGGGAAACCAGGAATTTACAATATAATATTTTTGATTGGTGCTTGCGGTCTAGAGTAGACAGAGGCTAGGAAACATGTAGCAGGACTTTTGTGGTTTGTGTTGATTGGCTTGCAGAACATATATACGATTCCTAGATTGGTTACGTGAAATAACTGTAGAAGTATGTGACAAAAAAAAAAAAGATAAATCTATAGGGTAGTCATAGAGGATTATAAAGCATTCTTTCTTGAAAACTTTCTGTTAACGATAGACCTTTAGTCAATACTTTCTTGAGATACTCTTGGCATAAGAAATTTTAGATAAATTTATGTGGAGACCCAGTCTGGTACAAAAAACTAAGTTCATAGTAAGATGGAATCTGGACTCAGATCCAGGCCAGCCATTTTATTAGAGTCTAATGACTCAATTTTCCTCGGAAACCCTATACAGGGTCGCTATGGGTCAGAATTGACTTGACGGCACTTCACAACAACAACAATGACTCAATTTTGGAGCTCTTGCATAATCAGCATTCAAATAAGGTTAAATTCAGTAATGATCAGAGAATTATAAATTAAAGTAACAATGATATATCACTCTTACCTATCAGGAATAGCAAAATTGAGTAAGTGAGGTAGGGAGAAATCTATTTCTACTATGAGTATGGAAATAAACATGATAGTTTCATAAGGTTCTTTTGATAATACAAATGATTATATGAAATTTAGAAAAGTATGAAACAACCTTTACTACAATTAAACATGTCTTTGACTCCAGTAATCACATTCCTGGGAATCCATCCCAAAGAGAGAAAGCTCTCAGTAAATGTTTTATGCACATGGATAGTTATTACACCAGTGTTCATAGTGGCAATAAGCAGTTTTGAGCAAAGTTAATGACTATCAATAGAACACTCGACTATCCTATGCATATCAACAATAAAAAATGTTAGATGGCTATTAAAATGAAAAAAAAAAAAAAGAACAAGGAGCTATATCAGTTGGAATAGAGTAATTTTCATTAGTTATTATTGAATCCTGTTGTGGCGCTGTAGGACTTCAAATACACTAGCTATTCCTTGGAAACTCTCTACAGGGTCGCTATGAGTCTGAACCAACCTGAAAGCAATTAACAACAACAATAACATTATTGAATAACCAGTATAATAATGTAAAGAATAGTATATAATATTCCCATTTTAAAATAAATTTGCAAATAAGTATGTATATTTACTTCTATCTGCGAACCTTAAGGTCAGTGGTTCGAAACTACCAGCCGCTCCGCGGGAGAAAGATGAGGCTTTCTACTCCCGTAAAGATTTACACCCTCGGAAACCCTGTACAGGGTCGCTATGGGTTGGAACCGACTCGAAGACACTTAACAACAACAACAACAACATATATATTTATAATTTGATAAGTATGACTATTCATAAAATGTATAACTTTAAACATGCTTGTATGTGATCGGATTTATATTTTGGTAAATAAGTATGAATATTTATAAAATGTGTAACTTTAACCATACTTGTATGTAATCAAGCGAATTTACATCACAATGTGGAACAATGCAAGAATGGACACCAAATTCTTACTGTGACTTACCTGTGGAATTGAGGGTGGGAAGAAGCAAAAGGACTTAGGCAAAAGCATGAGGAAAAGAAGCAAAGAATGAAGTAGGAAGATAAGTAAAGAAAAAAAATGCTGCAATAAAATACAGAGCAAGTGTAGCATACTGTTTTTTGTATATAATGCATATGTGGATACATATATATTTACAAAAATAGAAATGAGAGACCCATGTGTATATGATACGTTTTCAAATAAATTTCCTTTTTTTACTCAAAATGCAAAAGTGTGATAGGGGTGTGGCTTTGGGTGTAGGAAATAGATAGGAGAAGCAACACAAGAGTGCCTCAGATATCTGAAGCTATTGTTGTTGTTAAGTGCTTTCGAGTTGGATCTGACCCAGAGCCACCCTGTATAGAGTTTGCTAGGAGCATCTGGCAACTTTGAACCACTGACCTTGCAGTTCAATCTGACCTTGCAGTCAAGTGATTATCCAGAAGCTATTAGCTTATTTCTATACTTTATACTTTTTTACTTTTATACTATATACTTGAAGCATTTTGTTGTTGTTATGTGCCGTGGAGTCGGTTCCCATCTTGGCCTCCAAGGAGCACTCTGGTTGCACTTCTTCCAAAACAGATCTACTGGTTCTTTTGGCAGTCCATGGCACTTTCAGTATTCTCCTC